>NC_136140.1:11305715-11905715 GCF_965212315.1 Lampetra planeri
GATTGAGACGTCAGCGCGACGCGCACGCTAACGAGACGACACGACGCTCGCCAAAGTGATCGGCGCCGCGTGGGCAGGAGGGGGGGGGGCGGCTCGGGGTGGGGGGCCTGGGATTGGGGGGGGCTGGGGGGTTGGTGGCAAAGGTCGAGGTTGTCGGGGCCGCACAGACGGGGTCGACCACGGCACTCTCCCCGCCACGCGGCGTCGCCTGAGCGACATCGCGCCGCGTGCTGGGAATCTGAGCGCTTCTCTGCGTGCTCCGCCAACCCCCTCCGCTTCCCCCCTCCCCCCTTGCACTCCAAAACTCCGGATCACGGCTGCGTGCGTGAGAGACGAAGTAAAAAAAGTGGATATCAAATCATCATCATCAGGAGCCAAGGTATATCCGCTGCTGGATGAAGGTCTCCATCACTCTGCACGGTGTCTCTCAGCGTCTTGCGATGGAACAATGCACTCGACACGCGAGCTGCATGGATCGCTCCATCCCCATGGTGGTGGTAGGCCTCTCGCTGCCTCTCTCTCTCTGGCGAGCCCTCTCTCTGTGTGGCGTGCTCTCTCTCTCTCTCCTGTAGTTTCTTGTTATTTTCATTTCTTTTTTTTGTTCATCTTTTCTGTTTTTTTATTCTATTTTTCTTTTCTTTTCTCTCTTTTTTCTTGCTTATTTAAAAAAAAAATTCTATTTACTGTTTTACTTATCTATGTTTATTGTTTTTGTTTCATTTTTTTCTTCTTCTTTTTGTATGTTTTTTTCTTTTCTTTTTTAAAATCTATTTGATCTATTTCAGTTTTTTCCGTTCTTTTTTCTTTTCTATTTATTTTATTTTTATTATTTTTACTCTCCCCTTGTTTTTTCTCTGTGTGCAGTGCTCTCTCTCTCTCTCTGGCGTGCTCTCTCTCCCTTTAGCTGCCACTCCGCTGTTATGCTTGACCGCAGGCCCATCCATCAACCCGTCCAGCGACGCGTGCTGCCCGCGTCCACGTTACTTGAACAATCGATGCGACGTCTACGAGACGTGCGAGTCTCCTCCTCCTTCTGTCGCACGGTGTCATTCCAAGCAGCTGCTGCTGCTATCCGATCAGAGGAGTCTACGCGCGGATTGATTGAGATGGTGAGTGAATGAGAGAGTCGATGAATTGAGTGAGTGCATGAGTGAGTGAGAGGGAGAGTGATAGGGTGAGCGAGTGAGTGAGTGGGTGAGTGAGTGTGTGAGTGTGTGACATCATTACAACAGTCTGGACCACTGGACGGGTTCCGCAGGACTGGAAGGATGCCCTGGTGGTCCCCGTCTTTAAGAAGGGGGACCGCACAGACTGTAACAACTACAGGGGCATCTCACTCCTTAGTGTGCCGGGAAAGGTCCTGGCAAGGATTATTCAACATCGCCTTGCTAGGCACGCTGAGGAGAGGCTTGCGGAACCCCAATGCGGTTTCAGGAAAGGGCGGTCCTGCACAGATGCCATATTTTCTGTCCGTCTGCTACAGCAGAGGTGTATGGAATTCCAACAAGACCGACATCTCTGCTTTATTGACCTGGTCAAGGCCTATGATACCATCAGTAGGCCTGGGCTCTGGGCTGTTCTTCGTGCTTTCGGAGTCCCTGACCCTCTGCTCACGATCATTTAGGACCTTCATGATGGTGAGCGGGCCCGGGTAAAACTACGTGGCCGGGAGTCGGAGCCATTCCCTGTTCACCTTGGGGTGCGGCAGGGATGTCCTCTGGCTCCCACATTATTTAACATATATTTTGACCACGTAGTTCGTGAAGCCTTCAATAGCTGTACCGGGCGAATTTCCATTTGGTACAGCTATAATGGGAGGTTGATCGATGCCGGGGTGCGGTCAAGGAATGGCTCCCTATTGGTCAACCACGTTATGTATGCCGATAATTTGGTAATTGCTGCTCATTCAGAGGACGAGTTGGAGACGCTGCTGCTAAAACTGGTCCGTGCCACTAAGAGGTGGGGCCTTACCATCAGCCCCACCAAAACTAAGCACCTGCCTTGGTATTTTGTACCATCGGACACTCCACCCCCACAACTCCCAATCGGTTATGGGGCATTTGTGGAGAGAGTGGAGAGTGTCCTATACCTGGGTAGTGTGCTCATGACCGGCTCCGGTTTAACAGCAGAGGTTTCACTCCGAATCAGTCGAGCGGCAATGTATTTTCATCGGTTGCGTAACGCTGTGTGGAAGCTACCTGGTCTGTCACTCCGCACGAAAAGCTTCAGGTCTTCTCGGCCACGGCCATTCCCTCCCTTCTGTACGCTTGCGAAACGTGGACCCCCCTAATGGAACATCTTCGCCGGTTAGAAACATTTAGGCTGGCCTGCCTACGATCCATCCTGGGTTTAACCGGGCTGGATTGTGTGAGGAGCTCACAAATCCTTGAAAGATCTGGGCAAAGTCCAATCGGTGAGCTCCTCCGGCAGGCAAGGCTGCGTTGGCTGGGTCATGTAGCCCGCATGCCCAGCCACCGCATGCCTAGACAGCTTTTGTTCGGCCGGATAGAGAGAGCTAAAAGGGCGCGGCACTGGCTAGAGAAGAGATGGAGTGATGTGGTACAGGAGGACGTGGAGCTGAGTGGACTTGCCGATGACTGGTACCAGCGGTGTCAAAATCGGCCTCTGTGGAAGAGGCTAGTGAAGGACTCTACTGGGCAGTTGGAGGCAGTCGCCCTCCAACAACAACAGAGGGCGGAGGAGCAACGCTCACAACAACGAGCGGAGTGCCGGGTGGCTAAAGCACAGCAAGTTGGCACATTAGGGGACACAGGTGGTGCATTAGCCAAGCCAGTCATCTCCGTCATCTCAGTCAGTCGACCCGTGGCACCTGCTGGGTTTGCCCCGTGACCTCCTGCCAGCGGGCGTTCGACACTTCACGTGGCCTCAAGGTGCACATGGCCTGGCACAGGCGTCATGGTGACGTCACCGCCACTTAGCGGCGAATGGCGGTTGTTGTTGTTGAGTGGGTGAGTGAGTGTGTGAGTGTGTGGGTGAGTGAGTGGGTAAGTGAGTGTGTGGGTGAGTGCGTGGGTCAGTGAGTGTATGGGTAAGTGAGTTGGTGAGTGAGTGTGTGGGTGAGTGAGTGTATGGGTGAGTGAGTGGGTGAGTAGGTGTATAGGTGAGTGAGTGGCTGAGTGAGTGTGTGAGTGAGTGAGTGTGTGAGTGTGTGGGGTGAGTGTGGGTGAGTGAGTGGGTGTGTGGGTGTTTTGCCGCTTTGGGTGGTCAACGTACATCACAGTATTGGCAATACTCTGTGCGCTCCCGTGAAAGTCGCAAGCGATCAAGTTGATGTGTCACCAGCTGGTAGCTCAATAGGCACAAGGGTGGAGTGTCGTTTGTAAGAGCCACATGGGTCACCAACATTACAAAAGCACCATAATTAGCGCGTGAGTGCGTGCGTGTGAGAGAGAGTGGAATATTGAGTGAGCAAAGGATGAGTGAGTGAGTGGGATAGAGAGAGTCGGTGAGTGTGCGAGCGAGTGAACGGATGAAGACGCAAGTGAGTGGGTGAGGCAGGGAAGGGAGGGACGGACGGATGGGGATGTTGGAGTGGGAGGGAGATGGCAGGCGGAGGGGAGTGGGTGGGGGGGACGAGGAGGGGAGGGGGTGGGGGGGACGAGGAGGGGAGGGGGTGGGGGGACGAGGAGGGGAGGGGGTGGGGGGGCGAGGAGGGGAGGGGTGAGGGGGGACGAGGAGGGGAGGGGGTGAGGGGGCGAGGAGGGGAGGGGGTGAGGGGGAGGTTAAACGCGTGAGTCTTGGAGGCCCCAGGCGGACCACATTTGATGTAAATTAAAAGGAAAAGGTGAAATCCGCGTGGAGCTCTGGGGAAATTAGGCGTGGTAAGTGCGCGCGGACAAAGATAAGTGCAAGGATCCCCAACGCATCGCCTTTGCCAGACCGCAGGGGCAAGTGCTGTTGGCGAGCACCTATTAAGGCCGCCAGGGGATCTCCGATACTTCTAAATCCTGCCGTGCCGGGAGATGGAATCGAACCGATGTCCTCACCGCTGTGCGTGTTGAGAGTGTGATGTGTGTGTTACTCGCTGTTGCGTTATGCATTTTATGAAGCGCACATAATACGATTAGGATTCATACCGCGCTTAAACACAATTGCGTCTCGTCACACACTCACTCGATACACACACACACATATTTATATTTAACAGATACTCATAGTAACGTGATTATGAATCGTGGCTGGACCGGGGCGTGCTGTCTGTGGCGACCCCACGGGCCGATCGCGGAGGAAATTTTCGTAACAAACACAAAAAAAACTACGAAAGGCGCAAAGCGGCATGGCGAGAGGCTTGCTCGCAATGACACTGGCAGAGAGAGAGAGAGACACAGACAGAGACACAGACAGAGAGACACAGACACACAGAGACAGAGAGACACACAGAGACAGAGAGACACACACAGAGGCAGTGAGAGACAGACACAGACAGAGAGACACAGACACACAGAGACAGTGAGAGACAGACACACAGAGACAGAGAGACACAGACACACAGAGACAGAGAGACACAGACAGTGAGAGAGACACACAGACAGACACATAGAGACACAGACACACAAAGACAGAGAGACACAGACACACAGAGACAGTGAGAGACAGCAACAGTGAGAGAGACACAGAGACAGTGAGAGAGAGAGACAGAGACAGACACACAGAGACACAGACACACAGAGACAGTGGAGACGGTGGCGCACCAATACGTGGAGTGCAAGAGCCTGGACTTGTTGTTCAAGGTCCTGAGAAACATCCTCCTGAGGTTCAGCCTCCACTTCTCCCCGACGGTCCTCATCTTTGGATACCAAAAGGGCGACGGATCCCAACATCTTCAGGGGCCGGTCAACGTGCTCGTCGGCTACGCCACGCTCGCCATACACAGGGCGAGGAAGGTGGCCGTGGAGGGGAAACGTCCAGCCAGCAGCCTGGGCATCTTCCGCGCTCTGGTCGGAGCCAGGGTGTGGCTGGAGTTCCGCCATGCGCGGCTGACCCACGCCGTGCCGGCCTTCAAGGAGCAGTGGGCGCTGGAGGAGGCCGTGTGCTCGGTGGCAGATGACGGGGAGCTCTGCATGCTGATATTAGCTACCCGTCGGAGGCCGTTGGAATGCGAGAAGGGCTGCGTGCAGAACGAGACTTTTTGACTTTGAAATAACTTTTATTTCCGCCAGCAGCAAAAAGCACTGGAGGCGATTTCAATATGAAATACACAAAGTCACCAGCAACCAATGGAAATAAACGCTACAAATCGACGCGCTGTGGCACTAAATGCATCGTGCACAATAGAGAAAAGTGACGTGGTTGTGGTGTCATCGCGCACGCCACGGTGACGAGCGAGCGCTTCAGAAGGTGAACACGAGGGTGCCGTCCACGCTGGTACAGAGAGGGGCTTGTCCGGCTCCCCAGCGTTTGAAGAAGACGCGCTGCACATCACCAATATGTGTGTGGTACATGGCGTGCTCCAGCCGGAGCCGCGCCTTAAGCAGGCCTCTGAACACTGGAAGCACAGAGCAGCCGTCAGTGTCACCCTCCAGCATCTTTTTTTCTCGTTCTGTACACCGCCATAACGAGAGAGAGCGAGAGAGTGAGCGAGAGGGGGGGGGGGTACATAAAGCAAAGTAAAAAAAATACGAAATGATGAACGAAGCAAAGTGCCGACTACACCGAGCATCTTCTTGTTTCCACTGATCGTAAAAAAAGGAGAGAGAGTGAGAGACAGAGGGAGACACAGACACACAGAGACAGAGATACACACATACAGTGAGAGACAGAGACAGAGTGAGAGACAGAGAGAGACACAGACACAGAGACAGTGAGCGACACAGAGACAGTGAGAGACAGAGAGAGACACAGAGAGGCAGAGAGAGAGAGACCGGTGGGCTGCAGGTGAAAGAGCGACATCGTCCGACGTGAGTGAGTGGGGGTCTTGGGCAGGACGCGCCAGAAGTTGGAGTGAGGAGGGCATTAGATCAGCTGGCACGCAGAGAGCTGCTTAGGGTTGGGTTCCGTCGCATCATCGCGAGATCGTGTAAAGTGGCGGCTTGCAGAGGAGGTGGAGGAGGTGGAGGAGGTGGAGAAGGTGGTGGTGGAGGAGGTGGAGGAGGTGGAGGAGGTGGTGGAGGTGGTGGAGGAGATGGTGGTGGTGGAGGTGGAGGATGTGGAGGAGGTGGAGGAGGTGGTGGAGGAGATGGTGGTGGTGGAGGTGGAGGATGTGGAGGAGGTGGAGGAGGTGGTGGAGTAGGTGGTGGTGGAGGAGGTGGAGGCCTTAACCCAGCAGTGGGACCGATCGCTGCCGATCGGTGAAGATCGCGCGAGATCTGGACGTCTGATGGGGGGCGGGGGGGGGGTGGAAAAAAATGAAAAGATCTCCGTGGCTCATCGGATTCCTCCGGTGCGAATAAATATTCTGCTTCTGAGGTCTGGCTGCTCGCCGTGAATATTCACGAGCGGAGATGCAGGGGGCTCGGAGACTAAATCACCGGATGGGACGACACGCTCAGAGTTACGTCCCAATTACGCACCCTGCACCACCGCGCGTCGTGCGTTTAACATCGCACCGCGGGGGGGAGGGGAGGGGGGGCAGGGGAGGGGGCATTGCGGGGGAGGTGGAGGGATAGAAGAGATGGAGGGCAGCGAGGGTAGGGAGGTGAGGAGGTGAGCTGGCGGAGGAGGCGTTAATCACGGGCTCCTGTGCCGCCGCGTGTTATGGAGAGAGGCAGCGTGACGGCGCTCGGGGAGATGAGAGAGAGAGAGATAAAGAGATGGGTGGCGGGGGAGGGAGAGTGAGACGATAGGAGAGAGGGATTGGAGATGGGAGACGGGGGGAGGGATGGGACAGGGGAGATGGGAGAGAGCGAACGAGTGGATAGGTGAGAGGATGAATCGGAGAGGGTACGGGGAGGCTAAAGGAAGCGAGAGAGAGAGAGGGAGAGAGGGGGAGAGAGATCGCGCGCACACACAGGGAGAGAAGTATTATATTGAAAGACCCTGTCAGGAATTGTGCGCCGATTGAAATCGATGATGTGTATAATGGGGCTTATGAGCCGCCCCCAGCGAGACGTGAGACGCCACGACCACGGTGCCACTGAGTGATTAGGAGAAGAGGGAGGAGAGGGATAACAGCAGCAGCAGGGGGAGCAGCAGCAGGAGCAGCAGCAGCAGCAGGGGTAGCAGCAGCAGGGATAACAGCAGCAGCAGCAGGGATAGCAGCAGCAGGGGCAGCAGCAGCAGGGGCAGCAGGGGGAGCAGCAGCAGCAGGAGCAGCAGCAGCAGGGATAGCAGCGGCAGCAGCAGCAGGATCAGCAGCAGCAGGGATAGCGGCAGCAGCAGGAGGAGGGGGAGTCGGAGGGAGCGGCTTGGAGCAAGGGGGGGGCACAGGAGCCGCGGCTTTTTGCGGAGCAGATGGGGGAAGGGGAGGGGGGTAATCGGACGCGGCAGAGCGGCGCCGTGGAGGACGTCGAGCGGCGAGATGAACTCTCACGGCCGTAAACTTCCATGGGACTCAGGAATGGCGTGGGCGACCGGGGGGGGGGGGGGGTCGCGGCTGGAGGGGCGCCGCGCTCGGGGTATTTTAGGGGGCGGAGAGACCCCTGCGAGACGTC
Source organism: Lampetra planeri (assembly GCF_965212315.1). NCBI lineage: Eukaryota > Metazoa > Chordata > Hyperoartia > Petromyzontiformes > Petromyzontidae > Lampetra > Lampetra planeri. Next base: position 11,313,326 of record NC_136140.1, read on the forward strand.
GCCTGACCCCTGCGAGATTAATCTCGCAGGGGTCAGGCGACGTCGGAGTTGGTGTTTAAAAATGTAAGAGCGGAAGAAGGGCATTTTTTTTTGTGTTTGGTGTTGTAGCGCTTTAATTGCGTCACCTCTGGCCACGCGTGCCCGGCTCGGGCGGATTTATTAAAGCTCCGTGTCTCTGGGCGCGCTCTCGGGGAGGGAGAAGACTGACTTTTGAAGGAAGAGAGAGATGAGAGAGATGAGAGCTATGAGACGGAGATCGTGAGATGAGAGTGTGCACACGTGGCCAGCCCCCCCCCGCCTCACCGACTTCCCTCACAACAAAACACAGACAAAGACTCCCCGTATAGCCTTGATAGAGTGCTGAGGGGCAAGTGCTGTTAGCGAGTAGGAGCGCCGATGAAGGTCGGCAGGGCACAGGGAGGCCAGCACCACGCCCGGCACACAACAGAGACAGACACGAACAGACAAAAAGACAAAGATCCCCCGTATAGCCTTAATAGACTGTTGGGGCAAGTGCTGTTAGCGAGGAGCATCTATGAAGGCCGACACTAGGGGGTGGGTGTTGCGGTTGCACCCGATTGAAGAGCCGAATGGCTCACAGCGCTATACCAAATAAATGAAACTAAAACTAAACTAAAACACCACGCCCGGCCGCCTTTGTCTCCCTCGTGGTGATGTATATACACCGCACTGAGTCGACCTAAGGGAGGCCCAGGACCAGTTAAGATAATGATCACTGGTGTTTGCCGTGAGTGGGAATCGAACTCGTGTCACCGGGTTCGTAATGCACGTACAGACACACACACACTGACACACGCACAGATAGACACAGGCGTACAGACACACACACACAGTCAGACCCCGCACAGACACACACACACAGATAGACACAGACACACACGTACAGAGACACACACACACAGTCAGACCCCGCACAGACACACACGCACAGATAGACACAGACACACACGTACAGAGACACACACACACAGTCAGACCCCGCACAGACACACACGCACAGATAGACACAGACACACGTACAGAGACACACGTACAGAGACACAGACACGCAGTCAGACCCCGCACACACACAGCCTTAACAGACTGTAGGAGCAAGTGTTGTTTGCGAGCATCTATGAAGGTCGGAAGGGTACACGAGAGTGTGGGTGACCAGCACCACGTCCGACCGCCTTTGTTTCCCCAGTGGCGATGTTTACACGCCGCACCAGGTACTCATTTGAGGCTGAGTCGACCTAGGGGAGGCCCAGTACCGTTCAGATAATCGTCACTGGCGTTGACCGTGAGCGGGAATCGAACCCGGGTCGCCCCACACACACACACAGTCACACACGCACAGTCACACACAGTCACACACGCACACACACACACACAGTCACACACGCACAGTCACACACAGTCACACACGCACACAGTCACACACAGTCACACACACAGTCACACACAGTCACACAGAGGCAGGTCTTGCGCACTGACTCATCCCCAGGTCACCCTGATCTCGAGGTCACCCTGCTCCTCGTCCCTTCACCTCCATGTGCATGGCCCCCTCACCGTCTCCGACACACAAAGACTCCACAGACTGCCGGGGCAAGTCCCGTGAGCGAGTAGCACCCATGAAGGTCAACAAGGTCCACGAGGGAGTGGGTGGTCAACACCACGCCCGGCCGCCTTCGTCTCCCTCGTGGTGATGTTTGCAACACCGTACCAGGTACTCATCATTTGAGGCTGAATCAACCGGGGTGGAAGTCCAGGCCCGATTCGAATATTCGTCAACGATGTTGGCTGCGAGCGGAAATCGAACTCGGCTCGCCGGGTGTCCGTTAGCGCGGAGCGCTAACCACTGCGCAACCGCTCCGCACAGACACATTCCTCACGTTCCCATTGAGGAAGAACTGCCCATAAACTCAACACTGCCCATAGACTCAACACTACCCATAGACTCAACACTGCCCATAGACTCAACACTGTCCATAGACTCAACACTGCCCATAAACTCAACACTGCCCATAGACTCAACACTGCCCATAGACTCAACAATGCCCATAGACTCAACACTACCCATAGACTCAACACTGCCCATAGACTCAACACTGCCCATAGACTCAACACTGCCCATGAACTCAACACTGCCCATAGACTCAACACTGTCCATGAACTCAACACTGCCCATAGACTCAACACTACCCATAGACTCAACACTGCCCATAGAATCAACACTGCCCATAAACTCAACACTGCCCATAGACTCAACACTACCCATAGAATCAACACTGCCCATAAACTCAACACTGCCCATAGACTCAACACTACCCATATAATCAACACTGCCCATAAACTCAACACTGCCCATAGACTCAACACTACCCATAGACTCAACACTGCCCATAGACTCAACACTGCCCATAGACTCAACACTGCCCATAAACTCAACACTGTCCATAGACTCAACACTGCCCATAAACTCAACACTGCCCATAGACTCAACACTGCCCATAGACTCAACAATGCCCATAGACTCAACACTACCCATAGACTCAACACTGCCCATAGACTCAACACTGCCCATAGACTCAACACTGCCCATAGACTCAACACTGTCCATGAACTCAACACTGCCCATAGACTCAACACTGCCCATAGACTCAACACTACCCATAGACTCAACACTGCCCATAGACTCAACACTACCCATAGACTCAACACTGCCCATAGACTCAACACTGCCCATAGACTCAACACTGCCCATAGACTCAACACTGCCCATAGACTCAACACTGCCCATAGACTCAACACTGTCCATAAACTCAACACTGCCCATAGACTCAACACTGCCCATAGACTCAACACTGCCCATAGACTCAACACTACCCATAGACTCAACACTCCCCATAAACTCAACACTGCCCATAGACTCAACACTGCCCATAAACTCAACACTGCCCATAGACTCAACACTGCCCATAGACTCAACACTACCCATAGACTCAACACTTCCCATAGACTCAACACTGCCCATAGACTCAACACTGCCCATAAACTCAACACTGCCCATAGACTCAACACTGCCCATAAACTCAACACTGCCCATAGACTCAACACTGCCCATAGACTCAACACTGCCCATAGACTCAACACTGCCCATAGACTCAACACTGCCCATAGACTCAACACTGCACCATAGACTCAACACTGCCCATAGACTCAACACTGTCCATAGACTCAACACTGCCCATAGACTCAACACTGCCCATAGACTCAACACTGCCCATAGACTCAACACTCTCATAGACTCAACACTGCCCATAGACTCAACACTGCCCATAGACTCAACACTGCACCATAGACTCAACACTGCCCATAGACTCAACACTGCCCATAGACTCAACACTGCCCATAGACTCAACACTCCCATAGACTCAACACTGCCCATAAACTCAACACTGCCCATAGAATCAACACTGCCCATAAACTCAACACTGCCCATAGACTCAACACTGCTCATAAACTCAACACTCCCATAGACTCAACACTGCCCATAGACTCAACACTGCCCAAAGACTCAACACTGCCCATAAACTCAACACTGCCCATAGAATCAACACTGCCCATAAACTCAACACTGCCCATAGACTCAACACTGCCCATAAACTCAACACTGCCCATAGACTCAACACTGCCCATAGACTCAACACTGCCCATAGACTCAACACTGCCCATAGACTCAACACTACCCATAGACTCAACACTGCCCATAGACTCAACACTGCCCATAGACTCAACACTGCCCATAAACTCAACACTGCCCATAGACTCAACACTACCCATAGACTCAACACTGCCCATAGACTCAACACTGCCCATAGACTCAACACTGTCCATAAACTCAACACTGCCCATAGACTCAACACTGCCCATAGACTCAACACTGCCCATAGACTCGACACTGCCCATAGACTCAACACTGCCCATAGACTCAACACTGCCCATAGACTCAACACTACCCATAGACTCAACACTGCCCATAAACTCAACACTGCCCATAAACTCAACACTGCCCATAGACTCGACACTGCCCATAGACTCAACACTACCCATAGACTCAACACTGCCCATAGACTCAACACTACCCATATACTCAACACTGCCCATAAACTCAACACTGCCCATAGACTCAACACTGCCCATAAACTCAACACTGCCCATAGACTCAACACTGCCCATAGACTCAACACTACCCATAGATTCAACACTGCCCATAGACTCAACACTGCCCATAGACTCAACACTGCCCATAAACTCAACACTGCCCATAGACTCAACACTGCCCATAAACTCAACACTGCCCATAGACTCAACACTGCCCATAAACTCAACACTGCCCATAGACTCAACACTGCCCATAGACTCAACACTGCCCATAGACTCAACACTGCCCATAGACTCAACACTGCCCATAGACTCAACACTGCCCATAGACTCAACACTGTCCATAGACTCAACACTGCCCATAGACTCAGCACTGCCCATAGACTCAACACTGCACCATAGGCTCAACACTGCCCATAGACTCAACACTGTCCATAGACTCAACACTGCCCATAGACTCAACACTGCCCATAGACTCAACACTCCCATAGACTCAACACTGCCCATAGACTCAACACTGCCCAAAGACTCAACACTGCCCATAAACTCAACACTGCCCATAGACTCAACACTGCCCATAAACTCAACACTGCCCATAGACTCAACACTGCCCATAGACTCAACACTGCCCATAGACTCAACCCTGCCCATAGACTCAACACTGTCCATAGACTCAACACTGCCCATAGACTCAACACTGCCCATAGACTCAACACTGCACCATAGACTCAACACTGCCCATAAACTCAACACTGCCCATAGACTCAACACTGCCCATAGACTCAACAATGCCCATAGACTCAACACTACCCATAGACTCAACACTGCCCATAGACTCAACACTGCCCATAGACTCAACACTGCCCATAAACTCAACACTGCCCATAGACTCAACACTGTCCATGAACTCAACACTGCCCATAGACTCAACACTGCCCATATACTCAACACTACCCATAGACTCAACACTGCCCATAGACTCAACACTACCCATAGACTCAACACTGCCCATAGACTCAACACTGCCCATAGACTCAACACTGCCCATAGACTCAACACTGCCCATAGACTCAACACTGCCCATAGACTCAACACTGTCCATAAACTCAACACTGCCCATAGACTCAACACTGCCCATAGACTCAACACTGCCCATAGACTCAACACTGCCCATATACTCAACACTACCCATAGACTCAACACTCCCCATAAACTCAACACTGCCCATAGACTCAACACTGCCCATAAACTCAACACTGCCCATAGACTCAACACTGCCCATAGACTCAACACTACCCATAGACTCAACACTGCCCATAGACTCAACACTGCCCATAGACTCAACACTGCCCATAAACTCAACACTGCCCATAGACTCAACACTGCCCATAAACTCAACACTGCCCATAGACTCAACACTGCCCATAGACTCAACACTGCCCATAGACTCAACACTGCCCATAGACTCAACACTGCACCATAGACTCAACACTGCCCATAGACTCAACACTGTCCATAGACTCAACACTGCCCATAGACTCAACACTGCCCATAGACTCAACACTGCCCATAGACTCAACACTCTCATAGACTCAACACTGCCCATAGACTCAACACTGCCCATAGACTCAACACTGCACCATAGACTCAACACTGCCCATAGACTCAACACTGCCCATAGACTCAACACTGCCCATAGACTCAACACTGCCCATAGACTCAACACTCCCATAGACTCAACACTGCCCATAAACTCAACACTGCCCATAGAATCAACACTGCCCATAAACTCAACACTGCCCATAGACTCAACACTGCCCATAAACTCAACACTCCCATAGACTCAACACTGCCCATAGACTCAACACTGCCCAAAGACTCAACACTGCCCATAAACTCAACACTGCCCATAGAATCAACACTGCCCATAAACTCAACACTGCCCATAGACTCAACACTGCCCATAAACTCAACACTGCCCATAGACTCAACACTGCCCATAGACTCAACACTGCCCATAGACTCAACACTGCCCATAGACTCAACACTACCCATAGACTCAACACTGCCCATAGACTCAACACTGCCCATAGACTCAACACTGCCCATAAACTCAACACTGCCCATAGACTCAACACTACCCATAGACTCAACACTGTCCATAGACTCAACACTGCCCATAGACTCAACACTGCCCATAAACTCAACACTGCCCATAGACTCAACACTGTCCATAAACTCAACACTGCCCATAGACTCAACACTGCCCATAGACTCAACACTGCCCATAGACTCGACACTGCCCATAGACTCAACACTGCCCATAGACTCAACACTGCCCATAGACTCAACACTACCCATAGACTCAACACTGCCCATAAACTCAACACTGCCCATAGACTCAACACTGCCCATAAACTCAACACTGCCCATAGACTCGACACTGCCCATAGACTCAACACTACCCATAGACTCAACACTGCCCATAGACTCAACACTACCCATAGACTCAACACTGCCCATAAACTCAACACTGCCCATAGACTCAACACTGCCCATAAACTCAACACTGCCCATAGACTCAACACTGCCCATAGACTCAACACTACCCATAGATTCAACACTGCCCATAGACTCAACACTGCCCATAGACTCAACACTGCCCATAAACTCAACACTGCCCATAGACTCAACACTGCCCATAAACTCAACACTGCCCATAGACTCAACACTGCCCATAAACTCAACACTGCCCATAGACTCAACACTGCCCATAGACTCAACACTGCCCATAGACTCAACACTGCCCATAGACTCAACACTGCCCATAGACTCAACACTGCCCATAGACTCAACACTGTCCATAGACTCAACACTGCCCATAGACTCAGCACTGCCCATAGACTCAACACTGCACCATAGGCTCAACACTGCCCATAGACTCAACACTGTCCATAGACTCAACACTGCCCATAGACTCAACACTGCCCATAGACTCAACACTCCCATAGACTCAACACTGCCCATAGACTCAACACTGCCCAAAGACTCAACACTGCCCATAAACTCAACACTGCCCATAGACTCAACACTGCCCATAAACTCAACACTGCCCATAGACTCAACACTGCCCATAGACTCAACACTGCCCATAGACTCAACACTGCCCATAGACTCAACACTGTCCATAGACTCAACACTGCCCATAGACTCAACACTGCCCATAGACTCAACACTGCACCATAGACTCAACACTGCCCATAGACTCAACACTGCCCATAGACTCAACACTCCCATAGACTCAACACTGCCCATAGACTCAACACTGCCCATAGACTCAACACTGCCCATAGACTCAACACTGCACCATAGACTCAACACTGCCCATAGACTCAACACTGCCCATAGACTCAACACTCCCATAGACTCAACACTGCCCATAGACTCAACACTGCCCATAGACTCAACACTGCCCATAGACTCAACACTGCACCATAGACTCAACACTGCCCATAGACTCAACACTGCCCATAGACTCAACACTGTCCATAGACTCAACACTGCCCCTATACATTAAGCAGTCCCCCCCCCCTTAACCTCGCTCCGTTTCTCTCTCAAAGGCTCACTACCTCATTAGCTCTTCTCCATCGCCCTTCCCCTTCCCTCCCCCGCGCCCCTCCACTCCATCCCGTCCCTCCCCCTATAGCCCCTTCCGTGACCCCCCCCCCCCCACGATGCCCCTCTGTTACGGCCACTCACTCCTCGGCCATTGCACTGGGCCCCCCTTTGTCGGCTAAATCGCTCCGTTTCTCACCATCGCTTGTTTCAACCACGCGAGCGAGCGCCTTGAGCTGCCAAGGCGCTGCCTGTTCGTCGCTTCGTTCGTTTCTCCCTTTCTCTGGCGACAGACTCCAGCACTACTACATTTTAAACTACTATACACTACACTATACACTACTACAATATACACTACTACACTATTACACTATACACTACACTATAAACTACTATACACTACTACACTATAAACTACTATACACTACTACAATATACACTACTATAGACAACACTATACACGACACTATACACTACACTATACACTACTACACGACACTATACACTACTATAGACTACACTATAAACTACTACACTACTATAGACTACACTATAAACTACTATACACTAAACTATACACTATTATAATACACTATACGCTACTAAACTACACTATACACAACTAAACTGTACACTACCACACACTACCACACTACTGTACTACACTGTACACTACGACACGACTATACACTATATACTACTACACTATACACTACACTATACACTACTAAACTACACTGCACACTACCACACACTACTATACACTACTGTACTACACTATACACTACGACACTATACACTACTCTATACACTACTATACTACACTATACACTACACTATAAACTACTACACTACACTATACACGAACATAGACTGCACTATACACTACTACACTATACACTACTACATTACACTATACACTACTACACTCTAAACTACTATACTACACTATAAACTACTATACTACACTATAAACTAAACTACTATACACTACACAATACACTACTAAACTACACTGCACACTACCACACACTACTATACACTACTGTACTACACTATACACTACTACACTACACTATAAACTACTATACACTACACTATACACTACTACACTACACTATATACTACTACACTACACTATACACTACTTGACACAAACTCTAGTTCTTCCTGGGGAATGTATCGGGGTTCCCAGGCCAGCCGAGCGACGTCGTCCCACCACGAGCGTGTCCTGGGCCTGCCCCGGGATCGTCGCCCAGCGTGACTTGCTGCTGCCCGCTAGAGTTCCAGTGGGAGTCGACCGGGGGGGGGGGGGGGCATCTTCACCAGGTGCCAGAACCACCCCAAGTGTCTGTACGTGAATAGAAAGTCGATTACAGATGTAGGGCTGTTACGGGAGGGCTGTAAGTGCATACGATCCAATGGGTAACAAACACAGTGGGCGGAGTTACGGGAGTACACGGGGGGGGGGGTGCCCGCAACGACGTCCGCGTCAGGCAGCCTGGGGGGTTGGGATCCTGGTGAGGGGTATAAAGGGGGAGGACAGAGAGAGCTCGGGGCTCAGTCTGGGAACGAAGGAGGAAGAGTGAAGATCCTCTAGCTAGAGCCCTGGACTCCCCTCGACGCCGCCCTTGTCAGGGCTGCAGAGGATCGAGCCAGAGGCGTGGTTCCGTGAACCAGGGTTAGACCCTGGGACTCCGGAGACCGTAGCCCGACTCACCAGTGTCGGGCCAGTTAGCCTCCCCTAGCCCGTTAGAGGAGGACTTGGGGATAGGTGAGATTAGCTAGGGGGTATCCCCAGTTATCCGGGTGAGGGGGCCGCTACCCCCTCTAGTGTTGTCCTGTACCGACAAGCTGAAATAAATATACGTGTGCCTCAACCTGGGTGTCCAGCGTCTTCACCGGTACTTCATCTGGTGTCAGAAGTACTACGGACATGGAAACACGTCAGACAGCTCGAGCCAGAGTACCGGAGGAGGACACTGCTGAAGTCGTTGAGCCCGAGGCGGCTCACCAAGACATGGCGCAGCCGGGGGCCGACGCGTTCCTACCGGGGCATCGGCATGAAGAGGGGCCGCAGCCAGACGCGCTACGGCTGGCTCACGAGAGACTGGCGGAGCTACTGTACGCCGCTGCCGCCACGCTGGAAAACATCACGCGGCTGGGGGCTGGTGGTCCACCACGGGGCGAGGGGAGTCGTCGACCTGAGCGCCTTCCCGCCATTTCTGAAGACTCCAACTTTGAATTTCCCGCCATCGTTACGGCAGCTGCGGAGGGCGTGGCCGGGCTCAACCTTGGGTCCGACACCGCTCTCGCTGGGACAGCTGCGTCATCTCCAGCGGAGGGAGCGTCATCACATCCGCGACAGGCGATTCCATCTGCCATTCGCGCCGACGCACAGCCGAGTCCCGGGGATAGCAGCCTACAGACTTCCAAGGCGAACGCTGCGCTGCAACAACGGCTGCCTCCGCTGAAAGAATTTGTTGGTGCAGAGGGCGACTGGGGCGGCTTCCAGCGACGCTTCATCGCCCACCAAGAAATGGCAAGGTGGTCCGACGATGAAGCCCTCTGCGCGCTGCCGGCGCTCCTCGACGCAGACGCGCTCGCCGCCCTCACATCGGCGCCGAAAGAGAAGCGGTCTACTCTGCCGAAGGCACTACAACTGCTGGCCGGGGTCTATGGACCTTCAGCGGAATGCAGAGAGCAGTTCTACGAGCGCAAGCGGGGTGAGAAGGAGTCGCCCCTGGCATACAGGACGAGCCTCCTAGCGCTGGCTAAGACGGCTTTTCCCCGTATGGACGACGATGGCGTGGACGCGATGGTCACGGAGAAAATACTCCTCCTGGCAGACGACCTGGACATCGCTGTCGTCGCACAGGAGGACGCCGAGATGACCTCTCTTCAGGCGGCGCGCCTCCTTCACGCCAACCTTCTGTCCCTGCGGCGGAAAGCCAGCAGGGCATCGGCAGGGCGTGCGGTGGCTGCAGCCACCCTTCCGACGGAGGAGCTCTTCGCCGTCGACCATCGACGGCAACAGGCGCAAGAAGTACGGTCGGCCCGGGACGGGTCAAGCCGTTTCAACCGCCCGTCGTCTCCACCGGGGCTCCCGCGGTGTTTCAACTGCGGCGTCCGGGGCCACGTCGCCTCGGGGTGCCGCTCTCCTCGACAGCGCGGGACGACGCCTCGACGGGACGCCGGGCCTCCTCCTCCCAAGCTCCAGCAACATGACCCGGCGAGTCGCGGCACCACACATGTTTGGCCAAAGCACCTACCCGTTGCACGCTCTCGCACCACAACAAACGGGGGGCCGATGTCGCGTTGCGAGGGGCCAACGCGGATCACTGCGGGGACTCAAATTGAGCCCAAACAGTGGTCCGTGTTGGCCCATCGCGTGGTAGCCGCGTCGTCAGGGTCGTCGGCCGTGGTCGGACACATTGACGGGGTAGAAGTACGCATCTTGGTCGATACAGGGGCATCGGCGACAATCATTTCGGAATTAATTTACAATATTCTGCCCGTACAAAGCCGGCCTTTACTGCCGGTTAACGTCCCATTCTATGCCGCTAACGGGGGCTCTCTCGGCATCATGGGACAGATTCGAGCGCAAATTTCTATTGGGGACATCAAATTGTCGGGGCCGATTTTCGTTTCCTCCTCGCTGGCGGTTCCGTGCCTGCTGGGGACGGATTTCTTAGGTAAAATGCCCATTCGTATTTTGATCGACCAAGGATGCATTGAGCTTCCATCGGGGCGGCGCATGGCGTTCCTGCCATCCCCTGCGGCGGCTCGGTCGGCGTTCGCGACGGTACCGGCGTTCGTCGTTAAAACTGTTCGTGTGCCGCCGGGAGCTCAAATGCTAGTGCCTCTGAAACTTCGTAAGCCCTTCGCTAAGGGCATAGGGGATCAGGGTGTTTTGCTGGGACCGTCTAGGGCCGGGGTTAATGGGCCTCATTTGATTCCGGCCCAGACCGTCGTAAGAGGGGACGGGGACCCTTTCATCGCGGTCCTCAATGTGGGATCGCAGACGGTGGTGGTTCCTCAAGGGACGGTGCTCGCTCACGCGACGCCAGTGCCCTGCGAGGAACCTGTCGCGAACCACGTTGGCACTGCTTCCCGGATGCTCCCACATTCAGACAGCGATGAAGGGTGGATCGACGCGCTTTGTGCGGGATCGACGGACCTGACAAATTCAGAGCGCCAACAGCTTAGAACGCTACTGAGGGAATTTTCCGACGTTTTCAGTCGAGATAAATATGATTTGGGTTGCACTCACCTGCTGCGTCACCATATTGACACGGGTGACAGCCCGCCAATTCGCCAAAATCCGTTTCGGTTAAGTCCCGCCGAAAAGGACCATGTCAAATCGGCTGTTGATGACATGTTAGCCGCCGACATCATTTCTCCCTCCACCAGCCCTTGGGGAGCGCCGATCGTCCTGGTTAAAAAACAGGACGGCTCGTTGCGGTTTTGCGTGGATTTTCGGCGCCTTAATAAAATTTCGGTTGCCGACGCATACCCGCTCCCACGGATGGACGAATCGCTGGACGCCTTGGCGGGAGCGCGATTCTTCTCCACACTAGATTTACTTTCGGGATTCTGGCAGCTTCCTCTGGACGATGATTCTAAGCCTAAAACTGCTTTCCGTACACCGCACGGCCTGTTCCAATTCAACCGGTTGCCGATGGGCTTACACTCAGCGCCGGCAACTTTCCAGCGATTGATGGAATTGGTTTTGGCTGGATTGCAATGGGAGTCGTGCCTGATTTATTTGGATGACGTTATTGTCTTTGGTAAAACTTTTGACGAACATCTCCAGAGGTTGCGGGCGGTTTTCCTAAAGATGCGGGCTGCTAATTTGAAATTTAAGCCCCAGAAATGCCATTTGTTACGCGAGTCGGTGCGTTATCTGGGGCACATCGTAGGGCGCTCGGGTATTGCTACCGATCCCGCTAAAACGCAGTGTGTCAGCTCCTGGCCGACTCCCACCACGGTGGGAGAGGTCAGGAGTTTTATTGGCTTCGCATCATATTACCGACGCTTCGTCGCTAATTTTGCAACGATTGCAAAACCCCTACACGCGTTAACATCTAAAGGGGTCCGGTTCCACTGGGGTCAGGATGAGGAAGCCGCTTTCTGCTCCCTTCGGGACGCGCTGGTGAAGGCTCCTCCCTTGATTTACCCAGATTTTTCGAGGCCGTTTTTGCTCGACACCGACGCGAGCAACACAGGTATTGGAGGCGTGCTTTCCCAGGTGGTTGACGGCGTGGAACGGGTGGTCGCGTACGGCAGTCGGGTGTTGTCTCCAACGGAGCAAAGATATTGTGTCACCCGTAGGGAACTGTTGGCAATCGTCTATTTCATCCAACAGTATCGCCCATATCTGTACGGTCGGCATTTCACCGTCCGCACAGATCATGCGGCACTGCAGTACGCCCTGAAGGTTCAACAGCCATCGGGACAATTGTCCCGATGGTTGGAGGTCCTCCAGGATTTCAGTTTTGAAACCACTTATCGTAAGGGCGTTCGCCACACCAACGCTGACGCTCTGTCGCGGATGCCAACCGCCTCCGAATGCGCATGCCTCCTGGGGTCGGGGCGTTGCAAGCCAGTAGGGGACATGATGGTTCCGGTCCTGGCGGCGGCCGCCGACGATGAAACGGTGGTCCCCATTGATATCGCCGAACAGGGGAGAGATTCCCTGCTTGGATTGCCCGTTGATGAATGGGGGCGCCTCCAGTTGGAGGATGCCTCCCTCCTCGCGTTGCGTCGTCGCGCCGGGGAGAGGGGGCGTGTGACGGGTCATGCCGACGCATGGGAAACCCATGCGGGCTTGCTTATGCATTGGGACGGGAAATCCCAGCGTCACCGGCTGGTGGTCCCTTCTGGCCTACGGGGTAAGGTGGTGTGGGCTGCTCATGAGCGCCTCCTCCACCTAGGTACCCAGAAAACACTCGCCTTGCTCCAGCTGAATTTTTTTTGGCCGGGTATGACAAGGGATGTCGCTGATCTGTTGGCGGCATGCCCTCAGTGTGCGCAGCGCAAACCACCGGCACGGGAGTCGAACCCGCCCTTGCAATCCATCCAGGTCTCCAGAATAAATGAACTGGTCGCACTGGACATTCTGGGGCCATTCCCCGCCACCTCCAGGGGAAATAAATATTTGCTTACTGGGGTCGAATATTTTACGCGCTGGCCTATGGCCTGGCCCCTGGCGAATCAGTCGGCAGCAGCCATCGTCGACGCCTTTGTCCAAGGTTATGTCATGGACAAAGGTGCCCCGGAGCGGTTGTTGACCGACCAGGGTAGAAATTTTTCGGGGAAACTCCTAAAACAAGTCTGTGATCTCCTAGGAACGAAAAAAATTCGAACCTCTCCCTATCACCCGCAAACGGACGGGATGGTCGAACGTCTGCATCGCACCATCACGTCTATGTTGTCGCAGCAAGTTTCGGACTCACAGGCTGATTGGGACTTACAAATTCAAGGGGTTCTAGCGGCATACAGATTGGCTCCCCATGCTGCGACGGGGTTTTCACCTTTCTTTCTTATGTATGGCCGCGAACCCGACCCACCTGTTCGGGCACAGCTGCAGATCCCCGTGCCGCTGGGCAAATCTAAATTGGACGATCACGTTAAATTTAACCTTGACAAACTGACTGAGGCGCGGGATGCGGCGAGGCTAAATTCTGACAGGCGTCAGAAGGCGAACGAGCGCCTCAGACTGGCTCGCGCGCACGTGCTGCAGTGGAAGCCGGGGGACAGGGCATGGCTGCACTGTCCCCAGGTACCACTCGCGACCTCCTCTAAACTCGTACGCCCGTGGCGGGGCCCCGTCGAGGTTGTTGAGGTTTTGAGGCCTCAGTGCGTTCGAATCCAATGGGGGAGGCGCCGGTGGTTTGTACACCCCTCTAGGCTGAAGCCGTTTGTTGCGGTGCGGGGGCCCACGCCACGCACGCGAGGCCAAGCATGTGGGGGGTCGACCGACTCGGAGGGTCCGTCGCTGCTCTCGCCTGATGTGTTGCCGGCTGTCCCACCCACAGGTGCACCGGGAATGACGGGCTCACGCCCTGGAACCCACACAGGTGATGCCGACAGTCGCGCGACTTCAATCGCGACCTCACCTCGAATGGGACAGCCGCCACCGGATGGTCCGCCGTCCGGGGTTGCCCCGTGTGACGGGCCTGCGGCAAGGACGCGCGCTAAAATGCGCAGACTCTTATAATATACAGCAGGAAGAAAAAGAAGAAAAAAAAAAACTTTTTTTATTTATTTTCCTTCACGTGTCCTGGTTACTGTATGCTGCGTCGGTGGTGTGCTCCTTGCACACTGTGTGTGTTGTGTTGTGTGGGCGCGGTGTGTGTGTTGGGGGTGCGTTGTGTGTCGTGGGTGTGCTGTGTGTGCTGGGGGGAGTTCCTGGCTAGTTGTATATACGTGCTTTTACGGATTTCGTATTTATGCGGGGGGGGGGGGTGCGTCGGACATTCCTTTCGGGGGTATGGTTGTTGTTCTTGTTGTTGTTCTTCAATTTGCATTTTGTTGAAAAAAAATGAGGCACACACGGGGTCGAGGGGTAAATGTTCCTTTATTTGGAATTGTTGCAGCCGGGACGGCTGCGTGCTGTAATGGGGGGGGTGATGTAGGGCTGTTACGGGAGGGCTGTAAGTGCATACGATCCAATGGGTAACAAACACAGTGGGCGGAGTTACGGGAGTACACGGGGGGGGGGGTGCCCGCAACGACGTCCGCGTCAGGCAGCCTGGGGGGTTGGGATCCTGGTGAGGGGTATAAAGGGGGAGGACAGAGAGAGCTCGGGGCTCAGTCTGGGAACGAAGGAGGAAGAGTGAAGATCCTCTAGCTAGAGCCCTGGACTCCCCTCGACGCCGCCCTTGTCAGGGCTGCAGAGGATCGAGCCAGAGGCGTGGTTCCGTGAACCAGGGTTAGACCCTGGGACTCCGGAGACCGTAGCCCGACTCACCAGTGTCGGGCCAGTTAGCCTCCCCTAGCCCGTTAGAGGAGGACTTGGGGATAGGTGAGATTAGCTAGGGGGTATCCCCAGTTATCCGGGTGAGGGGGCCGCTACCCCCTCTAGTGTTGTCCTGTACCGACAAGCTGAAATAAATATACGTGTGCCTCAACCTGGGTGTCCAGCGTCTTCACCGGTACTTCACAGAGATGGTAGCAGCGCGTCTCTGAGCAAGCCGCTCGTGACCCCGCGGCGCCTGCGTTCGAGGACGCGTTCGGACCGACAGATCAAGTCGGGGTCTCGCCTGCTTTACGCCGCAATCGGGATCTGCCCCACGTGCCGCTCTCGCCCACGTGTGTCTCTGTGTGTCTGTGCCGCGGAGAGCAGTGGTGCAGCGGTGAGCGCTACGCTGCGCTTCGAACCCCGTGACCCGAGTTCGATTCCCGTTCATGGCCGCCAACACCAGCGACGATTTATTTGAACCGGTCCTGGGCCTCCCTTAGGCCGACTCAGCCTCAAATGAGTACCGTGTGCGATGTGAACGCCACCGGGGAGACAAAGGCGGCCGGGCGTGGTGTTGGCTACCCACCCCCTCGTGTGTC
Source organism: Lampetra planeri (assembly GCF_965212315.1). Classification (NCBI taxonomy): domain Eukaryota; kingdom Metazoa; phylum Chordata; class Hyperoartia; order Petromyzontiformes; family Petromyzontidae; genus Lampetra; species Lampetra planeri. The sequence goes on from NC_136140.1 coordinate 11,329,670, forward strand.
GTGCCGGCGTCCGTAGGTGCTCGCTAACAGCACTTGGCCTAACAGTCTGAATAATACTGGTCGCGAAAGCCGACGTGTTAAACAGTCTGTTAAAAGGCTATACGCTGGGATCTTTGTCTTTGTTTTGTTATATGAGCGTGTGGATGTAGGAGTTTGTGTGTACGTGTGTCATAATAGCAGCAATGTTCTCTCAATTCCTATATGCTTCTGATGTCGTTCCATTGGGCCAATGGGCCCAGATGGATCGATTTGGTGATAGGAGCGAGCCAGATTGTAAGCCGGTGGTCACACGCCCACATGGTACAAACACACTCACTCACACACTCAAACACACTCACTCACTCACACACTCAAACACACTCACTCACACACTCAAACACACTCACTCACACACTCAAACACACTCACTCACTCACACACTCAAACACACTCACTCACTCACACACTCAAACACACTCACTCAAACACACAAACACACTCACTCAAACACACTCACTCACTCACACACTCAAACACACTCACTCACACACTCAAACACACTCACTCACTCACACACTAAAACACACTCACTCACACACTCAAACACACTCACTCACACACACACTCAAACACACTCACTCACTCACACACTCAAACACACTCACTCAAACACACAAACACACTCACTCTCACACTCAAACACACTCACTCACTCAAACACACTCACTCACTCAAACGTACTCACTCGCACACTCAAACACACTCACTCGCACACTCAAACACACTCACTCACTCTCACACTCAAACACACTCACTCAAACAGACTCACTCACTCAAACATATTCACTCACTCAAACATACTCACTCACTCACTCAAACACACTCACTCACACACTCAAACACACTCACTCACACACTCAAACACACTCACTCACACACACACTCAAACACACTCACTCACACACTCAAACACACTCACTCAAACACACAAACACACTCACTCGCACACTCAAACACACTCACTCACTCTCACACTCAAACACACTCACTCACTCAAACACACTCACTCACTCACACGTACTCACTCGCACACTCAAACACACTCACTCGCACACTCAAACACACTCACTCACTCTCACACTCAAACACACTCACTCAAACAGACTCACTCACTCAAACATATTCACTCACTCAAACATACTCACTCAAACACACTCACTCGCACACTCAAACACACTCACTCACTCGCACACTTAAACACACTCACTCACACACACACTCAAACACACTCACTCGCACACTCAAACACACTCACTCACTCTCACACTCAAACACACTCACTCAAACAGACTCACTCACTCAAACATATTCACTCACTCAAACATACTCACTCAAACACACTCACTCGCACACTCAAACACACTCACTCACTCGCACACTTAAACACACTCACTCACTCTCACACTCAAACACCCTCACTCACTCAAACACACTCCCTCGCTCGCACACTCAAACACACCCACTCGTATAGACACATACACACGCAACGCAAAACGTAAACTCAGAAACAAACATGCAAAAGGACACTGAAACACACGCACACACGCACGTGTCAATACAAATGTACCGGAACAAAGACAAAGATCCCCCCTCCCCCCTATGGACTTTTGCAGACTGTACGAGCAAGTGCTGTTAGCGAACGTCTGTGAAGGCCAGAACGGCACGCGAGGTGGTGGGTGGCCAGCACCACGCCCGGCCGCCTTTGTCTCCCCAGTGGCGATGTTCACGCCCCGCACGAGGATACTCGCCGGTGTTGCCCCGCGAGCGGGAACCGAACCCGGGCTGGGTGGCTCGGTTCGTAGTGCAGCGCGCTAACCGCTACACGGACGCTCTCCACACGCACGCACGCACACTCACACACATACACGCGACCTGCAATATTCACACGGACACAGACATTGACAGGCGTGTGTGTGGCCGCTGGGTGTTGCCTGGCAGGGGTCTGAGAGAAGCGCTCCCCCCCCCCTTCCATTCATTCAACATTCATATCACGGTGTCACTGATGACGATCGCGAGCCAAGGCGGGGATGGTAAGGACACAACCGGTGGCACATGGAGGGTCTGCCCACGCTGCGCCACGTGTGCTGGTAACAGGATATTTCGAATACCTGTATGTGTACAAGTATGGATCGAGCATGAATCAAGCATGGATCGAGCATGGATCGAGCATGGATCAAGCTGTGGCATTGTGAATACACATTAAACAGGAATATATCGGTAAATTGATTCTTGTCACTTGATTTCTAGATTTAAAGAGATGATTTGTGGATCGAAAAAGGCCCATATTAGACTGCCCCTCGACGCCGATTGGCTTCCTCTCCACATTAACATAATTTATATTGATCCGGTCGCGGATGCATTACACTGCATGATGAAACAGCGCGTCCCTTGATGGATCCCCTCCTCGACGTTGGCACGGCAACGGGCGCACGCTTCACGCACAGGGCGGGGCCGAGGCCCATTGTGACGTAATTCGTGGACGGGGGAGGGGTGGGCGAGGATACAATGGAGCACTCGCGACCTTGAATGGACGTTGGACCTTGAACTTCTTTCGCACCCCACAGTAGACAACCGCGCTAATCGCAGGTGCGGGCACAGGACAACAAGAACCGCCAAGTCGCCACCACGCGGCGGAGACGTCACCACTGCGCTCGTGCCAGGCCGTGTGCACTCTAAGGCCACGTGTCCAACGTCTGCTGGCAGGAGGTTACGGGACAGACCCAGGCGCCATGGGTTGACTGAGATGGACAATAAACGAAACGCACACAAAGTTGAGCGTTGAGTTTGAAGGAGCCCGCGACACGTCCGTCGTTGTGGCCATGCCCGACACACGCACAGCACCACTGGCACCCCGCTGCCTTGAAGACGGTCACGTGTGCAGCGGCCCAACACTGGGCATGATGAGCTCTACAGTACAGGCTTGGGCGGAAGCCCCCCCCCCCCCCATGCCGGAGGAGTTGGAGGCAAGCCTGAGGTTATAGAGGAGGCTTGGTGTAACTGTTGTCGAAAGAGCTGCAGCAGAGGGGAAGATACATTTGGCTGCCATAAATTTCCACACGATGATATGGCCACTTCGTTAAGCTACCATTTGTGATAGCCAGCTCGCTTCTGAAACAGAGCTATCTAGCTCAGTGAGCCTTACCTGATAAAATTGAAAATTGTTTAGTTTATAGTTTAAATGTGTGGAGGACACGGGGAAGCTGAGTGTAGCTGTGTGGATGAGCTGTAGCCCAGGGGTAGAACAGGAGGCCAAGTTTGTGGAGGAGCTGCAGCTGAGGGGACACTTGGGGCTGAGTATCTGTGTGGAGGAGCTGTATAGCCCAGGGGTGGGAGACGAGACGGCTTCGTCAAACACAAGGACGATGCACGGCTTGTGCCACCTCAGATGACATGGCCCCATTGTGCCCACCCACCCCCGTCGGCTGACCACGACGACGACGTCGTGGTCGTCGTCGTTTCCACCCAAGTCATCGAAGTGGATTCGCGAGCACACGCAGCGGGTCCATGACCATCACTGCCGAGAGGAGCGAGCGGCGGCACGGGCAGGGTGACGTCGAGAAGCGGCGGCCGAGGAATTGGTGGAACGCGTCCGAGAGCACTTGCGCCGCTCCCGAGACGAGAACCGGTTCACGTGCAGGTGACGGACGGATTGCTGCCATCACGGCATCGAGAGGTGGCGGCGGTGGTGGCCTGGGGAAGGCTTTCATCCAGCGGTGGATGGATCGTGGCTGACGGTGGTGACCGTGCAACATCCCGTGAACGACGTGACCCAACCGGATAGTGCAACGGCGATCCGAAACAAATCCACGCGGCTTCTCCCGAAGCAGTCGAATGGATGTCAAACCTTGACATCATAAAATTGTAATCCGTTGAAACCCCCAAAAATGTTTACAACACCGCACCGGGTACTCATCATTTGAGGCTGAATCAACCGGGGGGGGGTGGGGGGGGGAAGTCCAGGCCTGATTCAAATATTCGTCAACGATGTTGGCTGAGAGCGGAAATCGAATTTGGGTCGCCGGGTGTCCGTTAGTGCGGCGCGCTAACCACTGCGCCACCGCTCCGCACAGACACACTCCTCGCGTTCCCATTGAGGAAGAGCCGCCGGTGCAAACTAACATCCAAACTCTTTTTTATTTGACCAGGTAAGGCCCCACTGGGCTATGCAGCTCTCTTCAGAAGCGACATGGCCACAAATGACAGCTCAATGAGGCGGCTTATCACGTGGAGATGTAGAGCAGCCAAAATCCCCGAATGGCCAAGCGGGCAGCCACAGCAGCATCACCGTTGCGCTAGACACGCGTTAATATTCCTCGCATCGAGCGAGGCGATTGTTATGAGAGCGCGGGGATGTTGAGACGACGGGAAGAGGCGTATTCTCAAGTGCCGCAGTGCGAGGGAAGAAGCGCCAAGGGGAGTGAGGCGAGCTGCAGGGGGGCGAGGAGACGGGTGAGCGGATGGGGAAGCGAGCGCGTTGTCTGTGCCGTGGTGGCGGTCCGTACGCAGTGTGGCTGAGACGACACGGCCAGTGTCTGGCAGACCGCGTCCTCGGCGTAGGATGCAGAATCGATGATTGAACGGCAACCGTGGCTCGTAGCGACAGAAGAGTGATCAGGATGCGACTGCCCGCCGGGGAGCTAACGAGTGAATCGCCGAGTGCTGGACCGCCACTCGACCCGACCGGTGCTTCACTCCGAACCCTCCTCTGGTGCGGCAGTGCCGCAGGAACCGAGTGCTGCACCCCAGATACGGCAGCGGGATTCCGACATCGGCTGAGCGTGTGTCGCGTCTCGGAGGCGGTAACTTCCGGGGAGATAAAGACGGCTTTGGCCATTCTGCCAAGTAGGGGGCTGTAGCCCCCCCGCATCTCCACACCCCCCTCTCCACGACGAGTGGTGCCTCCCACACTCACCGCGCCAGCCCCCCCCCCGTGCACTCACGAGCGATCTCGCAAACACGGCAATTCCATCGCTCTGCGTTGTTTATTCTTTTAAAGATTACCTTTAAAATTTAAACGCGTTGTTTGTCTTGTACGGGACTATTTTGCCCGCGCGTGTGCGCGAGCGTGTGTGTGTATGTGTGGACACAAGGAATGGACGGGTGTGGCTCTAGCATGCCGGGTGTGTGTGTGTGGGTGTGTGGGTGTGTAGGTGTGTGTGGGTGTGTGTGTGTGTGGGTGTGTGTGGGTGTGTGTGTGTGTGGGTGTGTGGGTGTGTGTGTGGGGAGCGGTAGTGTAGCGGTTAGCGCGCTGCGCTATGAACCCGGCGACACGAGTTCGAATCCCGCTCACGGCCAACACCAGTGACGATTATCTGAACCGGTCCCGGGCCTCCCCTAGGTCGACTCAGCCTCAAATGAGTACCTGGTGCGGTGTGTAAACATCGCCACTAGGGAGACAAAGGCGGTCGGGCGTGGTGCTGGCCACCCACCCCCTCGTGTACCGTTCCGGCCTTCATAGGTGCTCGCTAACAGCACTTGCCCCTACAGTCTTTTAAGGCTATACAGGGGATCTTTATGTTTGTCTTGTGGGTGTGTGTGTGTGTGGGTGTATGTGTAGAGGTGTAATTGTAAACATGTATGGGCACGGATGGGTAACAAACACAAGGGGCGTGGTTAGGGCCGTACACAGAGGAGGTGCTCACACCGACGTCCGCACCTGCATCCCCCACGGGCCCCTCCCGGGGGCCGAGTGCTATAAAAGGTGGTGAGCCGGAGGGCTCGAGGTCGAATGTTAGCTTTAACCAGCGAAGAGTGAAGACCAGCTAGCATAGGCCCCGGAGCTCCCCTGGCTCGCTGTCCTTGTCAGGACCGACCAGGGCAAGCCGGTGGCGTGGCCCCGAGAGCCCAGACTGATGTTCTTATAAGAGCCAGTCTGGAGACTCAGGGTGCCGGGATCCCAGCTTGACCAGGGCTGGGATAGGTAGCCTCCCCTAGCTCCGTAGTGGAGGACTCGGGCGTAGGTTAGCGGGGTTAGACGTTGTGTCTCCCTGTTAGACGAGTGAAGGGGACGATACCCCTTCAAGTGCTGTGTATTCCCGTTACTGTATACAAGTTGGTATTAATAAATAAGTGTGCCTCCAACCACGTCGTCCAAGCCTCCTGCAACTTACTACATATGTGTGCGTGTGTGTGTGGTGTATGTGTATGTGTGTGTGGGTGGGTGTGTGTGTGTGTGGTGTGTGTGTGGTGTATGTGTGTGTGTGTGGGTGTGTGTGTGGGTGTGTGTGTGGGTGTGTGTGGGTGTGTGTGGGTGTGTGTGTGGGTGTGTGAGGGTGTGTGTGTGGTGTATGTGTGTGGGTGTGTGTGTGGGTGTGTGAGGGTGTGTGTGGGTGTGTGAGGGTGTGTGTGGGTGTGCGTGTGTGTGTGTGTGGGTGTGTGTGTGTGTGGCTCTAGCATGCCGGGTGTGTGGGTGTGGGGCGTGCTGCTGCTAGCCGCACCACGTCCTGTGCACAGCCTTAAACAGGCGCTCCATGTTAGCGAGTGCCTCACTAAGCAGCAATAACAACAACATTCATATCGCGCCGGAACGTGTCCAGCCATTGCAAGGGTCTTGCGCTCGTGCCGGGGGGTGCCGGGTTTGCCGCGCCGTGGCGTCACGTGAAGCAGGTTTGAGCTCCCTCGTGACGTCACGTGAAGCAGGTTTGAGCTCCCTCGTGGTGTCACGTGAAGCAGGTTTGAGCTCCCTCGTGGCGTCACGTGAAGCAGGTTTGAGCTCCCTCGTGACGTCACGTGAAGCAGGTTTGAGCTCCCTCGTGGTGTCACGTGAAGCAGGTTTGAGCTCCCCTCGTGGCGTCACGTGTTAAAGCAGGTTTGAGCTCCCTCGTGACGTCATGTGAAGCAGGTTTGAGCTCCCTCGTGGTGTCACGTGAAGCAGGTTTGAGCTCCCCTCGTGGCGTCACGTGTTAAAGCAGGTTTGAGCTCCCTCGTGACGTCACGTGAAGCAGGTTTGAGCTCCCTCGTGGTGTCACGTGAAGCAGGTTTGAGCTCCCTCGTGGTGTCACGTGAAGCAGGTTTGAGCTCCCTCGTGACGTCACGTGAAGCAGGTTTGAGCTCCCTCGTGACGTCACATAAAGCAGGTTTGAGCTCCCTCGTGGTGTCACGTGAAGCAGGTTTGAGCTCCCTCGTGGTGTCACGTGAAGCAGGTTTGAGCTCCCTCGTGGTGTCACGTGAAGCAGGTTTGAGCTCCCTCGTGACGTCACGTGAAGCAGGTTTGAGCTCCCTCGTGGTGTCACGTGAAGCAGGTTTGAGCTCCCTCGTGACGTCACGTGAAGCAGGTTTGAGCTCCCTCGTGACGTCACGTGAAGCAGGTGTGAGCTCCCTCGTGACGTCACGTGAAGCAGGTGTGAGCTCCCTCGTGACGTCACGTGAAGCAGGTTTGAGCTCCCTCGTGGCGTCACGTGAAGCAGGTGTGAGCTCCCTCGTGACGTCACGTGAAGCAGGTGTGAGCTCCCTCGTGGTGTCACGTGAAGCAGGTGTGAGCTCCCTCGTGACGTCACGTGAAGCAGGTTTGAGCTCCCTCGTGGCGTCACGTGAAGCAGGTGTGAGCTCCCTCGTGACGTCACGTGAAGCAGGTTTGAGCTCCCTCGTGACGTCACGTGAAGCAGGTGTGAGCTCCCTCGTGACGTCACGTGAAGCAGGTGTGAGCTCCCTCGTGACGTCACGTGAAGCAGGTGTGAGCTCCCTCGTGGTGTCACGTGAAGCAGGTGTGAGCTCCCTCATGACGTCACGTGAAGCAGGTGTGAGCTCCCTCGTGACGTCACGTGAAGCAGGTGTGAGCTCCCTCGTGACGTCACGTGAAGCAAGTGTGAGCTCCCTCGTGGCGTCACGTGAAGCAGGTGTGAGCTCCCTCGTGGTGTCACGTGAAGTAGGTTCGCAGCTCCGCCGCCTCTCGCTCCATGTCGAGCAAACTTCGGAAGGGCGCCTCCTCCTCGCTCTCCACTCTGTCGTGGTGCTGCAGCTGTGTACACCACACACACATAACACACACACACGACACACACCACACACACACACGACACACACCACACACACACACGACACACACACACCACACACACACAAAGACACCCCGTTTAGACTGCAACAGATTGTTGTGGAGCAAAGTGCTGTTGAGCAAGTTAGCATCTATGAAGAGCGGAACGCAGCACAAAGGGGGTGGGTGGGTGTATGCCCGGCCGCCTTTGTCTCACAATGGACAATGTTTACTGCGCATCGCACCAGGTACTCATTTGAGGCTGAGTCGACCCAGGGCAGTCCCAGGAGCGGTTCAGATAATCGTCACCGGCGTCGGCCGCGAGTGGAAATTGAACTCGGGTCGCCCGGGCTTCGTAGCGCGGGGGAGAGAGCTGTTAGCGAGCAATTATTGTGGCCAGCAGGGCGCACGAAGGGGTGGCGTGGTTGGCACTAATGCCCAGGCCACCTTTGTGTTTTATGCTCTGGTCTACCCCCGGCTGTGTTGTGCTGCCCTTCATAGCTGGTGGTCGTGTGGTGGGGAGGTGGTGGAGCAGTGTGGTGGTGTACAACCACCCTGGCGTGGGAGAGGGTGAAGTGGCCACACCCGTCCGTCTCTCCCAGCCGTGATGTTGAGACGACATGTTTTGTTAAAGGCAGGGTCAGACGCCACCTGCCACTGATGCGAGCCGTACAGGAAATTAAATGAATTGAGATTGATTTAATTTCACCCTCACCACATCCCACGACACACCCTCACCATGTCCCCGTCACATCCCACGACACACGCTCATCACGCCGTACAATTTTGCTCCGATTTCTCAATTCGCTTCGTTGCCGTACTTATTTCAAATGTGGCTGCTCTCGTCATTGCGTTGAGCCAGGTCGCTCCTCATTCAAACGAGATTCCATCCCGCTCCTCCCAGGGTCCTCCACTCCGGTTACACAAAACTCGTAGTAGAAGTAGTTGTAGGCTTTCGCGACCAATATTATCCGTAAGTTTTTTTTCGGGCGAGATCGCGTAAATACAACCGTGTCGTTAACACCCCCAACACCCGACACATCCAATAGGCAAGGCTTGTCACGTGAACAAAGTTACTTACTTCAGCACAGCAGTAGCTGGGGGTGGGTCAACGGACACATTCATAATTCACGCGATCTAACCACGAAAAAAAACCTTTGTCACAAATAAAAACCCTCCGAGCGTGGCGGAGTTAGTGGAGTGAGTGCGGTGACTAGCGTTGGGCGCCCCGTGCCTCGGTGTAGACGTCGTCGTTGCGCGAGAAGTCCCCGGCGTGGCGCGGCAGGAGGTGCACGTGGACGTGCTGACGAGACAAGAAAACACGAGGGGCTGTCAGGCGGGGGCATCTCACAGACCCGGCTCGCCGGCCGACGCGGCAAACTTTCCGACATCTCGCCGGGCAACGGGGCCTTCGGTGGTGGGTTAGAGGGGGACGTTGAGGCGGGACGGAAAGCGGCGATGCCTTAGGAGGAGGAGGGCTGTTTTTAGGAGAAATAGATGGAGTGATGGGAGGGGATGGATGGAGAGAGATGTAGGGAAGAGGGAGGGAGAAATACAGAGATAGGGGGATGGACAGACAGGAAGTAGATCGCAGCATTGCCGCGACGCGGCGATGCGACAATATTCTGTACGTGGGCCATGACAAATTATTCAGTCATTTTTACTGTCGCTCATTTAATAAAATAAAACACTTATTCAGAAGCAGTAAGTGAAGTTCTACGTATCTATAATTCACTACATCAGTGAATCATAACATGTTGTCCGGAGTAACGGATGGCACAGCAGTTGCAAGACGTCATAATTTAGCAGCTACTTTAATTAGCGCTCGTGCAGCTGACAGCACGTGCGTCAGGAGCACTACGGACCACCGACTTGCATTGACTAAGAGACTCGCGGCAGGGATTTCATTTCAGTGAATTGCAAATTGGATAACTTTCAAACGATCTTCCCTCGCCCCGAAAGTTCATCGGGAGTTCGAAAACGATACAAATCTACGTATTGTCAGCGATCGCTGCCTGCTGATCCGCGGATGACAGCGGGATAAAATCGTAAATCAATGAATGTTTGAACGTTGAACGTCTTTTGCACCGTACGTAGCCAACCGTGGAGATGTTAAACATCGCGGCGAGTCTGCTGCGTGACACGGCTCAACGCAGAAGTGCCTCCGTCGGATCTGAAATGTCCCGCACGTGTAAAACGTCAAGAGGAGCATTACCGAGACTCCCGACATAATAAATGCTCGGAGCTTAGGCGCGATGAATAATGTATCCGTGTTCGTATTGTTATGGAGTGTGTGTTGCTGTTTGTGCGGGAGATGCTCAATGCCATTCACCTTCACAGTCTGCCCGGCCTCCGGGCCATCCTGGAGTGGGGGGGGGGGAGAGAGACGCACGCACAAACACACCCGTTACAGACACAAGCAGCACACACACAAGCGTTACAGACACAACCGTTACAGACACAAGCAGCACACACACAAGCGTTGCAGACACAACCGTTACAGACACAAGCGTTATAGACACAAGCAGCACACACACAAGCGTTACAGACACAACCAGCACACACACAAGCGTTACAGACACAAGCGTTACAGACACAAGCAGCACACACACAAGCGTTACACACACAGGCGTTACAGACACAACCGTTACAGACACAGGCGTTACAGACACAAGCAGCACACACACAAGCAGCACACACACAAGCGTAACAGACACAACCGTTACAGACACAGGCGTTACAGACACAAGCAGCACACACACAAGCAGCACACACACAAGCGTTACAGACACAGGCGTTACAGACACAACCATTACAGACACAAGCGTTACAGACACGGGCGGCACACGCACAAGCGACACGGTCACAAGCGACACGACATAAGCGGCACGGACACACACGCACAAGCGGCACAGACACACACGCACAAGCGGCACAGACACACACGCACAAGCGGCACAGACACACACGCACAAGCGGCACAGACACACACGCACAAGCGGCACAGACACACACGCACAAGCGGCACAGACACACACGCACAAGCGGCACAGACACACACGCACAAGCGGCACAAGCAGCACAACACAAGCGGAATGGACACAAGTGGCACACCGTGCCAATGTCGCGCATCATCAACACGGCCATCAACGGAGGCAAGGGAACGATGACGGTTGTTGTTGTTGACGCTTTAGTACATGTGCCGCATTTGTGCGAGAATTCTTAAAGGCGCACGGCTACTGTAAACGGCTACTGTAAACGGAGGCGCCTGCGTGTTTCATAGATGCAGTCGGCGGCAGTTTTGCAGTAAGGGGGGGTGGGGGGCAACGTTGCTGTGTGTGCCATCATCCCAATTGAATAATCTGCAGGTGATTTTAACAAAACAAAAGAAACGTAGCCAAGTTGGACCATGACGCCCGGCGCACAATGGCCTCTTTTCGAACGACGTCACGGGATCCCGTAACGTCCACTGTAACGATATACGGTGGACAAACCTGCGGTATTAACCAGCGTGGACCAGCGGGGTTCAAAGCACAAGCCTATGCCATCATCATAACTGGTCATCATCGAAAATATCCTTTATAGTTGCAATGCACAATTAGCAAACAAAGATGTGCAATGTGCCACTTACATAAATCGTATGTCACGAGGTGTTTTTAGTTATGAACCAAAAATGAGTTTCCAACACACATTTAAACAAATGTAGCTGGGCGGTGGTGGCTATGCACGTGGGCTCCCTGTGACCCAGCGCTGTGGAGGCAGCAGCGAGGGTTGGCGGACCACCGCACTGATGTTGTTGTGAAACTCCCTTCCCACGCGCGTCGAGGAGATGCCGTATCCTGGCACAGCGGGGTAAGGCAGTACAGCCCGTTCTACTATAACGCGCGTTGTTTTCTTCACGCGATCAAGTGAATGGAACTACTTTGTGCTCGAGGAATAAGCGGTTGTACAGCTGCCTCGGCGAAGCATCACACAAGGCGGGGTGCTGCTGGATGCTTCTAGATGTTGCCCACGCGCCCTCAGTCTTTGATCGGCCTGCGTACGCACCTCGCGCGTTATCACGGACTCTGCTTTACCCCATTTTATATATTAGAACGCGATTCTTCCACGGTTGTTCTTCGGGAAAGCAACAATTACCACGTTAGAAGAGAATGCACAGCTAGAGCTGTAGACTGTACCCGTTTCATCTGAATGGGATGCAGCATTGTCCCCTCGGTATTCCTCCGCGTAGAAGCCCTCCCCAAACCGAACTTGGGCTACTGTGGGCGCCAGCTCGCCCGCCTCGCCGCTCCCGTCTGTGGCTCTCCGCGGCGATTTGCCCGAAGCGATTTGCGCAAACGTCGCCGCTCTATTTTGAACTCAACATTATTATCTTTTTTGTTGTTAGTTGAGCATCGACATTCCCGGGAAACAAAAGTGAATGCGAAGATTGTGGATTAAGTTTCGTACAATTTTTTTTTTATAACATTGCAATGGTGAGTGAGGTAGTAGCCGAGGCGACGGTGTCGTTGACCCGTTGACAGTGATGCCTGATGGGACACACGGAGCTTTTCGTCGCCATCACTCGGCAGAAGGCGCTGGAGGACGATGACCCCGTCGGAGCCAAAATGAGAATACAGGTAGTCCCCGAGTTACGGTCTTACGATATTTCGATCTTACGATGGCGATACGACAAAATTGTAATAACATTTTTAATTTCGCGCGGCAGTCAAACGCAGCAGCGTACGAGGCACGATACGTTCAATGCATGTTAAAAGTTTTCATAGCAGATAGGATTGTTTCCTGAAAAAACTTTCTATTAAATTGCAGTTCATATAGGTAGGTTAAGAATTTACCTTGTTTTTTTTACTTTACATTTTACTGTGCAATACAGTATTGTAATTAATAAATACGTACAGTAAAGAGTTTATACAGCACGCTACTGTAAATTGCTGTTTTGCTAAATTATCACCATTCTTTAAGACTCCTGGGTAGGCTAGGCCATCTTCGACTTACGATATTTTTGACTTACGATGGGGTCGTCGTAACGCATCTCCATCGTAAGTAGAGGACTGCCTGTATTTATTTATACTTTTTATACTGCACGATGAGCTATAAAGCTCTTTTTCACAGATGTCTAGTCAGGGCATGGGGTAAGAACGTTACAACAACAAACAGTACAAAAAACACGATAGTACAGGAAAGGTAAAAAAAAATAAGAATCGCCCAAAAACATCGAAATAAAACTAAAGCATCCCTATCCTACCAGGCAAAGACCATTGAGGTGGTAACTTATTTTTCAGACGCAACCTGGCCACAAATGAAAGCTCAAAGTTGCTCATCATGTCAACATTTATAGCAGTAAAATAATCTAAATAATCTGAATGCATGTTTCTGAATGTGGGGGGAAATCCCGGAGGACCCAGAGGAAAAATCCACACAACTACAGGGAAAGAGAGCGAGACGCAAACTCCATACATTTTCAGCAGGCGTTAGTGTCGGGATCGAACCCACGACCTCCTGTATACCAGGCGAGGACGATGACATCACACCACTTCGGTCGCGCATCGGGCGCTGGCGAAGGTTACCTGCACGGCAAGGGTGAGCGACGGTGCTCCGTAGTGCTTGCCGATGGCCCCCGCCACCCGCTGCGCCGTTACAAAGAGGTCGCTCACCTCGTCGGGTCGGAGGTCGCACAGGCGCTCCGCGGGGCGCAAGGGGCACACGAGCACGTCTGGCGCCGCCGTCGTCGTCAAGGAAACAAGGACACACACGGCGCGATGGGACAACGTGGCGACCGAGCACACGAGGGTTGCCCCGATGTCGATTTTCCGCGCTGACGCCACTGCCGGCAGAAGGGCCTCCAATAGAGCGGGAGGCATAGAGAGGTCCTCTCTGGAGCTGACCAGGCGTCTTTGGTGGAGGTGAGAGTAGCCGCACTTCATGCCACTACTAACCTAACGGGCAACCGTTCTTTCTATTGAACTCTGAATCACGATTGTTAACCTTAAACATTTTGTTTGAAAAAAAGCTATAGAAGGCGATTGACGTGGACCTTACACTGTACGTGCAGATCGCGGCGTACGGCCACTTGTAATCCTCACGCCCTCTTCCAGGCTGAGCATTCCTGCTCTTCGCCTGGCTCCTAGAGACACTCGCAGGAGCGCGCGCCACGTGGCGATGTGAACTCGCTCGCCTTGTATGCAGGAGGTCGTGGGTTCGATACCGACCCCGATGCCTGCTTTATTTTTGGAGTTTGCGGTGTCTCTCTCTGTGGTTGCGTGGATTTTACTCCGGGTCCTCCGGTTATTCCCTCCACATCTAGAAACGTGCGTTCAGAGTATTTGGCTGCTATAAACTTTCACACAATGAGCCACTTCATTGAGCTATCATTTGTGGCAAGGTCGCTTCTGAAAAAAGCTACATAGCTTAGTCGGCCTTACCTTGTAAAATAGAAAATAGTTTAAGTTGAGTTTTGAGTCGTGCTCTTGGGAGAGCTCGCGGGGAAAAACTCTGAAGAGGCGGCACAGAAAAGCGCACTCGGACGTCGGGGTGACAGCATCTCACAGCAACGTGGGTCACGACCCTCACTCTGCGATGACCTCGGAGGAGAGGGGAGGGGGGTGGAGGTGGTGGGGGTGGTGGGGGTGGTGGTCCTCCCCTCCTTCGTTCGGCCGATCCGCATTTCCCTGGGAATAGGGCCAGGGGGCACGTGAATAAATCAAAACGTTCGGCCGTGTTCATTTAAATTATTTCGCGAGGATGCACAAGCCAAGGTGTGGGATCTAATAATGGCGCGGGACCGAGCGAGGCGGTGACGCCGGGCTGCATGCCATTATCGGTCACACAAACACGACACCTTCAAGGGGCATTACATAAAAAATACATAACACGCGCACGCATACACACACACAAAACGTGTGTTTATGATAAATGACGTTTTACACGCGCGGGACATTTCAGGTCACGACGGCAAAAAATCATTACGCGGCTGCGGTGGCGGGAACGGGCGTGATTCATAAAGGAGATGTCCCAAAGATGATTTGAGAAAGTGATCGGCGTACTCGACATGCCCAGGATGAATACGTCCGTAATGAACGCATCGCCAAATAATGGGCCGTGTTCAAAAACGTACTTTGTTATCGTGCAAAATGGAAAGAGGTGCAGCCCTGCCAAGATCTTGCTCGTGCGCCACTGTTGGCAGAAGGGTTCCCACCGGAGCCAGCCTGAGAGAGCCGTATAGCATGTATTGCCGTATGGTCCACCCTAAATCGCATCCACTGCGCAAACCGTGGCTGCAAGATACGGATACCTGATGCACAAATGGAAAATTTAAAACTCTTCAGTCGTAGTGTGCGACCGCGGTCATCCAGAACACAGTAGTACAACGTATAACGACGCAATGCCCCGATCCACAAATACGAAAGAGGCATTACGGTGATACTACTCCACTGTTCCTGAGGCAGTTGTCTGCTGGCTTGACCACCTGAATGTGAAATTGTAGTCGTCGCTCTGCATCGACACCTCGCCACACACGGCCTGCCGATCGACTACCCCCGGTGTGACCCATTCGTGCAGCTGCTGTGTGGACAGACGCTGTGGAGATGAGCAGGGTGGGGGCAGGGGGGGTAAAAGAAACCGGCCCCATTGTTCTAACCACCACCGTCGCGCCTAGATATAGCGAGTTGAATCGGCGACCGTTGGATCGCAAGTCCAGCCTGTGATCCGTTACGCCGTCACGGCCGCCACACATCTTTAACGTTATAGATGTTTAAATAAAAAATAACATAAAGCAAGCATGTGTGGAAATTGCATGGGGGGGGGGGGGTGCTTTCTGTGCAAATGGCCCAATTTTCAGAAGATTCCTCAAGAAAACGCATTTGCGGCACGCACAACTGGGGGATAGGGGCTCCGACTGAGGCCTCCCACCGTGAGCAGCCGATGTCGCTCCGTCGAAACGGACCTCCCACCTCCGCGTTTTGCACAAATTCCATCCCCCACAACTCCCACCCCCAAGGACACAAATTCCCAAGAAAAGTCCCGGATGGTTTATCTTTCCACCTTGTATGTCCGCCGGCGGTTATTACGGACGAAATAATGGACCTCCTTCCAGAGTAGTTATTTTCGAAGACTCACCAGGAAAAATAAGTTCCACAAAAGCGAGCTTTGTTTGCGATGTGGCGTGCGGCGCTCTTCCGGCGCGTCTGGCTCGTTCCCCTTCTGGAACACCCAGATCTCGTGTATTTGCCGTAATGATCACCCCTCGGCGCAATCACGGGTTTAAGAGGTGGCCCTCTGCGCTCGCCGAGCAGCACAACAACGGCACCCTGGGAACGGTTCGGCAAAATGGGGTTTCTCACATTGGAGGTCGTAAACGCAGCCTCCTGCCAGCTTTTACTCCAAGCGAACATACATCTACTCGCGGTGTCCTCACGCACACGCACGCTTGGATAATATACAAATGCTTCTCAGCGTTATGTCTAATTTGTTACACACAGAGAATGTTTATCCGTTACATTTTATTACATTGTTCAACTGTTTTTAATTTGAACTTAGAGAGCCCGATTGCTGGTGCGATGTTTAACTCTGGAACCTGGTTGCCGGGGTGATATTAATTTCCAGAACATGATTGCTGGTATGAGGTTTAACTGTTTATAACAGTTGATCTCGAACCTGTTTTGCTCATACAATTTTATTCAGGTAACTCACCTCTTAAATAACGAATTGCCAAGTCAAAATGGCCTTACTGCAGCATGCTCAATATGCTACTTGCACAATATATTCCAATATCTTAATCAGCGAACAAAATCTCATCTTTAAACAGCATACTGTATGCACGCGCATAGTGAGATTCAAGGCTGCTACGGGCACAATGTAATCATAAACTAATAACTCTTATTCAGAAACTTCACCGCGGTAATGCATTACCGATAATAGATTACCTTCCAACGTATATGCGCGTGCATTCATACATTACATCATAGCTGACAAAGCAACGGCAATTTTCCTAATTGTATATACGCTACGGGCATATGCAATGTGTTGTCTCAGTGAGGCTGTCACCTGCTTGAAGGATTCATAGGATTAATGAGCGCACGCACGGCTGGGATACTTCACTTATATCCAAATGAGATGGCGGGTACATGCGTATGTGGTTTGTCGAGAGCGATGGTGGAGCGGTGGTGGAGCGGTTAGCGCAGTGCGTTACGAATCCGGCGGCCCGAATTCAATCCTCGCTCACGGCTAACACCGGTCCTGGTCTTCCCCTAGGTCGAATCTGCCTCAAATGAGTACTTGGTGCAGTGTGTAAACATCGCCACTGGGGAGACAAAGGCGGCCGGGCGTGGTGCTGGCCACCCACCCACCCCCTCGTGTGCCGTTCCGGCCTTCATAGGTGCTCGCTAAAAGCACTTTCCCCTACAGTCTGTTCAGGCTACACGGGGCATCGGTCTTAGTTTTTTGGTGTGTAGCGTAAGGGTGCGGTACGACACGTTCCCAACTTAATATAGAAGGAAAGAGCACATCCCATTGGAATTGCAACTACTTATCGTCCACGGCGAGTAGAGCGGGCGCTCAATGTTCTAGAGATTGATTTATTCCATGCCCTGTCGTACTCCAAATCGCTAATCCATGCGTTCCTCTTTTTCTCAGCACGATTCCATGCATGCATCTCTCCCGTGCTAATTTTTTTGCACCCTTCTCAGCTTTTGTTCCATTTTCTTTGTCAACAGCATGCAGGTTTCTGAACGTGTGTCACATAGTGTCATTGTCATGATCGTCATCACTGATGACGACAGATAATTATTAAATGAAAGACGAGCCACGGTGTTGGTGTGGCCATGCAACCCAAACTGTGCACCATACATTAAACCACTGTGATTTGCGCTTCTTCGGAGAAGCAGCAAAACGACACGAACTCCCTTTCCTGAGGAACCTCTCGTCATGGCCAGCAGACCTTCACTTTGGCATTTGGCAGCTCCTCAACATATTTCCACACGCAGGAATAGAATAGAAACAGCCGTGACCGATCCACTGCTGGAGTGAAGGCATTCCCCAAGCCGCCCGCCATCTCTCACGATCCGGCCATGGAATACACGGGGAATGTATGATGATTGAAAAAGCTAGAGGGCAGTTTAACACGTAGTAGACTTGTTTTGTTTGGTTAGATCGCGTGAATATAAGCTAGGGGCACCGATAAAAACACTCAAGAACACGAACAAAATTAAGAGAAATATCTAATGAAGAAAAGTGGGCTTGGGGTGGGACACATGGCTATGATGGGTGATGGTCGAGACCGATGCCGGAGTGGCCGGCCAAGGGAGGGAACGCGCACCAAGAGGAACATCTACCGCAATGCCGGGCCGACGAAACGAGCTCCCGCGCAGGTGCCCGGCAGTCTGTCGCATCGCGAGGGGGTCATGAGAGAGACGCCGATGGCTTCGGCGCGCTCTACAAAAGAGGGCACCAAAAGTCGCCGCCAGCGTTCGTTCTCGTCTCACACAGGGGCGCCCAACGTCACATCTCGTGTTGCATTTGGAAGCCATCAGGATCCCGGTTCGTGTTCAATATATGAGCAGCTCCACAAGAGAGAATAACCCCGGGGTGTGTGTTCGAAACCACCCAATTGATACGTATGGGGCGTGATTTTGAAGGTGATTATCTAGAGCTTTGTAAGAATATGGCTCATTTATGGAACAATTCGATGGTTTGACAAGTGCACGAAGCCGAATGCACCAGCGCCACCATCCCAACTTGGATGAAAGAAGACAGTCAGAGTACGTCCAACACCACGGTATTTTATAAGCATTTCTCCCTTAACGAGACAGGCGGGCAAATGATTTTTATCTAAATTGCAGTCCTGAATGGTTGACATACCACGGCATGTAAAAACAAGACACATCATGAATACACTATCGACGGTAACCCATGCGCGTTTATAAATTGTCGACCTGCCAATAAGTTTGATGGTGCCCTGTGGAGTTTGTTCATCACATGTCAAGTTAACTGATATTTAAATTTTCAAAGATGGATTTTCTTCCAAATTAAGGGAAAATCCAACTGTTGTCGACTGGGCCAAGATGATCAATTTGGCGCACTTGAGAACCCAGTTTAAACTACGGTTGGGATCTGAAACTCGCGATTCGAACTCAGGATTTCGGCGGCACTGGCTCAGTCTCCGAGACCTCAGTCACCCGGCCACCTCCTGTGCTGCTTGTTTTAACCAGATGTATTTTAAAAATGAGGCAATTGATCTTGACAGGGTAATTCCACGAGCATGTCACGTACATTACAGTAGGAGGAAGTACACAGATTGTAATATTGTCAAAGCGTTACTTGTGTTTAAGTTCACCTCAAATATATCAACACAATCATAATTTTTGTATTCTTAAAATGATTACGTTACCGTACTATTTTGCTGTAACGAATGCAACATGTTGATGGAATTGCCTCTCAGCGGGCTTTCACGTGGCTCTGAATACAAGTTGGATTTACAGAGCGTCTAAGTGCGTCCACATCTCTACATGAAGCAAGGAAGCAGTGCACGCGTTTATTTGAAATAAAGAGGCCATCAGTCATAGGCAGAAAAAAACGAAGGTCTTAAGCCTGGAGTTGAACCAAGTGAGTGGGTCAACACAAATGGTTTGGGAAAGGGAGATCCAGAGTGAAGGTTGACTGGGGCTTTCGACAGAAGATGTCAGTTGCGGGAGAAAAGTGGATTGGAGTGAGATGAGCGGGGAGACGTAGGAGAGTACGATATTTATATTGATCTAGGATTGCATTGGGAGCCTGTGGAGGGGTCGGGTTAGGGTTACGTGGTCTCGATTACAGAATGAGCCCTGGAAGCGGAATTTTGGTTCATCTAGAGTTTGCAGATGAGGGATTTGGGGGAGGCGGTTGCGGATAGTGCCGCTATAAATAAACATCCCACTAACTCGCTTCTCATTTCCCTATTTTCGCAGGACAAACAAATCCAAACAAAAACCACCATCCCTGCTTCTCTGGGCTCGTAAGTGGTGGTGCGCGCTCGCTCGCGTGCGGGGGGGAGAATGATAGCAGGATACGGCCCGGAAGCACGGGCTTGCGATTGACGATGGCGAAGGAGAGCTCGCTCCGCAAGAATACCACGGTGGCGCTCACCACGTGCTGCCCGAACCTCAGCGTGGCCATGGCAGACTGTGAAGGAAAACAAACAAAAAAAATAATGACAAGCTAGAAAAGATCTTGCATACCGCACGGATTCTGTCGTGCGTTCCACCGTAAGTTTATTCCTCGACAGCATTTTGTAATTAACGATAATAACGAGGCGTTTCAACCAGCGTAATGAGCGTGACACGTGCCGACTGACGCAAGATCACTTTGCACGTCGTGCGCCTTGTGACATCACATCGGCGAGGCTAATCTTTTAAGCGTTTTTTCCCCACCAAGTTTTTGCACAAACCAGATGCATTTTGCCCGTTTTTTTTACCAGCATAAGCGACGAATAACAACTAAAACTTTACAGGAAGGATTGTTTGGAACTTTAGTTGGAAATCATAGTTGAAAGGGAATTGCAATGAGGCAACACGAAGGTCAAACTTTGTGCCACACATAGAGCAGGGGGCAACACCGTGCGGGTCATAACAAGGCCAAGAGACGTGCAGCTTCTAGGGACAAAGGGTACATCTCAATAATCTGCAGCTCTTCGTGACAAACAAGCACGTGTACGAGAAGCACTCGGCCCACGTTCATTAGGGGCCGTCCATAAATGACGTCACGCACCTAGGGGGGCAGGGTCAGACATTTGTGACGATGTGTGACGAGGGGGGGTTTGAGAAATGTGACGTCTCATCAAAATGCGCAACTTTAAATAAATAGACAACACGTTCTACTTAATTAAATATACTTTTTAATAAATGTGTTCTCCTACATCAGAGTGCAGCGCCACATTAAATACGCACTACAATGACAATAGTTTAAAGCGATTTGAAGCATGTTTTATTTAAAAAACGGAAATATGGTTTTGGGGGGGGGGGGGCAGAGCTTTGTGACGTCATATTTGAGGGGGGGGGGTCTGACTTTTGTGACGCCGTGTGACGAGGGGAGGGTAAAAAATTCGTCCAAAATCGCGTGACGTCATTTATGGACGGCCCCTTAAGCAAAAACCATCAACAGTTCCTGAAGAACTGCATTATGGTCCTCCTATCTTAGGTCACCATCAAATACATTTTAGCAAATGTGACCGACTGACATGAGCAGTGAGACACAGAGATAACTGTGTAACGGTTTCATAACAATCAGGATTCATCGGCAGTCGCTAATGCCCACTGCTGCCTGCCAGTCACATTTGCTCAAACTGGATGGTGACCGAGGACACGGGGAACCAACAATGCAGTGGCTTCAGTAACCGGTGATGGTTTTTGTTCACGTCTCTGTGCGTCGTTTGAAACTCTGCACCGATGTCTGTTACGATGCGTTTTCCTCGTCACTTACAGAATCAATCATTATTTGACCTCTCCACTACTCGTGCTGAACGTTAGGGCATGCGACTGTGGAGAGCGGTGGCGCAGCGGTTAGCGCGCCGCGCTACGAACCCGGCGCCCCGACTTCGACTCCTGCTGGGCCTCCCCTAGGTCGACTCAGCCTCAAACGAGTACCCGGTGCGGTGTGTACACATCGCCACTGGGGAGACAAAGGCGGCCGGACGTGGTGCTGGCCACCCACCCCCTCGTGTGCTGTGCCGGCCTTCATAGCATCGGCGTTGCTCGCCAACAGCGCTTGCCCCAACAGTCTGAGGCGACAACGCGGGGGGTGTTTGTCTTTGTGCTCGGTGCTTCAGCGCGGGCGGGTGGCCAGCAGATGGCAGCGGGGGTGGTCGTGAAAGCCGTCCCGTGCGGGACCCATTGAGCTCTCCCCTCGTGCACGAGGTGGGGGTGTCGCGGTTGTTCTTCCCACACGAAGCCGAAGCTTCCATTGCTCATGCACCGAAATGTATCCCGGCACCCTCCTGGCGACCAGGATCGAGAACTCCGCGAGGAACCCCTTTGTTCAACGTTCAGTGAGAAATGATGCCTCGGATGTACAGAGCACGACAAGAGAATATGCATATACTTACATGCAGATCGATAGACTTGCAGACTTACAGAGACCCACGGGCTAGCTTCGAGGTCCATGTAGTCACATGTTCATGGCCTCATAGAGACCCACATATACTCTTTGGTTTTTTCGGTAAAGTCACGTAGGTGAAAATAAAATACTAAATTAAATCACGACGTTTCGGAAGCAACACAAGTTTCCGTCATCAAGTAGGACAACCACAGCAAAATTTAATATATTCTTTTGCTGTGGTTATTTTTTTTGCTGTGGTTGTCCTACCTGATGACGGAAACGTGTGTTGCTTCCGAAACGTAGTGATTTAATTTAGTTTAAATTTTTACCTACGTGACTTTACCGAAAAAACCAAAGAGTGTGAATCCTTGCAGTCGCGAAAACTTCAAATCTCGACCCACAGATGTTACCCAGAGCTTCATT
This sequence comes from Lampetra planeri, assembly GCF_965212315.1. Classification (NCBI taxonomy): domain Eukaryota; kingdom Metazoa; phylum Chordata; class Hyperoartia; order Petromyzontiformes; family Petromyzontidae; genus Lampetra; species Lampetra planeri. The sequence goes on from NC_136140.1 coordinate 11,352,168, forward strand.
TCACCCGGATCTGTCCAGATATTTCCACTGCCGGCACACATCCAGTATGCATTTCGTCGCTACGACTACTACTAGCTATATGTTAGCCTATACCATCTTACACAGTAGTTAAGATTAATGTTATTATTTTAATGTTTGTTAAAAAGCCCGCGCGGTTCATTCGCACCTGAGCTGAGGCCCGCAACTGACCGGAGAACCTCCTCGGTCTCGCCTAAAACTCTACCCAAGAGGTGCGGGGGGAGCGGGCACCGCGGCCAGGCGAGACAGGCGTCACGCAGGGATCCTGATCGGCAGCCCCGTACCGCCGCACAGTTCTCGTTCCGCTCGAGGGGAGATTCGAGTCTGCCCCGAGGGAGGAATCTGGCGCCTGGGAAACTCACGGGGGACGAGGCCCAGCGGAGAGGAGCGACGCGGAGACGTGGAGGCCTCGCCGGTTCCTCTTATATTTCCCACTTCATATAAGCGAAGAGCGTCCCGAGTCAAATCTCTGATTGGCGGAATCCGGTCACGCGGGGATGCGGCGCGACCAATGGGAGGCGAGCGGTGCCTATCTGCGCTGGGTGAACTCAAAGCGGCGCGTCCGCCCTCGCGTGGTTCACCGATGAGCGGCGTGAAGGTGAAGCCGACCTCGGCGCGATCAGCGCATCGATTGGCTCTCTCACTCTCTCAGCAGCGCATCGATTGGCTCTCTCACTCTCTCTTACAGCGCGTGATCAGTGCATTGATTGGCTCTCTCACCCTCTCTGACAACACGAGATCAGTGCACTGATTGGCTCTCTCACTTTCTCACAGCTCGCGATCAGCGCACTGATTGGCTCTCTCGGCACGTGATCAGTTCTCCCGCCAAAATCAGCAGCACCTTCAGAATCATAATATTTATTTATGAGCTAATAAAGCTCTTTTTTTCACAGATGTCTAGTCTTTGGGTGAAGGAACGATTTCATGTGAAAATCAGGCAGCGGAGCCACTTAATCGTTGCTTTAACTAATTTGTTTACACTGCACGGATATATTACTTATGTATCCCGTGGCTGAGTCATATGCATGACTTGTCTTCAGGAGGGCCCTGCTGCCGCTACTTTGCGTGTTTATTTGACGATGCTTTTCGCATACAATCAACGGCGAGTCGTGTTTATTACTATTATCGTAATTATACAAAGTATGGGAGGTAACCCGGAGAAAACCTACACGCCTTTCGCGAGGGGGCAACGCTCTATCCCCATACGGATGGAACAGATGGCGATGAGTCCCCTTGCTGTACCGCCTTCCGGCGCCCACGGGAAGGGAGTTTGACGACATCAGTGCGGTGATCCACAACCCTCGCTGCCGCCTCCACTGTGCTGGATTGCAGGCAGCCGCGTGCATAGCCACCGACATAACAGGAGATGTTGACTACCTCGCCTGGTACGCAGGAGGTCGTGCGTTCGATCCCGACCCTGACGCCTGCTGCTGCTGTATATTTGGAGTTTGCGGTGTCTCTCTCTCTCTCCAGGTCCTCCGGTTTTCCCTCCACATTTAGAATCAACATCACGTTTAGAGTATTTCGCCACTATACATTTCCACGTTATAAGCCACTTCGTTGAGCTATCATTTGTGACCAGGTCGCTTCTGATAAACAGCTGTATAGCTCAGTGGGCCTGACCTGGTAAAATAAAAGTAAAATAGTTTAATCACCCATGGCCCGTGCACTCTCTATCATTCACTCGTTCGCGTTTTAACTTGTTAACTTTAACATGTTATGAGTCAGTAAACAAAACGCTGTTTCTCAATTTTGTTCAATCAAAGAAAGGGCTTCTTCCACTTTCTATTCATCCAAACTCATGCACACGTGCACCCTGCACAAGACCTTCAGCCCCCACACGGAATGTTTCAGTTCACTTCAGCGCCGCATCATTCACTCAGATTGACACCCATTCTCTCATCCTCCGCTGATTCCGCATTCATTCATTCACCAATCAGAAACGCCAATCGGCATTCGCTAATTTTTCATTCGTCAGCAAGCCAGAGAAGCCGTGCGGACAAAACCCCACCACGCGATACACAAGGTTGGTGTCTCTCCAGCACCGCTGCCTTCTGGCCACCAGCCTCACGCCTACAACACCTGGCACGCTCTGGCGCGGTGGTCACCCATCCCAAGTCCTCACCAGCCTCACGCCTACAACACCTGGCACGCTCCGGCACGGTGGTCACCCATCCCAAGTCCTCACCAGCCTCACGCCTACAACACCTGGCACGCTCTGGCGCGGTGGTCACCCATCCCAAGTCCTCACCAGCCTCATGCCTACAACACCTGGCACGCTCCGGCACGGTGGTCACCCATCCCAAGTTCTCACCAGCCTCATGCCTACAACACCTGGCACGCTCCGGCACGGTGGTCACCCATCCCAAGTTCTCACCAGCCTCATGCCTACAACACCTGGCATGCTCCGGCGCGGTGGTCACCCATCCCAAGTCCTCACCAGCCTCATGCCCTGCTTGGATGGCTGATCCCTGCGCAGAGCACAGGCGCGATCGGCGCTGCGGGCAGCAGAGGGCAGTGCAGGGAGACCCACTCCCAATCTCCTGGCCCACAGCCTTCCCAGCCTCACGTAACACCTTCAATCCGCATGCGACCAGCGCGGTGAAGTATGGTCAACGAAACCCTCATGGGCACCACAAGGCACGGGACGGCCTTCATTTTCAATCGACAGTGGATTGACACAAGTGGGATGTACATTTATTTGCACATCCAACATCAACAACTGATTGAGGCGTCCACGTAGTGATCGTGCAAATATGTTGGGGGCACGACGTGAGGGAACTTTCCCCACGAGGTCGATCTGAGCATGGAGGAATGCTATCTTGGATTTACATTGAGCGACCATACGGAGGAGCATGTGAATTAGGGAACATACAATGCAGGCTGAAGAAGCGATTATAACTGTGAAGAAACACGAGTCTGGTAGTAGATGGTCAAGAAGTGATGGAGTGGAAGTCGAGGAATGTCGCGAGTCTGGGTGGTCGTTCACGGAGGAGAGGGAACGATGGGTGTCACCGTGGCGAGACGTTAACTACCTCGCCTGGTATGCAGGAGGTTGTTAGTTTGATCCCAACCATGATGCCTGTATATTCGTACATTGCATTTCTCTCTTCTCGTGGCCGCGTGGATTTTTCTCCGGGTCCTCCGGGTATTCCCTCCAGATTTTAGAATCAACACCACGCGTTTAGAGTATTTGGCTGCAATACATTTCCACATGATAAGCCACTTCGTTGATCTATCATTTGTGGCCAGGTCGCTTCTGAAAAAGAGCGACGTAGCTCAATGGGCCTTACCTGCTAAAATGCAAATGTATTATAATAGAGATTTTTTTTGGGTTAGTTCACGTAAATATATAAATGTGTCCTTAAAACCCGCTATCACCCGACACAGCCAACTAGTAAGGGTTGTCACGTAAACAGAACATGCCGATTCGTCACGAGTACAGCACACCAGTGTGTTGGAAAGCCAAGCCACAACATTTACAATCTGAGTACGACGTTTCGCCAGTAATTACAACTAGCTTCATCAGGCGACAGCCAGATTTGTGGAGAAGTCCACCTGTTTTGTTCCTTACATAGAGGCGTAGATGTGGTGACCACACATATTTACGCGCTCTAACCCAAAAAAAACCTCTTATGGATGATATTGTTCGCGAAAAGCCTACGTGTCAAGTAGATTATAGTTTAGTTTTTGAAATCAGCTCGTTTGTAGGTGCTCTGTGGAAGGTTACATCGCAGAAACGTGACAGATGGTAACGGCTTCGGAAGTCCTTCATCTAGCAGCGGATTGCCCGTGGCTGACAAGGACACGTGACTTACATTCTCCTGAGTGTGGACATATCATTAGCCAAAGTCGCTAACACGACCAGCGTAACACATTAGGCATGAGCAAAGTGTAACCCATAGATCATGCAATACACGACACCTGATGAGCCAAATCTTGGCAAACACTCCGCTCTTATCTAAAAAGGCAGCGCAAATAATAATAATTACGATGATCTCATCCATATTAATAAAAAAAAATACCAGGTAAGGCCCACTCTTTTTTTGAAGCGACCTGGCCACAAATGACAGCTCAACGAAGTGGCTTATCACGTGGAAATGTATAGCAGCCACATACTCGAAACGCATGATGTTTCGAAATGTGGAGGGGAAAACCGGAGGACCCGGAGATGTTAACCACCTCGCCTGGTCTGCAGGAGGTCGTGGGTTCAATCTCGACCCTGACGCCTTCTGCTGTATATTTGGAGTTTGTGTCTCTCTCCCCGTGGTCGCGTTTAGGGTATTTGGCTGCTATACATTTCAGAGCAATCACTTGTAATGGCCAGACCTCTTCTGAAAACGAACTGCATATAGCCTTACCTAGTAAAATAAAAATCGTTAAGTTTATGTATGTTGAACTTTTCTCGCAACCATACGTAGCTAACCGTGCTAATCGGAGGTGCTGTGTCGAGTCTATGGGCAGTGTTGCGCCTATGGGTGTTAGTCTATGAGCAGTACGCAATGTACGTTGAACTTCTTTCGCACCGTACGCAGCCATCCGTGCTGATCGGAGGCGCCGCTTGTGAGATACAGCCCTTGAGAGCTGATGCTGTCTTGTGTGCACCGTCACACTCCATCAGACGAACACCCGCTTGTCGGCACGTGCGCGAGTCTGCCAGCCACAAGGACTCACTCGAGTCGTAGTCGTCGTGGCGAGCCACAGGAAGGTGGACGCGGTCGAGGGAGGACGCGCAACGCGGAGATGGAGCGACGTATGTGCGCTCGCGTGCGAGGGCACAGCAAAGATTGCTGCATCGCAGTACCGTGAGAGAGAAAGGCCTTAATCCAGCGGTGGATAGATCTTGGCCGATGGTGATGATGATGGAGGCTTGACTCGTGACTGTTTAGAACGGGGGACTTGTGGGATCCATGATGAGCTAATGCGTGACCTTTAACCAAGGTCAAAATAACCTTGACTGCGAAATTGTCACCGTGCAAATGTGAAGGGTTTTTTCTCTTCTTATTTCCAAAATAAATAAATAAATGCACTTTCTAAACTCGCTCCCCGTTCGTCTAATTTAAGGTTGAAAGTTTGGAACAGTTGAGCAAAAATATGAAGAAAGATTGGGGTAACTTGGTAGGAATAAATTGAGAATTTGGTGGCGATCGGGGGTGAGGGGGGAGGGACGTGAGGGGGGGGTTGAGGGGGGGGGCGTTGAGGAGGGGGGTGGGGCGTTGAGTGGGGGGGGGGGCGTTGAGGGGGGGGGGCGTTGTGGGGGGACTTTTCAGATGCCAATAAAGAACTTCAATGACGTCACCGTGGCCTCCGAGGGATGTGTCCGTGCGCGACAGCGCGAATGTCAGGGTTTGAATGGGGCCGATGGGTTGTGGTGGTGGTGGTGGTCGTGATTTTGTGGTGGCGGTTGTGGTCGTGATGGAGGTATTGGTGATGGTTGTGGTGGTATCGGTGATGATGATGATGTTGGTGATTGGTGTCTGTCAATGACATGAACCACATCACACCAATCATGAAGCACACGTCAACCACGCGTTGCCACATCAACTACACACCAACCACAACAACTACACACCAACCACCCCAACCACTACACCAACCACATCAACTACACACCAACCACAACAACCACTACACCAACCACATCAACCACATACCAACCACCCCAACCACTACACCAACCACATCAACTACACACCAACCACCCCAACTACTACACCAACCACAACAACCACTACACCAACCACCCCAACCACTACACCAACCACATCAACTACACACCAACCACAACAACCACTACACCAACCACATCAACCACACACCAACCACAACAACCACTACACCAACCACATCAACCACTACACCAACCACCCCAACTACACACCAACCACAACAACCACTACACCAACCACATCAACTACACACCAACCACTACGCAAACCACATCAACTACACACCAACCACCCCAACCACTACACCAACCACATCAACTACACACCAACCACTACGCAAACCACATCACAAACGACATCAACTACACACCAACCACAACAACCACTACACCAACCACATCAACTACACACCAACCACAACAACCACTACACCAACCACATCAACTACACCAACCACCCCAACCACTACACCAACCACATCAACTACACACCAACCACCCCAACCACTACACCAACCACATCAACTACACACCAACCACCCCAACCACTACACCAACCACATCAACTACACACCAACCACAACAACCACTACACCAACCACATCAACTACACACCAACCACAACAACCACTACACCAACCACATCAACTACACCAACCACCCCAATCACTACACCAACCACATCAACTACACACCAACCACCCCAACCACTACACCAACCACATCAACTACACACCAACCACCCCAACCACTACACCAACCACATCAACTACACACCAACCACAACAACCACTACACCAACCACATCAACTACACACCAACCACCCCAACCACTACACCAACCACATCAACTACACACCAACCACCCCAACCACTACACCAACCACAATAACCACACACCAACCACCCCAACCACTACACCAACCACATCAACTACACACCAACCACACACCAACCACCCCAACCACTACACCAACCACAATAACCACACACCAACCACCCCAACCACTACACCAACCACATCAACTAAACACCAACCACACACCAACCACCCCAACCACTACACCAACCACAATAACCACACACCAACCACCCCAACCACTACACCAACCACAATAACCACACACCAACCACCCCAACCACTACACCAACCACAATAACCACACACCAACCACACACCAACCACACACCAACCACCCCAACCACTACACCAACCACAATAACCACACACCAACCACCCCAACCACTACACCAAGCACAATAACCACACACCAACCACACACCAACCACCCCAACCACTACACCAAGCACAATAACCACACACCAACCACACACCAACCACCCCAACCACTACACCAACCACAATAACCACACACCAACCACCCCAACCACTACACCAACCACATCAACTACACACCAACCACACACCAACCACCCCAACCACTACACCAACCACATCAACCACACACCAACCACAACAACCACTACACCAACCACATCAACCACTACACCAACCACCCCAACTACACACCAACCACAACAACCACTACACCAACCACATCAACTACACACCAACCACTACGCAAACCACATCAACTACACACCAACCACCCCAACCACTACACCAACCACATCAACTACACACCAACCACTACGCAAACCACATCACAAACGACATCAACTACACACCAACCACAACAACCACTACACCAACCACATCAACTACACACCAACCACAACAACCACTACACCAACCACATCAACTACACCAACCACCCCAACCACTACACCAACCACATCAACTACACACCAACCACCCCAACCACTACACCAACCACATCAACTACACACCAACCACCCCAACCACTACACCAACCACATCAACTACACACCAACCACAACAACCACTACACCAACCACATCAACTACACACCAACCACAACAACCACTACACCAACCACATCAACTACAACACACCAACCCACCACCCCCAACCACTACACACCAACCACATCAACTACACACCAACCCCACCACACACCACCACTACACCCAACCACAACTACACACCAACCACCAACAACCACTACACCAACCCACATCAACTACACACCAACCACCCCAAACCACCTACACCAACCACATCAACTACACACCAACCACCCCAACCCACAACACCAACCACAACAACACACACCACCACCCCCAACCACTACACCAACCACATCAACAACACACCAACCACCCAACAACCACTACACCAACCACAACCAACCACACCACACACCAACCACACCCCAACCACTACACCAACCACATCAACTACACACCAACCACACCCAACCACACCAACCACACACCAACCACAATACCACACACCAACCACCCCAACCACAACACACCACCCCAACCCCAACCACTACACCAACCACAATAACCACACACCAACCACCCCAACCACTACACCAACCACAATAACCACACACCAACCACACACCAACCACACACCAACCACCCCAACCACTACACCAACCACAATAACCACACACCAACCACACACCAACCACCCCAACCACTACACCAAGCACAATAACCACACACCAACCACACACCAACCACCCCAACCACTACACCAAGCACAATAACCACACACCAACCACTCCAACCACTACACCAACCACAATAACCACACACCAACCACACACCAACCACCCCAACCACAATAACCACACACCAACCACCTCAACCACTACACCAACCACAATAACCACACACCAACCACCCCAACCACTACACCAAGCACAATAACCACACACCAACCACACACCAACCACCCCAACCACTACACCAAGCACAATAACCACACACCAACCACACACCAACCACCCCAACCACTACACCAACCACAATAACCACACACCAACCACCCCAACCACTACACCAACCACATCAACTACACACCAACCACACACCAACCACACACCAACCACACACCAACCACACACCAACCACACACCAACCACCCCAACCACTACACCAACCACAATAACCACACACCAACCACCCCAACCACTACACCAACCACAATAACCACACACCAACCACACACCAACCACACACCAACCACCCCAACCACTACACCAACCACAATAACCATACACCAACCACCCCAACCACTACACCAAGCACAATAACCACACACCAACCACACACCAACCACCCCAACCACTACACCAAGCACAATAACCACACACCAACCACTCCAACCACTACACCAACCACAATAACCACACACCAACCACACACCAACCACCCCAACCACAATAACCACACACCAACCACCTCAACCACTACACCAACCACAATAACCACACACCAACCACCCCAACCACTACACCAACCACAATAACCACACACCAACCACCCCAACCACTACACCAAGCACAATAACCACACACCAACCACACACCAACCACCCCAACCACTACACCAAGCACAATAACCACACACCAACCACACACCAACCACCCCAACCACTACACCAAGCACACCAACCACACAACAACCACTACACCAACTACACAACAACCACTACACCAACCACACCAACCACACACCAGCCACCCCATCCACCCCAATCACATTAACCAAGCACCAGCCACACACCAGGCACCAGACGCACGTAGGAGGGAGGGGGAGAGGGAGGGGGGAAGAGATTGCGTAGCGCAGAAGGACACGGGGAGCAAAGGGAAGAGCGGACGGGGTCACGGGAGAGACACAGAGAGAATGAGAGAGAAGGGGGGCGAGGGGGGGGGTGTGGAATTGAACGCAGCCGTCGCTGCTGCTCCGCGTCAAGCGAAACGCGAGAGGCGCAGCTCCCTCGGCGCCCCCCCCCCCGTCTCTCCGTCTCAGCTCGCACAGTGAAGCATCGCTCTCCCTCTCTCCTGCCTCTCTTCTGCCTCTCTTCTGCCCACATCCCACATCACCCCCTCCCCCCCCATCACCTCCAGTCACCCCGCAGCCCCTCCCCCTTAACTCCACCACATCCTCCGCGACGTCGATTTTGTCTCTGCGCGCGCGCTGCTTCGTGCGTTGCCGTGCGCTGCTCACCCTCTCGTGCGGGAGAGGGAGGGAGGGAGCTGAGAGAGCTGAGTGAGGGAGGGAGCTGAGGGAGGGAGGGAGCTGAGGGAGGGAGGGAGCTGAGAGAGGGAGGGAGCTGAGAGAGGGAGGAGGGAGTTGAGGTGGGGGGGAGGAGGGGGAGGGAGAGGAGAGAGAGAGGGAGAGGTGGAGAAGGGGGGCGGAGAGCGGAGAGGCGAGAGAGAGAGAGGAGAGAGAGCAGGGGGAGCCGCACTTGCCAGCTCTTCTCGCCGCGTCCGACGTTCGCTCGCCGCCTCGTCCCAGCCGAGGAGTTGCTTGCGCGCGGCGTGTTGCTGGCGCGTGCTGGGTGGGGGTTTCTTTGCGTTGCTGATTTCAATTCGAATTCATCATCCCGACTCCGCCGGTCGATCTTTCGTGTCCGTGGTGGTGGCGGCTCGCTTTTCTCCCCCCCACCATCACCCCCTCTTCGCTCGTCTCGTCAAAACCCTCCTTCCTTTTGCTGGTCATTGTCCGCGGCACAATAGCGAGGGACACAGAGAGCGGAGTGATCGGTGTGACTGATTGATTAATTAGAGGAAGAGGGGAAGGAGGAGGAGGGAGGGAGGAGGGAGGGGAGAACGCGGATGGAAGGAATCCGCTAATCGCTGAAGGACGACGCTCCGAACACGTAGCAGGCTCGCGGAGACGACATCTCAACGGAGACGGAGCGAGAGAGCGAGGGGACGCGGGGAGACGCAGAGACTGAGAGACAGACAGCATCGACATCGCGACCCGACCCCGCACGGCCGCGTCCGATCCCTCTCGTGTATAGACTCGACCCGGAGTCGAACTTTGAAGGTTGTGACGAGCGGAGTTGCCCGGTCGTCTCGGCGGCGTGAGACCCGCTCCTCGGCCATGCGGCGGCTGGGCTGTGCTCACGGGCGGGCCCCTGGGTCGGGGACTCGAGCGGGACGCGGGCCGCTTCGGAGCGGGGGCCGCCTCCTATCGACGGCCGCGGTGCTCTGTCTCCTCGCGGGCCTCTTCTGCACTCCGGCCGGTACGAGACTCACGCTCGCCTACTCACTCACTCACTCACCCACTCACTCACCTATTGACTCATTCACCCACTCACTCACTCACCAACTGATTCACTCCCCTGCTGACCCGCCTACTGACCCACTCACTCACCTACTGACCCACTCACTCACCTACTGACCCACTCACTCACCTACTGACCCACTCACTCACCTACTGACCCACTCGCTCGCCTACTGACCCACTCGCTCACCTACTGATCCACTTACTGGCCCGCTCACTCACCTACTGACTCGCCTACTGACCCACTCTCTCACCTACTTACCTACTCACTCACTAACTCATTTACTACTCACCGCCTCGCTCCCTTACCAAGCAATCCACTCACTTTCTCTCACCCATCCACTCACTCACCAACCTCGATATTCGCTCACCAACCACTCCACTCGCACAGTCACCTGTACGCCAGCTCGCTGCATCCTCCCATCCCACCGCTCGCTCGCTCCCCGATCCGCTCACTCACCAACTCACTGCCACTCACCCATCTACTCACTCACCGACCGATATGCAACGAGAAACCCATCCACGCGCTCACTCACTCCCTCGCCCCTCCACTCACCCGACTCTCTCTCACACCAATGCACTAACTCACCAAAGCACTCACTCGCTCACCCACCCATCCCGCCCGCGATACGAGCGCTCGCGTCCCGAGAACGAGTGAGCGGAGGGGAGAACCGGCGCTGATGTCGCTGGTGGTTGTGTTGGTGGTTGTGGTGGTGGTGGTGGTGGTTGTTTCCGGGATCACGATAAGCCAGTCCCCCTCCCCCATTCATCCCTTCGATCGGGATCCCCCGAAGGCGTCCAACGGGGAGATGGGGGAGCAGCGACTCGAGCTTCATCTTGCCTCGCGCACGGCGCGTGAGTGAGCCGCTTGGGTGAGTGCGCGAGTGAGTGGATTTGGAGAGTGATTGCATAGGTGAGTGAGATGGTGGGTGAGTGGGTCGATGGGTGAGTGGGAGGCTTGATGAGTGAACGAGCTGGCGAGCTGGCGAATTAGCGAGTGAGTGGAGTAGTTGGTGAGCGAGTGGACGGGTTGGTGAGCGAGTGGAGTGGTTGGTGTGCGAGTGGACGGGTTGGTGAGCGAGTGGACGGGTTGGTGAGTGAGTGGAGTGGTTGGTGAGTGAGTGGAGTGTTTGGTGAGTGAGTGGACGGGTTGGTGAGTGAGTGGGGTGTTTGGTGAGTGAGTGGACGGGTTGGTGAGCGAGTGGAGTGTTTGGTGAGTGAGTGGAGTGTTTGGTGAGTGAGTGGACGGGTTGGTGAGCGAGTGGACCGGTTGGTGAGCGAGTGGAGTGTTTGGTGAGTGAGTGGAGTATTTGGTGAGTGAGTGGACGGGTTGGTGAGCGAGTGGAGTGTTTGGTGAGTGAGTGGAGTGTTTGGTGAGCGAGTGGACGGGTTGGCGAGTGAGTGGAGTGAGTGGAGTGTTTGGTGAGTGAGTGGAGTGTCTGGTGAGTGAGTGGACGGGTTGGTGAGTGAGTGGAGTGGTTAGTGAGTGAGTGGACGGGTTGGTGAGCGAGTGGACGGGTTGGCGAGTGAGTGGAGTGTTCGCGTCGCAGTAGACAACGAGCGAAGGCGCTTTAATCGCCTCGCTCGCCCCGAGCCCCTCTCTCTCTTTCTCTCTCGCTCTCTTCGCGGCTCCTTCTCTTGCCAGCGCTTCTTCTAGCGGCGATCTCTCCTCCTTCGCGACCTCTCTTCTCGAATCTCTGACGAGGCTGGCGACTCGAGCCGCGCAGCGACAGCGCGCAGGGGGGAGCAGCGGTCTGACGCTGCTGGAGCGTGGCTCTGCGAGCCGCTCCGAGCGTGGCTCTGCGAGCCGCTCCGAGCGTGGCTCTGCGAGCCGCTCCGAGCGTGGCTCTGCGAGCCGCTCCGAGCGTGGCTCTGCGAGCCGCTCCGAGCGTGGCTCTGCGAGCCGCTCCGAGCGTGGCTCTGCGAGCCGCTCCGAGCGTGGCTCTGCGAGCCGCTCCGAGTGTGGCTCTGCGAGCCGCTCCGAGCGTGGCTCTGCGAGCCGCTCCGAGCGTGGCTCTGCGAGCCGCTCCGAGCGTGGCTCTGCGAGCCGCTCCGAGAGTGGCTCTGCGAGCCGCTCCGAGTGTGGCTCTGTGAGCCGCTCCGAGTGTGGCTCTGCGAGCCACCTCGCTTGCACTGTCGAGAGGAGAGTCCGGTCTGGGGTGAATGGACGCGCGGCTGCATTAACCGGGGCGGGCGCTGGAAATTCGAACCGCGGCGTTCTCGCTCGGCTCCGTCACTGGCATTTGCTGCCTGACTCGCACTCCACATCGAACATCCCTCCTGAACACGGGGCTGGCTCGAGACTCAGCGAGGACTTTCCCTCGATAAGTGAACGACGCCCGCGCTAATCTCTCGTTCTCCTTTCAATAGCAACCCCACCCCCTCCAACCATCATCCTCGCCACTCATCAACAGCAACAATCGTCATCGCATTCATCGTCGCGATCAATCTCCCACGTCATCGGTTATTTCGCGAAAGCCTCTCAGCCATATCTGCGCTCAAGTCACCACACGTGTCCGCCCTCCTTGGCGATGATGTCCGCGACAGTGCTGTTTGTTGCTCGCCGCTTGACACGTGCTGTGGGCTCGTGTTGGGCAATCCGTTTGTTAGTATATATATACAATTTTTTTATCACGATCCACCGCCACCATCAATAATCGCGGTCATCATCAGCAGCCTGGCGACCCGCAATCCGCGCCGTCTCCCATCGTCCATAGCGACTCTCCGCCGTTATTGTGAGGATGATGAGGATGATGAGGAGGAGGATGAAGATGAGGAGGAGGATGAAGATGAGGAGGAGGATGAGGAGGATGAAGATGAGGAGGAGGATGAAGATGAGGAGGATGAGGAGGAGGAGGAGGATGAGGAGGACGAGAGGGACGTGGCCGTTGTGTTCCGTCGTCACGCGAGCGCGAACGTGGGGGAGCGGGGGGGGGGGGTGTTAGGGGGGCGAGATCAGGGAAAGGGCGCCCGGCGCAATTGCTGAAGTGGGGAAAGGGGCCGATAGAGGAAGCCAGAGAGCACAGAGAGAGCACACAGAGATCACAGAGAGCACAGAGAGAGCACACAGAGAGCACAGAGAGAGAGCACAGAGAGAGCACAGAGAGCACAGAGAGAGCACACAGAGAGCACAGAGAGAGCACACAGAGAGAGAGCACAGAGAGATCACAGAGAGCACAGAGAGAGCACACAGAGAGCACAGAGAGAGCACACAGAGAGCACACAGAGAGCACAGAGAGAGCACACAGAGAGAGAGCACAGAGAGATCACAGAGAGCACAGAGAGAGCACACAGAGAGCACAGAGAGAGCACACAGAGAGAGAGCACAGAGAGAGCACACAGAGAGCACACAGAGAGCACAGAGAGAGAGCACAGAGAGAGCACACAGAGAGCACAGAGAGAGCACACAGAGAGAGAGCACAGAGAGAGCACACAGAGAGAGAGCACAGAGAGAGCACAGAGAGAGCACAGAGAGCAGAGAGAGAGCACACAGAGAGCACAGAGAGAGCACAGAGAGAGCACACAGAGAGCAGAGAGAGCAGAGAGAGAGCACACAGAGAGCAGAGAGAGAGCAGAGAGAGAGCACACAGAGAGCACACAGAGAGCACACAGAGAGCACACAGAGAGCACACAGAGAGCACACAGAGAGCACACAGAGAGCACACAGAGAGCAGAGAGAGAGCACAGAGAGCACACAGAGAGCAGAGAGAGAGCACACAGAGAGCACACAGAGAGCAGAGAGAGAGCACACAGAGAGCACACAGAGAGCAGAGAGAGAGCACAGAGAGCAGAGAGAGAGCACAGAGAGCAGAGAGAGAGCAGAGAGAGAGCACACAGAGAGCAGAGAGAGAGCACAGAGAGCAGAGAGAGAGCAGAGAGAGCAGAGAGAGAGCACAGAGAGCACACAGAGAGCAGAGAGAGAGCAGAGAGAGAGCACAGAGAGCACACAGAGAGCAGAGAGAGAGCAGAGAGAGAGCACAGAGAGCAGAGAGCAGAGAGAGAGAGCAGAGAGAGAGCACAGAGAGCAGAGAGAGAGCACAGAGAGCAGAGAGAGAGCACAGAGAGCACACAGAGAGCAGAGAGAGAGCACAGAGAGCACACAGAGAGCAGAGAGAGAGCACAGAGAGCAGAGAGAGAGCACAGAGAGCACACAGAGAGCAGAGAGAGAGCACAGAGAGCACACAGAGAGCACAGAGAGCACACAGAGAGCAGAGAGAGAGCACAGAGAGCACACAGAGAGCACACAGAGAGCAGAGAGAGAGCACAGAGAGCACACAGAGAGCAGAGAGAGAGCACAGAGAGCACACAGAGAGCAGAGAGAGAGCACAGAGAGAGCACAGAGAGCACACAGAGAGCACAGAGAGAGCACAGAGAGCAGAGAGAGAGCAGAGAGAGAGCACACAGAGAGCACACAGAGAGCACACAGAGATCACAGAGATCACAGAGAGCACAGAGAGAGCACACAGAGAGCACAGAGAGAGAGCACAGAGAGAGCACACACAGAGAAAGCACACAGAGAGCACAGAGAGAGATCACAGAGAGCACAGAGAGAGCACACAGAGAGCACACAGAGATCACAGAGAGAGCACAGAGAGCACAGAAAGAGAGAGCACAGAGAGAGAACACGTGGGCAGGAGTGGGGGCTGATAAGCGCAGCGGGCCGCGTCTAACAGAGGGAGAGGGGTGGCCGTGTGCGAGCCAGCGAGCCCGCGTGGACACGGCGGCGTGCTTGTGAATGTGTGTGTGTGTACGTGCGTGTGTGTACGTGTGTGCGTGCGTGTGTGTGCGTGCGTGTGTGTACGTGTGTGTGTGCGTGTGTGTGTGTGCGTATATGTGCGTGTGTGCGTGCGTATATGTGCGTGTGAGTGTGCGTGTATGTGCGTGCGAGTGTGAGTGTGTGTATGTGCGAGTGTGTGTGTGTGTACGTGCGTGTGAGTGTGTGTATGTGCGTGCGAGTGTGTGTGTACGTGCGTGTGAGTGTGTATGTGCGTGTGTGTACGTGCGTGTGAGTGTGTGTATGTGCGTGCGAGTGTGTGTGTACGTGCGTGTGAGTGTGTGTATGTGCGTGTGTGTGTGTGTACGTGCGTGTGAGTGTGTATATGCGTGTGTGTGTGTACGTGCGTGTGAGTGTGTATGTGCGTGTGTGTGTATGTGCGTGTGTGTGTGTACGTGCGTGTGAGTGTGTGTATGTGCGTGTGTGTGTGTGTACGTGCGTGTGAGTGTGTATGTGCGGGGAGACAAAGGCGGCATGGTGCTGGTCACTCACCCCCTCGTGTACCATCCCGGCCTTTATAGGTGCTCCATAACAGCACTTGCCCCAACAGACTGTTAAGGCTACACGGGGAATCTTTGTTTTTTTTGTATGCGAAGGATGAGTGGGGAGCGGTGGCGCATTGGTTAGCGCAAAGCGCTGCGAGCTCAGCCACCCGAGTTCGATTCGCGCTCACGGCCAACACCAGTGACGAATATCTGAACCGAACCTGGGCCTCCCCTAGGTCGACTCAGCCTCAAATAAATACCTGTTTGCGATGTGTAAACACCTCCTCGAGTGTCGTTCCGGCCTCCATACGCGCCGCTGGCTAGCACCGCTCGCCCCAACAGTCTGCTGCTGGGTGCGTCTCACTCTCCTGCAGAGAGAGGTCTCTCATCATCACCGGGAGAACGCGGCGACTCCCGATTATCCACGGGCGGATTATCCGGATTGCGAGTTTCCTTATTTACTTATTCATCAAGGAGAGCCACGCTGCGTCGTATGACTCTTACGCCCCCCCCCCCCCCCCAGAGGTTTCCTGCCGCATTTGGATTTTTCATTTTAAGATTTATTTTTAAAGGCGACTACTGACGAGTTGTGTTTATTATTATTATTATCATCATACACGTGTGGGAGGAGACCGTAGCACCTGGAGAAAACCCCCAAGCATTGCGCGAGGGTGCAACACTCTATTCCCCGTACAGATGGAAACGCACGGCGATGGGTGTGTGTAGGTGCGGGTGTGACCGTGTTGTGTGTGTGTAGGTGCGGGTGTGACCGTGGTGTGTGTAGGTGCGGGTGTTGCCGTGTGGGGTGTGTGTAGGTGCGGGTGTTGCCGTGTGGGGTGTGTGTAGGTGCGGGTGTGACCGTGGTGTGTGTAGGTGCGGGTGTGACCGTGTTGGGTGTGTGTAGGTGCGGGTGTTGCCGTGTGGGGTGTGTGTAGGTGCGGGTGTTGCCGTGTGGGGTGTGTGTAGGTGCGGGTGTTGCCGTGTGGGGTGTGTGTAGGTGCGGGTGTTGCCGTGTGGGGTGTGTGTAGGTGCGGGTGTTGCCGTGTGGGGTTTATTGGAGGGAGCGAAGGCGCCGTCGTTCTCCGTCTTGTCCGCAAGAGCGAGGAGCTGTCCCGTCAGCACCCAGCGGTGCCTTAAAATCGTGAACCTGGTGCGGTGTGTAAACGTCACCACTGGGGAGACAAATGCGACCGGGCGTGGTGCTGGCCTCCCGTCCCCTCGTGTGCCGCTGTTCGTATTCGCTGCTCTGAATACAACACCTCGCGGATCTCGTCAACGAGCGTAAACCATCGTCACGCAAACCTCCGGCCAGCCTCACAGCGGCGTCTCTTGGCTCACCATCGCACACAGAAGTGCGTCTGAAAGCGCGCGGCGCTTTCAGACGCACTTCTGCGGCCGTCTGGAACGCCTCTTCCCTCCGATGTTACGGAAGCCACTGGGAGCTATGCACTTTGAAACAAATATTGAAAAGTAATTTCATTAAAACTGCTTGCTTTTTGCGTTTAGTTCGTCGTCCCACGTACGGTGCGAAATAAGTTCAGCGTTGCGAACACTGCGAGACTGCTCAACGCGAGCACAGCATCGCAGAACAATATCTAATTACTACGGCCGCTCGCAGGCACCAAATGTAAAATTGTTTGAGCGTGGGCTTGGAACTTGAATATTGTAGCGGCTTGGCTAATTGGCGCTCATTAACGCGACGCACGCGCGTGATGAATGCTCTCCGTGTGTGTGCAACAGCAGCTCTAAGGATATCAGCCACGTGCGGTGCATTGCGGTGCACTCGTACCATGTACACACGCGTGTGACTGCGTGTGCCTGCGTGTGACTGCGTGTGACTGTGTACACACGCGTGTGCCTGTGTACACACGCGTGTGCCTGTGTGTGACTGCGTGTGCCTGTGTACACACGCGTGTGCCTGTGTACACACGCGTGTGCCTGTGTACACACGCGTGTGACTGCGTGTGACTGCGTGCGCGCACGCGTGGGTTCGACTCGGCCTCAAATGAGCACCTGGTGCGGTGTTGTGAACATCGCCACTGGGGAGACAAAGGCGACCGGGTGTGGTGCTGGCCACCCACCCCCTCGTGTGCTGTGCCAGGCTTCACAGGTGCTCGCTAACAGCACTTGCCGCAGCAGTCTGTTAAAGCTATACGGGTGGTCTTTGTCTTTATTCGCTAACAGCACTGGGCCGACAGCCTGTTCGAGGCTGTACGGGGGATCTTTGTGTTTGGTGGCGCTGCGCTACTAACCCAAGCAACCCGAGTTCCATTCAACAACACGGTCAATAACAGTGGCGAATGGTCAAACCGGACCCGGACCTCTGTGCCCTAGGTCGACTCAGCCTTAAAAATGAGTACCTGGTGCAATGTCTAAACCTCACCACTGGGGAGACAAAGGCGGACGGGCGTGGTGCTCGACATCCACCCCCTCGTGTGCCACAGTGCCGGCCTCCATCGGTGCTACTCGCTAGCAGCACTTGCCCCATACGTCCGTTAAGGCTATACGGGGGATTTTTGTTTGTGTGTGTATCAGTGTATTGTACTGCATTGACAAGAGGATCGTCATCATTTCCACGATCGATAAATGCAATAATCATCTTCATTGATGTCGTGATCGATATTGTAATGCTCCGCCATCATTATCATTACCAGTCAGCGCCCATGATCAAAGCGTTCGGGATGCGCCCGATCTCACCAGACTGGGAATAAGCTAAGCGGGGGTTGAGCCTGGACAGTGCTCGGATGAGCGACCACCGTATACACCGTATGTATACAAACCACCGTATACACCGTATGTATACAAAACGTATGTACACAAGACGCAGGCGCGACCCTGGCGGCGAAGTACGGCCATGGTCAAATACCCGTCATGACCAGCAAGACACGTGGTGGTAGTGGTGGTGGGGCGGAGCGGGGGGGGGTGAGACTCATTCAGCAGTGGATAGATAATATCGGGCAGTGCACGTGCGGACATTCACCGAGTGTTTACACAGCACGCGTTTGTTGGCAGGGAGCGACTGAACACAAACAGCAAACCCTCAAATCGATTTCACAGCCACTCAGCTCGCTGGCCCTTACACAACACGATTACTAGTATTATGTTAATGGGGTGCCAGCTGAGGAATGGAACGCGGAAAAGGAAATCCACTCATGGGAGATGGAGCAATGACGTCAACCAATGTATTATCATCACCATCACCACCACCCTCCTTAATCCAAGAAAGCATCACTGAGCTTCGAGACTCTCTTGCAGAATCAGAATATCGATGTATTTTTCCGGAGGAATCCGATGAGCTACAAACCTCTTTTTTAACCCAGAGATGTCAGAGCAAGTTCACAGATGTCCAGTGGGTCCTGCCTAACGTCGTTGTCAGTAGGGGGAGGTGCTGCTGCTGCTGTTGCTTGATGCAATTACCAATTGTTCGCTGCGCGTGCGGGGTGATTTCTCAGCGCGGGGACATTTGGCCAATGCGCGCCGGTCACTCCGCGTGCGTTTCAGTTTCATTTATTAGGTAGAGCCCTGTGAGCCATCCGGCTCTTGACTCGGGTGCAACCGCAACAAACAAAAACATGAACAAGAAACATCTTAAAGGGACTACACGCAACAGAAAAATCCAGGAAAAATCCAGGAAAAAACCAGGAAAAAACCGAGCGTGTGTGGGTTTGGCATTTGGAATCAGCTCGTGTGCAGGGGGCCCGTGAGAGATTCATATTCCAGTAGACTCCGTTTAAGCCATCGGAGCGGCACAAGAAAGCGGGTGCCACTGAGAATGGCGGCCAAGAGAATTGGCACGGAGGGCCGAGCCACAGTCTACGAAGCTCAAGTCCGCAGTGTCACCGAGTCTCACGCCTCTTCTCCGTGGCGGACGAACGCCCGACCAACTCACCTCGACCCTTGCGGTCAACATCCAGAGGAAGGTGCCGCCGGCACACGACTCGCCATCCCCAGCCTGCATCGCCGTCGGTAAGTCGCTGCTGTCCACAGGCCCTGGCACAAAATGCACACCAACCAATGCCCCCCCCTCCCACAGACCTTCAGGTTACGCTTCCACCGCCCATATGAAAGACGCAGTGCCACCCGATGAAGACAGCCCTGCCAAGGCACGGCCTATGCCCCCCCCCTCCCCCATTTGCCAGAACATTGCTCCTTGTCAGAAGCTCCCTGGACAGAACCTCCCCTTCTTCATTCTCCTCTCCGGATATCAAACTGCATCCCTGATGAACACATTGTCGGCGAAATCACTGGTTCTGGTCTTCAGACCGCACCCCCTGTCGGTACTGCGTCTTTGAGCTGCAGTGATTATGTCGATTAGATGTACTAATGTGGGATATGGCTGTTTTTCACAATTGCACTCAATCAAAAAAGATGAGAACTCAGGACACACCAGGATGGGAGTGTCACTTGCGAGAGTAATAACTTGTCAACACAATTACAAAAGCAAAACTGAGTCAATTAAAGCAACGGCAATGTAACGATTAGAAATCGGGACGAGAACAACTCCTTCCTTCGAGAAATGGAACATATTGCACAAGACACACATCGTGTTTAGGCTGATAGTAGCACTGTGACACATTCATTTACAGAAGTATTGCACAAAGATGTCGGGTGACGATTGTAGTGAATGTGCGAACGGGCACGGATTTATGTCAATGGCAATCGCAAAGGGAAGTTTTCACACAGAGTCCCAACATTGGCGGTCATATGGGGAGACCTTCATCCAGCAGTGGATTGGCCATGGCCCATGGCGATGATGAAATCAAGGGGGTAATTAGAACGACGATGATTGTTATTTTGAGTCTCATAATCCGGTAGCACCGTCGTTCCCGTGAGCTTAAGAGCCAATTACGAACCCAGCGAGCGCGTGCACACATCAGCGATCACGGACAACTCGGGGAACACGAGGAAATGAGAGCGCGCGAGAGTCTTGGGGAGAGAGAGCAAAGGGGAGATGGGGAGAGCAGTGGGGGGCGTGGAGAGAGAGGGAGGGAGGAAGCCTCGTGTCTCAGAGGCAAGCGAGGGAGAGGCGAGGTGGAAATGGCGAGAACAGAGCACACGGCCACGTGTGACAAGCACTCGGCCTTTGCGCTTTGCGCACGGAAAATACATCCGCAGCAGCAGCAGCTGAAGAAGAAGAAGGCGAACTGCGCGTTGTTCCTCTCGGCGCAGGTGGCCACCGTTGGCGTCCATTGACAGCAGCGGCGGTGCCGCCATAGACAACCTGCGGCCCCGTTTCGTCCTCGCTGGGACTCATCGGCACAGGGGAGCCACCGATGCTCGCTGCCGCAAAGGCGTTTCGCGGAGTTCTGGATTCCGTCACGGTGGGGTGTTCTCGTCACTAAATGGTTCGACTAATAGGATCGGAGCGGATCCTTGCGGGCAAATCTTGTGGTTGCTCGCCTTAAGCGCTCTATTGGTAGGCGTCATGAGACGCGGGGGAGGGGGGGGAGGGGGCGGGGCGTGGGGGGGGGGCTGGAGATGATTTCCTGCTGTGCATCTCTCAGTGGTGTTTGTCGGATTGTTCCCGCGTGCTGTTCAGCACGACGTCCGACGTTTCGCTCCGCGCGCTGGGAGCCGTTCCCGAGTGTGAGTTCCCGAGTGTGAGTTCCCGAGTGTGAGTTCCCGAGTGTGAGTTCCCGAGTGTGAGTTCCCGAGTGTGAGTTCCCGAGTGTGAGTTCCCGAAGAAGAAAGTTATTTAAAGAAAGAAAAGTCATCACGCACCACGCATGGATTCTAATTAGTGACGAATGACGAAACATCTAAAGCTCGCGCGGCGAGGTGACGTCACGCCACTGTGACGCGCGACGTCGCGATGTGACGTCACACTTGAAGTCGTCATCGGAAAGGGGGAGGCAACGGAGCAAAATGGACGAATATCGATCGTCGTTTTTTTTTATTTCTCTCGTCCGACGAGTCGTGACAATTCGTCGAATTGTGAGGTTGCGGTGGTAGAATTGGGGGGCGAGGGGGGGTCAAAGGGGGAGGAGGAGGGGGGCAGTGGGGAGTGGTGGGGAGGGGAGATCCCACATCAGGTTGAGCAACTTCGTCTCTCGTCGTTGATCTCAGTCGCCCCCGGGACAACAGCGGCGCGGCAGGCGGTCGCACGCACAACGCGCGGCCACCTCGCTGTGGAACGAGGCGCGGGTTGAAATCGGATCGCTTATTCATTGGTTGACTTGACACTCAGCCAGACACCCAGCCAACCAGCCAGACACCCACCCAGACACTCAGACACCCAGCCAGACGCCCAGCCAGACACTCAGACATTCAGACAGCCAGACACCCAACCAGCCAGAGAGTCAGACACCCAGACAGCCAGACACTCAGCCAACCAGAGAGTCAGACACTCAGACATTCAAACACTCAGACACCCAGCCAGACACTCAGACACCCAGCCAGACACTCAGACATTCAAACACACAGACGCTTAGACACTCAGACAGGCATGGTGTCGCTGGTGGTAGCGGTAGTGTCGTGGTCAGCGCGCTGCGCTACGAACCTGACAGCCCGAGTTCGATTCCCGCTCACGGTCAAACACCAATGACGATGATCTGAATCGGTCCTAGGCCTCCCCTAGGTCGACTCAGCCTCAAATGAGTATTCGGTGCGGTGTGTAAACATCGCCACTGGGGAGACAAAGGCGGCCCAGCGTGGTCTTGACCACCCACCCCCTCGTCAGCCGTGCCGGCCTTCACAGGTGCTACTTGCTCACAGCACTTGCCCCAACAGTCTGTGCAGGCTATACGGGGGATCTTTGCCTTTGGTGTCCCTGGTGGCCGCGTCGTCACAACCCGGCCTCCACACTCTCCGCCACGGATTTCATCATCCGGGCCCAGAAGCGACGTTGCCGCGCCCGCCACACCGCGTCCACCCTTCTCTATCTTCGAGTCGTCACACGCCGCGTCCACCCTTCTCTATCCCCGAGTCGTCACACGCCGCGTCCACCCTTCTCTATCTCCGAGTCGTCACACGCCGCGTCCACCCTTCTCTATCTCCGAGTCGTCACACGCCGCATCCACCCTTCTCTATCCCCGAGTCGTCACACGCCACGTCCACCAGTCTCTGTCCCCGAGTCGTCACACGCCGCGTCCACCAGTCTCTATCCCCGAGTCGTCACACGCCGCGTCCACCAGTCTCTATCTCCGAGTCGTCACACGCCGCGTCCACCCTTCTCTATCCCCGACTCGTCACACGCCGCGTCCACCAGTCTCTATCCCCGAGTCGTCACACGCCGCGTCCACCAGTCTCTATCTCCGAGTCGTCACACACCGCGTCCACCCTTCTCTATCCCCGAGTCGTCACACGCCGCGTCCACCCTTCTCTATCTCCGAGTCGTCACACGCCGCGTCCACCCTTCTCTATCTCCGAGTCGTCACACACCGCATCCACCCTTCTCTATCCCCGAGTCGTCACATGCCGCGTCCACCAGTCTCTATCCCCGAGTCGTCACACGCCGCGTCCACCAGTCTCTATCCCCGAGTCGTCACACGCCGCGTCCACCAGTCTCTATCCCCGAGTCGTCACACGCCGCGTCCACCAGTCTCTATCTCCGAGTCGTCACACGCCGCGTCCACCCTTCTCTATCCCCGACTCGTCACACGCCGCGTCCACCAGTCTCTATCCCCGAGTCGTCACACGCCGCGTCCACCCTTCTCTATCCACGAGTCGTCACACGCCGCGTCCACCAGTCTCTATCTCCGAGCCGTCACACGCCGCGTCCACCCTTCTCTATCCCCGACTCGTCACACGCCGCGTCCACCAGTCTCTATCCCCGAGTCGTCACACGCCGCGTCCACCAGTCTCTATCCCCGAGTCGTCACACGCCGCGTCCACCCTTCTCTATCCCCGAGTCGTCACACGCCGCGTCCACCAGTCTCTATCTCCGAGTCGTCACACGCCGCGTCCACCCTTCTCTATCCCCGACTCATCACACGCCGCGTCCACCAGTCTCTATCCCCGAGTCGTCACACGCCGCGTCCACCCTTCTCTATCCCCGAGTCGTCACACGCCGCGTCCACCAGTCTCTATCTCCGAGTCGTCACACGCCGCGTCCACCCTTCTCTATCCCCGAGTCGTCACACGCCGCGTCCACCAGTCTCTATCCCCGACTCGTCACACGCCGCGTCCACCAGTCTCTATCCCCGAGTCGTCACACGCCGCGTCCACCCTTCTCTATCCACGAGTCGTCACACGCCGCGTCCACCAGTCTCTATCTCCGAGCCGTCACACGCCGCGTCCACCCTTCTCTATCCCCGACTCGTCACACGCCGCGTCCACCAGTCTCTATCCCCGAGTCGTCACACGCCGCGTCCACCAGTCTCTATCCCCGAGTCGTCACACGCCGCGTCCACCCTTCTCTATCCCCGAGTCGTCACACGCCGCGTCCACCAGTCTCTATCTCCGAGTCGTCACACGCCGCGTCCACCCTTCTCTATCCCCGACTCATCACACGCCGCGTCCACCAGTCTCTATCCCCGAGTCGTCACACGCCGCGTCCACCCTTCTCTATCCCCGAGTCGTCACACGCCGCGTCCACCAGTCTCTATCTCCGAGTCGTCACACGCCGCGTCCACCCTTCTCTATCCCCGAGTCGTCACACGCCGCGTCCACCAGTCTCTATCCCCGAGTCGTCACACGCCGCGTCCACCCTTCTCTATCCACGAGTCGTCACACGCCGCGTCCACCCTTCTCTATCCCCGAGTCGTCACACGCCGCGTCCACCAGTCTCTATCCCCGAGTCGTCACACGCCGCGTCCACCCTTCTCTATCCACGAGTCGTCACACGCCGCGTCCACCCTTCTCTATCTCTGAGTCGTCACACACCGCATCCACCCTTCTCTATCCCCGAGTCGTCACACGCCGCGTCCACCCTTCTCTATCCCCGAGTCGTCACACGCCGCGTCCACCCTTCTCTATCTCCGAGTCGTCACACGCCGCGTCCACCAGTCTCTATCCCCGAGTCGTCACACGCCGCGTCCACCCTTCTCTATCCCCGAGTCGTCACACGCCGCGTCCACCAGTCTCTAT
This sequence comes from Lampetra planeri, assembly GCF_965212315.1. Lineage (NCBI taxonomy): Eukaryota > Metazoa > Chordata > Hyperoartia > Petromyzontiformes > Petromyzontidae > Lampetra > Lampetra planeri. The sequence goes on from NC_136140.1 coordinate 11,377,315, forward strand.
CCCCGAGTCGTCACACGCCGCGTCCACCCTTCTCTATCCACGAGTCGTCACACGCCGCGTCCACCAGTCTCTATCTCCGAGCCGTCACACGCCGCGTCCACCCTTCTCTATCCCCGACTCGTCACACGCCGCGTCCACCAGTCTCTATCCCCGAGTCGTCACACGCCGCGTCCACCAGTCTCTATCCCCGAGTCGTCACACGCCGCGTCCACCCTTCTCTATCCACGAGTCGTCACACGCCGCGTCCACCAGTCTCTATCTCCGAGTCGTCACACGCCGCGTCCACCCTTCTCTTTCCACGAGTCGTCACACGCCGCGTCCACCCTTCTCTATCTCCGAGTCGTCACACGCCGCGTCCACCCTTCTCTATCCACGAGTCGTCACACGCCGCGTCCACCCTTCTCTATCTCCGAGTCGTCACACGCCGCGTCCACCCTTTTCTATCTACGAGTCGTCACACGCCGCGTCCACCAGTCTCTATCTCTGAGTCGTCACACGCCGCGTCCACCCTTCTCTATCCACGAGTCGTCACACGCCGCGTCCACCAGTCTCTATCTCCGAGCCGTCACACGCCGCGTCCACCCTTCTCTATCCCCGACTCGTCACACGCCGCGTCCACCAGTCTCTATCCCCGAGTCGTCACACGCCGCGTCCACCAGTCTCTATCCCCGAGTCGTCACACGCCGCGTCCACCCTTCTCTATCCCCGAGTCGTCACACGCCGCGTCCACCAGTCTCTATCTCCGAGTCGTCACACGCCGCGTCCACCCTTCTCTATCCCCGACTCATCACACGCCGCGTCCACCAGTCTCTATCCCCGAGTCGTCACACGCCGCGTCCACCCTTCTCTATCCCCGAGTCGTCACACGCCGCGTCCACCAGTCTCTATCTCCGAGTCGTCACACGCCGCGTCCACCCTTCTCTATCCCCGAGTCGTCACACGCCGCGTCCACCAGTCTCTATCCCCGAGTCGTCACACGCCGCGTCCACCCTTCTCTATCCACGAGTCGTCACACGCCGCGTCCACCCTTCTCTATCCCCGAGTCGTCACACGCCGCGTCCACCAGTCTCTATCCCCGAGTCGTCACACGCCGCGTCCACCCTTCTCTATCCACGAGTCGTCACACGCCGCGTCCACCCTTCTCTATCTCTGAGTCGTCACACACCGCATCCACCCTTCTCTATCCCCGAGTCGTCACACGCCGCGTCCACCCTTCTCTATCCCCGAGTCGTCACACGCCGCGTCCACCCTTCTCTATCTCCGAGTCGTCACACGCCGCGTCCACCAGTCTCTATCCCCGAGTCGTCACACGCCGCGTCCACCCTTCTCTATCCCCGAGTCGTCACACGCCGCGTCCACCAGTCTCTATCCCCGAGTCGTCACACGCCGCGTCCACCCTTCTCTATCCACGAGTCGTCACACGCCGCGTCCACCAGTCTCTATCTCCGAGCCGTCACACGCCGCGTCCACCCTTCTCTATCCCCGACTCGTCACACGCCGCGTCCACCAGTCTCTATCCCCGAGTCGTCACACGCCGCGTCCACCAGTCTCTATCCCCGAGTCGTCACACGCCGCGTCCACCCTTCTCTATCCACGAGTCGTCACACGCCGCGTCCACCAGTCTCTATCCCCGAGTCGTCACACGCCGCGTCCACCCTTCTCTATCCCCGAGTCGTCACACGCCGCGTCCACCAGTCTCTATCTCCGAGTCGTCACACGCCGCGTCCACCCTTCTCTTTCCACGAGTCGTCACACGCCGCGTCCACCCTTCTCTATCTCCGAGTCGTCACACGCCGCGTCCACCCTTCTCTATCCACGAGTCGTCACACGCCGCGTCCACCCTTCTCTATCTCCGAGTCGTCACACGCCGCGTCCACCCTTTTCTATCCACGAGTCGTCACACGCCGCGTCCACCAGTCTCTATCTCTGAGTCGTCACACGCCGCGTCCACCCTTCTCTATCCACGAGTCGTCACACGCCGCGTCCACCAGTCTCTATTTCCGAGCCGTCACACGCCGCGTCCACCCTTCTCTATCCCCGACTCGTCACACGCCGCGTCCACCAGTCTCTATCCCCGAGTCGTCACACGCCGCGTCCACCAGTCTCTATCCCCGAGTCGTCACACGCCGCGTCCACCCTTCTCTATCCCCGAGTCGTCACACGCCGCGTCCACCAGTCTCTATCTCCGAGTCGTCACACGCCGCGTCCACCCTTCTCTATCCCCGACTCATCACACGCCGCGTCCACCAGTCTCTATCCCCGAGTCGTCACACGCCGCGTCCACCCTTCTCTATCCCCGAGTCGTCACACGCCGCGTCCACCAGTCTCTATCTCCGAGTCGTCACACGCCGCGTCCACCCTTCTCTATCCCCGAGTCGTCACACGCCGCGTCCACCAGTCTCTATCCCCGAGTCGTCACACGCCGCGTCCACCCTTCTCTATCCACGAGTCGTCACACGCCGCGTCCACCCTTCTCTATCCCCGAGTCGTCACACGCCGCGTCCACCAGTCTCTATCCCCGAGTCGTCACACGCCGCGTCCACCCTTCTCTATCCACGAGTCGTCACACGCCGCGTCCACCCTTCTCTATCTCTGAGTCGTCACACACCGCATCCACCCTTCTCTATCCCCGAGTCGTCACACGCCGCGTCCACCCTTCTCTATCCCCGAGTCGTCACACGCCGCGTCCACCCTTCTCTATCTCCGAGTCGTCACACGCCGCGTCCACCAGTCTCTATCCCCGAGTCGTCACACGCCGCGTCCACCCTTCTCTATCCCCGAGTCGTCACACGCCGCGTCCACCAGTCTCTATCCCCGAGTCGTCACACGCCGCGTCCACCCTTCTCTATCCACGAGTCGTCACACGCCGCGTCCACCAGTCTCTATCTCCGAGCCGTCACACGCCGCGTCCACCCTTCTCTATCCCCGACTCGTCACACGCCGCGTCCACCAGTCTCTATCCCCGAGTCGTCACACGCCGCGTCCACCAGTCTCTATCCCCGAGTCGTCACACGCCGCGTCCACCCTTCTCTATCCACGAGTCGTCACACGCCGCGTCCACCAGTCTCTATCCCCGAGTCGTCACACGCCGCGTCCACCCTTCTCTATCCCCGAGTCGTCACACGCCGCGTCCACCAGTCTCTATCTCCGAGTCGTCACACGCCGCGTCCACCCTTCTCTTTCCACGAGTCGTCACACGCCGCGTCCACCCTTCTCTATCTCCGAGTCGTCACACGCCGCGTCCACCCTTCTCTATCCACGAGTCGTCACACGCCGCGTCCACCCTTCTCTATCTCCGAGTCGTCACACGCCGCGTCCACCCTTTTCTATCCACGAGTCGTCACACGCCGCGTCCACCAGTCTCTATCTCTGAGTCGTCACACGCCGCGTCCACCCTTCTCTATCCACGAGTCGTCACACGCCGCGTCCACCAGTCTCTATCTCCGAGTCGTCACACACCGCGTCCACCCTTCTCTATCCCCGAGTCGTCACACGCCGCGTCCACCCTTCTCTATCCCCGAGTCGTCACACGCCGCGTCCACCAGTCTCTATCCCCGAGTCGTCACACGCCGCGTCCACCCTTCTCTATCCACGAGTCGTCACACGCCGCGTCCACCCTTCTCTATCTCTGAGTCGTCACACACCGCATCCACCCTTCTCTATCCCCGAGTCGTCACACGCCGCGTCCACCCTTCTCTATCCCCGAGTCGTCACACGCCGCGTCCACCCTTCTCTATCTCCGAGTCGTCACACGCCGCGTCCACCAGTCTCTATCCCCGAGTCGTCACACGCCGCGTCCACCCTTCTCTATCCCCGAGTCGTCACACGCCGCGTCCACCAGTCTCTATCCCCGAGTCGTCACACGCCGCGTCCACCCTTCTCTATCCACGAGTCGTCACACGCCGCGTCCACCAGTCTCTATCTCCGAGCCGTCACACGCCGCGTCCACCCTTCTCTATCCCCGACTCGTCACACGCCGCGTCCACCAGTCTCTATCCCCGAGTCGTCACACGCCGCGTCCACCAGTCTCTATCCCCGAGTCGTCACACGCCGCGTCCACCCTTCTCTATCCACGAGTCGTCACACGCCGCGTCCACCAGTCTCTATCCCCGAGTCGTCACACGCCGCGTCCACCCTTCTCTATCCCCGAGTCGTCACACGCCGCGTCCACCAGTCTCTATCCCCGAGTCGTCACACGCCGCGTCCACCCTTCTCTTTCCACGAGTCGTCACACGCCGCGTCCACCCTTCTCTATCTCCGAGTCGTCACACGCCGCGTCCACCCTTCTCTATCCACGAGTCGTCACACGCCGCGTCCACCCTTCTCTATCTCCGAGTCGTCACACGCCGCGTCCACCCTTTTCTATCCACGAGTCGTCACACGCCGCGTCCACCAGTCTCTATCTCCGAGTCGTCACACGCCGCGTCCACCCTTCTCTATCCACGAGTCGTCACACGCCGCGTCCACCCTTCTCTATCTCCGAGTCGTCACACGCCGCGTCCACCCTTCTCTATCCACGAGTCGTCACACGCCGCGTCCACCCTTCTCTATCTCCGAGTCGTCACACGCCGCGTCCACCCTTCTCTATCCACGAGTCGTCACACGCCGCGTCCACCCTTCTCTCTCCACGAGTCGTCACACGCCGCGTCCACCCTTCTCTATCCACGAGTCGTCACACGCCGCGTCCACCCTTCTCTATCCCCGAGTCGTCACACGCCGCGTCCACCCTTCTCTATCCCCGAGTCGTCACACGCCGCGTCCACCAGTCTCTATCCCCGAGTCGTCACACGCCGCGTCCACCCTTCTCTATCCCCGAGTCGTCACACACCGCGTCCACCCTTCTCTATCCCCGAGTCGTCACACACCGCGTCCACCCTTCTCTATCCACGAGTCGTCACACGCCGCGTCCACCCTTCTCTATCCCCGAGTCGTCACACACCGCGTCCACCCTTCTCTATCCCCGAGTCGTCACACGCCGCGTCCACCAGTCTCTATCCACGAGTCGTCACACACCGCGTCCACCCTTCTCTATCCCCGAGTCGTCACACGCCGCGTCCACCCTTCTCTATCCCCGAGTCGTCACACGCCGCGTCCACCCTTCTCTATCTCCGAGTCGTCACACACCGCGTCCACCAGTCTGTATCTCCGAGTCGTTACACGCCGCGTCCACCCTTCTCTATCCCCGAGTTGTCACACGCCGCGTCCACCAGTCTCTATCTCCGAGTCGTTACACGCCGCGTCCACCAGTCTCTATCCCCGAGTCGTCACACGCCGCGTCCACCCTTCTCTATCCCCGAGTCGTCACACGCCGCGTCCACCCTTCTCTATCCCCGAGTCGTCACACGCCTCGTCCACCAGTCTCTATCCCCGAGTCGTCACACGCCGCGTCCACCCTTCTCTATCCCCGAGTCGTCACACACCGCGTCCACCCTTCTCTATCCCCGAGTCGTCACACACCGCGTCCACCCTTCTCTATCCACGAGTCGTCACACGCCGCGTCCACCCTTCTCTATCCCCGAGTCGTCACACACCGCGTCCACCCTTCTCTATCCCCGAGTCGTCACACGCCGCGTCCACCAGTCTCTATCCACGAGTCGTCACACACCGCGTCCACCCTTCTCTATCCCCGAGTCGTCACACGCCGCGTCCACCCTTCTCTATCCCCGAGTCGTCACACGCCGCGTCCACCCTTCTCTATCTCCGAGTCGTCACACACCGCGTCCACCAGTCTGTATCTCCGAGTCGTTACACGCCCCGTCCACCCTTCTCTATCCCCGAGTCGTCACACGCCGCGTCCACCAGTCTCTATCTCCGAGTCGTTACACGCCGCGTCCACCCTTCTCTATCCACGAGTCGTCACACGCCGCGTCCACCCTTCTCTATCCCCGAGTCGTCACACGCCGCGTCCACCCTTCTCTATCCCCGAGTCGTCACACGCCGCGTCCACCCTTCTCTATCTCCGAGTCGTCACACACCGCGTCCACCAGTCTCTATCTCCGAGTCGTTACACGCCGCGTCCACCCTTCTCTATCCCCGAGTCGTCACACGCCGCGTCCACCCTTCTCTATCCACGAGTCGTCACACACCGCATCCACCCTTCTCTATCCACGAGTCGTCACACACCGCGTCCACCAGTCTCTATCTCCGAGTCGTCACACGCCGCGTCCACCCTTCTCTATCCACGAGTCGTCACACGCCGCGTCCACCCTTCTCTATCCCCGAGTCGTCACACGCCGCGTCCACCTGTCTCTATCCACGAGTCGTCACACGCCGCGTCCACCAGTCTCTATCTCCGAGTCGTCACACACCGCGTCCACCAGTCTCTATCTCCGAGTCGTCACACGCCGCGTCCACCAGTCTCTATCCCCGAGTCGTCACACGCCGCGTCCACCCTTCTCTATCCACGAGTCGTCACACGCCGCGTCCACCCTTCTCTATCCCCGAGTCGTCACACGCCGCATCCACCCTTCTCTATCCACGAGTCGTCACACGCCGCGTCCACCAGTCTCTATCCCCGATGTCCCGAGGCGACTCGTCACGTGCCACGTATCCATTCAGCGCCTCTCCCTTAAATGTTTGAGTCGTTACACACCGCGCGTGTCTGATGATCGCTAAACAGTAGCCCCGACGTATGATTGTCGAGTTGTACATCGTTGGTTTTGTGTTGTTGTTAATATTCGTACAAAGTTACGGTTGCTGCTCTTTTTGTTGATCCACTGCTGGATGAGAACCCAACTCCCGGCAGGCATTGCGGGCGTGGGCGCCGCTGAATCTTCACGCTGACTAATTCTGTCTCTCGGAATAAGTTACAAGAAAATATGATACGAAGAAGAAACCTACGACTTGCGAGTGTAGCTGGTGGACCAATGCTCAGTCCAGGCTTCGTATCTCACGAATGTCGTTGCAGCGTAGAATGAACTCACCCAGCTCACGGTGTGGCTGATTATCCCAATGGATACGCGCGACTCACTGGGTGTCAGAGGGAGGGAGCTTGCGGAAAGTGTCGCGAGAATTATTCTCAAACAAGCGGCATGACCCCGATTCCCGAATCCACTCTACGTGACTCTCCTGATCTCTCTGTGGATGGGTTCGATCCCGACCCTGACGCCTGCTGCTGTATATTTGGAGTTTTCGGTGTCTGTCTCTCTCCCCGTGGTCGCGTGGATTTTAATCGGGTTTCTCCGGTTTTTCCCCTCCGCATGCAGAATCAACATCACGCGTCTCGAGTGTTTTGCTGCTCTAAATGTCCACGTGGTGATGACGCCACTTCGTTGAGGTCACTTCTGAAAAATAGTTCTCTCGCTCACTGGGCCTTACCTGCATGGTCAAATAAACTAACTATAATAGTTAGTTTAAATAGAATAACTGTGCTTAACCTATTATACTAGTGCTATGCGGACAGGATTGAGAGCGGGTAATTAAGCTACCCGTCCCGGTGTTTCAACTGCCGCGACTGGAGATCGCACTGGCGACAATGGCCGTGCAAGTCCAGGGCTCCCACCACAAACCACGAACGAGCCGCAATGCCGCGCTGGTCTCGTCGCGGTGCGTGAACCATCACCACGTGATCTCCCGTGGTCTTCCTCGCAGCAGCAGCAGCAGCGGCTCCTGGCTGCTGCCATAGAACACAGATGGTGGCGGTCACCGCATCGCGCGGCGCTTTCAGACGCGCTTCTGCGGCCGTCTGGAACGCCTCTTACTGCCGATGTAAAGAAGCCACTGCGAGCTATGACACTTTGAACTGATCATCATCTCGACTGACGAACTCATTTCTTTAGAACAGTTTTTGTGTTGACTTTGTTGTCTTTCCCCCGCACCTCCGATGAGCACGGTTGGATACGTACGGTGCAAAAGAAATTCAACATACATAGACTCACACAGAGACACATAGACTCACACAGAGACTCAGACTCACACAGAGACACAGACTCACACAGAGACCCATAGACTCACACAGAGACACAGACTCACACAGAGACACATAGACTCACACAGAGACACATAGACTCATACAGAGATCCATAGACTCACACAGAGACACAGACTCACACAGAGACCCATAGACTCACACAGAGACACAGACTCACACAGAGACCCATAGACTCACACAGAGACACAGACTCACACAGAGACACATAGACTCACACAGAGACACATAGACTCACACAGAGACCCATAGACTCACACAGAGACCCATAGACTCACACAGAGACACAGACTCACACAGAGACCCATAGACTCACACAGAGACCCATAGACTCACACAGAGACACATAGACTCACACAGAGACACATAGACTCACACAGAGACCCATAGACTCACACAGAGACACATAGACTCACACAGAGATCCATAGACTCACACAGAGATCCATAGACTCACACAGAGACCCATAGACTCACACAGAGACACATAGACTCACACAGAGACACATAGACTCACACAGAGACACATAGACTCACACAGAGACACATAGACTCACACAGAGATCCATAGACTCACACAGAGATCCATAGACTCACACAGAGACCCATAGACTCACACAGAGACACATAGACTCACACAGAGACACATAGACTCACACAGAGATCCAGACTCACACAGAGACACATAGACTCACACAGAGATCCATAGTCTCACACAGAGACACATAGACTCACACAGAGACACATAGACTCACACAGAGATCCATAGACTTTTATTAAAGGTCGTTGAAGCGACTTCTGGAATCCGGTCTTTATTCGTCTTTCATTACAGCACTCCTTCACGCCGCTGACAGACAGCGTGAGAGAGACAGCGTGATGGAGACAGCGTGATGGAGACAGCGTGAGAGAGACAGCGTGAGAGAGACAGCGTGAGAGAGACAGCGTGAGAGAGACAGCGTGAGAGAGACAGCGTGAGAGAGACAGCGTGAGAGAGACAGCGTGAGAGAGACAGCGTGAGAAAGACAGCGTGAGAGGGATAGAAAGAGAGAGTCGCGCGCAGCCACGTGGCAGCCTGGACCCCCGCTTCAGCGTGGCCTCTCCCCTTCGTTCGTTCCAGTTCTGACCACGTGTTGTTCGTCTCCACCCCTTTTAATACCCGGTTCACGTGGTACCTTTCCACCAATCCTGGTTAGCCTCTATCGAATCTTCCAGACTCCACCGTAGGCTCCCGGGACCACGCCCCTGACTCGTCTCCCCATTGGCTGTGGCGAAAGCCAGCAGAACCAATCCTCTACAAACAGCTGTCACCTTTCCATTACGTCAGGGACACGCCCCTAGGCTTCCCCCCATTGGCTATGGACCAGGACCGGCAGAGCCAATCATCGTGACGAGTTGTAATCCGTCAACGATCCGGATATAACCTTACATTACAGACTCACACAGAGACCCATCGACTCACACAGAGACACATAGATTCACACAGAAACCCATAGACTCACACATAGACCCATAGACTCACACAGAGACCCAGACTCACACAGAGACCCATAGACTCACAAAAAGACCCATAGACTGACACAGACACCCATAGACTCACAAGGAGACCCATGGACTCACACAGAAACCCATAGACTCTCAGAGAGACTCATAGACTCACAAAGAGACCCATAGACTGACACAGCGACCCATAGATTCAGACAGAGACCCATAAACTCACACAGAGACTCATAGACTCACATAGAGACCTATAGACTCACACAGAGTCCCATAGACTCACAGAGACCCATAAACTCACACAGAGACCCATAGACTCACACAGAGACCCATAGATTCACACAGAGACCCAAACTCACACAGAGACCCATAGACTCACACGGAGACCCATGGACTAACACAGAAACCCATAGACTCTCAGAGAGACTCATAGACTCACAAAGAGACCCATAGACTCACACAGAGACCCATAGACTCACACAGAGACCCATAGACTCACAAAGAGACCCATAGACTGACACAGAAACCCATAGACTCACACAGAGATCCATAGACTCACACAGATACCCATAAACTCGCACAGAGACACAGACTCACACAGAGACGCACAGACTCACACAGAGACCCACCGACTCACATAGAGACCCATATACGTCAATCACGTTGCACTGCGCCTCTTGAGCTGTCGAGGCGTTGTCTTTGTTTGTTACCGAAGTCGAAAACCCCCACAAATCTCTCCTTATTGTTGTTGATTGCCGACTCCTGACCCTGGAGAATACGAACCACGCACGCGAGGGGAGGGGGGAGTGCAGGGGCTGGAGGAAAGTGCAGAGAGGGGGGAGTGGGTGAGGTCGCCTTTGTTCAGGTAGACACGAACACTCCATCTTTGACTTTGTTCAGGTAGACACAAACACTCCATCTTTGACTTTGTTCAGGTAGACACAAACACTTCATCTTTGCCTTTGTTCAGGTAGACACAAACACTCCATCTTTGCCTTTGTTCAGGTAGACACAAACACTCCATCTTTGCCTTTGTTCAGGTAGACACAAACACTCCATCTTTGACTTTGTTCAGGTAGACACAAACACTCCATCTTTGACTTTGTTCAGGTAGACACAAACACTCCATCTTTGACTTTGTTCAGGTAGACACAAACATTCCATCTTTGACTTTGTTCAGGTAGACACAAACACTCCATCTTTGACTTTGTTCAGGTAGACACAAACACTCCATCTTTGCCTTTGTTCAGGTAGACACAAACACTCCATCTTTGCATTTGTTCAGGTAGACACAAACACTCCATCTTTGACTTTGTTCAGGTAGACACAAACACTCCATCTTTGACTTTGTTCAGGTAGACACAAACACTCCATCTTTGACTTTGTTCAGGTGGACACAAACACTCCATCTTTGACTTTGTTCAGGTAGACACAAACACTCCATCTTTGACTTTGTTCAGGTAGACACAAACACTCCATCTTTGACTTTGTTCAGGTAGACACAAACACTCCATCTTTGACTTTGTTCAGGTAGACACAAACACTCCATCTTTGCCTTTGTTCAGGTAGACACAAACACTCCATCTTTGCCTTTGTTCAGGTAGACACAAACACTCCATCTTTGACTTTGTTCAGGTAGACACAAACACTCCATCTTTGACTTTGTTCAGGTAGACACAAACACTCCATCTTTGACTTTGTTCAGGTAGACACAAACACTCCATCTTTGACTTTGTTCAGGTAGACACAAACACTCCATCTTTGACTTTGTTCAGGTAGACACAAACACTCCATCTTTGACTTTGTTCAGGTGGACACAAACACTCCATCTTTTACTTTGTTCAGGTAGACACAAACACTCCATCTTTGATTTTGTTCAGGTAGACACAAACACTCCATCTTTGACCTTTGTTCAGGTAGACACAAACACTCCATCTTTGACCTTTGTTCAGGTAGACACAAACACTCCATCTTTGACCTTTGTTCAGGTAGACACAAACACTCCATCTTTGACCTTTGTTCAGGTAGACACAAACACTCCATCTTTGACTTTGTTCAGGTAGACACAAACACTCCATCTTTGACCTTTGTTCAGGTAGACACAAACACTCCATCTTTGACTTTGTTCAGGTAGACACAAACACTCCATCTTTGACTTTGTTCAGGTAGACACAAACACTCCATCTTTGACTTTGTTCATGTAGACACAAACACTCCATCTTTGACTTTGTTCAGGTAGACACAAACACTCCATCTTTGACTTTGTTCAGGTAGACACAAACACTCCATCTTTGACTTTGTTCAGGTAGACACAAACACTTCATCTTTGACTTTGTTCAGGTAGACACAAACACTCCATCTTTGACTTTGTTCAGGTAGACACAAACACTTCATCTTTGACCTTTGTTCAGGTAGACACAAACACTCCATCTTTGACCTTTGTTGAGTACGGCGATGCTTCATTCTATTGTTAGACAACTTTGTTGATTGCGCCAAGATCGCTACCGCGTTGAGCCCTGCTGAATACACGACGCGTCATCGCGACGTGATCCCTCGGTCGCGTTGCCGACGCCGCAGTGTGCCGTCAACCCCTCGCCCTGGGTGTCTCCCCGGCAGTGTCCCCCCCCCCCCCTGGGTGTGCTCCCCCCCCCCCCCCGGGTGTCTCCCCGCCACACGCACGCGGCTCGCCCGGCACCTGCAGCTTTCCTTTGTCCGTCGGGTCGTCAACAACAAAACCAGACTCTACGTCGCCTATTCAAGACCTTTACCATTGCAAACATCGTGCGGCACCGAAGATGAACAATGTCATTGCCCACGACGCTCGAGGCTTGGAAACGCCGCCGCCGCCCGCCGAGTCGAACGCGAGACGAGGCGGCGGGTAATTTGAGAGTTGCGTGTCGGCGGCGAGCGGTGGTGCCGTGGTTAGCGCGCCGCGTTACGATCGCGGCGACCCCGGTTTGATTCCCGCTCACGGACAACAATAGTGGCGGTCCGGTCCTGGTGGGCCTCCCCTGGGTCCACTCGACATTAAATGCTGTACAAGAGGACGAGGAGCTGAGTGGACTTGCCGTTGACCGGTACCAGCGGTGTCCAGATCGGCCTCTGTGGAGGAGGCTCGTGAAGGACTCCGGGGCAGTTGGAGGCAGTCCCCCTCCAACAACAGCGGAGGGCGGAGGAGTGACGCTCACAACAACGGGCGGATCACCGGGCGGCTAACACGCAACGAGTGGGCACAGTAGGGAGCTTAGCCGGTGCGTCTGTTCGTCATCCTATGGCACCTGCTTCTGTTCCGTGGCTTCCTGTCAACGAGCTTTCAACACTTGACGTGACCTCAAGGTGCACGTAGACTGGCACAAGCACTGTGGTGTTGTCATCGCCACATATCGTCGAACGGTGCGTGTGTGTATGTTGCCCCAAACGTCCATTAAGGCTATCGCGGCAATCGTTGCGCCTGCTTCGTGTGCGTGCGTTGGGAAGCGGTAGCGCAGTGGTTAGTGAGTGAACTACGCTACAAACCAGACAATCCGACTGCAGCACTGGGGAGACGAAGGCGGCCGGGCGTGGTGCTGGCTGCCCACAACTACCCCCCGCCATCTGCCGCGACGACCTTCACAGGTCCTCGCTTAACAGCACTTTCCCCAACAGCCTGTGAAAGGCTACTCGGCGAAGCTTTGCCTTTGTCTGCGTGCGTTCGCAGGCAAGAAAAACAGCTGCGGGCTGAATGCGTCGCGCTGCCGAAACTCCGCGTTTTGAAGCTGCCGTCCCCGGTGCCAGTTAACGATGCCCCGCCTCTCCCCCCTTCCACCCCCCCCATTCCACTCCACCCGCCCCCCACTTCCCGCATGTAAATTTAGCCTCGCTTAGATATCGCGCTGTAATAGGCGTCTCGTGGCACGCAAGGCTTTAACTCCTCTCCCTCCAGAGCAGGGAGACACGGCGGGTTCCCTCCCGCCCAGCATACGTGGGCAGGGTGGCACCTGTACGTGGGTCACGTGGGCAGGGTGGCACCTGTACGTGGGTCACGTGGGCAGGGTGGCTCCTGTACGCGGGTCACGTGGGCAGGGTGGCACCTGTACACGTGTCACGTGGGCAGGGTGGCACCTGTACACGTGTCACGTGGGCAGGGTGGCACCTGTACACGGGTCACGTGGGCAGGGTTGCACCCATGCACTTCTGCTTGTGTATGGCAGGAGAGTCAATCCGCAGCTTTCCTGTGTTCACGTGGAGGTGACTGAGTGAGCCAGAGGGCGGCTTCAGGAGTGGCCTCGTGGTAAACAACTTTAATGCTGCTGCCGGCGAATGGTCGAGCTGTAGACTCACATTGAGAATCACAAACTCACAACGAGATCCATAGGCTCGCACAGAGACTCATAGATTCACGAAGAGACCCAAAGGCTAACAAGACCCATAGACTCATCTGGACACCCACAGGCTCACATAACACTCAAATAGAGCCCCATCGACTCACACAGAGACCAATAGACTCACACAGAGACCCATATATTCACACAGAGACCCATAGACTCGCACAGAGACCCACAGACACGCACAGAGACCCACAGACACACACAGAGATCCACAGACACACTGTCACACACACACATCTACAGACACGCACAACAACCCACAGAGACTCACAGACACGTACATATACCCACAGACACACACAGCTATCTACAGACACGTACAGAAACCCACAGAGACCTACAGTCACGCACATAGATCTACAGACACACTGAGATCTACAGACACACCTCTACAGACACGCGGAGCGAAGTTCTTCCTCCTTCCCCTCCTTCTCCGGTCCAGATCTCGTGCACGGTCCAGATCTCGTGCACGGTCCAGATCTCGTGCACGGTCCAGATCTCGTGCATGGGCCAGATCTACTAGGGGGTGGGGGAGGGATCATTAATGAGTCCCCTCAGTAATTTTTCCCCTATTTCAAGCGCTGTGTTACTCTACACGAGACGCCCTGAATTTGTCTTCAGTTTGCAATGCTCACTTCTTTGGGTAACTTTCATTCTCACTGGCAGAAAGCAGGTGGGCAGCTACGGTCTTGCGACTGACATATGTATGACACGTGATGTATGAGCAAGGTAGAAAACCCCAGCATGACTTGAGAATTGTGGTGGAGGATAGTCAATTGTTGAGTGGGGGCGGGGCCGTGATGGAGGGGGCGGGGCTGACAGGAGATGGGCGGAGCCAACGAGAAAAATTCAATGTCCAAATGGTGACACACCACGTCGTTGAGCGGCGAACATTTGTGGCCAAGTCGCTTCTGAGAAGGAAGTTAATACCTCAGTGGGCTTTGCCTCGTAGGATGGGGGGGGGGGTCAGTTTTGTTTGCATGTGTTTCGGTTATTTGTTGACCTTGGTTGTACTTGCCACTCCCATCGTGTGTCTGTGTTGTTTGTTGTTGTAATGTTCGTACCCCGTGTCCCGACTGGACATCTGTGAAAAAGAGCTTCATAGCTCATCGGATTCCTCAAGTATAAATACAGATTCTAATTCTGATTAGTGTCGTCTGTAGGACGGGCCGCTGTTTAATTACGCCGTTACAGCAAGTCGTGGCGGAGGCTAGGAGATGTTAACTACCTCGCCTGGTGTGCAGGAGCTCGTGGGTTCCATCCCGACCTCGACGCCTGCTGTATATTTGGAGTTTGCATCTCTCTCTTTCCCTGTGCTCGCGTGGATTTTTCTCCGGGTTCTTTGGGGTTTCCCTCCACAATTATAATCAACGTCACACGTTTATAGCATTTGGCTACTGCTATACATGTCCACGTGATAAGCCATTTTGTTGAGCTGTCATTTGTCATAGCTCGGTCGCTTCTGAAAAAGAGCTTTATAGTTCAGTGTGGCCTTACCTTGGCGAAGAAACATAAATTGTACTATGCTTGTGCCGAACCAATTGCTGCTGAAATGATGCACTCCCTGAAGGCTGTAAAGGCTGCTTGCGTTGTTTTGATGCGGAGAGACGGGACTCGAGATGGACACATGCTCTCCACTTGTGCCATTTGCTAACTCCATCGCCGTGCATGCAGCAGTTGCGCGCGGCAAACCCCCAACACAAAAAAACACCAAAACCACCAACACCATCAACACCACCAACACCACCAACACCAACGCCAAGACCATCTCCACGGACGCCGCCGCCCACTGTGCGGGAGCCGCTCGCTCAGTCAGCAACCCGGGGGAGGCGGGGGGCAGTGCCGGACGAAGCTAGTGCGGGATCTGTAGCATGATGTTATAAAGGGGCCATAAATAAATAAAACACTTAAATATTAAAACACAATTTTTTACTTTCACGTGCTATACAGCTAGATAATACGACAAAGCGTTCATCTTAAACACCCAGCCGTTCAGAAAAGTTGAAGGTGGTATAGTACTATAGTAATAGAGCAAGTGCAGAATCACTGAACCGGAATTGATAGCTTGAAAGCATTTAGCGCAGAACCCTTGAAAGTGCGGGGCCCGTAGCTACTACACATGTAGTAGCTACTACACATAAGTAGTAGCTACTACACATGTAGCTACTACACATAAGTAGTAGCTACTACACATGTAGCTACTACACATAAGTAGTAGCTACTATACATGTAGCTACTACACATAAGTAGTAGCTACTACACATGTAGCTACTATTGCTACGAGGATGAATCGGCACTGGGTGGGGCACGTCCTCGCTTTTTCGCTATCTTGGTCTCAAGTCGCTTTATGTTGTTCTCTCGTTTGTTGATGTAACTCGCTGATCCCCGCGCCCCTACTGGACAGTCTCCTCCCCCTCACCCCTCCTCCTGTCGAAACCAAGATTCTGATTCTCAAGCAGCAAAACACACATCTCGTCCTTCGGGCTGTGGCTACGGGCTGCACGCCACACGCTGCGGTCCCGCGCTCTGGCCGGGTTCGGGTGTTCAGCGAGGGATGACACCACACGTGGCTGAGCCTGGCTCGCCCCCCACTCCATCCCCGACTGTGCCCGGCGTATCGCGTCTCCCTTTCACGCCGGCTTCTTCGGAAAGGCAAACGGCGCGATCGCCAACCAGTCTAACCCCTTTGCGGCAGCGCTCCTCATTGCAAGGCCACCACAGGGCCACTGGGGGCCCTTTGGTGGCCTCTAGCACGGCCCCCGAAGGTGCCGTGCCCCGGCAATACACAACACGTGGCATAAAAACACCCAAACATCATCATCGCGCTGCTGTCAAACCCAACAACGGTTGCAAATGTGTGGCGGCCCTCACACTGATGATGTCTCATCGGCGGAAGTGGGCCCCCTCTGAAATGTAATGAAGGACACTGCCCTGACAGGGCTTCAACAACGGCAAGCACAGCCCGGCTGGCTGATGATCACCAACTCACCGTAGTCGCCTCCCTATTGATCTTATATCGCGACTGCCATGGTTGTCGTTCCCAGGAACTTCACTGTATCGATTCCTTCCCCCATGTTTCTTCAAACCCATCCATACATGTGTTTAACCACCACCACAACACTGCAGGTCACAACAACACACCCACTCACCCAATCACTCACCACACTGCAGGTCACAACAACACACCCACTCACCCACCCACTCACCACACTGCAGGTCACAACAACACATCCACCCACTCACCCAATCACTCACCACACTGCAGGTCACAACAACACACCCACTCACCCAATCACTCACCACACTGCAGGTCACAACAACACACCCACTCACCCAATCACTCACCACACTGCAGGTCACAACAACACACCCACTCACCCAATCACTCACCACACTGCAGGTCACAACAACACACCCACTCACCCAATCACTCACCACACTGCAGGTCACAACAACACACCCACTCACCCAATCACTCACCACACTGCAGGTCACAACAACACACCCACTCACCCACCCACTCACCACACTGCAGGTCACAACAACACACCCACTCACCCAATCACTCACCACACTGCAGGTCACAACAACACACCCACTCACCCAATCACTCACCACACTGCAGGTCACAACAACACACCCACTCACCCAATCACTCACCACACTGCAGGTCACAACAACACACCCACTCACCCAATCACTCACCACACTGCAGGTCACAACAACACACCCACTCACCCAATCACTCACCACACTGCAGGTCACAACAACACACCCACTCACCCAATCACTCACCACACTGCAGGTCACAACAACACACCCACTCACCCAATCACTCACCACACTGCAGGTCACAACAACACACCCACTCACCCAATCACTCACCACACTGCAGGTCACAACAACACACCCACTCACCCAATCACTCACCACACTGCAGGTCACAACAACACACCCACTCACCCAATCACTCACCACACTGCAGGTCACAACAACACACCCACTCACCCAATCACTCACCACACTGCAGGTCACAACAACACACCCACTCACCCAATCACTCACCACACTGCAGGTCACAACAACACACCCACTCACCCAATCACTCACCACACTGCAGGTCACAACAACACACCCACTCACCCAATCACTCACCACACTGCAGGTCACAACAACACACCCACCCACTCACCCAATCACTCACCACACTGCAGGTCACAACAACACACCCACTCACCCAATCACTCACCACACTGCAGGTCACAACAACACACCCACTCACCCAATCACTCACCACACTGCAGGTCACAACAACACACCCACTCACCCAATCACTCACCACACTGCAGGTCACAACAACACACCCACTCACCCAATCACTCACCACACTGCAGGTCACAACAACACACCCACTCACCCAATCACTCACCACACTGCAGGTCACAACAACACACCCACTCACCCAATCACTCACCACACTGCAGGTCACAACAACACACCCACCCACTCACCCAATCACTCACCACACTGCAGGTCACAACAACACACCCACTCACCCAATCACTCACCACACTGCAGGTCACAACAACACACCCACTCACCCAATCACTCACCACACTGCAGGTCACAACAACACACCCACTCACCCAATCACTCACCACACTGCAGGTCACAACAACACACCCACCCACTCACCCAATCACTCACCACACTGCAGGTCACAACAACACACCCACTCACCCAATCACTCACCACACTGCAGGTCACAACAACACACCCACTCACCCAATCACTCACCACACTGCAGGTCACAACAACACACCCACTCACCCAATCACTCACCACACTGCAGGTCACAACAACACACCCACCCACTCACCCAATCACTCACCACACTGCAGGTCACAACAACACACCCACGCACCCAATCACTCACCACACTGCAGGTCACAACAACACACCCACTCACCCAATCACTCACCACACTGCAGGTCACAACAACACACCCACTCAGCCAATCACTCACCACACTGCAGGTCACAACAACACACCCACTCACCCAATCACTCACCACACTGCAGGTCACAACAACACACCCACTCACCCAATCACTCACCACACTGCAGGTCACAACAACACACCCACTCACCCAATCACTCACCACACTGCAGGTCACAACAACACACCCACCCACTCACCCAATCACTCACCACACTGCAGGTCACAACAACACACCCACTCACCCAATCACTCACCACACTGCAGGTCACAACAACACACCCACTCACCCAATCACTCACCACACTGCAGGTCACAACAACACACCCACTCACCCAATCACTCACCACACTGCAGGTCACAACAACACACCCACTCACCCACCCACTCACCACACTGCAGGTCACAACAACACACCCACTCACCCAATCACTCACCACACTGCAGGTCACAACAACACACCCACTCACCCAATCACTCACCACACTGCAGGTCACAACAACACACCCACTCACCCACCCACCCACTCACCACACTGCAGGTCACAACAACACACCCACTCACCCAATCACTCACCACACTGCAGGTCACAACAACACACCCACTCACCCACCCACTCACCACACTGCAGGTCACAACAACACACCCACTCACCCAATCACTCACCACACTGCAGGTCACAACAACACACCCACTCACCCAATCACTCACCACACTGCAGGTCACAACAACACACCCACTCACCCACCCACCCACTCACCACACTGCAGGTCACAACAACACACCCACTCACCCAATCACTCACCACACTGCAGGTCACAACAACACACCCACTCACCCAATCACTCACCACACTGCAGGTCACAACAACACACCCACTCACCCACCCACCCACTCACCACACTGCAGGTCACAACAACACACCCACTCACCCAATCACTCACCACACTGCAGGTCACAACAACACACCCACTCACCCACCCACTCACCACACTGCAGGTCACAACAACACACCCACTCACCCAATCACTCACCACACTGCAGGTCACAACAACACACCCACTCACCCAATCACTCACCACACTGCAGGTCACAACAACACACCCACTCACCCACCCACCCACTCACCACACTGCAGGTCACAACAACACACCCACTCACCCAATCACTCACCACACTGCAGGTCACAACAACACACCCACTCACCCACCCACTCACCACACTGCAGGTCACAACAACACACCCACTCACCCAATCACTCACCACACTGCAGGTCACAACAACACACCCACTCACCCAATCACTCACCACACTGCAGGTCACAACAACACACCCACTCACCCACCCACCCACTCACCACACTGCAGGTCACAACAACACACCCACTCACCCACCCACTCACCACACTGCAGGTCACAACAACACACCCACTCACCCAATCACTCACCACACTGCAGGTCACAACAACACACCCACTCACCCAATCACTCACCACACTGCAGGTCACAACAACACACCCACTCACCCACCCACCCACTCACCACACTGCAGGTCACAACAACACACCCACTCACCCAATCACTCACCACACTGCAGGTCACAACAACACACCCACTCACCCACCCACTCACCACACTGCAGGTCACAACAACACACCCACTCACCCAATCACTCACCACACTGCAGGTCACAACAACACACCCACTCACCCAATCACTCACCACACTGCAGGTCACAACAACACACCCACTCACCCACCCACCCACTCACCACACTGCAGGTCACAACAACACACCCACTCACCCAATCACTCACCACACTGCAGGTCACAACAACACACCCACTCACCCACCCACTCACCACACTGCAGGTCACAACAACACACCCACTCACCCAATCACTCACCACACTGCAGGTCACAACAACACACCCACTCACCCAATCACTCACCACACTGCAGGTCACAACAACACACCCACTCACCCACCCACCCACTCACCACACTGCAGGTCACAACAACACACCCACTCACCCAATCACTCACCACACTGCAGGTCACAACAACACACCCACTCACCCAATTACTCACCACACTGCAGGTCACAACAACACACCCACCCACTCACCCAATCACTCACCACACTGCAGGTCACAACAACACACCCACCCACTCACCCAATCACTCACCACACTGCAGGTCACAACAACACACCCACTCACCCAATCACTCACCACACTGCAGGTCACAACAACACACCCACCCACTCACCCAATCACTCACCACACTGCAGGTCACAACAACACACCCACTCACCCAATCACTCACCACACTGCAGGTCACAACAACACACCCACCCACTCACCCAATCACTCACCACACTGCAGGTCACAACAACACACCCACTCACCCAATCACTCACCACACTGCAGGTCACAACAACACACCCACCCACTCACCCAATCACTCACCACACTGCAGGTCACAACAACACACCCACTCACCCAATCACTCACCACACTGCAGGTCACAACAACACACCCACTCACCCACCCACTCACCACACTGCAGGTTACCTCACTCCTCTCTCTGCTTCGTCCCCTGCCCTGCTCCGCCGTGGAATCTCCTTCCCTTCCCACCATCGCCACCACCACCATCACGACCACCACCATCGCCACCACCACCACCACCACCGCCACCACCACCACCACGACCATCGTCTCGATCCGCGCCGAGCTCTCACAAGAACGACTGCGCTCAATGCAAGCGACGCCGCTCGACTCGTACCTATTCACACCCTCGACGGTGCCGCTTGTTGCTCGCCGCTCGGCGTCTCTTGAGCCTTTTGGGCTTGGCAACTGCGGCGCGTGAACTCCCCCCCCCCCCCCCCAGGGGGGGATAGGAGAGGGGGGGGAGCTCCTCGCCTGCTGCCCGTCGCGGTTTGTTTATCCGCGGCCTCCTGCCGCACGCATTCAGGATGGAGCTGTTATCTTGTTCGTCGTAGCCCGATCTGACACCCCCGCTCCCCACAGCCCCCCCCCCTCCACAGCCCCCCCCCACAGCCCCCCCCCCCACAGCCCCCCCCCCGCTACCTCCCACCACCTCAAGATGCGCTCGGCTCTGTCCGAGGATGAATCGTTCTTTTTTCGCTTCACTCTGCCGTTCCTTCAATCTATCAAGTGCAGCCACCCAGGCTCGGTAGGGGAGGGGGCAGGGGAGAGGTGGGTGGGGGGGGGGCTGGAGGGGGCATCTCCTCCGCCTTCCCTCACCGCCTCCACTTCTGAATCTATATGCAGCAATCAACAAATGTGTGGGTGCAACATCTAGCAGCGGTGGCGATGGGCGGGAGGGAGCGGGATGCACGGTGGTCCGAGGCAGGTCGCGTCGTTACCCGCCGCTCTGTTTGGCCTTTCATCATCTTCATCATCATCTTCATCATCATCAACAACATCAGCTGCCGTGCTCTGTCCACTGCTGGACGAAGGCCTCCCCAGGCAGTCACCCTCCGTGCCAGGCGGTGGTGGCGGCTACGCTGCTGCCGCTGCTGCCGCTGCTGCCGCTGCTGCACGTGGCCGCTGACTACGATCACCCGGCGCAGTGGAGGCAGCAGCAGCGGGGGTTGGTGGATCACGCGAATGTTGTGAAACTCATCAACTTTATTTTTATATATTTAGATTTAAAATAAATGAAGAGATGTGTTGACGCTTCATGGTGCTGTGGCCCTCTGGGTGGAAGATTTGTGCCGGAAAGGCGCCGCGTGTTGACCAAAATTAAATTGGGGTCGATTACTCGGCTCTCTTTTTTATATAATATATAAAATGAAAACCAATACGTTGTTATTGAGGTACGCGCAGACAAGTCCGGTACAAAGCGCCGGGGGTGTCAGGGGAGGGCAAGGAAGGGGGGGGGGGCAGAAAACGGCAGGGGGGGGGGGGGGCTTTCCAGCGCTTGCACAGATCTCGGGGATGGCGACACGAGAAACTCGGCGGTGCTCAGCGATAGCGGGGGACCTCCTCCGGCTTGGGGAGGAGAATGTTTGCTGATGGGGGTGAGGGGGGAGACAGTCGCCAACATTCTGGGGGTAGATCGAGTGTGGCGACTCGCCACTGCTCCCAAATCCTACCTCCCGAAGGTGGGAACTCACCCCCCTCCCACAAGCCGTGGCGCGGCTGACGATGATGGTGTCACGAAGCCCCGGCAATCGTCACCTCCCGTCCAGCGGCACACGTGGGAACAAGGACTGAACAAGTTTGTTCGTTCTCCCCCCCCCCGCCCAACTATATCCGTGTTGCCCACTTCGGCTAGCCGAGCAATGGAACCGATGATCGGTCGAGTGAGCGATCGATTGCTCAGATAATTGGAGGTTCCCGGCTCGATTTTCCAGCCACAGCTTCGAGTTCATACCGACGGCTTCACCGACAGTCAACTTCACTCAAGATCGAGACGTCATCGTGACCAAAAGCCGCTGACGCCACCGCTGCACCTCTCACTACCCGTCCCTACCCCCCCCACCCACCCCCACCTCCAGATCCCGCAGCTGCATATGCACAGATCACCCGCGACGTGCGAGGATCTACCCCTGACCAGTCTCTTCCCACCATCTACCCTCAGACTCGCATAGAGACCCACAGACTCGCGGTGACACACAGACTCGCACAGTGACCCATACATCAGTCCTAACAGGACCCCCACTATTTGGCCTTAGGTCTTCTATATCCCTTGGTCTCTGGACTCGTGGAGACCACTCGAATGCTTCTGTTATTAATGGCTCTGGTGTTCTGGGCCAAAGACATCAATACCAGCCCGGGTAACGATTCATTCCCCTCTGGCCCCTGCGCTGGGATCTGATGATTTTTTACGAGTGTGTGTGGTTGCAATTCAATTCGAGAAAAGATTGTTTTTTTAATCTGAAATAAATAACCCCTCATTGCCAGATACGTCTCTCCTCATAAAAGATGTTTTCTACACATTCCATCAGCTGCCACGCTCTTCCGGGAGTGCATCTGAGAAGCCGCATTGGTTCAATACAGGAACATCATCATTATCAGAAGCAGGCTTGCTTCAACCAAATGCTGGGGAACTGCACTCTGTGTATCGGCAAGGAATTTATTCGTGTGAAATGGGTAGAGCCCATTGAACCATTGCTGCTGATAAAATGTTGTGGCTGTCTCTTAGCCGCATCAAAACACGTGGTGTCTCTTGGCCACAACTAACCACGTGGTGTCTCTTGGCCACAACTAACCACGTGGTGTCTCTCTTGGCCACACCTAGACACGTGGTGTCTCTTGTTCACACCTAGACACGTGGTGTCTCATGTTCACACCTAGACACGTGGTGTCTCATGTTCACACCTAGACACGTGGTGTCTCTTGTTCACACCTAGACACGTGGTGTCTCTTGTTCACACCTAGACACGTGGTGTCTCTTGTTCACACCTAGACACGTGGTGTCTCTTGTTCACACCTAGACACGTGGTGTCTCTTGTTCACACCTAGACACGTGGTGTCTCATGTTCACACCTAGACACGTGGTGTCTCTTGTTCACACCTAGACACGTGGTGTCTCTTGTTCACACCTAGACACGTGGTGTCTCATGTTCACACCTAGACACGTGGTGTCTCATGTTCACACCTAGTTACGAGGTGTCTCTTGTTCACACCTAGACACGTGGTGTCTCATGTTCACACCTAGACACGTGGTGTCTCTTGTTCACACCTAGACACGTGGTGTCTCTTGTTCACACCTAGTCACGAGGTGTCTCTTGTTCACACCTAGACACGTGGTGTCTCTTGTTCACACCTAGTCACGTGGTGTCTCTTGTTCACACCTAGACACGTGGTGTCTCTTTGTCGCATCTAAGCACGTGGTGTCTCATGTTCACACCTAGACACGTGGTGTCTCTTGGCCACACCTAGTCACGTGGTGTCTCTTGTTCACACCTAGACACGTGGTGTCTCTTGGCCACACCTAGTCACGTGGTGTCTCTTGTTCACACCTAGACACGTGGTGTCTCTTGTTCACACCTAGACACGTGGTGTCTCTTGTTCACACCTAGTCACGTGGTGTCTCTTGTTCACACCTAGTCACGTGGTGTCTCTTGTTCACACCTAGTCACGTGGTGTCTCTTGTTCACACCTAGACACGTGGTGTCTCTTGTTCACACCTAGACACGTGGTGTCTCTTGTTCACACCTAGTCACGTGGTGTCTCTTGTTCACACCTAGTCACGTGGTGTCTCTTGTTCACACCTAGTCACGTGGTGTCTCTTGTTCACGCCTAGTCACGTGTTGTCTCTTGTTCACACCTAGACACGTGGTGTCTCTTGGCCACAACTAATCACGTGGTGTCTCTTGGCCACACCTAGACACGTGGTGTCTCTTGGCCACACCTAGACACGTGGTGTCTCTTGTTCACACCTAGACACGTGGTGTCTCTTGTTCACACCTAGACACGTGGTGTCTCTTGTTCACACCTAGACACGTGGTGTCTCTTGGCCACACCTAGACACGTGGTGTCTCTTGTTCACACCTAGTCACGTGGTGTCTCATGTTCACACCTAGTCACGTGGTGTCTCTTGTTCACACCTAGACACGTGGTGTCTCTTGTTCACACCTAGTCACGTGGTGTCTCTTGGCCACACCTAGACACGTGGTGTCTCTTGTTCACACCTAGTCACGTGGTGTCTCATGTTCACACCTAGTCACGTGGTGTCTCTTGTTCACACCTAGTCACGTGGTGCTGCGTGAGAGGCTCTATGCTCGTGGTGGACCGCTGTGAGCGAGGAGACGCTCTGGCCTCGTGCGCCCATAGAGGGTTAAATAACCACCGGGAAGGAGATCAAAGCTGCCGCCTTTGGACGTTCATTACCGCGAGCGAGCGAGCTGGCTCCACCGCACTTTTGTTGTTGTTGTTTCATTATATCACTAATTGGAATTAATGATTATAAATACAACATTTCCCCGCTTTGTTTGCTTCATCCCCACTTTAGTTGTTGACGTGCGCCGCGCGAGTTGAACTTTGCTCAATCCGAGAGGCGTGTGACTGCCTCCTAGTCACTCTTCTATCGTTACCGCCGAGGTTACTTTTGCATGAACTTCACTCATTGATTTCCCTCCACGCGTGTCGAGGACTCGATCTATATCAGGTTGGCTAGTGTCCTACAAAGATCCCCCGTATAGCTTTAACATACTTTTGGGACAAGCGCTGTTAGTGAGCTACTGTGAAGGTCAGAACGGCACGGTCCTCGGCCTTCCATAAATCGACTCAGCCTCAAATGAGTACCTGGCGTGGTATTAAAACATCAGCACTAGGGAGACAAAGGCGGCCGGGCGGGGTGTTGGCCACCCACCCTTTCGGGTGCTGTGCCGGCCTTCATAGGTGCTCGCTAACAGCACTTGCCCCAACAGTCTGTTGAGGCTATGCGGGGTGCGTTTTACTTTCCTTCCTAGGTTTCTTCTAATAATTGAGGGAATACGGTGATTCTCGATTATCCACGGGCGGATTATCCTGCTTAAGAATTCCGTATTTACTTATTTATCCAGGAGAGCCAGTTTAAGCCAATTTATGATGAGTTGTGTTTATTATTATGCAAAGTGTAAGCATAAACCTGAGCACCTGGAACAAAAAAACACGCATTGTGCGAGGGCGCAAAACTCCATCCCCTTTACAGATGGAAACGCACGGCGATGGGTGTGTGTAGGTGCGAGTGTGACCGTGTTGGGTGTGTAGGTGCGGGTGTGACCGTGTTGGGTGTGTGTAGGTTCGGGTGTGACCGTGTTGGGTGTGTGTAGGTGCGAGTGTGACCGTGTTGGTGTGTGTAGGTGCGAGTGTGACCGTGTTGGTGTGTGTAGGTGCGGGTGTGACCGTGTTGGGTGTGTGTAGGTTCGGGTGTGACCGTGTTGGGTGTGTGTAGGTGCGAGTGTGACCGTGTTGGTGTGTGTAGGTGCGAGTGTGACCGTGTTGGTGTGTGTAGGTGCGGGTGTGACCGTGTTGGGTGTGTGTAGGTGCGGGTGTGACCGTGTTGGGTGTGTGTAGGTGCGAGTGTGACCGTGTTGGTGTGTGTAGGTGCGAGTGTGACCGTGTTGGTGTGTGTAGGTGCGAGTGTGACCGTGTTGGGTGTGTGTAGGTGCGAGTGTGACCGTGTTGGGTGTGTGTAGGTGCGAGTGTGACCGTGTTGGTGTGTGTAGGTGCGAGTGTGACCGTGTTGGTGTGTGTAGGTGCGGGTGTGACCGTGTTGGTGTGTGTAGGTGCGAGTGTGACCGTGTTGGTGTGTGTAGGTGCGGGTGTGACCGTGTTGGGTGTGTGTAGGTGCGAGTGTGACCGTGTTGATGTGTGTAGGTGCGAGTGTGACCGTGTTGGTGTGTGTAGGTGCGAGTGTGACCGTGTTGGTGTGTGTAGGTGCGGGTGTGACCGTGTTGGTGTGTGTAGGTGCGAGTGTGACCGTGTTGGTGTGTGTAGGTGCGGGTGTGACCGTGTTGGGTGTGTGTAGGTGCGGGTGTGACCGTGTTGGGTGTGTGTAGGTGCGAGTGTGACCGTGTTGGGTGTGTGTAGGTGCGGGTGTGACCGTGTTGGGTGTGTGTAGGTGCGGGTGTGACCGTGTTGGGTGTGTGTAGGTTCGGGTGTGACCGGGTTGGGTGTGTGTAGGTGCGAGTGTGACCGTGTTGGGTGTGTGTAGGTGCGGGTGTGACCGTGCTGGGTGTGTGTAGGTGCGGGTGTGACCGTGCTGGGTGTGTGTAGGTGCGGGTGTGACCGTGTTGGGTGTGTGTAGGTGCGGGTGTGACCGTGTTGGGTGTGTGTAGGTGCGAGTGTGACCGTGTTGGGTGTGTGTAGGTGCGGGTGTGACCGTGTTGGGTGTGTGTAGGTGCGGGTGTGACCGTGTTGGGTGTGTGTAGGTGCGAGTGTGACCGTGTTGGGTGTGTGTAGGTGCGAGTGTGACCGTGTTGGGTGTGTGTAGGTGCGGGTGTGACCGTGTTGGGTGTGTGTAGGTGCGAGTGTGACCGTGTTGGGTGTGTGTAGGTGCGGGTGTGACCGTGTTGGGTGTGTGTAGGTGCGGGTGTGACCGTGTTGGGTGTGTGTAGGTGCGGGTGTGACCGTGTTGGGTGTGTGTAGGTGCGGGTGTGACCGTGTTGGGTTTGTGTAGGTGCGGGTGTGACCGTGCTGGGATTATGGGAGGGAGCGAAGGCGCCGTCGTTCTCGGTGCGGTCCGCAAGAGCTGTCCCGTCAGCGCCGCAGCGGGGCGGTGGGCGCTGTGGGAACAGTTCGTAAAGAGTTCACTCGCTGTGCCGCCTGCTCCTGGCGAGCCAAGGTGCATGGCCTCCTCCTCGATGCCCACCCAAGGGAAGGGAGTTTCGTGGGTGAGTTGGTGAGTGAGTGGGTGAATGAGTGGGTGAGGTAGTGAGTCGTGAGTGAGTGGGTGAGTTAGTGAGTGAGTGGTTAAGTGTGTGAGTGAGTGAATGAGCGAGCGAGTAAGTTGTGTTGTAGTAACCTGCAGCGCGGTGGCGATGCTTGATTGCGGTGTATTGGTGGACGAGACGAATGAGTGAGTGTCTTGTAGTTCGAGTCCTTCAACGAGTGGAACATTCACGGGAACACTAACCGTGTTAGTAGCGATGGAAGAGTCTCCGTGAGGCGACTCTGCTACATAAATGACCACGTTGGGCGCTGGCGAGATGTTGACCAGATCATTCAGAGGCGAATCCTCTCAATGGAGAAACTCACCGGGCGGTAGGCTCCTGCCCCGTCCGCACTGAGCCAGAAGAGGCGGAATCCTCCACCTTGGAGCCGTCATCACCCGCACAGTCCCATCGCGGATCGATTCTCACGCGATCGGCGTCAATATTGCTCAATTAGTGTGGCCCCTGGCTCGAGGAGCTACGTTGCGCTATTGATATTTAAAGGAGATGCCTGGAATGTTGTTATATGTAGAATATTCCAAGCGGTTAGGAATTCACGTACATTTGGTCGAGTGTAAAGTTCTCAGTGATACCTCTGCTGATGCCATTTTCTCTTTTAAAAGTAAGACGCAACACGGCGGGACTGTTAGTTACGCTGAGTTGGTGTGTTTTATTTATTGTTTGTTATTGTGTATTATTTAAGCTGCCTTGTTATGTATTATACAGTTTTGCGTCGAACTAGGACCCATATCTAACACACACAACACAGAGGGGCCTCTGCGTACAAACACGTGGGCAGATCACCAGCATTGTCTCAAGCGAGCCTCGCTCTGCTGGTGAGGCACTGACCGTCGAACCCGGTCCTCGGTGAGTCTTCTGCCCACGTTTGAAGGAATGCGGCTGAAATGATTCACTCGACGAACACCGTTGCAGCTGATTGGATGCGTGAACAAAAATGTCAGTGAATATACACGCGCATTGTTTTAACGCAGCGGAGACAGACACGTGTGTGCAGGAGGCGTGTTGTTAGTCTGCGTAGTTATATTGCTTCCGATAACGATTGCTTGGGTTACCGTGCAGCTTCCAGAGCCATCAATTTAGAGGCCACAGCAATTGCGTGGGTCGCCCCCTTCCCCCCCTCTCCCTCCTCCCCTCTCTGTCCTTCCTCCTTCACCACCCCCACCTCTCCCCTCCCTTCCCACCCCCAAATTCTAATACCCGGGACACACGGTAAGGGAAGGGAGTCCGCGTGTAGCCCGGATCCGGGGTCACGAGGGACCGGGAGTCGAGGACGCGCCTCGTTTAATGCCCCGGCACGGTTCGCTGCGCCGCCGGGGTCATCACGACAGCGCCGGGCAACACGCGAGGCGCCCCCCCATCCCCTCCCTCTCTCGCATTCACTGTGTTCCGCCCCGCAGGGCGACGTCGAGAATGCCACGTCTACGATGTCTCTGTCTCCCCTATGTCTCCCCGTTGTCTCAGTCTCCCCGATGTTTTCCCGATGTCTCAGTCTCCCCGTTGTCTCAATGTGGTGTGTGCGATGTGCGGTGTGCGGTGTGTGGTGTGTGGTGTGCGGTGTGTGGTGTGCGGTGTGTGGTGTGTGGTGTGCGGTGTGCGATGTGCGGTGTGCGGTGTGTGGTGTGTGGTGTGCGGTGTGCGGTGTGCGGTGTGTGGTGTGTGGTGTGCGGTGTGTGGTGTGTGGTGTGCGATGTGCGGTGTGCGGTGTGCGGTGTGTGGTGTGCGGTGTGCGGTGTGTGGTGTGTGTGGTGTGTGGTGTGCGGTGTGTGGTGTGCGGTGTGCGGTGTGTGGTGTGTGGTGTGCGGTGTGTGGTGTGTGGTGTGCGGTGTGTGGTGTGTGGTGTGCGGTGTGTGGTGTGTGGTGTGTGTGGTGTGTGGTGTGCGGTGTGTGGTGTGCGGTGTGCGGTGTGTGGTGTGTGGTGTGTGGTGTGCGGTGTGCGGTGTGCGGTGTGCGGTGTGCGGTGTGCGGTGTGTGGTGTGTGGTGTGCGGTGTGTGGTGTGCGGTGTGCGGTGTGTGGTGTGTGGTGTGTGGTGTGTGTGGTGTGTGGTGTGTGGTGTGTGGTGTGTGGTGTGTGTGGTGTGTGGTGTACGGGGTTGAAAGCCGTAGTGTAGTAGGTAACGCGCTACACTACGTTCCCGGAAACCCGAGTTCGATTTCCGCTCACAGCCAACCCCGAACCGGTCCTGGGCCTCCCCTAGGTCGACTGAGCCTCACATTAGTACCTAGAGAGACAAATGCGGCCGGGCGTGGGTTTAGCGACCCACCCCTTCGCGTGCCGTGCCGCCCTTCATAAGTGCTACTCGCTAACAACACTTGCCCCCAACAGTCTGTTACGGCTACACGGGAGGACTTTGTCTTTGTGTGGTGTACGGTAGACGGCGGGGTTTGTGTGGTATTTGTGCCACACGAGCAGCATGTGAGGTCTGGAGGGGGAGGGGGGGGGGTTGTTGGTGGGGGGTGGGTGGAGTGGTGGGGGGGTGGTGGGGGGAGGAATGATGAAGCTTCAACTGCCCTGGCTAACGTGTCCGATGGGCTGAATTTTAAACACGATTGCCTCGTTCTCATTGGCCTCCTCACCACCGTCATGCAAATGTGGTGATCTCTTGTGAGCGACTACGATCATGATCGCAATGATGTGCACACCTCGTCTCGATGGTTTGCCGTGAATATGCTGAGGTCACGGTCACCGATTTGTTTTCCAGGCAGAACACGGCCTTTGTGCGTGAACGCGGAATCGACGCTTGCGCATTTGCTGCCAAACTCGGTTTCGCAAATGCCTCTGCAATACAGCACTGTTTAACTACGCCGTGCAATTAAACGGATCCCAATGAACGCGACAGCATTTCTTTAATTGTACTAAATTATCATGCATGGTGGTAAATATCAAATTCTCACTAATTGCTGTGCTGGTAAAACGTAACACATTATTTTTAAAATAATCATTATGTGCTTTTTTTGCGAGCGTCGCCTGCATTAAACGCAGTGCTGGATGCTAAACTGGCTTCTATCCCTGGTGCTGTGCTTGGTTTTGTAATGGATACTGATCGTTGTTCTATCCCTGCTGCTGCCCCTGGTACTGAACTGTAAACA
This sequence comes from Lampetra planeri, assembly GCF_965212315.1. Taxonomy (NCBI): domain Eukaryota; kingdom Metazoa; phylum Chordata; class Hyperoartia; order Petromyzontiformes; family Petromyzontidae; genus Lampetra; species Lampetra planeri. The sequence continues at coordinate 11,408,597 of NC_136140.1, forward strand.
CTGAACTTTGTTCTATCCCTGCTGCTGTCCTTGGTGCTGAACTTAGTGCAGTGTCCGGTGCTCCTCCTTGGTGCTAATAAAAGGTAACAACGATCACGACAACAACGCTATATATGCATTTAATCAGACCTGCCTCACCGGATCTGTAAACTTTATGCAGGAGAGGCCTCCTGCGTTCGGGTCGTACGGCCAACTAGATTCGTTGCCGGGCCCTTCATCTCGGTCGAGCACCGCGCGGCTCGGTTCTCCGCGCTTGTTTCCCCCATTGTTTTGCCAGAACACCCCCAACACCCCCGCCCCCGGAGTAATCTGACAGCGGACCATTGTTAACATAATGTGGCGTTCATTAATGTTCGAGGAACGCTGAGATGGGCGGCAGGGGGCGTGGTTATCGTTGGGAAACAAACCTCCGGCGGTCCCGTGGTGGAGTCGTTCCGGGCTTGGTGATTGTCGTACAGAGCTGGGGAGCCGGGGGGTGGGGACAATTAAAGCCGCGCGATTGGTGCGGCCAACGCCACTCGCTCTTTCTCTCTACAAAGCTGGATCCCATTAACTGTCGAGATAACCAGCTCAGCCCGTGGCCACGTCGCGTTTCGGTGGACATCTTTAATTGAAAGGACTCCACGCGGCTTTGATAACCCCCGCACTGGCAGTGCGCATGTAGAAATGCGCTCTGTAATTGGTGTCAGAGTTGCGCTCTTGCTCGGCGCGCCGAGCCGCACGCGATCAAAACAATCAACGAAGTTTGCGAGATCTCCACGTCCCCTTCAAATGTGGCAGCAGCGGCAGCGGCAGCCGGAGGATGAACCACGGGGCTTTGTGTGCTCACTGCCCTGCGACAACCATCGCCAGCGTCGGCGATTAGAGACGGAGCGCCTTTGACGTCGCGTATTTCACGCGATCAGGAAAAGCGTTAAATACGCACACACTCACATTCAAAAGAAATATTCGTTGAAATCCGTCCCCAATAAAATCCTCGCTCGCGAAAGGCAATTACGCGCGTGCAATAATGCGAAATCTCGCGAAATGTGTCAAAGAATTAGGACGAACTCGTGAACGCGTGCGGCGGGCACTACTTAACGAGGTGTAATCCGGGTTGAGCTCCGAGTTTTGGCGAATTTCAAAGATTGAAAACAGAAGATCAGTGTGTGGACCACTGGTGATGTCTCTCTATTAGCGCACAATGCTGCGAATACTATGCATACCATTACACATTAATTATCAAACACTGTACACCCGCCCAGAGATTGTTTGCGGGTTTTTTGTTGTTGTTATCCGTATTAATTGAACCCAATGCCACGGCCGCTGAATATCTAAAAACGAATGAATGAATACCCAACAAGATTGTTGGTTTGCCACTTGCAACAGTGAACTTTGGAAACCCCGTCAGACTGTCGCGAGATCCCGGGGTGGATTGCAGCCACTGTGGATAGCGGAGCGCGGCGTGAGTGGTGCCACGGTGGCTAGGAGATGTTAACTACCTCGACTGGTTCTAGATTTGAAGCTTTCGTGACTGCAATGATTCATATTCTTAGGTTTTTTCGGTAAAGTCACGTAGGTAAAAACATTAAAAAGTAAAATAAAATAAAATAAAAATCACGACGTTTCGGAGGCAACACAAGCTTCCGTCTTCAGGTGGTACCGTCACAGCCACGACAGCTGTATCAAGTAAATGAGAGATTGCAGGAGCTACCACTCCGTATACAGGAGGTCGTGGGATCGATCTCGACCCTGAAGCCTGCATTTTCAGAGTTTGCATGTCATTCTCTCTATGTTTGCGTGTGTTTTTTTCTCTGGGTTCTCCGGTTTTTTCTCTCCACATTTAGAATCAACATGCGTTTCGAGCACTTGGTAGATATACATTTCGACACAATAGAGGTTGTTTTGGGGTCGATAGCGTAAATATGAATGTGCCGTTAAACCCGCCACTACTCGACACAGGCAATGATTAAGGTTTTTCACGTAAACAAAGCGTGGCAATTCGTTACGAGTTCAGTACACCCGTGTGTTGGGGAGTACACCCACAAAATGTACCATTGAGTAGCTGGAGCGATGTTTAAACATCGCCACTAGGGAGACAAAGGCGGCCGGGCATGGTGTTGGCCTCCCGCCCCCTCGCGTGCCGTGCCGACCTTCATAGGTGCTACTCGCTAACAGAACTTGCCTCAACTGTCGGTTAAGGCTACACGGGTGATCTTTGTTTTGTTTGGGGTGGGTGGTTGAGCAGAGCGCCGGGTCGCGAGAAGCTGAGCGCCCAGGTCGAGGTCAACTTGAGCCAATCATCGCCCGCCGCCGCCACCTCTCGGCAGAGGTCGAGTTTCCAGCCACGCTGGAAGTCCTCGCTTTCTTTCTTGCCACTCAGCGCTTCTGCCAGACGCCACGGGGGCGAGAGGGAGTGATGTGTGGCGAGGAGGATGAGGAGAGCGCGGTGGGGTGGTGGGTAGGGGTGGTGGGTAGGGGGGGGGGGCGCGGGGAGGGGGGAGCCAAAGAGAAAAACTACCGGATGATGCAAGTCTGGTGCCAAGCGGCCAATGTCGCACAAGGAGTATTGTTTAATTAAATGGAACGCGCGGATCAATAGTGGCCGGCGACAAGAGCTGGGCAACACTCTCTTTCATTCTCACTCTCCCCGCGTGTCTCTCTTGCTCCCACGGTCTTTTATTCATGCCCCCTCGCTCTCCCTCATGCAGGCTCCGCGTGCTCTCTCTCTCGCTCTCTCTCGCTCCCTTTGCTCATTTAAAATCTCTCTCCTCCTTTGCTCTCGTCCGGCAATTATTTTTTGTTTTCACCCCCCCCCCCCCACACTTCCCTCGGCACCCGCAGTGCGCTCGTGGTGTTTGTCCATAAAGTGATGCGAATCATCATCGATGCGCCCACTCCTGCGATGGTGCGATGCCTCTAAACCCATTAAATCGGGGGCGGGGGGGGCAATGCAGTGGGAGGGTGGGAGAGGGGCGGGGCTAGGGAGGGGGGGGGTTGTAATGCTCCATAACCCCCATTATCAAATTATGAGTCCTCCGTGGCGAATAAAAAGGTCCGGGGAGCCACAATTATGGCTCGCAATTTATTCCATTCCGATTTGTTGTTTTTGTTGTTGTTGTTGTTGCGTTTGTGCCTCTCTCGCTGTGATTTTTGTTGCGTGAAATCTCGCGGGCGAACGAGAGGCCCCCAGCATGGCCCGCAGCGCTGTGTCGGGGAGCGTCGCCTCGTCCAAGGGCAGCAGCTCGTCGTGATGCTAACTCTGTGCACTCAATGTGTGCGGCGCGTGTGCGTGCGTGTGTGTGTGTGCGTATGTGTGCGTGCATGTGTGTGTGTGCGTGTGTGCGGCGCGTGTGTGTGCGTGTGTGTGTGTGCGTATGTGTGCGTGCGTGTGTGCGGCGCGTGTGCATGCGTGTGCGAGCGTGTGTGTTTGTGTGTGTGTGTGTGGCGCGTGTGCGTGCGTGTGGGTGCGTGTGTGTGCGTGCGTGTGTGTGCGGCGCGTGTGCATGCGTGTGCGAGCGTGTGTGTGTGTGGCGCGTGTGCGTGCGTGTGCATGCGTGTGGGTGCGTGTGTCAATACGGCGCGTGTGCGTGCGTATGTGTGCGTGCGTATGCGTGCGTGTGTGTGCGGCGCGTGTGCGTGCGTGTGTGTGCGTGTGTGTGTGTGCGGCGCGTGTGCGTGCGTATGTGTGCGTGCGTGTGTGTTTGTGTGTGTGCGTGTGTGTTTGTGTGCGGCGCGTGTGCGTGCGTATGCGTGCGTGTGTATTTGTGTGCGTGCGTGTGTGTTTGTGTGTGCGTGTGTGTTTGTGTTCGTGTGTGTGCGCGTGTGTTCGTGTGTGTGTGCGTATGTGTGCATGTGTGTGCGCGCGTGAACGTGTGTGTGCGCGCGAGTGCGTGTGCGTGCGCGCGTGTGCGTGAGCGTGTGTGTGCGTGTGTGTGCGTGAGCGTGTGTGTGCGTATGTGTGCATGTGTGTGCGCGCGTGAACGTGTGTGTGCGCGCGAGTGCGTGTGCGTGCGTGCGTGAGCGTGTGTGTGCGTGTGTGTGCGTGAGCGTGTGTGTGCGTGTGTGGATGTGCGCACGTGCCCGTGTGCTGCGCGTGCCCGTGTGTGTCTGTGCGCACGATGGCTTCTGTCAAAAGCGGCGCGTGGCGCTGCTGGAGCTGGCGGTCGCGCAGTGTGGGTCGCCACTAGGTGCACTCGGCCATAAATTTAATATAACAGTAGTCTGTGCCTGTGGGGGGTGACCACCCCGCTTTCACACCACAGCCTCGCCAGGGCTTGCCAGGTGTCGTAGGCGTGGAACAGCGAGGGCTGCGACTTGCTAGGAGATGGCATCACAGGTTTTGTCGACGGACTGGATTAGATCCGTCTGCGCAGAGCTTCGAATGATATCCCCTCGTATGCTTGATCGGGTTTCCCCGGGCCAAATCGCAATCCCGATTCGTGACCATGAATTGAACCGATGCAACACGTGGCATGCTCGCCCATGCGAACGCCATGAACGGAATCGGACTGCTGTCACCGTGAACAGAGTGGAACAACGCAGACGTCCAAAATAAACGCCTCGTTTGAGATCCAAACATCGTACACCTCCTAGCTTTGACATTCCTCTTCGAAGACGCCGGTGGTGGTACCATCAACAGCGTCAGAACGTCAACAGGCTGATGCGCACACATCCTTCATAAATTAATAAAATGAAAACACAAGCAACAGTAGTGCGATTGTGGCCACTCACACCAAACTCTAGATCCACGAAGTAAACCCATAGAGATCCGTAGAGATGTGTAGGGGTGTTACGGAGGGGCTGTTATAGAATGGGATCACACGGGAAAGAAACACAGTGGGCGTGGCTATGTCGGTGCACGGAAAGGTGCTCCCAGCGACGTCCGCATCGGGCAGCCTGGGGGGCTGACTCGGAGCTGGGATCCCCCGGGGCCCCACCCCTCAGCGGGGGTTTTGGTATAAAAGGGGATGAGCCGGAGGGCTCGGGGAGAGATGTTGAAGCTAACCAGTGAAGACAGAAGGTCGTCTAGATAGAGCCCTGGACTCCCTTGGATCGCCGCCCTTATCAGGGCCGAACAGGATCGAGCCAGCGGCATGGTCCCGAGAGCCAGAGCCGGTGCTCTTGTAAGAGCTGGTCTGGGACTCCGGGTACCGTGAGCCCGACTTACCAGTGTCGGCTAGCTAGCCTCCCCTAGCCGTTAGTGGAGGACCAAGAGGTAGGCTAGGCGTAGCTAGAGGGTGTATTCCCAGTTAGACGGGTGAGGGGGCCGATACCCCCTCCAGTGTTGTATGTCCAGGGTTGTGCTGTACCCGACACGGAATAAATACGTGTGCCTCCAACCCCGGCGTCCAAGTCTCCTGGAACATTATTACATCTGGTGTTAGAAGTGATCTGCTACGAACATGGACACGCGACGGACGGCTCGTGCCAGGGAACCGGGGGCGGAGGACACCGCTGCCGAAGTTGAGCCCGAGATGGCTGAAGGCGACGCCGAGCAGCCGGGGCCGGGTCCATCCACACCGCAGCATCTGGATGGAGGGAAGCCGTCAGCAGATGGACTGCGGCAGGCTCACGCGAGACTGGTGGAGCTACTTTACGCTGCTGCCGCCACGATTGACCAAATTATGCGGCTGGGGGATGGTGGACCGCCACGGAGCGACGACAGCCGACGGGCAGCACGGGTTCCCGCCACTTTCACGGAGCCGGATTCTGAATTTCCCGCCATCGCCGCAGCGACTGCAGAGGGCGTGGCCGGGCTGAGCCTCGTGTCCGACGTCGTGCGTACAGTGGCTGCTACGTCATCAGGAGCGGCCAGCGAGTCACCAGTGGTGCGACCGGCGATGCCACTCATCGTTCACGCCGAAGCCGAGCCGAGTGACGGGAGCAATGGGGGGCGACCTTCGACTGCGGCCGCTGCGTTGCACCAACGTTTACCTCCCCTCAAGGAGTCTGTGGGCGAGGATGGTGACTGGGGCGGCTTTCAGCGGCGCTTCCTCGCACACCAGGAGATGGCGCAGTGGACAGATGCCGAGGCTCTCCGCGCGCTGCCGGCGATGCTAGACAGCGATGCCCTCGGCACTCTCACCTCGGCGCCGAAAGCCAAGCGCGCCACGCTGCAGATGGCGCTTCAGCTGCTGGCTGCAGTCTACGGACCACCTTCTGACTGCAGAGAGCTATTCTACGATCGTCAGCGGGGTGCCAAGGAGTCGCCCCTGGCGTATCGCACAGCTCTCCTGGCACTGGCAGGAACGGCTTTCCCGCGAATGGATGACGAAGGAGTGGATGCCATGGTGACGGAGAAGATCCTCTTGCTGGCTGACGAATTGGATATTGTCGTCGTGGCGCAGGACGACGCTGAGATGTCTTCCCTCCAGGCCGCACGACACCTCCACGCCAACTTACTCTCGCAGCGACGAAAGGCCAGCAAGGCGGCGACCGGCCGTGCCGTGGTGGCAGCCACCCGCCCGGCGGAGGAAATTTGCGCCGTCGACCGTCAGCTGGAGTGGAGAGCGGGAGTACGGCCGGCTCGGGACGGACCGAGCCGCCTCGACCAGCCAAAGTCATCGGGAGCGCTCCCGCGCTGCTACAATGGCGGCCTCCGGGGTCATGTGGCCTCGGGATGCCGGTCTCCTCGGCAGCGCGGTGCGATGCCTCGACAGGACGCCGCGCCTCTTCCCAAGCTCCAACAACATAACCCGGCGAGTCGCGGCACCCCACATGGTTGGCCTACACACACACCCATCACACACTCATGCACCGCAACGAACGGGGGTCTGAAATTGCACACCGTCGCGCCAACACGTACCACTGTGGGGACTAATATCCAACCCGGCCAGTGGTTCGTGTTGGCCCATCGCGTTGTGGCCGCGTCGTCGGGGTCGTCAGTCGTTGTGGGGCACATTGATGGGGTTGAGGTGCGCATCCTGGTCGATACGAGAGCATCGGCGACCATTATTTCGGAATTAATTTACAACATTCTTCCTGTTCAGAGCCGTCCTTTGCTGCCCGTTGATGTTCCGTTCTATGCTGCTAACGGGGGCTCACTTGGCATCATTGGACAAATTCGAGCGCAAATTTGTATCGGGGATATCAAATTTTCTGGCCCAATTTTTGTCTCCTCCTTGCTGGCGGTTCCGTGCCTGCTGGGGACGGACTTCCTGGCCAAAATGCCGATCCGTATCTTAGTCGACCAGGGCTGTATTGAGCTCCCGTCGGGCCGACGTATGTCATTTCTGCCGTCTCCCTCTGCGGGTCGGACGGCGTTCGCGACGGTACCGGCGCTCGTCGATAGAACGGTACGCGTACCGCCGGGGGCCCAGATGCTGGTGCCTCTTAAACTACATCGGCCTTTTGCTAAGGGGATTGGGGACCAGGGGGTTCTGCTGGGACCGTCTAGGGTCGGGGTTAGCGGACCTCACTTAATTCCGGCCCAGACCATCGTTAAAGGGGACGGGGACCCTTTCATCGCGGTCCTCAATGTGGGGTCGCGGACGGTGGTGGTTCCACAGGGGACCGTGCTTGCGCATGCAACGCCGGTGCCCTATGAGGAGCCTGTCGTAAATCACGTAAGCGCTGCCCCTCTGCCGCGACCACATAAGGACAGTAATGAGGGGTGGCTCGAGGCGCTTTGTGCGGGATCGACGGACCTGTCAGACTTACAGCGTCAAAAGCTTCAAACATTGCTGCGTGAATTTTCCGACGTTTTCAGTCGGAACAAATACGATCTGGGCTGTACTCATCTGCTGCGTCACCATATTGATATGGGTGACAGCGTGCCAATACGCTAGAATCCTTTTCGGTTAAGTCCCGCCGAAAAGGACCATGTCAAATCGGCCATTGATGACAAGTTAGCCGCCGACATCATTTCTCCTTCTACCAGCCCTTGGGGAGCGCCGATTGTCTTAGTTAAAAAACATGACGGCTCGTTGCGGTTTTGCGTCGATTTTCGTCGCCTCAACAAAATTTCTGTTGCTGACGCATACCCGCTCCCACGGATGGACGAATCGCTTGACGCCTTGGCGGGGGCGCGATTCTTCTCCACATTGGATTTGCTTTCGGGATTCTGGCAGCTTCCTCTGGACGATGATTCGAAACCCAAAACTGCATTCCGTACACCGCACGGCCTGTTCCAATTCAACCGTTTGCCGATGGGACTCCACTCAGCGCCGGCAACTTTCCAGCGATTGATGGAATTGGTCTTGGCTGGGTTACAATGGGACTCATGCTTGATTTATTTGGATGACGTTATCGTCTTTAGCAAAACATTCGACGAACATCTCCAGAGGTTGCGGGCGGTTTTCCTCAAAATGCGGGCTGCTAATTTGAAATTTAAACCCCAGAAGTGTCATTTGTTACGCGAATCTGTGCGTTATTTGGGACATATTGTCGGACGCTCAGGTATTGCTACCGATACCGCCAAAACGCAGTGTGTCAGCTCCTGGCCGACTCTCACCTCTGTGGGAGAGGTCAGGAGTTTCGTTGGATTTGCGTCGTATTACCGACGGTTTGTCGCGGATTTTGCAACGATTGCAAAGCCCTTACATGCTTTGACATCTAAAGGGGTCCGGTTTCACTGGGGACAGGAGGAGGAGGCTGCTTTCCGATCCCTCCGGGACGCTCTGGTAAAGGCTCCTCCTTTGGTTAACCCTGATTTTTCCAAACCCTTTTTGCTCGACACGGACGCGAGCAACACGGGAATTGGGGGCATGCTTTCGCAGGTGGTTGACGGCGTGGAACGGGTAGTAGCGTACGGTAGTCGGGTGTTGTCTCCAGCGGAGCAAAGATATTGTGTCACCCGTCGGGAACTGTTGGCAATTGTTAACTTTATCCAACAGTATCGCCCATATCTGTACGGTCGGCATTTCACCGCACAGATCATGCGGCACTACAGTACGCCCTGCGAGTTCAACAACCATCGGGACAATTGTCTCGATGGTTGGAGATTCTCCAGGACTTCGATTTCGAAACTACGTACCGTAAGGGCGTTCGCCACACCAATGCGGACGCTCTGTCACGGCTGCCAACCACCTCCGAATGCGCATGCCTCCTGGGGTCGGGGCGTTGCAGGCCTCCGAGTGACATGTCCGTTCCGGTCCTGGCGGCCGCCGCTGATGCAACGTCGATGACGGGTTCGATTGCACAACAGGGAAAAGATTCCTTGCTGGGGTTGCCTGTTGCTGAATGGGGGCGCCTCCAGATGGAGGACACCTCCCTCCTCGCGTTGCGTCGTCGCGTCGGAAGTGCTGGGTGGGAGGGGTGTGATGTCGACTCATGGGAGATGGTCCAGGGTCTGTTAATGCATTGGTACGGGAGATCCCATCGACACCGGCTGGTGGTCCCTTCTGGTTTGCGGGGTAAGGTGGTGTGGGCCGCGCATGAGCGTCTCCTCCACCTGGGGACTCAAAAGACCCTCGCCATGCTCCAGCTGGATTTTTTTTGCCGGGCATGACAAGGGATGTCGGGGATCTGTTGGGGTCATGTCCTCGGTGTGCGCAACGTAAACCACCAGCACGGGAGTCTAACCCGCCTTTGCAATCCATCAGAGTTTCCAGGGTCAACGAGCTTGTTGCGCTTGATATTCTGGGCCCATTCCCCGCTACCTCCAGGGGCAACAGATACCTGTTGACCGGGGTGGAATATTTTACGCGCTGGCCTATGGCCTGGCCCCTTGCCAACCAGTCGGCAGCAGCCATCGCGGAGGTCTTTGTCCAGGGATACGTCCTGGACAAAGGTGCTCCGGAGCGGCTGCTGACCGACCAGGACAAACATTTTTCTGGTAAACTTCTCCAAGAGGTCTGTGAGCTCCTGGGCACGAAAAAAATTCGTACCTCCCCATATCATCCACAAACTGACGGGATGGTGGAGCGTCTGCATCGAACCATCACGTCAATGCTGTCCCAACAGGTCTCAGACTCACAGACCGATTGGGACCTTCAAATTCAAGGGGTGTTGGCAGCATATAGAATGGCTCCCCATGCGGCCACGGGATTTTCCCCCTTCTTCCTGATGTACGGCCGCGAACCTGACCCACCTGTTCAGACCCAGCTGCAGATCTCCACGCCGCGGGGTAAATCTAAATTGGCCGACCATGTGAAATTCAATATTGCTAAATTAACAGAGGCACGGGAGGCTGCTATGCAAAATTCCGACCTCCACCAGAAGGCTAACGAGAGGCTCAGGCTGGGTCGGGCGCACGTGCTGCAGTGGAAACCAGGTGACAGGGCATGGTTACACTGTCCCCAAGTACCACTTGCAACCTCCTCTAAACTGGTGCGGCCGTGGCGGGGTCCTGTGGAGGTGGTTCAGGTTTTGCGGCCTCAGTGTGTACGTATCAAATGGGGGAAGCGGCGGTGGTTTGTGCACCCCTCCAGATTGAAACCGTTCGTTGCGGTCCGAGTTCCCACTTCACACACGCATGGCCAAACATGTGGGGGGTCCGCCGACTCCCAGGGTCCGCCTCCGCTGCTCTCACCTAACGTGCTGCCGGCTGTCCCGCCCCCAGGTGCACCGGGAGTGACGGGCTCATGCCCGCCAACCCCTCCTGGGGATGCCGAGGGTCACGCGGCAACAAAAAGTGACTCACTCGGACACGGACGGTTGCCACCCAACAGTCCGCCATCCGGGGTTGCCCCGTGTGACGGGCCTGCTGCAAGAACGCGCGCGAAAATGCGCAGACTTTTGTGATGCCCGGAGGATTGTATATATGTTGTGTTCACTGTGTGTTGTGTGTGTGGTGTGGTTTCCTGCTAATTGTATATATGGTGCTCTTACGGAATTCGTATTTATTCGGGGGGGGGGTGCGTCGGGTTTTTTTCTCTTCTTGCTGTTGTTGTTCTTGTTGTTGTTCTTATTGTCGTTATTGTTGAAAAAAATTGTGAGGCACACGCGGGTTCAAGGGGTAAATACACTTTTATTATCGTTTTGTTGCAGCCGGGACGGCTGCGAGCTGTACAGGGTGGGGTGATGTAGGGGTGTTACGGAGGGGCTGTTATAGAATGGGATCACACGGGAAAGAAACACAGTGGGCGTGGCTATGTGGGTGCACGGGAAGGTGCTCCCAGCGACGTCCGCATCGGGCAGCCTGGGGGGCTGACTCGGAGCTGGGATCCCCCGGGGCCCCACCCCTCAGCGGGGGTTTTGGTATAAAAGGGGATGAGCCGGAGGGCTCGGGGAGAGATGTTGAAGCTAACCAGTGAAGACAGAAGGTCGTCTAGATAGAGCCCTGGACTCCCCTGGATCGCCAACCTTATCAGGGCCGAACAGGATCGAGCCAGCGGCGTGGTCCCGAGAGCCAGAGCCGGTGCTCTTGTAAGAGCTGGTCTGGGACTCCGGGTACCGTGAGCCCGACTTACCAGTGTCGGCTAGCTAGCCTCCCCTAGCCGTTAGTGGAGGACCAAGAGGTAGGCTAGGCGTAGCTAGAGGGTGTATTCCCAGTTAGACGGGTGAGGGGGCCGATACCTCCTCCAGTGTTGTATGTCCAGGATTGTGCTGTACCCGACACGGAATAAATACGTGTGCCTCCAACCCCGGCGTCCAAGTCTCCTGGAACATTATTACAGATGCGTAGAGACCCATGGAGATAGACTGAAGACGAGGCACGCGAGAGCGATTGTGGTTATGCAACCCAAACTATGCACCCACACAGTAATCCACTGTGGTGCGGCGCTCCTTCAACGGATGACGAGGAACAGCAAAACGACACGAACTCTCTCTCTCTGCTGAAGCCCTCTCGTCGTGGCCACGGACCTCGACATTGGCATTCACCTCCTGACCCGCATCGCTGCCGCCTATCACTCGCATGCATTGAATGGAATGGAGAGCTACTGGCAGGAGACAGACAGAAGCTTCATCCTCCACCACCGCACACGATCCTCAAAAACACGAGAGCAGAGCTCACGTGGCAGGGTGCGAGTGGACTGCCCCCGTCCACCACGTAGCCCCAAGACGCTGCCACCCTTCGCCATTTCATTCGCCCGACGCGTCTGTGGGGCTGGCTGGACCCCCCTTCTGTGGGGTCCGCGTTGGCACCGGCGCACGGACAGCGAGCAACAGCGGATGGGGGAGGGGGGTGTCACAACGTCCCGAGCAATGAATAATTGAAGATGAGTCGTGGGTTGAATGGAGGAATTAACCCTTGGGGCGTCAGTCGTTCAGGCGACCTTCCCTCCCTCCACGGGCCAACTCGGAGCGTGTGTGTGAGCGTGTCTGTGTCTCTGTGAGTGTGTGTGTGTCTCTGTGTGTCTGTGTGAGCGTGTCTGTGTGAGTGTCTGTGTCTCTGTGAGTGTGTGGAGCGTGTCTGTGTGAGTGTCTGTGTCTCTGTGTGTATGTGTGAGCGTGTCTGTGTGAGTGTCTGTGTCTCTGTGTGTGTGAGTGTGTATGTGTGTATGTGTGAGCGTGCCTGTGTGAGTGTCTATGTCTGTGTGTGAGCGTGTCAGTGTGGGTGTCTGTGTGCATGTGTGAGCGTGTCTGTGTGAGTGTCTGTGTGAGTGTTTGTGTCTCTGTGTGTGTGAGCGTGTCTGTGTGAGTGTCTATGTCTGTGTGTGTGTGAGCGTGTCAGTGTGAGTGTCTGTGTGCATGTGTGAGCGTGTCTGTGTGAGTGTCTGTGTGCATGTGTGAGCGTGTCTGTGTGAGTGTCTGTGTGAGTATCTGTGTCTCTGTGAGCGTGTGTGAGCGTGTCTGTGTGAGTGTCTGTGTCTCTGTTTGTGTGAGCGTGTCTGTGTGAGTGTCTGTTTCTCTGTGAGTGTGTGTGTGCGTGTCTGTGTGAGTGTCTGTCTTTCTGTGAGTGTGTGTGAGCGTGTCTGTGTGAGTGTCTTTGTGAGTGTGTGTGAGCGTGTCTGTGTGAGTGTATGTGTCTCTGTGTGTGTGAGCGTGTCTGTGTGAGTGTCTGTGTCTCTGTGTGTGTCAGCGTGTATGTGTGAGTGTCTTTGTCTCTGTGTGTGTATGTCAGCGTGTCTGTGTGCGTGTCTGTGTCTCTGTGTGTGTGAGCGTGTCTGTGTGAGTGTCTGTGTCTCTGTGTGTGTGAGCGTGTCTGTGCGTGTCTGTGTCTGTGTGTGTGTGTCAGCGTGTCTGTGTGAGTGTCTGTGTCTCTGTGTGTGTGTGTCAGCGTGTCTGTGTGAGTGTCTGTGTCTCTGTGTGTGTGTGAGCGTGTCTGTGTGAGTGTCTGCGTCTGTGTATGTGAGAGCGTGTCTGTGTGAGTCTCTGTCTCTGTGAGTGTAGGTCTGTGTGAGCGTCTGTGTGTGTGTGTGTGAGCGTGTCTGTGTCTCTGTGTGTGTGTGAGCGTGTCTGTGTGAGTGTATGTGTCTCTGTGTGTGTGAGCGTGTCTGTGTGAGTGTCTGTGTCTCTGTGTGTCAGCGTGTATCTGTGAGTGTCTTTGTCTCTGTGTGTGTATGTCAGCGTGTCTGTGTGCGTGTCTGTGTCTCTGTGTGTGTGAGCGTGTCTGTGTGAGTGTCTGTGTCTCTGTGTGTGTGAGCGTGTCTGTGAGTGTCTGTGTCTCTGTGTGTGTGTCAGCGTGTCTGTGTGAGTGTCTGTGTCTCTGTGTGTGTGTGTCAGCGTGTCTGTGTGAGTGTCTGTGTCTCTGTGTGTGTGTGAGCGTGTCTGTGTGAGTGTCTGCGTCTGTGTATGTGAGAGCGTGTCTGTGTGAGTCTCTGTGTCTCTGTGAGTGTAGGTCTGTGTGAGCGTCTGTGTGTGTGTGTGTGAGCGTGTCTGTGTCTCTGTGTGTGTGTGAGCGTGTCTGTGTGAGTGTATGTGTCTCTGTGTGTGTGAGCGTGTCTGTGTGAGTGTCTGTGTCTCTGTGTGTCAGCGTGTATGTGTGAGTGTCTTTGTCTCTGTGTGTGTATGTCAGCGTGTCTGTGTGCGTGTCTGTGTCTCTGTGTGTGTGAGCGTGTCTGTGTGAGTGTCTGTGTCTCTGTGTGTGTGAGCGTGTCTGTGAGTGTCTGTGTCTCTGTGTGTGTGTCAGCGTGTCTGTGTGAGTGTCTGTGTCTCTGTGTGTGTGTGTCAGCGTGTCTGTGTGAGTGTCTGTGTCTCTGTGTGTGTGTGAGCGTGTCTGTGTGAGTGTCTGCGTCTGTGTATGTGAGAGCGTTTCTGTGTGAGTCTCTGTGTCTCTGTGAGTGTAGGTCTGTGTGAGCGTCTGTGTGTGTGTGTGTGAGCGTGTCTGTGTCTCTGTGTGTGTGTGAGCGTGTCTGTGTGAGTGGCTGTGTCTCTGTGTGTGTGTGAGCGTGTCTGTGTGAGTGGCTGTGTCTCTGTGTGTGTAAGCGTGTCAATGTGAGTGTCTGTGTCTCTGTGTGTGTGTGAGCGTGTCTGTGTGAGTGTCTGTGTCTCTGTGTGTGTGTGAGCGTGTCTGTGTGAGTGTCTGTGTCTCTGTGAGTGTGTGGAGCGGTAGTGTAGCAGTTAGCGCGCTGCCCTACAAACCTGGCGACCCAGGTTCGATTCCCGCTCACGGCCAACACCAGTGACGATTATCTGAACCGGTCATGTTTCTCCCCTAGGTCGACTCAGCCCAAAATAAGTACCAGGTTCGGTGTGTAAACATCGCCACAAGGGAGGCAACGGCGGTCGGACGTGGTGCTGGCCACCCAACCCCTCGTGTGACGTGCCGGCCTTCATAGGTTCTGCACGCTAACAGCACTTGCCCCAATGGTCTGTTAAGGCTATACGGGGAGGGGGGGTCTTTGTCTTTGTGCCTAGGAGCACGGGAAAGGTCATCTTCACTTATTGATAAAATGAAAGAGACACATGGGTCTGGCAATTTGCCGCTTTGATGCTAATGGAGACATTGGCACTTTTGGTTGCCGCAAAAATCATTCCATAGTGAGAGCATTTGTCAAGCGGAGGATCTCGGGGTGTGAAGGAGCGTGTGTGAGCGTGTGAACCCGACGACCCGAGTTCGATTCGCGCTCACGGCCAACATTAGTGACGACGAATATGTGAATCGGTCCTGCCGACTCTTCCTCAAATGAGTACCTGGTGCGGTGTGTAAAAACATCGCCACTCGGGAGACAAAGACGGCCGGGCGTGGTTGCTGCACCCCCACCCCCTCGTGCGCCGTGACGACCTTCATAGGTTGTGCACGCTAACAGCACTTGCCCCAACAGTCTGCTAAGGCTATACGGGGGATCTTTTGTCTTTGTGCATGATTGTGGTAGGGCGGGTTTCTGTGATCGTGGTTTATTTTATGCGAAAGATAATCGCTGAGCAAGCGGTCAACGGCCCATGAACGTCCAAAGCCCAGCGACAAACAGCACTCTCTCCACCCCCCCCCTCTCTCCACCTCTTCCCCTCCATTGACCCCTCCACTCCCCCCTCCCATCCCCTCGTGTGCGTGGTTCGTATTCTCCAGGGTCAGGGGTCGGCAAACCAACAAAGAGAAGGAGAGATTTGTGTTTTTCTCGACTTCGGTAACAAACAAAGACAACGCCTCGACAGCTCTTGCTAGGGCTGAACGATGAATCGATTTCAAATCGAAACAATGCGATTAGCAAATCGCAAAGGCTGCGATTTTTTGTGATTTGATAAGTCCTATTGTTCAGTTAAATAAATATATTCATTTATTTAACTTAACAATTGTTCCATGTTTGATTGTTCTATTTCAATTAAAACATGTTCATAACTACATTTTGGAAGCAATTAATGTCTTTTAAGTTCTAGATTTGAAGCTTTCGTGACTGCAAGGATTCATATTCTTAGGTTTTTTCGGTAAAGTCACGTAGGTAAAACATTAAAATTAATAAAAGTAAAATAAAATAAAAATCACGACGTTTCGGAGGCAACACAAGCTTCCGTCTTCAGGTGGAACCGTCACAGCTGTCGTGGCTGTGACGGTTCCACCTGAAGACGAAAGCTTGTGTTGCCTCCGAAACGTCGTGATTTTTATTTTATTTTACTTTTATTAATTTTAATGTTTTTACCTACGTGACTTTACCGAAAAAAACCTAAGAATATGTTTACACTATGAGATCTCTTTTACCAGTGGCAAAATATAATAGTAGGTTTTTACCCTTTTAACTGGTACAAAACTGACACCTTTATTCAAGGCATCATACTATTATATTTTGCCACTGGTAAAAGAGATCTCATAGTGTAAATGCTTACCCCGAGCTCTCAATACTCTGATATTGCACTGTGTTTGAGTTGTACGCCTTCTGGTGTCATCTGGCCCTACACCAATGGGGACTAGGCTCTAAAGAAAGCCGTCTCGGGTGTGGGCCAATCAACTTCAAGGACAGTGCATATTATCATCCTTATCAGAGTTGCTTCTTTTTGTTTGCTTTTTTGACTACTTGTGTTGTGGTCATTGCAAACATGATGCCTTGAATAAAGGTGTCAGTTTTGTACCAGTTAAAAGGGTAACAACCTACTATTATACTAAGAATATGTCTTTTAAGTTCTCATCCTTGCATTAGAATTTATGGAGCAGTTCATATTTTGATGGTGTGATGTGGTAATTCTCCATCGCATGTTGAAAATTGAATATTGAACTGAAGCTTGACTTAAAAAAATGTAATCGCAAATCAAATCGCAATATCTGTCAGAAAAATCGCAATGACATATTTCCCCCAAATCGTTGAGCCCTCCAGTCAAGAGGCGCAGTGCCACGTGAGTGACGTCACGAGGAGGCAGCCCTCGGGGCGCCGCACGCGGCCTCGGAGCCGACCCCCTTGCCCGAGGAGCTCTGGGTGTCACGTGGACTCTGCCGCAGTATGTTTGTTGAACTTCTTTCGCACCCTACGTAGCCGGCCGTGCTCATCGGAGGTGCGAACTGCAGAGTTGAGAGCGAGCTGGAGCCGCGGGACGTCAGCGCTACATTGTGTCGTCACTGCCTCCCCTACGCCTCACCAATGTCGCGTGACGCCATAACCCGCCCCCCTCTCCTCACCATTCCCACGTCACCCCCTTTCCTCACCAAACGCACCTCAATCTAGCGTGACGTCATCACACCTCTTGCTGCAACTCACCGGTCTTGCGTGACGTCATCATCCCTCTTTTCTCATCGCTACCTTCTATATCCTGTGACGTCACCCCTCCCACCTTCCACCTCACTAGCGTGGCGTCATAACTCACCCTTCACCGCCCGTGCTGCGTCACAGACAGACGAAGAAGAAGCGCATGTACCGTCGTCGTTGCACAGAAGACATCGACTCGAGCGAGGCGATCCTCGGAGCTTGTAAACAGAGACGAGGCTGGGAGGAAAGGGGCAGCGTGCGGGGACCCGAGTCTCTGTCGCTCAACTCCTCGCCCTGCTCACTGACGGGCAGGGATGGTGGTGATGATGATGGTGACGGCTGGAACTCGGCAATATGTGACCACGGCAGGAGGGTGGAAGGGCGCTGATCATTGTGAGACGAGTAGGGAGGGTGGCCGGTGTGGGGTCGGGGTGGGCTGGGGGGCGGTGGGGGGGGGCATCCACGGACCCCCGGCCGCACGCGCAAAGCGCTGACTCGCATCTTCTCTTCTCAACTTGTTCTGTTTGATGCCGCGCGTCCTCGTGGTGCTCGGTCTGTCCTCGTGTTGTCATTGTTGTTGTTGTTGCCTTTGTTGCCTTTGTTGCTGTTTTGTGCACGCGTTTGCGTTTACATTCGATCAGCGCAGAGAAAGAAAAACAACTCGCGGAAAGTTATTTTTTCGACACTGTGTGGAACAACTTGCAACGCTCGCGCGCTACATTGAAGTTGGTGCGATGCCAACAAAACCGCATCACCGCAGCGCTCGGGCTTCGAGGTGGCACGGCGGTGCTGCTCTCGCGCGCGTTTTGTTTCTGGCTGCCCCTCGCCGCGTGGCCATTCGAAGCGATGCCCGACGTTTTTTTCCACGCGCTGGGAGCCTGAGCAAGCCGAGTGAAGGTCGAACGTGACACGCGCGGCGCCTCTGCTCGAGAAGGCATCGACATCGAGATGAGGCGACACCGTGGCCATCATCACCACCGTAGCTCATCGCCACCCTCGGTAGACACCCACGTGCACCTGCCAGACCAGGGATCGGCAGAATACGGCTCCAGAGCCGCATGTGGCTCTTGATGGATTGCCCTGTGATGTGATTTGTGAAGGATGGCTCTTGATGGGTTGCTTGCCGACTCCTGTCCGAGCCTCTACTCACAGTCTCCCATCGGACCCGCAGTCTACGTATAGAGAGCCATAGATTCACACAGAGACCCACAGGCTTCGTATAGAGAGCCATAGATTCACACAGAGACCCACAGTCTACGTATAGAGAGCCATAGATTCACACAGAGACCCACAAGCTTCGTATAGAGAGCCATAGATTCACACAGAAACCCACAGTCTACGTATAGAGAGCCATAGATTCACACAGAGACCCACAGGCTTCGTATAGAGAGCCATAGATTCACACAGAGACCCGCAGTCTACGTATAGAGAGCCATAGATTCACACAGAGACCCACAAGCTTCGTATAGAGAGCCATAGATTCACACAGAAACCCACAGTCTACGTATAGAGAGCCATAGATTCACACAGAGACCCACAGTCTACATATAGAGAGCCATAGATTCACATAGAGACCCACAGGCTTCGTATAGAGAGCCATAGATTCACACAGAGACCCACAGTCTACGTATAGAGAGCCATAGATTCACACAGAGACCCACAGTCTACGTATAGAGAGCCATAGATTCACATAGAGACCCACAGGTTTCGTACAGAGAGCCATAGATTCACATAGAGACCCACAGACTTCGTATAGAGAGCCATAGATTCACATAAAGACCCACAGACTTCGTACAGAGAGCCATAGATTCACACAGAAACCCGCAGTCTACGTACAGAGAGCCATGGATTCACACAGAGACCCGCAGTCTACGTATAGAGAGCCATAGATTCACAGACACCCACACAAAGGCCCATACATCTGCTCTCACAGTCCCCCATAATCGGCTCATAGATCTCCCTGTTCCTTCTCGCTGGTCGGCCGAATCGTGGATGTGATGAGTGTGGACGTGAGTTTGTAGGGGAGCAGTATTGTAACAGTTAGCACGCTGTGCTTTGAACCTGGTGGCCCGAGTTCTATTCCTGTTCACGGCTCAACTTCTGTGACGATTATCTGAATCGGTCCTGGCCCTCCCCTACATAGCTCGACTCAACCTCAAATGATGCTCTGATGTGTGGACATCGCCATTAGGGAGACAAAGGCAGCCGGGCGTGGTACCGACCACCCACCCTGTCGTGTGCCGCGTCGGTCATCATAGGGGCTCGCCAACAGCACGTGGCCCAACAGTCTGTTCAGGGACTACGCGAAACATCCTGGTCTTTGTTTTGCATGTGCATGTGAGTGTGGGTGAGTATGGTTGTAAGCGTGAGTGTATGTGAGAGTGAATCTGTGTGTGGATATGAGGAATGTGTGTGTGTAGATGTGTGTGTGGATGTGTTTGTGTGTGGGGAGCGGTAGTGTAGTGGTTAGCGCACTGCGCTATGAGCCTGGCCACCCGGGTTCGATTTCCGGTCACGGCCAACACCAGTGACGATTATCTGAACCGGTCCTGGGCCTCCCCTAGGTCAACTCAGCCTCAAATGAGTACCTGGTGCAGTGTGTAAACATCGCCACTGGGGAGACAATGGCGGTCGGGCGTGGTGTTGGCCACCCACCCCCTCGTGTACCGTTCCGGCCTTCATTGTTTGCTAGCTAACAGCACTTGCCCCAAAAGTCTGATAAGGCTATACGGGGGATCTTTGTCCTTGTTTTTTGCGTTGATGTGAGTGTGTGTGGATATGAGTGTGTGTGTACATGTGTGTGTGTGGATGTGATCGGAGTGGGCTATTTATTCCGTGTAACCTTGGCGAGACTAAAACTAAAACTGACTACAAGCGTCCTACATCATTCTCCATCGCCCGCCTCCTCCCCCTGGACCCCCTCCCCCTGGACCCCCTCCCACCCCCCCGGCCCCGCCCTCCGGCACGCGTGGATCATCTCGGAGTCGTTTACTCCGAACACGCTTTGTATTCACGTTCGGGCACACGAGCGATTTGTGCTCATTATAGTCTGTCCGGCAACGCGTCAATTAAAGCCACTTAGGACATCGCCCCGTCTAAATAAAACCCCCTCCGCAGGAGCCCCTCGGGGTGGTGTGGGGGGGGGATGTGAATGCGTAATGAATCATCAGGGCGGCCGGGCATCGAGGCCATCGTTCCTCGGGGGGGGGGGGGGGCTATTAATTTGACAGCGCGGCGGCGCGGGGGCCGTGACGAGGACGGGGGGGGCTCCTCCTCCTCCTCCCACCCTTCTCTCTCCCCCTCTCAAATCCCAGGTGGTACGGGGGAGGGCGAGGAGGGAGGAGGGGGGCCTTTCTCGCAAAGTGGTTGGATAAAGAAGCACGTGGCGTGTCGAGTCACTCCCCGCGTGCCTGCGAAGGCGCCGCGAGTCGCCGGGCGCTTTAGAGGGAGACGAGCGCGATGGCGGTGGGGGGCGAGGGGACGACGGGTAACGAGACAGGACGGACGACGCTGTCGGCGCCGTGGTGGGAGGGAGGGGGAGGGGTGGTGGGAGGGAGGGGGAGGGGTGGTGGGAGGGAGGGGTGGTGGGGGGGGCAGTATATAATTTAATGTTGGGTTTGTGATGTAAGAGAATAAGTTTAGCTGGAAGCATATTATATTTTTTGCGACATAGAATTGTAATGCATTACTTACTGTTAGTAGCTCAGCTTATTGGAGAGTATATTTAGTATACTGATGATACTATGTAGTTTATACTTTAGTTGTTTACGTGGTGGTTTAGTTACTGCAGCTACATACTATTAACATTCCTTCCCTTTATTAATGCTACCCCTATCCCCTCCCTTTGATGCTGCTAATCCTGCATAATGCACGGGCATAATATGACTTTAAACCCCCCGCCCACCTCCTACGCATTTCACAAGTAGTACTAATCCCATATCTGCATTTCCCATAAATATGCTAAATTCCTCTTGATATGCAAATTCTTTTGTCAAGGCGCTCTTCCCCCTCCAACCCAGCTTAAATATACGCTCCAAGCCTGGTGGTGTTTCATTCAGACGCTGTCTTCTCGACAGACCTATTCTTCACCTGAGGACGGCTGCTTGCGTTGTGGCCGAAACGTCGTGAGAATTATTTTATTATGTAAAATTTTTATTATTTTATTATTTCCATTCTACGTGACTTTACCGAAAGAACCAAGAGGAAGGGGGAAGACATCGCGTGTATCACGGACAGCTCCACCCCCACCGCCCCACCCCCTCCCCCACACCCCCTCCCCCACACCCCCCTCCCCCACACCCCCTCCCCCACACCCCCTCCCCCACACCCCCACACCCCCTCCCCCACACCCCCACACCCCCTCCCCCACACCCCCACACCCCCTCCCCCACACCCCCTCCCCCACACCCCCACCGCCCCAGCCCCTCCCCCCGCGAGGGGCTGGGGCTCAGCCGTGGCGTCGTTTCCGCTGCCTCCCGTTGCGCGTCGACCTCGTTCCACGCGCTGATGACGCTGCCGCTGCTCGTACGTAACCGAGACGTGAATTGGTTCCTGATGTTGTTCGTCGGAGCCCGCACACTCGTGGGGACATGTTACCGTGGTTTGCTTGAACATTGATTTGTGTCCCGTGTAGCGCTTTCGATTTCTCGTGGAACGCCACGGCGTGATTTATCGTCGCTTGTTTTTGCGCCGCTTTTTATTTGGCAATTTAGTCCGTGAGCGATGGCTTCGCTTGACGTTTGCCCACCGCGCCGGGAACTCATTTCAGGCTGAGACGACTTAGGAGAGGCTCGGGAAAGGGGTTCAGACGCTCGCCACCAATGTGTTGGGCCGTGAGCGGAGAATCGGGTTGGTAGCGCGGTGGTGATGGTGGTGATGTCGGTGGTGATGGTGGTGATGGTGGTGATGGTGGTGATGTCGGTGATGTCGGTGGTGATGGTGGTGATGTCGGTGTTGATGGTGGTGATGGTAGTGATGGTGGTGATGTCGGTGGTGATGTCGGTGGTGATGGTGGTGGTGATGGTGTTGATGGTGGTGATGGTGGTGATGTCGGTGGTGATGGTGGTGATGGTGGTGATGTCGGTGATGTCGGTGGTGATGGTGGTGATGTCGGTGTTGATGGTGGTGATGGTAGTGATGGTGGTGATGTCGGTGGTGATGTCGGTGGTGATGGTGGTGGTGATGGTGTTGATGGTGGTGATGGTGGTGATGTCGGTGGTGATGGTGGTGATGGTGGTGATGTCGGTGATGTCGGTGGTGATGGTGGTGATGTCGGTGTTGATGGTGGTGATGGTAGTGATGGTGGTGATGTCGGTGGTGATGGTGGTGGTGATGGTGTTGATGGTGGTGATGGTGGTGATGTCGGTGGTGATGGTGGTGATGGTGGTGATGTCGGTGATGTCGGTGGTGATGGTGGTGATGTCGGTGTTGATGGTGGAGATGGTAGTGATGGTGGTGATGGTGGTGGTGATGGTGTTGATGGTGGTGATGGTGGTGATGTCGGTGGTGATGGTGGTGATGTCGGTGTTGATGGTGGTGTTGTCGGTGTTGATGGTGGTGATGGTGTTAATGGTGGTGATATCGGTGGTGATGGCATTGATGGTGGTGATGGTGGTGATGTCGGTGTTGATGGTAGTGATGGTGTTGATGGTGGTGATATCGGTGGTGATGGCAGTGATGGTGTTGATGGTGTTGATGGTGGTGATGTCGGTGGTGATGGTGGTGATGTCGGTGTTGATGGTAGTGATGGTGTTGATGGTGGTGATATCGGTGGTGATGGCAGTGATGGTGTTGATGGTGTTGATGGTGGTGATGTCGGTGGTGATGGTGGTGATGTCGGTGTTGATGGTAGTGATGGTGTTGATGGTGTTGATGGTGGTGATATCGGTGATGATGGCAGTGATGGTGTTGATGGTGTTGATGGTGTTGATGGTGGTGATGTCGGTGGTGATGGTGGTGTTGTCGGTGTTGATGGTGTTGATGGTGTTGATGGTGTTGATGGTGGTGATATCGGTGGTGATGGCAGTGATGGTAGTGATGGTGGTGATGGTGGTGATGTCGGTGATGTCGGTGGTGATGGTGGTGATGTCGGTGTTGATGGCAGCGATGGTGTTGATGGTGGTGATGGTGGTGATGTCGGTGTTGATGGTGGTGATGATGGTGGTGATGGTGGTGATGGTGGTGATGTCGGTGATGTCGGTGGTGATGGTGGTGATGTCGGTGTTGATGGCAGTGATGGCAGTGATGGTGGTGATGGTGGTGATGGTGGTGATGTCGGTGTTGATGGTGGTGATGGTGGTGATGTCGGTGTTGATGGCAGTGATGGTAGTGATGGTGATGATGGTGGTGATAATGGTGATGTCGGTGATGTCGGTGGTGATGGTGGTGATGTCGGTGTTGATGGCAGTGATGGTAGTGATGGTGGTGATGTCGGTGATGGTGGTGATGTCGGTGATGGTGGTGATGTCGGTGTTGATGGTGGTGATGGTGGCCCTCGCCAGCACGGAGACACACACAGCGGCAAGGGGCGGGGGGGGGCGCTGGGTGCGATGTTCTTCTCGCGGTGCCGCACGTGGCGACGTGAACCAGTCGATGCCAATTACCACTTTACTCGTTTTGTCATTTGTCCGCGAAAGTCGCGCTGAGTCGCAGGATTGTTTTACAGGAGGGTCCTGCTGCTGCTGCTGCTGTTACGTTTTTGAGAACTAAAAACCCACCCAGCCCCGTTCGTCTACACTCCAATGCACCTCCGATTAGCACGGTTGGGTACGTGCGGTGCTGCTGCTGCTGCTGCCTGTGATCATCCCGCGCTGTGGAGGCAGCAGCGGTAGCGAGGGTTGGTGGATCACCGCACCGATGTTGTTGTGACACTCCCCTTCCCGCGGGCGTCGAGGTGGTGCCGAACCCCTGGCTCGCCAGGAGAAGACGGCACAGCAAGTGGGATTATCGCCATCTGTTTCCATCTGTACGGGGAATGAGCATTGCCCCCTCGCACAAAACGTGGAGTTTTTGTGTGCCCTGGCGCTACGGTTTCCCACCACCCCCTTAAGTGTACAACAATGACAATACATACACACAACTCGTCATTAATTGGCTAAAAACATCCTTATAGATAAAAAAAAACCCCGCTGACAAAAGAGTAATGCGACTCGCGTAAATAAGTAAAGTGAGTCGAGAAAATGTCGACGAACTTTATTTGTGAGTGAGAATTAATGACGCACAAATTAATGCCGCCCACGTATCCGCTGTGAAGCGACAGATCCTCGGGAGGAGGAAGAAATGAAATGGCGAACCCACATGCCGTCGTGCATCGCTCACGGAGCCCGCGGTCGCCTCCAGCGAGCGACGCGAAGACATCACACGCCAGCAGCAACAACAACAACAAGCTCGCCCCCGGAATACCAATTAACCCTCGTAATGACCGAGAACACGCCACTTACGCTTAAGAGGAGACGTTCACGCCGAGGGAACAAATTGCGGCAATTTTTGTTTCTACGAAATGCTGCGGAACGCGTCCGAGAGTGGAGATGGAGCGGCTGGACTCAGTTGACGTGCAGCTGCCGGGCGGTTTCCTTGCATCGCAGCATCCGAGAGCAGTCGCGTCGAAATGTGGAGGCCTTCATCCAGCAGTGGATAGATCAAGGCTACTGCTGCTGCTGACGATGATGGTGATGCTATGACGTACGGCCCAAAGAGTTGAACACTGACAAAGTGCTGTCTGTTAGCGCGCAACCTATTAAGGCCGGCATGGCACGCGAGGAAGTGGTGCGGCCCGGGACCACTTCATGACGATCAACAACAACAACAACTGCCATTCGCAGTTACGTAATCACATACAGCGTTTGTGCCAGGCTAGGTGCACGTTTAGGCCGTCACGTGACGTGCGGAAGGCTGGCTGTTGGCAGGCGGTTACGGGACAGACCCAGGTGCTATAGGCTGACTTGGCTGGCTTGGCTAGCAGGTGTGCCCCTTCACGTACACGCTGACACACAAAGACACATACCCCCCTGGTATGTACTGTGTGTGTTGAACTTCTTTCACACCGTACTTAGCCAACCGCGCTAATCGGAGGTGCGGGGGAAGGACCGCAAACTAAACACCACAAACTGTTCTTAAGAAATTAGTTCGTCAATCGAGATGATGATGATTTAAAAGTGCCACAGCTCCCAGTAGGCTTCCTAATGTCGGAAGGCTGAGGACGCAGAAGCGCGTCTGAAAGCGCCGCGCGATGCGCCGCCGCCGCCGCCGCCGCCTGTGTGCGATGGTGGCAGCAGCAGCAGCCAGGAGCCGGAGGCCGCGTGGTGGTGGTGGTGGCTCATGCTCCTTGACCAGGTCGGCGAGGTGTTGTGGTCCGTTCGCGGCAAGCGCTGTGTGTGCAATGAGTGTCACCTCATACCCTACACGCCACCAATACGACAGCCCGTTCTGCTGTGACGCCGCGTGCTGTTTTAATAACGCGAATTGGGTTTAACGCGGTGGTGAATGTATTAAGGAACGCATTTTTTTAAAATATGAAACGCGGATGCGAATTGGATACAACGCGATCGAGCGAACGGAACTACGCAGCGCAAGTAGGAATAAGCGGTGGTGGTGGTGGTGGTAGCAGTGCTGGTGGTAGCAGTGGTGGTGGTAGCAGTGGTGGTGGTAGCAGTGGTGGTGGTAGCAGTGCTGGTGGTAGCAGTGGTGGTGGTAGCAGTGGTGGTGGTAGCAGTGCTGGTGGTAGCAGTGCTGGTGGTAGCGGTGCTGGTGGTGGTGGTGGTGCTGGTGGTGGCGGTGCTGGTGGTGGTGGTGGTAGCAGTGCTGGTGGTGGTGGTAGCAGTGCTGGTGGTGGTGGTAGCAGTGCTGGTGGTGGTGGTGGTGGCGGTGCTGGTGGTGGCGGTGCTGGTGGTGGCGGTGCTGGTGGTGGTGGTAGCAGTGCTGGTGGTGGTGGTGCTGGTGGTGCTGGTGGTGGTGGTGGCGGTGCTGGTGGTGGTGGTAGCAGTGCTGGTGGTGGTGGCAGTGGTGTTGGTGGTGGTGGCAGTGGTGTTGGTGGTGCTCGTGGTGCTGGTGGTGGTGGCAGTGGTGTTGGTGGTGGTGGCAGTGGTGGTGGTGGTAGCAGTGCTGGTGGTGGTAGCAGTGCTGGTGGTGCTGGTGGTGGTAGCAGTGCTGGTGGTGCTGGTGGTGCTGGTGGCAGTGCTGGTGGTGGTGGTGGTGCTGGTGGTAGTGGTGGTGGTGGTGGCAGTGCTGCTGGTGGTGGTGGTGGTAGTGCTGGTGGTGGCAGTGCTGGTGGTGGTGGTGGCAGTGCTGGTGGTGGTGGTGGCAGTGCTGGTGGTGGTGGTGGCAGTGTTGGTGGTGGTGGTGGCAGTGCTGGTGGTGGTGGTGGTGGCAGTGCTGGTGGTGGTGGTGGTGGTGGCAGTGTTGGTGGTGGTGGTGGTGGTAGTGCTGGTGGTGGCAGTGCTGGTGGTGGTGGTGGCAGTGCTGGTGGTGGTGGTGGCAGTGGTGGTGGTGGTGGTGGCAGTGCTGGTGGTGGTGGTGGCAGTGCTGGTGCTGGTGGTGGCAGTGCTGGTGGTGGTGGTGGCAGTGCTGGTGGTGGCAGTGCTGCTGGTGGTGGTGGCAGTGCTGCTGGTGGTGGTGGTGGTAGTGCTGGTGGTGGCAGTGCTGGTGGTGGTGGTAGTGCTGGTGGTGGCAGTGGTGGTGGTTGCAGTGCTGGTGGTGGTGGTGGCAGTGCTGGTGGTGGTGGCAGTGTTGGTGGTGGTGGCAGTGCTGGTGGTGGTGGTGGCAGTGCTGGTGGTGGTGGCAGTTCTGGTGGTGGTGGCAGTTCTGGTGGTGGTGGCAGTGCTGGTGGTGGTGGTGGCAGTGCTGGTGGTTGCAGTGCTGGTGGTGGTGGTGGCAGTGCTGGTGGCAGTGTTGGTGGTGGTGGTGGTGGCAGTGCTGCTGCTGCTGCCATAGCGACATTGGCGGCGTCGCTCGCCTGCGGTGGGAGGGCGGCCACCCGCTGGCCACACGTTGCTCGATGCGCGCCCCTCTTTCATGATCAGCGATTGCTGCTGCTGCTGCTGCTCGCTCGTCTCGGATCAGTGACTCCAGTGGCAGCAAACACGTCGGCAATAACAACAACAACAACACATTCCACGTGTTCACGGCCAATTCCGCGCAGTCAAAGTGAAAAATTAATACTAAGTCAACATACTCTTTGGTTCAATCTTGATTTGAAGTTTTCGTGACTGCAGTAATCCATACTCTTTGGTTCTTTCGGTAAAGTCACGTGGGTAGAAAATCAAATAATAATAGAATACGACGTTTCGATTGCAACACAAGCAACCATCATCAGGTAAGAATTAATGAGAAAAAATAAACCTAGGCAACTTAGAAACACAATGCGACACAACACAGAGAGCCGGCCAACACAACAGCCAACACCACACGTGGCTGACCACGCTCCTACAGAATTCCACACAACTCTTCTTTGGAGGAGCGAAGTCGACATCATTTCACTTCTGAAATGAGTAAGGAAATTCGGCGGTGGTGGTGGGAGGAGGGGGCGCCTCTACGATTTACAACCCTTAGCCGCAAGTGGAAATTCCACATTCATCTGGCGGGGGCGAGTTTACCCATCATGTCAAACCGTTGTTGATTTCACCATAAAGTGGTACTAATGTTACTCACCCCGGAGGGATGGTAGACTGATTCAATCTCCCCCACTCCACCACCTTGACGAGAACCCAAACAGTTGGGGACGGGGAACGCCTCCAAGTGACGACAACGCGCGAGCTGAGCGAGCAGAGACGGGCACGGGCCCACGTTGATGCTGCTGGTGATGCTGGTGATGCTGCTGCTAATGATGTTGCTGATGATGCTGCTGCTGATGATGATGATGCTGATGATGATGCTGCTGCTGATGATGATGCTGCTGGTGATGCTGCTGCTGATGATGTTGCTGATGATGATGCTGCTGCTGCTGCTGATGATGATGCTGATGATGATGCTGCTGATGATGATGATGATGCTGCTGGTGATGATGTTGCTGATGATGATGATGATGCTGCTGCTGATGATGATGATGCTGATGATGCTGATGATGCTGCTGGTGATGCTGCTGCTGCTGATGATGATGCTGCTGCTGATGATGATGCTGCTGATGATGATGCTGCTGATGATGATGCTGCTGATGATGATGCTGCTGCTGATGATGCTGCTGCTGCTGATGATGATGCTGCTGGTGATGCTGGTGATGATGCTGATGATGATGCTGCTGATGATGATGCTGCTGCTGATGATGATGATGATGATGCTGCTGCTGCTGATGATGCTGCTGCTGATGCTGCTGCTGCCACATAGCGGTGGGCTCGCTGTGGATGGCGATCTACTGGCGCGGCAGTTAGAAACGTGGGGCATGTTCCTTAGATCCACCCCCCTGGCCCCACTCCCCTCCGCGTACCGCTGTTGTCTACCCAGCAGAATACATGGCCCACCAGATCACGTGCGGTGGGGTAAACTGTGGGGCTACTTCTACCAGATCACGTGGGGTGGGGTCGGCTGCACCTTTGACCTGCGTGTTATATTGAGTGGTTATGGGCGCCACATTTGGCGAGATGTTAACTCCCTCGCCTGGTGTCCAGGAGGGACGTGGGTTCGATCCCCGACCCTGACGTCGGTTGTATATTTGGAGTTTGCGTCTCTCCCCCACCTCGCCCCCCCACCCCCTCCTGGTCACGTGGATTTTTCTCCGGCTCCTCCGCTTTTTTTTGCCCTCTTCATTTCGAAACAACGCCACGCGTTTAGAGTATTTGACTGCTGCTAAACATTTCCACACGATGATGAGAAAGTTATCGTGTGTGATCGCCGGATTGCTTCTGAAAAAGAAAAGATCTGCTGTGTTCAGTGGGGGCCTATCCTGTTACGTCTGTTTGTAACAGTTGTAGGTGGTGGCGAGGGCTGATGTGGTTGTCCTCGTGTGCGCGTGGTGGTTCACAGGGGCGGCGATGGAGCCACAGGATGGCAAGGAGCAACGCGGAGCGAGAGACGACAGGGAGGAGACGGACTGGACTTACACTGGTAAGGCGGAGCGAGCGTGTGAGCCTCAAGGTGCACATGGCCTGGCACATGCGTCGTGGTGACGTCACCGCCACTTAGTGGCGAATGGCGGTTGATGTTGTATGTGAGCGCGTGCGTGACCTCCTGCCAGCCGACGTTCGACACTTCACGTGGCCTTGAAGTGCACGCAGCCTGGCACAGGCGCCGTAGTGACTCAACTGCCACTTAGTGGCGAATGGCGATTGTTGTTGTTGTTGCGTGTGCGCGTGTCGCATCGTGTGCACTTTTCGACTGTGGCGTTGCGACGTCTCGTGAACGGCTTGCCCCAATCGGACAATTCGAGGGCGATCTGAAACAACTCCACGCGGCTACTCCTCAAGCACTCGAATCGGGGATGTCAAATCTTGACGACGTCAATTTGTTATCTGTTGCAATCCCCCTCCAAAAATGCCACGGGACAGTAGGAGGAGGAGATGATAGTGGACGGCCACGGGTGGCGCATCTGACAGGCTTCCCAGCTTTTACTGATTGGCCGGGTAGAGGACTGGGGGGGGGGGGGTAAAATGGGCGAGGTACGGGCTGGAGAAGATGTGGTGCGGCAGGATGTGGATCTGAGTGGACTTGCTGATGAGTCTTACCAGCGGTGTCGAGGTTGGGCCTCTGTGGAGGAGGCTCACGAACGACGCTGCGATGGGCGGTTGATAGGTGCTCGCGAACAGCACTTGGCCCCACGTGTGTGTCCGTCCGTGCGCGCGTGCGAACGTGAGGATGAGTGGCAGTGGGGTCACTTCACACAGCAGCCTCCACCCCTGTGCATCCTCACCCCGTCCCTTGATCCCTCCCCCTCTCCCAGCTGATGGTGATGACAATCGATGATCGATGTTCGTAGATACTGATTTATGATGATGATTAATGGATAATGGATGTTGGTTGATGATGATGATGATGATCATCATCATAACGCTGGATGACGGTAGACGTTGATGTGTGGGGGGCATGTTGATGATGTTGATGAGAAGATAGATGGCATTGGGTTAATGCTGCCCAAGACGGGACATCACCAAGTGTTGTGTGGAGCGATGCCGGATTGTCCCCGTGGGGTTTCCTGCGGGTTCTCCCGTT
The DNA here is from genome assembly GCF_965212315.1 of Lampetra planeri. Classification (NCBI taxonomy): domain Eukaryota; kingdom Metazoa; phylum Chordata; class Hyperoartia; order Petromyzontiformes; family Petromyzontidae; genus Lampetra; species Lampetra planeri. The sequence goes on from NC_136140.1 coordinate 11,438,650, forward strand.
CCCTGGCGACGCCGAAGCGACGGGACCCGCGAGACGTGTCTGGTAACTCACCCAACATCCAGATGCTGAACGATTCCGAGAAAATTACTCGATTGGTAATTACACGAAGCAGCAACACCGAGCACCCTCCCCACCCACCACCCCTCCGTGGCAATTAAAACCAAAAACCTGTCGGCATCCTCCTGAGAAGTGATTATTGAGAGTCCCGTGAGCCTCAGTGAGGAGTCCCGATGCGCTCCGGGGTTGAGCACGCGCCCAACGCGACTCTCGCCTCGGATTGGTCGCCGCTCGCGAGTCAATGGAACGCGACAACCACCACCACCGTCACCACCACCACCACCACCATCGTCACCACCACCATCGTCACCACCACCACCGTCACCACCACCGTCACCACCACCACCGTCACCACCGTCACCACCACCACCGTCACCACCGCCACCACCACCGTCACCACTACCACCGTCGTCACCACCACCACCACCGTCGTCACCACCACCACCGTCGTCGTCACCACCACCACCACCGTCACCGTCACAAAGGGCGTGAGAATGGACAAAGTTCACTCGCAGGTGCACTCCCAGCCGAGGTCGCTCTGCGCACAGCACACGCAGCACGCAGTACACACACACAGCACACTCACACTACACACACACAGTACACACACAGTACACACACACACAGCACACTCACACAGTACACACACACAGCACACACACACACTACACACACACACACAGTACACACACACAGCACACTCACACAGTACACACACACACAGCACACTCACACACCACACACACACAGCACACTCACACTACACACACACAGTACACACACAGTACACACACAGCACACTCACACAGTGCACACACACACTACACACACACAGTACATACACACAGTACACACACACAGTACACAAACAGCACACTCACACACAGTACACACACAGCACACACACATACAGCACACACACACAGCACACAGTACACACACACAGTACACACACACAGTACACACACAGTACACACACAGTACACACACACACAGTACACACACAGTACACCCACACACAGTACACACAGTACACACACAGCACACACACACAGTACACACAGCACACACACAGTACATACACAGTACACACAGCACACGCACAAAGCACACGCAAACAGCACACACCACACACACACAGCACACACAGCACACACACACGCAGTACACACGCAGTACACACACAGCACACACACACAGTCCACACACACACAGTACACACACAGTACACGCACACACACAGCACACGCACACAGACAGCACACACACACAGCACACACACAGCACACACACAGCACACACACACAGCACACACACAGCACACACAACACACACACACACAGCACACACACACACAGCACACACACACAGCATACACACACACAGCACACACAAAGCACACTCACACACAGCACACTCACACACAGCACACTCACACAACACACACACAGCACACACACACACACGCAGCACACACACACACGCAGTGCACACACACCCAGTGCACACACACAGCACACACACACACAGCACACACACACAGTACACACACACACAGCACACACACACACGCAGCACAGGTTCGTGGTGTCGGTGGGCTGTGTGCCTCACGACACGCGAGTGAAGGGAGGCACGAGGAGTAATCCTGGTCGGGGTCCCGGCATTCACGGGCGTTTCACAATAGCACTTGCCCCAACGTTCTGCTGAGGCTATATGGGGGATCTTTACATTTGTCTTTTGGGAGCAATGGTCGTGGTGATGGTGGTGGTAGTGGTGACGGTGGTGGTGGTGATTGCAGCTGTGTGTGTATTTGATAAGGTGAGCATGTTAAGTGTTCAGGTGAATGTGGTGCAATATTCACGCGAGTCAGTGTCGTGGTGAGCCACACAGCGCAGGTGACTGTGCAGGTGAGTGAGTGTCGTGGTGAGTCACTGTGCAGGTGAGTGAGTGTCGTGGTGAGTCACTGTGCAGGTGAGTGAGTGTCGTGGTGAGTCACTGTGCAGGTAAGTGACTGTCGTGGTGAGTCACTGTGCAGGTGAGTGAGTGTCGTGGTGAGTCACTGTGCAGGTGAGTGAGTGTCGTGGTGAGTCACTGTGCAGGTGAGTGAGTGTCGTGGTGAGTCACTGTGCAGGTGAGTGAGTGTCGTGGTGAGTCACTGTGCAGGTGAGTGAGTGTCGTGGTGAGTCACTGTGCAGGTGAGTGAGTGTCGTGGTGAGTCACTGTGCAGGTGAGTGAGTGTCGTGGTGAGTCACTGTGCAGACGAGTGAGTGTCGTGGTGAGTCACTCTGCAGGTGAGTGAGTGTCGTGGTGAGTCACTGTGCAGGTGAGTGAGTGTCGTGGTGAGTCACTGTGCAGGTGAGTGAGTGTCGTGGTGAGTCACTGTGCAGGTGAGTGAGTGTCGTGGTGAGTCACTGTGCAGGTGAGTGAGTGTCGTGGTGAGTCACTGTGCAGGTGAGTGAGTGTCGTGGTGAGTCACTGTGCAGGTGAGTGAATGTCGTGGTGAGTCACTGTGCAGGTGAGTGAATGTCGTGGTGAGTCACTGTGCAGGTGAGTGAGTGTCGTGGTGAGTCACTGTGCAGACGAGTGAGTGTCGTGGTGAGTCACTGTGCAGGTGAGTGAGTGTCGTGGTGAGTCACTGTGCAGGTGAGTGAGTGTCGTGGTGAGTCACTGTGCAGGTGAGTGAGTGTCGTGGTGAGTCACTGTGCAGGTGAGTGAGTGTCGTGGTGAGTCACTGTGCAGACGAGTGAGTGTCGTGGTGAGTCACTGTGCAGGTGAGTGAGTGTCGTGGTGAGTCACTGCAGGTGAGTGAGTGTCGTGGTGAGTCACTGTGCAGGTGAGTGAGTGTCGTGGTGAGTCACTGTGCAGGTGAGTGAGTGTCGTGGTGAGTCACTGTGCAGGTGAGTGAGTGTCGTGGTGAGTCACTGTGCAGACGAGTGAGTGTCGTGGTGAGTCACTGTGCAGGTGAGTGAGTGTCGTGGTGAGTCACTGTGCAGGTGAGTGAGTGTCGTGGTGAGTCACTGTGCAGGTGAGTGAGTGTCGTGGTGAGTCACTGTGCAGACGAGTGAGTGTCGTGGTGAGTCACTGTGCAGGTGAGTGAGTGTCGTGGTGAGTCACTGTGCAGGTGAGTGAGTGTCGTGGTGAGTCACTGTGCAGGTGAGTGAGTGTCGTGGTGAGTCACTGTGCAGGTGAGTGAGTGTCGTGGTGAGTCACTGCAGACGAGTGAGTGTCGTGGTGAGTCACTGTGCAGGTGAGTGAGTGTCGTGGTGAGTCACTGTGCAGGTGAGTGAGTGTCGTGGTGAGTCACTGTGCAGACGAGTGAGTGTCGTGGTGAGCCACTGTGCAGGTGAGTGAGTGTCGTGGTGAGCCAGGTGAGTGTGGATGTTGAGCTGCGCGTCACACCGCGTTGGTATGCAGCGCGGTATCGTCGGCTGAGCCTTGCGGCCAACTTTCCTAATCCTCCGCACGCCTCTAATAGGATAGAGAAGATATTTATTTATTTTCCCTGAAAACGTAATCCGTTTATAAAATACTGTCGAGAAAAGACAGCATTTGGCCTCGGGGAGTGGGCATGTGCCGAATGAAATAGGCAGCGTGTTCCTGACAGCGCTCGACAGGGTTTAGATGTGTTCCAAGCGCCACGTGTTTGCCAGTGTCCGCTTTGAATCCTTAGTGTAGTCATTGCGGGGACGGTTATAATAAGTACACCAGCCAGCCTCCGCCTCCTCCTCCTCCCCCCTTCCCCCACCCCACACACCACTCACGTCTCAATTTCCCTGTCAGGATCCCGAAAAGATTGCCATGGACGTCACTCCCATCACACCCTTACCACGCTCGTAGGGTTGACACCTTTGTTATAGAGATAAAATAGAAACGGGACGCATCGTAGCAGGAAGAAGACTCTCTCACACGATCAGAAGATGGGACGACCACCGCGTGTGGATGCATCGTCTAGGTTGGTTGGAGCGCCGTCGTCATCGGTGCTGCTTGTTGCTGTGGTCGTTGTTACATAAGCGACAAAACCCGGGACGCGTAAACCTCCCGTGGAAGAGACGCAGATTTACGGAAGGAATGGGGCGCCACCCCCCCGGCGGCTGTTACCGCTCGCTGGAGATTCGCGACGAATGAGGGAGCGCTTTTGGTTTTTGGCGTCCGCGGGTCGTTTGAACGCTGGATTCTCCCCCCTGGCGGGGGGGGGGGGGGTCCAGTCCCGGTTCTCAGGTGGAGCGGCGAGTGGGATGACAACCCTCGAATCCGGTCGCCAATAAAAACTTGCCACGGAGGACCCCCATAGAGCGACATGCAGAGACCCGCAGACGTCAACAGAGACCCGCAGACGTACACAGAGAGACCCACAGACGTAACACAGAGACCCGCAGACGTACACAGAGACCCGCAGACGTACACAGAGACCCGCAGACGTACACAGAGACCCGCAGACGTACACAGAGACCCGCAGACGTACACAGAGACCCGCAGACGTACACAGAGACCCGCAGACGTACACAGAGACCCGCAGACGTACACAGAGACCCGCAGACGTACACAGAGACCCGCAGACGTACACAGAGACCCGCAGACGTACACAGAGACCCGCAGACGTCCACAGAGACCCGCAGACGTCCACAGAGACCCGCAGACGTACACAGAGACCCGCAGACGTACACAGAGACCCGCAGACGTACACAGAGACCCGCAGACGTACACAGAGACCCGCAGACGTACACAGAGACCCGCAGACGTACACAGAGACCCGCAGACGTACACAGAGACCCGCAGACGTACACAGAGACCCGCAGACGTACACAGAGACCCGCAGACGTCCACAGAGACCCGCAGACGTACACAGAGACCCGCAGACGTACACAGAGAGACCCGCAGACGTACACAGAGACCCACAGACTGACACAGAGACCCACAGACTGACACAGAGACCCACAGACTGACACAGAGACCCACAGACTGACACAGAGAGACCCACAGACGTACACAGAGAGACCCGCAGACGTACACAGAGACCCACAGACTGACACAGAGACCCACAGACTGACACAGAGACCCACAGACTGACACAGAGACCCACAGACTGACACAGAGAGACCCACAGACGTACACAGAGAGACCCACAGACGTACACAGAGAGCCGCAGACTTCAATGGAGACCCGCGGTGGCGAGATGTTGTCTACCTCGCTTGGTCAACAGGGTCGTGGGTTCGATCCCGACCCTGACGACCCGCTACATATTTGGAGACTGCGTGTCTCTATCTCCGGGCCCTCCGGGGTTTCCCCTCCACATTGAGACACTTGAGTTGAAAGTGTTTGGCTGCTGCTGTTGTAATGTCCACGTGATGATAAGCCACTTCGCTGGGCTATCATTTGTGATCGCCAAGAGCTACTTGGCTCAGGGGGGCCTTACCTGGTACAATAAAAACAAGAGTTAGTTCGTGAACAGCGGCGTGAATTGACGGTCTCAGCGCGGTCACCCGTGTTCGCACATGAAGCAAAGGTCACCCGTATAGCCTTTAACAGATTGTAGAGGCAAGCACTGTCAAAGAGCACACGATGAAGGCGGGCGACATGGCACGAGAGTTGTTGTCAATATCACGCCCGGCCGCCTTTGTCTCCGAGGTGCTGATGTTGTACACACGGCACCCGGCTGATGTGCTCATTTAATGCTGAGCCGACCTAGGCGCGGGCCCTGGTCCGTTTAAAATATTCGTTGTCTTGTTATTGGTCGTGAGCGGGAATCGAACTCGGACGGCTGGGGTCTTAGCGCGGCGCGCTCCGACCACTGCACAAAGACAAAGACCCCCCATTTAGCCTCTAACAGACTTTATTTCTAGATTTGAAGCTTTCGTGACTGCAAGGATTCATATTCTTAGGTTTTTTCGGTAAAGTCACGTAGGTAAAAAATAAATAAATAAATAAAAGTAAAATAAAAATAAAATAAAAATCACGACGTTTCGGAGGCAACACAAGCTTCCGTCTTCAGGTGAAGACGGAAGCACACTCTGCCACTGTGCGTGTGTGACACACTCTGCCACTGTGTGTGTGTGACACACGAGTGTGGGATAGAGGGGAGGGGGGGTAGCAGCACGCGCCCTCTCGAGCTCTGAGCCGAGAGGGACAATCGCTTTGATTGACGGGCGACGATCGCTTTTTGCACCACGCACGGAGGCGTCGCTCCCAGCGGGGAGACGACGACGACGAGGACGAGGAGGAGGTTTGGGCCCCCGGGGCTCCGTGCACACGACGACACACGGGCGGGCTGGGAGTGGGGGGGGGGACTGTGCTCGCACACGGTGGTGCACTGCTTGCCGGCCGCAATAGCCGTCGCCGCTTGGTCGTGGCGAGGCGAAGACGCGAGTGGGGATTCACCGCGAGGATGACGGCTAGAGGAAAGTGAGGAGGAGGGAGGGAGGGAGGTAGGGAACGTAGGGAGGGAGGGTAGAGATGGCTTGCCGCCGCTGGTCGGTGGGTGGGCGCATGAGAGAGGGGGGTCTGTTCCGTGTCAATTCTAATAATTTAATATCTTTATTGTGTTTTTGTTATGAGCTCTGTCAGGAGAGCGGCGATTGATCACGAGCCGTGAGACGAGCCCCGTCCGTCTTGGCCACGAGGGCATGGTTGTGTGCCATCGCTTCCGTGGGGAGCGGTGGCGCAGTGGTTAGCGTGCCGCGCTACGAGCTCGGCGACGCGAGTTCCATTCCCGCCCCGCTCACGTCCGAGGCCAGTGACGAACATGTCAACGTGTCCTGGGCCTCCCCTAGGTCATTTCAGCCTCAAATGAGTACCTGGTACAGTGTGGAAATCAGCACTGGGGAGGCGCAGACTGCTGGACGTGGTGCCGGCCACCCACCCCCCCCTCGTGTGCCGTGGCGGCCTTCGAATGTGCGACTCGTAAAACGGCACTCGCCCCAACTGGGCGCTAAAAGGCTACACGGGGGGATCTTTGTCTTCGTGCGCACTTTGCAGAAGCGACGCGTGCCTTGTCGAATCAACTCACTCGTTGACCCTTTCGCAGCGCACCGAGACGCGCAGTCCCCTGCACGAGAGATTCCCCCCCCCTCCCCAATATTTCCGTCGTGATAGATTTTTTTCTCATTCATGGATGGTAATAATTCACAATCAATCATCGGCAGCAGCAGCAGCAGCACCACCGTCACCACTTAGCAGCAGCAGCAGCCATGGTCTCTCCACTGCTGGCTGGAGGTCTATCCCCAGAGTCGTCGCGCTCTCTCACAGCTCATCGAGCTGGGATCGCGCCTCGCTCGCATGACGCGCTCGCTTAAGAAGCACGTGGCGCGAAACGTCGGACATCGTGCCGAACGACACTGCGACGCGACCCCGAGAGGACAGCGCGGAGAGCCGCAGAGTAGCACATGTCCAGCGGTAGTCGACAAAGCATCAGCTGCTGACGCTGGTGAGGATTGCATTGCTCCATCTCCCGGCTGGACGTGCTCTCTGGTTCATCGCCTTTGGCTCCGACTCTTATTATTATTATTCGTGACCCGTCCGCCAAAAAACCCCCCGTAAATGTTTAAAGCCTTTTCCATTCAAGGCCACGCGGTCTCGCTATTGACGGACGTGTTGAGTTGTGTTTCCTTATTTGTGCTTGTGCACCGCTGCCAATGCAGTGTCAACCAACATCATTTGTTTTAACTTCTAGCGACGCGTCCTGCCCACGTCCGCTTGACTTTCCTTAGCAGTCAATGTGCCCTGTGTGCTACAATCCACGTGCTACTCTCGCTGTCTCTCAATGTAATCATCATCTCAACACCCACTGCTAAATGAAGATCAATGCGATGTCTCTTCCCGTGCGTGTGTCTGTCAGTGTAACTCCAAGCATTCGCCTCCCCACGATTTTTTTCGTACTTTTACACTCTTTTCACAGTTACTAATTAAATAATAAATATATATATTTTATCACGTATAGCCCTTCATGAATCCACTGCTGGATGAAGGCATCCGCAAGCCCCCCCCCCGCATCCGCCGCCACCACATCTCTTGACATTGCCACTACAGCCGTTGAAGTTGGCCAGCCTCAAAGAGCCTGCTTCGCGCCTGCGACATGCATGGCGTGCCTGCGACATACATGGCGTGCCTGCGACATACATGGCGTGAACAATACGGGGGTTGGTTTGGTTCTAGACGGGCGGCACAGAGCAAATAGAACATATGGAATAAGATAAGTCAGAAGGGATCGCAAGTGAACGGCGCGCGCTGTACGTATCGTATGCAAGTTGAACTTCCTTCGCACCGTACGTAGCCAACCCTACTCGTGGGAGGTGCTTTGCACGGCGTTTCCGCGAGGGTAGAGGCGCATCCCTGCAAGTTGCGGAGACCCGCGTGCGGTTCCGCGGTCGGACGTGGACGGCCACGCGCAGCGCGCGTGGCCGTCCACGTGGCCGTCCACGAAGACGTCCACGTGGCCGTCCACGAAGACTCAACAAGAGCACGCGCGCTGCGCGTGCTCTTGTTGAGTCTTCTCCATCGTTTGATCCCCCCCCCCCCTCGTCACCCCCCGCCTCTCTTCCCCGCACGGTTAAGCCGCTAAGTGAGCGCTGCCCGAGACCGGCGTGCAGGAGAGTGATTCTCCGAGAGGGTTCTGGGTTAATTGTCTATCGAGCGCCACGCGCCACCGATTGTGCGTTGAGTTATTCCCGTGCCAGGGCCCCGCAGTTATCGCGCGCAGAGAACAGCGGCGGGGGGTGGGGAGACGAGAGGGAGGGGGGGGGGAGACGAGAGGGAGGGGGGGGGGAGACGAGAGGAAGGGGGGGGGGGAGACGAGAGGGAGGGGGGGGGAGACGAGAGGGAGGGGGGGGAGACGAGAGGAAGGGGGGGGGGGGAGACGAGAGGGAGGGGGGGGGAGACGAGAGGGAGGGGGTGGGGAGACGAGAGGGGGGGGGGGGAGACGAGAGGAAGGGGGGGGGGGAGACGAGAGGGAGGGGGGGGGAGACGAGAGGGAGGGGGGGGAGACGAGAGGAAGGGGGGGGGGGGAGACGAGAGGAAGGGGGGGGGAGACGAGAGGGAGGGGGGGGGAGACGAGAGGGAGGGGGGGGGAGACGAGAGGGAGGGGGGGGGGAGACGAGAGGGAGGGGGGGGGGAGACGAGAGGGAGGGGGGTGGGGAGACGAGAGGGGGGGGGGGGGAGACGAGAGGGAGGGGAGGGAGACGAGAGGGAGGGGGGGGGGAGACGAGAGGGAGGGGGTGGGGAGACGAGAGGGGGGGGGGGAGACGAGAGGGAGGGGGGGGAGACGAGAGGGAGGGGGGGGGAGACGAGAGGGAGGGGGGGGGGGACGAGAGGGAGGGGGTGGGGAGACGAGAGGGAGGGGGGGGGGAGACGAGAGGGAGGAGAGGGAGACGAGAGGGAGGGGGGGGGGGGAGACGAGAGGGAGGGGGGGGGAGACGAGAGGGAGGGGGGGGGAGACGAGAGGGAGGGGGGGGAGACGAGAGGGAGGGGGGGGGGACGAGAGGGAGGGGGTGGGGAGACGAGAGGGAGGGGGGGGGGAGACGAGAGGGAGGGGAGGGAGACGAGAGGGAGGGGGGGGGGGAGACGAGAGGGAGGGGGGGGGAGACGAGAGGGAGGGGGGGGGAGACGAGAGGGAGGGGGGGGAGACGAGAGGGAGGGGGGGGGGACGAGAGGGAGGGGGTGGGGAGACGAGAGGGAGGGGGGGGGGAGACGAGAGGGAGGGGGGGGGGGAGACGAGAGGGAGGGGGGTGGGGAGACGAGAGGGAGGGGGTGGGGAGACGAGAGGGAGGGTGGGGAGACGAGAGGGAGGGGGGGGGGACGAGAGGGAGGGGGTGGGGAGACGAGAGGGAGGGGGGGGGGGAGACGAGAGGGAGGGGGGGGGAGACGAGAGGGAGGGGGGTGGGGAGACGAGAGGGAGGGGGGGGAGACGAGAGGGAGGGGGTGGGGAGACGAGAGGGAGGGGGTGGGGAGACGAGAGGGAGGGGGTGGGGAGACGAGAGGGAGGGGGGGGGAGACGAGAGGGAGGGGGGGGGAGACGAGAGGGAGGGGGGGGAGACGAGAGGGAGGGGGGGGAGACGAGAGGGAGGGGGGGGGAGACGAGAGGGAGGGGGGGGGAGACGAGAGGGAGGGGGTGGGGAGACGAGAGGGAGGGGGGGGGAGACGAGACGGAGGGGGGGGGGAGACGAGAGGGAGGGGGGTGGGGAGACGAGAGGGAGGGAGGGGGGAGACGAAAGGGAGGGAGGGGGGAGACGAGAGGGAGGGGGGGGGAGACGAGAGGGAGGGGGGGGGGAGACGAGAGGGAGGGGGTGGGGAGACGAGAGGGAGGGGGGGGGGAGACGAGAGGGAGGGGGGGGGACGAGAGGGAGGGGGTGGGGAGACGAGAGGGAGGGGGGTGGGGAGACGAGAGGGAGGGGGGTGGGGAGACGAGAGGGAGGGGGGTGGGGAGACGAGAGGGAGGGGGGTGGGGAGACGAGAGGGAGGGGGGTGGGGAGACGAGAGGGAGGGGGGTGGGGAGACGAGAGGGAGGGGGGTGGGGAGACGAGAGGGAGGGGGGTGGGGAGACGAGAGGGAGGGGGGTGGGGAGACGAGAGGGAGGGGGGTGGGGAGACGAGAGGGAGGGGGGTGGGGAGACGAGAGGGAGGGGGGTGGGGAGACGAGAGGGAGGGGGGGTGGGGAGACGAGAGGGAGGGGGGTGGGGAGACGAGAGGGAGAGGGGGAGAGGAGGAGAGGAGAGAGGGAGGGGGGTGGGGAGACGAGAGGGAGAGGGGGGAGAGGAGACGAGAGGGAGGGGGGTGGGGAGACGAGAGGGAGGGGGGGAGACGAGAGGGAGGGGGTGGGGAGACGAGAGGGAGAGGGGGAGAGGAGAGGGGATTAATAAATAAAACGAGACGCCACGTGAAGATGTTTAGTATTTGGTGCATTTGTCAAGTTGATCGGTTTGTCGGGTTTACGCGTGGAGCCAAGGAGCGCGCGTGTAAGCGTGTGTGTGTTTGTGTGTGTGTTTGTTTGTGTGTGTGTTTGTGTGTGTGTTTGTGTGTGTAGGTATGTGTGTGTGTGTTTGTGTGTGTGTTTGTGTGTGTGTAGATATGTGTGTGTGTGTTTTTTTGTGTAAGCGTGTGTGTAGGTATGTGTGTGTGTAGGTATGTTTGTGTGTGTGTAAGCGTGTGTGTGTGTAGGTATGTGGTGTGTGTGTGTGTTTGTGTGTGTAGGTATGTGTGTGTGGGGAGCAGAAGTGTAGCGGTTAGCGCGTTGCACTAGTAACCTGGAAACCCGGGTTCGATTCCCGCTCACAGTCAACAGCAGTGACGATTATCGGAAACTGTCCTTGGCCTCCCCTAGGTCGACTCAGCCTAAAATGAATACCTGGTGCAATGTGTAAACATCAACACTGGGGAGGCAAAGGCGGCCAGGCGTGGTGTTGGCCACCCACCCCCTCGTGTGTCGTGCCGGCCTTCATAGGTGCTCGCTAACATTACTTGCCCCAACAGTCTGTTTAGGCTATACGGGGAATCTTTTTTTTGTGTGTTTGTGTATGTGTGCTGAGAGAGGGTGGCGTCTGTGTGCAGACTGCCCCCGACATGACATCATAACAACAGTCTGAACCACTGAACGGCTTCCGTAGGATTGGAAGGATGCCCTGCTGGTCCCCATCTTTAAGAATAGGGACCGCACAGATTGTAACTACATGGGCATCTCAATCTTCAGTGTGCCGGGAAAGGTACTGGTAAGGGTAATTCAACATCGTCTTGCCAGACACGCTGAGAGGTTTCAGTCCACGGTGGTTCTGTACAGATACAATATTTTCTGTCGATCTGCTACAACAGAGGTGTAGGAAAATCCCACAGGACCTACATCTCTGCTTTGTTGATCTGGTCAAGGCCTATGATACCATCAATAGGCCTGGTCTCTGGGTTATACTTCATGCTTTGAGAGTCCGTGACTGTGCTCACAATCATTCAAGATCTTCATGATGGTGGGTAGCCCAGGGTAAATCTACGTGACACACGAGTCAGGGCCATTCCCTGTTCACATTGGGGTGTGAACAAGATGTCCTCTGGCTCCCGCATTATTTCATCTTTGACCGCGTAGTTCGAGAAGCTATCCATGGCTGTACCGGAAGATTCTCAATTTTGGTACAGATGCAATGGGAGGCTGATCAATGCCCGGATGCGGTCGAGGGATGGCTTCCTATTGGTGAGTCTCACTGTGAGCACTGCGTAAAGCTGTCGAGTGTTCTGTTACGGGTCCCCCGTGAAACTAAGACAAATATCGTCCGTGCAGCCTTAACAGACTGTAGGGGCAAGTGCTGTTAGCGAGCAGCTATGAAGGCCCGCACAGCACACGAGGGGGTGCGTGGCCAGCACCACGCCCGGCCGCTTTTGTTTCCCCCGTGTCGATGTTTACAGATCGCACCAGGTACTCATTTGCGGCTGAGTCGACCTAAGGGGAGGCCCACGACCGGTTTAGATAATCGTCACTGGTGTTTGCCGTGAGCGGGACTCGAAGTATGGTGGGCGGGTTTGCACTCGCACTCACACACACCCATACCCACCAGGCCACGTGAAGTGTCGTAGGCTCGCTGATAGGAGGTCATGGGGCAGATCTATGTGCCATGGGTTGGCTGACTAAGATGACTGGCCAACTGTGCCAACTGGCCGCGTTTTAGCCGCCCGGCGCTCCGTTCGTTGTTGTGAGCGTCGCTCCTCTGCCCTCAGTTGTTGTTGGAGGACGACTGCTTCCAATGTGTCCAGTAGCGTCCTTCAAGATCCTCCTCAAAAGAGGCCGACCTTGACACCGCTAGTGCCGGTCTTCGGCAAGTCCACTGAGCTCCACATCCTCCCGTATAGCATCAGCTCCATCTCACGCACATGTGCACGCACACACACGTCACCACGGTCCTTGTGCCAGGCTATGTGCACTTTAAGGCCACGTGAAGTATCGAACGCCCGCTGGCAGGAGGTCACGGGACAGACCCAGGTGCCACGGGTTGACTGACTGAGATGAAACCTGTCGTATTGCTGTACACGTGGCAGCACACCAAAGATGTTTGCACGCACGTTTTTTCGAGGGACGAACTTCGGACTCACCATTGTTCGTCGATTTTGGACCGCTCAGGAATGATCAGTTTCGGATTTTTCAGGAGTAGACAAGTGACGTCACGTGACAAGCGCGGAAACATTTTTTCGGAATAATCGCAAATGTAACTCGCGAACAATCTTCATTTTCCAGCTGAGGTCCACCGAGCTACGTAGCTCTTTCTCAGAGGCGACCCGGCTATCGCGAGTGAGCTCAACGAAGTGGCCAATCGCGTGGATGTTGACGCTAAACGTGGACGGGGAAAAATACCGGAGGACTCGGAGACAAAAATGCAATTTCGGGACGTTCGACATTTCTCATCTCGGCCGATTGACGATTTTCTGTTCCACCCCAGATGAATCGAAGAGCTCAGGTGCCGTGCGTGCATGGCACGTGACCATCACGTTGCATGCACGACAACGGCACAGCCTTGTCGAGACCACCACCAGCTCGAGAGCTGAACACGTGGGCTGCGTTATCGTGTAGCCCCCCGCCCAAAAAGCCCCCACGCGAGTTGAGTGACGTGGAGGCAGCAGTGCCACAAAGAAACGACCGTGCACCGGAATCGTCCCCAAGTGGACTCATCGGCGAGCCTCACCTTCAAAGCGACTCATCGGCTGCCTCTCCGGGACAGCGCCGCCGCTGCCGCTGCTGCTGATAATGATTGTCGCCAGGATAATGATCGTGATGATTGGAGGGCAGCAATCCATTAAAGCTCTGCCGTGAAGCCGCCAGCCAATTAACTCGACGAAATGGCAATTAGCGCGAGCAGCCCGCGCGCGCGCGCACGGTGGCAGCGATGGCGAACAATGGGGGCTTGTGCGAATGCTGTGTAGTATATTTACATACACACACACACGCACACACTTCGTAATATATACACACACAAAAATCTTATTTATTTATTTATATGATGGTTGTAAGCGGAGCGGGATGATGGATCTACAATTCTTATTATATCGTCGCGAGGACAGACAGCGTGGACAGAGCAGAGCGGTGATGGATCGAGGCGCCGTAACCTACAGACGTACAAAGACAAAGATCCCCCGTATAGTCGTAACAGACTGTGGGGCAAGGGCTGTTCGCGAGCAGCACCTATGGAGGCCGGCACGGCACACGAGGGCTGGGTGGCCAGCCCCACGCCCGGTCGCATGTGTCTCTCTCGTGGCGATGTTTACACGGCGCACTCTTTACACTCCGAGGTGTGCGTGCGTTTTGACAACGCAACGCAGCGCTGACGCTCCCCGGGCCCGCATGGGAAATGTCTCCTGCACGGTATCCATGCGGCGGCCTTTTCTTGTCGCGCGTTAATGAAGAGAGCCGTGGGGGGGGGGGGGGTGCTGAACTCTGAGCGCGCGAGTCGCATTATCAGCAGCAGGGCTCCTGTGATTGCACCTCGCGCCCCGATCCTCTCCCATATCGCGACACCCGGAGCGCACGGCACAAGGAGGAGGTCACGGGCCGTCGCACTCGCCACTAAATTTCCCTCGGGATATCGGAGCCTTGTGTGTGTGTGTGGTGTGCGAGTCACGTGTGTATGTGTGGTGTGCGAGCAACGTGTGTGCGTGTGTGCGTGTGTGTGTGTGCGTGTGTGCGTGTGTGTGCGCGCGACTCATACGTCGGAGCGATGGCGCAGTGCTGCGCTACGAACCCAGCGGCCTCAGTTTGATTCCCGCTCACGGCCATCAACACCAGTGACGATTACGTGAACTGGTCCTGGGCCTCCCCTATTTCGACGCATCATCAAATTGAGTACCCGGTGCGGTGTGTAAACATCACCACTGGGGAGACAAAGGCGGTCGGGCGTGGTGCTAGCCACCCACCCTCTCGCGTGCCGTGCCGGCCTTCATAGATGCTACTCGCTAAAAGCACTTGCCCCAACAGTCTGTTCAGGATGTACGGGAAATCTTTGTCTTTGTATTGCGGTGTGCGAGACCCGTATGTGTACACGTGTGGCTGGGTGTGTACCCACGTGCGTGTATCCACGAGACTGTATTGGTGCGACCGTCTATCTGCTGACACGCTTGTTGGTGCACATGCGTGTCAGCAGTGTATGTGTACACGTGTGTGCATAACGGGCTACATGTTGGACATTTGTCTTCATCCTGATGATGTGCCCAGGGTAGCCTTCACAGACTGATGGGGCAAGTGCTGTTAGCGAGCAGCACCTGTGAAGGCCGGCACGGCACGCGAGGGGGTGGGTGGCCAACACCACGCTCGGCAGCCTTTGTCTCCCCAAGGGGGGCGATGTTTACGCACCGCACGAGGTGGCACAGTTGAGTCGACCTCGGGGCTTCTCGGGACCGGTTCAGATATTCGTCACTGCTGTTGGTGGCCGTGAGTGGGAATCGAACTCGGGGGGCTGCGTTCGTAGCGCAGCGTAGCGCTCACCGCTCCGCTACACTTAGCGCTCCCACCCCATTTGTCTCTCTCTCTATATATTATATATATACTAGATATATACTAGATATATAAACACGCGCGCGCACACAGGCGCGCGCGTGCGCGTTTAGTGTGAGCGCGTAATCACCTGCACACCGGCGCGAGATTAATGGACCCCCTTTTGTCTCCACACTTCGCCCCCCCCCTCCCAGCCACCCCCAGCCCCCCAAACCTCCAACCCGCAAATTCCGATTACCTCCTAATTCATCCCATTGTTCATTAAAGCGGACTCGGAGGCAAACACGGCGATAAATAATGAAAAAAAGCGTTCTCGTTTGTTGCTTAAATGTTTTACGCCTCCTCATCTCCACTCCCCCACCCACCCACCCACAGCCCCCTGACCCCCCTCTGACCCCACCCCCGATATCGCGGGGCGAGAGAGAGGGGATCGCGGCCAGGGTTTAGGGTCGTGACATTTCGTTCGGCGTGCACGCAATCTGGCCCGGCGATGTTGACACGGGGGCAGCGTGAACACGAGCTCGCCTGCGTTATTGGGCGCCACGGTGGCTCAGAGATGTTAACTACCTCGCCTGGTGCACAGGAGGTCGTGCGTTCGATTCCGACCCGGGCGCCTGCTGTTTATTTGGAGTTTTCGGTCTCTCGCTCTCTCTCCATGGTCGTGTGTGTTTGTCTCGGGGTTATCGGGGTTTTCGCTTCACACTTAGAATCAACGTCACGCGTTCAGAGTATTTGGCTGCTATAAAATTCCACGTGATGATGATGGTGATAAGCCCACTTCGTTCAGCTACATAATTTGTGATTGCCAGGTCGCTTCTGAGAAGAGATACAGAGCTCAGTGGGCCTTACCTAGTAAAATAAAATAAAATGTTTGTTTAAAACAAACAAATTTAAATTCTGGACATGTTGTTGTGTTGTTGTTGTGTTGTTGTTGTTGTTCTGATTTCACGCCAAGTGGCCGCTATCGCCACCGCGCCGCCCCGCGTGCGGGTGCCATGATGAGCACGGCGCCCCTCTTGTTGGGAAGCGGGGATCCGCAGCCGCACGCGGCGTTCACAACGATCCGTAATTAATTGGAGTCTCGAACGCGACGACACAATGGGAGGGGGGCTAGGGGGAGGGCGGCTAGGGGGAGGGCGAGGGGGGTCTAGGGGGCTAGGGGGAGGGCGAGGGGGGCTAGGGGGAGGGGCGCTAGGGGGAGGGCGAGGGGGGGGGTAGGGAGAGGGGGGCTAGGGGGAGGGGGGTTTGCCGCTGCGCTACGCGTGGAGGCAGTCGTGGTGAGCCCCGTTTCGACGCCAATCGCGGACCAACGTGGCGAGGTTCTTCACTCGCGCACGAGTCGTGCCTTGCGGGGTCACGTGCGGGCTCCTCTCCCACTTACTCCAAGCCACGTACGGCGCGAAAGAAGGTCGACGTACGTATGTACAGAGGAGGGCCCCCCCCCCCTCTCTCGAGCTGACTCTCGTGGAGGCTCCCATCCGCCGACAGTGGCGTGAGTCAGAAATTGCAGGGCTGCGCCGCTACCGCTACCGGGCACGGTGAAGTCCCTGATCCGTGAGGCATCCGCTCTGCTTTTGCTTCCGTGCGTGTCCGTGTGTCGCGGTTAGCGCTACGAACCTGGCGACCCGAGTTCGATTCCCGCTCACGGCTACCAACACCAGTGACGATTATCTGAGCCGGTACTGGGCCTCCCCTAGGTCGTCTCAGCCTCAAAATGAGTGCCTTGAGCGGTGTGTAAACATCGTCACTAGGGATACAAAGGTGGTCGGGCGTGGTGGTGTTGGCCACTCACCCCCTCGTGTGCCATGCCGACCTTAATGGGTGCTCCCTAACAGCACTTGCCCCAACAGTCTGTTAAGGCTACACGGGGAGGGGGATCTTGTTTTTGTATCATTGCGGTCGATCGCCAAGGAGATGGAGCTATGGAATCACCTCGTGTGCACGCGCCAAGTGGAGTGTGCGAGAAGACGACTGTGGGAGGAGGCTTCCATCCAGCAGCCTCAAATGAGTAGCTGGTGCGGTGTGTGGTAAACATCGCCAGGAGGGAGACAAAGGCGGTCGGGCGTGGTGCTGGCCTCCCACCCCCTCGTGTGCCGTGCCGGCCTTCGTAGGTTCTCCTCGCTAACAGCACTTGCCCCCACAAGTCAACGAAGGCTACACGGGGGATCGTTATCCTTGTGTGTGTTTCGTGCTGGCGGGTGGCGGAGCCTTGTGTTGCGTGCAGATGTGGCACAGAGGTCTGTCCGAGCACTTCGCTACAAACCAACAACCCTGAGATTGATTCCCACTCACGGGCCAACATCAGTTCGCGAATGTCTGAACACGTGCCGGGCATCCGTTGTGTCGACAACAATCTTACGTGACTTTACCGAAAGAACCAAGAATATGAATCTTAAACGAGTCACTGGTTCGGTGTGTAATCGTCAGCGCTGGGGACATAGAGGCGACACGCTCGTGGTGCTGCTCGTTTGCCACAGTGCCGGTCTTCATAGGCGCTACTCGCTCATAATAGCACTTGCCCCGACAGTCTGTCACAATGCTTTTCGGGGCATCTTTGCCTTTGTCTGCTTTGTGTTGTGTGGTCAGTATGTCGGGCGTCTGGGATATCTGGCAGCGGAGAGTCACGATATGGACCATCCAATTAATCACGGACATTCAAATCGCCGCTATTGATGTCTGCAAACTCACATTACGCTTTGGCATGCCCGAGCAATTCAATTATTGATATGAAAAAAGATAAATCTTCATTTAAAATTGAGGAGCCGAACCTTTACTCCAACCCCGATGTTTAACCTTCTAACTTAACGACAAAATCCCCCTCTTATTAATATCTAAAATGCATTTGCTGGCATAATTTGATTCCTGATGTCACCCATTGATTCGCTGATGAGATGGATGTGTGATTAAATGTCACGTGCCGCGCTCACTCCAAGATGGGTGCCGCCGTCGTCGAACCGACGAACCCAACGCGAACTCACGCACAGACAAAGCTCCCCCGTGTAGGCCCCAAAAAGACCGCTGGGGCAAGTGCTGTGAGCCAGCACCTATGGAGGCCGGTACTTTGGCACACGAGGGGGTCGGTGGGCCGCCACCACCACGCCCGGCCGCCTTTGTCTTCCAAGTAGCCATGTTTACACACCACGCCAAGTAATCATTTGAGGCTGGGTCGACCTAGGGGAGGGCCCGGGACCGGTTCAGATAATCGTCACTGGTACTGGTGGCCGCGTGCGGGAATCCAACCCGGGTCGCAGTGGGGGGGGAGAGGGGGGTTCTTAGCGCAGCGTCACGTCAGCCGCTGCACCTCCACGACCCAGTCGGGGTGTGTGAGCGGTGCAGCTGCACCACCACGACCCAGTGGCGGTACAGCTGCACCACCACGACCCAGTGGCGGTACAGCTGCACCACCACGACCCAGTGGCGGTACAGCTGCACCACCACGACCCAGTGGCGGTACAGCTGCACCACCACGACCCAGTGGCTGTGCAGCTGCACCACCACGACCCAGTGGCGGTACAGCTGCACCACCACGACCCAGTGGCTGTGCAGCTGCACCACCACGACCCAGTGGCGGTACAGCTGCACCACCACGACCCAGTGGCTGTGCAGCTGCACCACCACGACCCAGTGGCGGTACAGCTGCACCACCACGACCCAGTGGCGGTGCAGCAGCTGTCTGGGTGCAGCTGCACCAGCCGAGGCACGCCACTGCTCCGCCTCGAGCGTGTCCGTGGCACCGTCGCTTCGACTGGAGCCGATGCTGGACATGGACGATGGCTCCGACTTGACGATCGCAGCTGCAGCCAAAGGGCCACGGGACGCATCTCGGAGCGAGAGGGAGCACGGCCGCAGAGGGAGACGGAGCCATGAAATCGCGAGAGATGGAGACAACGGGGGGCGGGGGGGGGGGGGCTGCACTTAATCCAGCAGTGGATAGCCCGTGGCTGGTGGTGAGAGTGCGAGGTGTGTTGGCCGTCAATAGAACGAGGTCGTACTTGAACACCTCACCCCCACACACAATGATCCCCTAATCCCAAATTAGACATTGTGTGTGCATATATATAAAGTGTAAATAATTAATGAATGCACGCCGTCCCGATGCCACACAGAAGTGATAATGAATCTCCGTGGGCCCCCTGCCAGCCTTGCTACGCGACGGTGATTGATGGTGGAATGAGCGACACGTGGGGAAAGGGGGGGGGGCATTTAGTGGGGGGAAGGAGGGGTGGAGGGGAGAGGTGGGGTGTAGTGGGGGGAAGGGGGTGTTGCGCGAGGAGGGGGTGTAGTGGGGTGGGGGGGTGTAGAGGGGGAGGTGGGGTGTGGTGGGGTGATGGGGTGTGGTGGGGTGGGGAGGGGGTGTGGTGGGGGGAGGTGGGTGTGGTGGTGTGGGTAGGGGGGTGTGGTGGGGTGGGGATGGGGTGTGGTGGGGGGAGGGGGGTGTGGTGGGGTGATGGGGTGTAGTGGGGTGGGGAAGGGGGGTGTGGTGGGGTGTGGTGAGGTGGGGAGGGGGGGTGTGGTGGGGGGGAGGGGTGTATGGTGGGGTGGGGAGGGGGGTGTGGTGGGGGGGTGTGGTGGGGTGGGGAGGGGGGTGTGGTGGGGTGGGGAGGGGGTGTGGTGGGGTGGGGAGGGGGTGTGGTGGGGTGGGGAGGGGGGGTGTGGTGGGGGGGAGGGTGGTGTAGTGGGGTGATGGGGTGTGGTGGGGGGGGTCCCGTGTCCCGTGTCCCGTGTCCCGTGTCCCGTGTCCCGTGTCCCGTGTCCCATTCGCTCGCCACAGACGTTCAGGCGGTTATGTGAAAAGGTCGGATAAGGGAACGTCGAGAGAAACAACGTCCAGTGACATGCCCCGCACACCACCACGAGGGTGAGGGAGAGAGCGAGAGAGCGAGAGTGACCGGCATTCTTCACCAATACTTGACAAAGGAGGGGGCCTTCTGTCAGGAATGTCACGACCGGGCTGGTATTTATGTCTGTATGCTGAACTTCTTTCGCGCCGTACTTAGTGGCCAACCGTGCTAATCGGAGGTGCAGTGGACAGGACAACAAACTAAACACAGGTGGGACAACCACAGCAATAAAAAACTGCTGTGGTTGTCCCACCTGATGACGATTTTTTGTGTTGCGATCGAAACGTCGTGATCTATTATTTTCTACCCACGTGACTTTACCGAAAGAACCAAAGAGTATGGATTACTGCAGTCACGAAAGATTCAAATCACCAAAAAGCAGTTTTAAAGAAATTAGTTCGTCAGTCTAGATGATGATTTAAAAGTGTCACAGCTCCCAGCGGCTTCCGAATATCGGCAGGAAGAGGCGTTCCAGACGGCCGCAGAAGCGCGTCTGAAAGCGCCGCGCAATGCGGTGACCGCCGCCGTCTTTGTCCGATGGCGCAGCCAGGAGCGAGGAAGACCACGGGGGATCGCGTGGTGATGGTTCACGCACCTCGACGAGGCCAGCGAGAGGCATTGCGGCTCGTTCGTGGCAAACAAATGAACCAGCAATGCGAACTTTGCTTCTGGAGGGAGGTTGGTTTTACACAAGCGACGGGACGTGCCGATTTAGATGTCACCGTTCTGAACATCCACAGCAACGCTGCACTGATGGAAAACAAGACGAGGGTTGTTCCCTTCCTGTGGATACAACAGCAGCTGTGTTAAGATGTTCAAACACCAAATCAATATTTTCTGCAAGGCATCACGTCTGCATTAACCACACTTACTTCTGGCAAAACATGTAAACTAACAGGGCTCTGATAATTATCATAATTAATTATAATCGATGCGTTGTAACTGATTGGCCTACATAGCAGACATCCTTCTGCATGGCCATGTCTCACGAGTGTTAGACCAGAGCACGCCGAAAGACGAACAGTACAGAGCATCGTTTTGTTTGCATGTTCACCACAATTACAGTATGTGTGTGTTTAATGCAAAACTTGATGCCTTGCACAAGGTTTCTGTTTGGTGTTTGAACATTTTAACACAACTCCTGTTGTATTAACACAAAGAGTACAAACCTTTCTTTATTTTTCATCATTTTTTTATATTGGCAAAACATATCCCATAGATATGACACGTGTTAATTACACTTTGTTTACCCAAGAAAGCCTCGCTGGGTCCCAAGACTCTTCGTGAGTCGGGAGGGTCCTGCCGGTCGTGGGGGTGGGGGCGATGATCGTGCTGTGTCATTTGAGGAGTCATCCGGGAGGATTTTCCAACACTGAGCCGTGGCGTAACACAGCCAATACGCCCGCACATTAACCAGGGGGCGACCGGCTGGATTCCATAATTGTATTTTATTTCTAACTTCGTAACTTTACCGAGTACGTGAACCACCAACCCCTGCTACCACCGTGGAGCTATCGCTACCCCCTGGCGCTTCGATCGCCGCATTCCGTGCACTTCTAACAAAAAAAGCCAAAGCCACTTGTGAATAATTCAAGAAAAAGTTAAAGGTGCGGTTATTTTCTTTTAAATTCGTTCCAGAAAGAAAAATTGCAACGCGCGAAATACGTGCGGAGGAGTGATTGCTGAGTGTGCGGTCATTTGAGTAATTGGAATATAATCACTGGCGGCACCTGATGGCCACGCGTTTATCTCTCTTTCTTGCCACAGTGAATGAATGTCCAATGTGTGTGTGTGGCAGTGTCGTGGTTAGTGCGCTACACTGCGAACCCGGCGACCCGAGTTCGATTCCCGATCTAAACTGGCCCGGGGCCTCCCCTAGGTCTACTCAGCCCCAAAGGAGTGATGTGTACACATCGCCACTAAGGAGACAAAGGCGGCCGGGCGTGGTGCTGGCCACTCAGCGCCTCGTGTGCCGCTCCGGTCTTGATAGGTGCTCGCTAACAGCACTTTCCCCAACAGTCTGCTAAGGCTATACGGGCGATCTTTGTCTTTGTGTGTGCGAGGAGAGCGGAACACAGCCACACACATACATCCCTGTGTCGCATATACACCAACCACACACAGACACACCCCTGGCACACCCCTGGCACACATGCAAACAATACAAAGACAGAGATTCCCCCGTGCAGCCCGAACGGACTGTCAATGCAGTTAGCGAGCACCTATGAAGGCCGGAACGGTACACGAGGGGGTGGATGGGCAGTGCCACGCCCGGCCGCCTTTGTCTCCCCAGTGGCGATGTTTACTACAAACCGCACCAAGTACTCATTTGAGGCTGAGTCGGCCTAGGGGAAGCCCAGGAGCGGTTTGGACAATCGTCACTGTTGTTGGCCGTGAACGGGAATCCAAATTCGGGTGGCCGGGTTCGCAGCGCAGCGCGCTAACCGCGACCCGACAGCTCTCCACGCGCACACAGACACGCACACAAGCACACACACAAGCACACGCACACAAGCACACACACACAAGCACACACACACAAGCACACACACACAGACACCACAATGTCTCGTAAACACCAATTACACACACTGCTTCATTACCCACACGTCCCGATCACACGCCGACCACACACACAACCTTCCCCATCACACATTCGCTACACACCAATCACACACACTCTCCTCATCCCACCCCCATCGCACACTCGCACCCTTTAATCACATACGCGTCACATACCGATCACAAACACAGCCTGTTGGAGCCGCTAGCGAGCACCTACGAAGGCCGGCACGGGACTCGACGGAGTGGTTGGCCAGCACCACGCCCGGCCGCTTTTGTATCCCGAGTGGTTAAGTCGACCTTAGGGGAGGCCCAGGGCCTGTTCAGATAATTGTCACTGGTGTTAACTGTGTGCGGGAATCGAACTCGGGTCGCCGGATTCGTAGCGCAGCACGCTAACAAATACGCCACCGCCCCCTTCTCCCCCCAACACGCTCATCACCCACACACTCATCACACACACACACACCCATCACACACACACACACACACACCCATCACACACACACACACCCATCACACACACACACCCATCACACACACACACACCCATCACACACACACCCATCACACACCCATCACACACACACACCCATCACACACACACCCATCACACACACACACCCATCACACACACACCCATCACCCACACACTCATCACACACACACACACACCCATCACACACACACCCATCACACACACACCCATCACACATACACACTCATCACACACACACACCCATCACACACACACACCCATCACACACACACACCCATCACACACACACACACCCCCATCACACACACTCATCACACACACCCATCACACACACACACTCATCACACACACACACCCATCACACACACACACTCATCACACACACACACACATCACAGACACACACACCCATCACATACACACCCATCACATACACACACCCATCACACACACACACCCATAACACACACACACCCATAACACACACACATCACACACACACACCCATCACACACACACATCACACACCCATCACACAGACCCATCACACAGACCCATCACACACACACTCATCACACACACACCCATCACACACACACCCATCACGCAGACCCATCACACAGACCCATCACACAGACACTCATCACACACTCATCACACACTCATCACACACACACACACATCACGCAGACCCATCACGCAGACCCATCACACAGACACTCATCACACACACACACACATCACACACTCATCACACACTCATCACACACACACACCCATCACGCAGACCCATCACGCAGACCCATCACACACACCCGCCCATCACAGTCGCGTCACATGCACACTCCGTGGCGCGCGTGTGTCAGCCTGTGTGCGTGTCTGTGTCTCTGCGCTACGAACCCAGCGACGCGGGTTCGATTCCCGCTCACGGCCAACACCAGTGACGATTATTTGAACCGGTCCTGGGCCTCCCCTAGGTCGACCCAGCCTCAAACGAGTACCTGGTGCGGTGTGTAAACATCGCCACTGGGGAGACAAAGGCGGCCGGGCGTGGTGCTGGCCACCCACCCCCTCGTGTGCCGTGCCGGCCTTCATGGGTGCTCGCTAACAGCACTTGCCCCTACAGTCTGTTAAGGCTACACGGGGGTCTTGGTATTTGTTTTGTGTGCCCCCATGTGCGTGTCTGTGTGTCTATGCGTGTGTGTGCGTGTATGTGTGTCTATGCGTGTGTGTGCGTGTCTGTGTGTCTATGCGTGTGTGTGCCTGCGTGTCTATGCGTGTGTGTGTGCGCCTGTGTGCGTGTCTGTATGTCCATGCGTGTCTGTGTGTGCGTGTCTGTGTGTGCGTGTCTGTGTATCCATGCGTGTCTGTGTATCCATGCGTGTCTGTGTGTGCGTGTCTGTGTGTCCGTGCGTGTCTGTGTGTGCGTGTCTGTGTATCCATGCGTGTCTGTGTGTGCGTGTCTGTGTGTCTGTGCGTGTCTGTGTGTGCGTGTCTGTGTATCCATGCTTGTCTGTGTGTACGTGTCTGTGTGTCCGTGCGTGTCTGTGTGTGCGTGTCTGTCTATCCATGCGTGTCTGTGTGTGAGTGTCTGTGTATCCATGCGTGTCTGTGTGTGCGTGTCTGTGTATCCATGCGTGTCTGTGTGTGCGTGTCTGCGTGTGTCTGCGTGTCTGTGCGTGTCTGTGTGTGCGTGTCTGTGCATCCATGCGTGTCTGTGTGAGTGTCTGTGTATCCATGCGTGTCTGTGTGTGCGTGTCTGTGTATCCATGCGTGTCTGTGTGTCCGTGCGTGTCTGTGTGTGCGTGTCTGTGTGTGCGTGTCTGCGTGTCTGTGCGTGTCTGTGTGTGCGTGTCTGTGTGTTCGCGTGTCTGCTCCGCGCGTAGCTGCGCCATGACGCCTGTCTTGCGAGTCGGCATTGTCAGCGGATTTTTTTTGTTAAAATGAGATTTTATTTGCGCCGAAGTGAACATCCCAGCATTTTGTGTGACCCCCGCAAGCGACGGGTGACGGGGGTCAGGCCGGCAAGAAATACAGCGGCGGAGAGACGGCGAGACGAGCTTGGGATGGGACTGGCGGGCGTGAAAAGGGAACGCGAGAGAGAGTCGCGGGATGAGGCCAGGAGATGGAGAGGCGAAGACGCGGCAAGGCGGGGAAATTGAGTTCGGAGGATGTGCGTGGGAGGTTTTGGGGAAGGGAGGAGGAGGAGGCAGATTTAGCGACGTTGCGGGAGAGGGAAGGGACGGGGGTGAGAGGGAGGGAGGGAGGGAAAGAGCTCGGGGGTAATTGAGAACGGAAAGGAGGACACGGCAAGAGACACGTTGAGGGAGGATCGGGATTGATGGGTTGCTGCGAGAGAAGGGCAGTGGGATGCGGGGAGGACGATTTGAATTGAGGGCCTGCGACCGCGCGCCGAGCGAGCGAGCGAACGGCCTCGCGCACGTGCAGCGAGGGCCCCGTGGCACATTCCCATTCCTCGCGGGTGTCACGGCTGACAGTGGCCTCGGGGTTCCACGCTCGAGGAGGCTGCGGGAGTCCGCCCCGGGTGGTCCAGGCTGGGGCGAGGCCGCGTGCGGGCACGATGAGGCCGCACTGAGAAGCGGGAAGGCGCTGCCAGTCGACGTCGCCTGGCTGACAGTGGCCGCGATGCACCCGGGGTGACACTCACGGCGATAAGAGCACCGTGAGGACGAGACGTCTCTCGTTCAAGGGAGACCTGGAACAATCCAACCACGCCGTGCCTACCTCTCCCCCTCTCTCGTCTCACTCTCCACCAAGCGCGCTCCTTCTGCCGATGTCTGCAGGTAATGGACACCGTGACCACGACTCCCTCCCCCATGTCTCCCTTAATCAGATTTCCCTACCCCAAGTCTCCCTGCCCAAGGTCCCCCTACCCCAGCTCCCCCTACCCCAGGTCCCCCTGCCCCAGGTCCCCCTACCCCAGGTCCCCCTATCCCAGGTCCCCCTACCCCAGGTCCCCCTACCCCAGGTCCCCCTGCCCCAGCTCCCCCTATCCCAGGTCCCCCTGTCCCAGGTCCCCCTACCCCAGGTCCCCCTATCCCAGGTCCCCCTGTCCCAGGTCCCCCTGTCCCAGGTCCCCCTGCCCCAGCTCCCCCTACCCCAGGTCCCCCTGTCCCAGGTCCCCCTGTCCCAGGTCCCCCTGTCCCAGGTCCCCCTGCCCCAGGTCCCCCTACCCCAGGTCCCCCTGCCTCAGGTCCCCCTGTCCCAGGTCCCCCTACCCCAGCTCCCCCTGCCCCAGGTCCCCCTACCCCAGCTCCCCCTACCCCAGCTCCCCCTATCCCAGGTCCCCCTGTCCCAGGTCCCCCTACCCCAGCTCCCCCTGCCCCAGGTCCCCCTACCCCAGGTCCCCCTACCCCAGGTCCCCCTGCCCCAGGTCCCCCTACCCCTGCCCCAGGTCCCCCTACCCCAGCTCCCCCTGCCCCAGCTCCTCCTACCCCAGCTCCTCCTACCCCAAGTCTCCCTGTCCCACTCGCGTGGCGTCTCGCCGCGTGCAGTTTGTTAAATCGCTCTTCGCAATTCAATCTTTCTTCGCAATTGAACAGTAAATGCTAAATTGCGCGTGAATAAAACTGAAATGTTAAAATAATTGGTGCAGATTGCTTGGCATCTGTAAAGTATGTAAACTGGAAGGGCTGATTTTTATTTTTGCGGGTAATCAGACGCTCATCGCCATGAGCCACGGGGGTGGTCGGTACCACATGGGGAGACATACTAAAACGTGTCCACCATGAGCAGTGTCCACCTTGATCAGTGTCCACCTTCATCGGTGTCCACCTTGATCAGTGTCCACCACGGGCAGTGTCCACCATGGGTAGTGTCCACCATGATCAGTGTCCACCTTGATCAGTGTCCACCTTGATCAGTGTCCACCACGGGCAGTGTCCACCATGGGTAGTGTCCACCTTGATCAGTGTCCACCTTGATCAGTGTCCACCTTAATCAGTGTCCACCATGAGCAGTGTCCACCATGATCAGTGTCCACCTTGATCAGTGTCCACCATGAGCAGTGTCCACCTTAATCAGTGTTCACCATGAGCAGTGTCCACCATGATCAGTGTCCACCTTGATCAGTGTCCACCATGAGCAGTGTCCACCATGATCAGTGTCCACCTTAATCAGTGTCCACCATGAGCAGTGTCCACCATGATCAGTGTCCACCTTGATCAGTGTCCACCATGGGTAGTGTCCACCATGATCAGTGTCCACCAGGGGCAGTGTCCACATTGATCAGTGTCCACCAGGGGCAGTGTCCACCTTAATCAGTGTCCACCATGAGCAGTGTCCACCATGATCAGTGTCCACCTTGATCAATGTCCACCATGGGTAGTGTCCACCATGATCAGTGTCCACCAGGGGCAGTGCCCACCTTGATCAGTGTCCACTATGAGCAGTGTCCACCTTGATCAATGTCCACTATGAGCAGTGTCCACCATGAGCAGTGTCCACCTTGATCAGTGTCCACCAGGGGCAGTGTCCACCATGAGCAGTGTCCACCTTGATCAATATCCACCAGGGGCAGTGTCCATCATGATCAGTGTCCACCATGATCAGTGTCCATCTTGGACAGTGTCCACCATGATCAGTGTCCACCATGATCAGTGTCCACCATGATCAGTGTCCACCACGGGCAGTGTCCACCATGATCAGTGTCCACCTTGATCAGTGTCCACCAGGGGCAGTGTCCACCATGATCAGTGTCCACCAGGGGCAGTGTCCACCATGATCAGTGTCCACCATGATCAGTGTCCACCTTGATCAGTGTCCACCAGGGGCAGTGTTCACCTTGATCAGTGTCCACCAGGGGCAGTGTCCACCATGATCAGTGTCCACCATGAGCCGTGTCCACCATGGGTAGTGTCCACCATGGACAGTGTCCACCATGATCAGTGTCCACCAGGGGAAGTGTTCACCTTGATCAGTGTCCACCATGAGCAGTGTCCACCATGATCAGTGTCCACCATGAGCCGTGTCCACCATGGGCAGTGTCCACCACGGGCTGACAGCTGAGTGTCCACCACTGAGTCGTCGACACGCTGACTCCGTGCACATCTCACATCACAATCCAGACGACGCATCTCTACCAAGCATGCCACGAACACATCCTTCTTTGACAACACCCTTCTCAAACAACGCTACCACAGTCAGCTTGCTATCGTAGATCGTTGTGGTCGCGAGATTGAGTTTTACCGGGGTACCCTTCGTAGCACATGCCACCCTCAGTGGTACCCATTATATATGGTTGGGATGACGGCACAATGATCTGCAACTCAGAGCGGCTGGCTCGGAAAGTGTCCGGGTCGTGCTTTACAATGGGAACGGCGCCAGTGGCCTTGTTCTTATCACGCACTTTGATGGTCACGTGTTCTCTGCGTACTATGAATGTTCCAGAATAATCAGTTTAACACGTAGGCGTTCTCCACCAATATTATTCAGAGTAAAGTTTGTTTTGGGTTAGATCGCGTGCAATCTAGATGTGTCGTTAGTCCACCGCCACCCGACAGAGGCCATTCGTAAGGTTTGTCGCGTAAATAGGACGCGCCAATGAGTTACTACGTCAGCACACGTGACACACCTTACTAATTGGCCTCTGTCAGGTGCTGGTGGTGGATGAGTGACACATTTTGACATTTACGCGATCTAACCAAAAGACACCCAACGTTATTGCGAAAGAATGTTAAACTTGTGATTGTAATGCCTTACCAAGGTCATTCAGACTGTACGGTGCGAGTCGCGTCGTCCCGGATCCGTGCAGGAACCTCGCAGAGCGGCGCGACACGCCCCCCACCACTTGTTAAGAGAATGGAACCCGCGGAAGTGGTTATCACAGAGTTACCTGTGACCTCTGATTCACACGCAGCTATGGAGTGGCGGAGGCACGGGCAGCACTTTCCGACCCCGCCCTGCCACCCAGAGTCAATGGTCATCGCATGGCAATCGAGTCGACAGCTGCACCATCGTTGGCTGCTCCACCTGCGCGCTCAACAGACACGGGGTGGGCTCGGGCGATCGAAGCAGGGAGGAAGAAGATGGAGAGGAGAGAGACAGAGACAAACACAGTCGTAGGAGTGGTGGTGGTGGGGAGGAGAAAGTGAGAGAGAGAGGCAGTCGTAGGAGTGGTGGTGGTGGGGAGAAAGTGAGAGAGAGACACACACAGTCGTAGGAGTGGTGGTGGTGGTGGTGGGGAGGAGAAAATGAGAAAGTGAGAGAGAGACAGTCGTAGGAGTGGTGGTGGTGGGGAGGAGAAAATGAGAGAGAGAGACTTTTTTGACTTTTATAATTTTATTTCACCAGCGCAAATTGCGCTGGAGTATTCCAGTTCATTCAGTGTACCTGCCTTTATGGCAACAATGATCGTACAACATCATTCCGCACCACATCGCCACCGCCCCGCAGCCAGTGTCCGGTGTGCTTTCCGAAGCATTCAGTGTACCTGCCTTTATGGCAACAATGATCGTACAACATCATTCCGCACCACATCGCCACCGCCCCGCAGCCAGTGTCCGGTGTGCTTTCCGAAGCATTCAGTGTACCTGCCTTTATGGCAACAAACAATCATCGTCATCACACACCACATTGCCACCGCTCAAATCCAGTGTCCGGTGTGCTCGTCATCCGGGCTCTCACACCCCTTTGCCTAGCAGAGCAGCTCTTCCGCTCCCACCTCCTCACCCTCCTCCCCGGCTGGCGGCGGCGGTAGTGGTGTCCTCTTCAACGCCTCGGGGGAGAAGGGGGTGATGGGGGGGGGATGGTGGCTGTTTTCGGACCTTGCTCATCAAGGCTTTAACCCGGAAAAGTTCCTGGCGACTGTACCCGAACGTACTCGGGTCCTGGACCACACGCCGGGCCGTTCTCATAAAGTTCTGTCTATTGGGGGGAAGCTGTCCTGCACGTGGATGTTTCGCCTCCCGTACGACCACTTCAAGAAACCGAGGAGATACTCGGGAGAGCACTCCATCTTCGGCAACGGAGGCCAGTTCGTCGGCCTCTCCATCCGTCTCTTTGAATCGCCACCTTTGACGACGCTCACCCCGCTCCCCTGCGACGACGAAACAGGCGAGGCCGGGTCTGGCTGTTTCGCTCCCTCGGTTGCCGCCTTCACCTGCGCGTCGCCGCTGGCCATCATGGCCTCTCTCTCCTTGACCTCCCTCACCCAGGCCATCCTCTCGTGTTCTTTTCCCTCGTCGTCGAAACTGGCGGGGAACAGCTCTGATTTGTCTATTAAATCCATTATCCGCTCGATCTCCCGCTCGCCGTACCCATACCTATATAGGTCCCATCTTACGTCCAAAACCACATCCACAACGGAGCGCCTATCGGGGAAAGTTTTTGTTAGCTCTCTCGCCACATTCCCCTTTTTCCCCCTGTCCGCCTTCCTCCACCACAAGAGGAGGCCTCTGGGCGTGCACTCCCCCGGCCTAGCCTCATTCCTCCAACCTCTGAGCTTTTGGGGGTACTCTGCCTTGTCCCAATCCTCCTCAGAATCCTCACCCTCAAGCCTTGCGGCGGCGCCGGCGCCGGCCCACCTTGTCGCATCCACCGACCCTCCCGGAGCCGGAACCTCACCAGGCTCGGTTCCAAGTCTGTTTACCTTCCTCCAGCCCTTGGGTTTGTCGCCCCACCTCGTGACGGCCGGAAGGTCGCTCCTCAGAGCCACAGCACAGCTCGGCACACAGTTTTCATCGTTGTCGGCCCACCCAGCGATGGCGCCGTCGGCAGTCGCCGTCTCCTCTCCCCGCTGTGTCGGGATGGGATCGCCGTCGGGCTCCGTGGCCTCCCCCTCCCCAGTCACCTCGGGCTCGGCGCTCCCCTCCCCGTCACCTGTCGGGGCGAGCGAGGGGGGGGCTACAGCGCTGCTCAGCACAGCGCCGGCGGTGGTCGGCGGTCGGCAGTCCTTCTCCTCCCGTCGCCGGGGGGGGTGAGGCCGGGTTCAGCAATCGCGTTCTCAGCTTGATCGCGTCCGCCGGGTTCGCGTCGCCAGTGGCCTCCATCGCCTCCCCCTCCGTCTCCACCGCTGCTGTTTCCGCTGCAGCGTCGGCGGTGTCTCCCCCCTCACTGCTCCACCAGACCCCGCCACACCCTCCTTGGTCCTGGCCGAGCAGTTTCTCCTCAGGTGTCCCACGCCGCCACACCCGTAGCAGCGTGGCGCGATTGTCGCCAGGTACACCGTGTGGACGCGGCCTCCAGTGGTGCGCTTGATGGCCACGACCAGCTCGGTGCGTCCACCTTTTAATGTTAGGAGGACCTGCCTTTGCCCCGACATGATGCGTCTCATGGCAGGGTTCCGCGACCGCATGGGCAGCAGAACAATGCTGGAGGCCACCATGCCGTCGCGCTGCAGGTCTCCCACCAGCTCCGAGTTGGTCATGAACGGCGGGGCGCCTGTGATGGTGACTCGCACCGTCGGCGCTGTGAGAGGGGTGCACTGCACGAGCAGCCCCCCCTCCCCCCCGACGCTGAGGCCCCTCTCCACCACGCGCGCCGCCGCCTCCACCGTGGCCACGTACACCACGTAGCCACGGTTCTCTCGTTGCACCACACGGACAGCTGCCAGCCCGGTGTGCACTGCCACCGCGGCAGCGACGTCCTCAGGCGTCGTCCTCGACGGTGGGAAGCAACGGAAGCCATGCTTGTCTGTAAGGGCCTCCGTGCTGCTGGGCTGAGCCATGGCACTCGCATGGCAGCAGCGCAGCAGCAACACAAACAATGACAGAAAGAAACCCGACAAACAGTCGTAAAAGTGATGTTATATATACTAAGAGCAGGCAGTAAACGCCACGATGACGGCGCGTTTCTCCCCCGTTCACCTCTCTCTAGGCCAGGCTCAGGCTCTCACCTGAGCCCAGGCCTCCATCCGCTCACCTGGCATAGCAGGAGCGACCACTAGGTGTGGCCGCTCCGCACGGTGTCAGAGAGAGAGAGAGACATTCGTAGGAGTGGTGGTGGTGGGGAGAAAGTGAGAGAGAGACACACAGTCGTAGGAGTGGTGGTGGTGGGGAGCAGGATAAAGTGAGAGAGAAAGTCATCGCCCGGGAGACTCGCGACGGGAGCGGCCATTGGAACCACTCATCCCTGCAGAGAGTTGGGCCGACGAGGTGCGGCGAGAGAGAGAGATGTGAGTTGGTGTGAGTGTGGGCACAGGGGCCGTGTGGGGATCTAAACACACAGCGAGCGGGCGGGGAGGGAGGGAGAGCGGCCGATGGGAGAGCGACGGGAGAGCGATGGAGAGGCGAGGATGGAGAGGCGAGGGTGGAGTGTAATAAGGCGTTGTACTCTGGCGGCTTCGCAGCGTCATACGACACTTCATTAGCCAGCGACAGCGACATTCTGTCCGTCGTCAGCCGCGACCGACCCACGCCATTGCCTGCAACACACGCGCCGCACACAACAACAACAACAACGCGAATAATAATAAGCTACCACTACTAATATGGTAACCGTCAAGGCAGAAGGAAGGGAGACTATATAATGCATTGGCGAGGTGTCGTGGCCGCGTATTGGAACCTTGATCTTGCACAATATTGAATAGGAGGAGGATGATGCCCTGGTGCTAATTCACTGCCTGCAGCCCTCAGTCAGTAGTGGAAATTCAACGTTCATAAGACAGGGGGCGAGTCGATCCATCGAGCAACTACGACTGTTGGCTGCCCCCACCACACTGGTACATGTTGTATTGTTGACTCGGGAAGGATTGGATGACGGGCTTGACTCAATATCCTAAATACATCGAAGCAGGGGGGCTGCTGCCGCGCTGAGGAGTGTGGCCGCGCAAGCCACGAGCGGTGAGAGTTTAGTTTCGTGAGGTGTGTGGGGGGGGGGAAACCCCAGCAGCCGCGCTGCTGCTGCACACGAGGGGAGTGACACTCAAAACATCTACACAGATGGATTTAAGAATCTCCACTGCCATACTGCCATCTCCCTGGCCACACCTCGCAGCCCGAAGCTGCAGCACCTGGGCATTGCCAGGCCGTATCTCCATCCGGGTACAAACCAGGCTGATAAAAGAGATAAACTAAACTAAACTCTTATACTAAACTTTTATTTTTATTTTACCAGGTAAGGCTCACTGAACTATATAGCTCAACGAGGTGGTGCATCGCCTGAAATATTTTCGCGACCGAAAACTCGGAACCGGAGAAAAATCCACGCGACCACGGGGAGAGAGAGAGAGACACGCACACAAACTCCAAATATACAGCAGCAGGCAGCAGGGTCGGGGTCTCATCCACGACCTCCCTGCATGTCAGGTGAGGTCGCTAACATCTCAGAGCCACCGCGGCGCCATAGAAGCGAGGGTCACGCGAGCGCTGGGAGACTCGGCTGTGAATCGCGAGCGGGGCGACTGCTGCCTCCTCGTTGAAGCCGGCGACAAAGCGGCCGGCCGATCGGATCGGGCTCCCGGTGAGAGGCCTGCAGGCAGAGGCGTGCGCAGTGGACAGGCAGCAGCTGCAGCCGCGGTGGTGGCGGTGGTGGTGGCGGTGGTGGTGGCGGTGGTGGTGGTGGCGGTGGCGGTCGTAGCGGTGGTGGTGGTGGAGGTGGTGGTGATGGCGGCGGTGGCGGTAGCGGTGCTGCAGGCGGTGGTGGAGGTGGAGGTGGTGGAGGTGGTGGCGGTGGCGGTGACGGTGACGGTGGAGGCGCTGGTGGAGGTCGTGGTGATGAAGGAGGTGGAGGTGGTGGTGGTGCAGGCGGTGGTGGAGGAGGTGGTGGCGGTGGCGGTGGAGGCGGTGGTGGTGGAGGCGGTGGCGGTGGTGGTGATGCAGGCGGTGGTGGTGGTGGTGGTGGAGGCGGTGGTGGTGGTGGTGATGATGCAGGCGGTGGTGGTGGTTATCTACGTGTCACGCGACCTGATTGGAGACTCTCGCGGGGAGAGAAGGGAGTTGTGCCGAGATCCACCCACAGGCTCCAGGCTGTGATTATGATAATGAATGACGACGATGATGGCGACGACGATGATGATGATGATGGTGGCAATGATGATGACGATGATGATGGTGGTGATGATGGTGGTGGTGGCAATGACGACGATCGTGACATTGACGATGGTGGTGGTGGCAATGGTAATGATGAGGACGAGTATGAATGAAGGGTCCCGTGTTGCACGGCGAGTTAAAGTGGGCGGTGTTTTGCGGTTTTGACAAACCTCGTGAAGTGGAATGAGGGAGCGATGGAGATAAGGAGAGCGCACGCGCACCGCTACGAGCGAGCGATTGAGACGGGAGGAGAAATGAAGAGGGGTGCAGGATGGAGTAGGTGAGAGTGTGGGGTGATAGAGAAGGCGGCTTAAAGCGGAGAGGAGCAGGGGGAGAGCGCTGGGCGAGAACTCCACGATTGGGCATGGACAGAAGCGCACAGAGAGAGCGAGAGAGAGAGCGAGGATTGACAGAGAAGGAGAGTGTGGGAGAGGGGACACGGCGCGCTGAGTCTGCCTCTGCCACTCGGCATGTCGCAACAGCAGCAGCGGGGGCGGAGGGGGAGGACTCTGCGCTTGTTTGTTTCTGAATCCAGCTGTGCCCAATCTTTCGCAACCAACACAATCATCATCACAATCATCATCATTATTTTTACATTTCATGAAAACGCCTCCATCGGCTGGCGCGTGCGGGGAGGAGGGAGCGAGACGGAGTGGAGATGCGAGCTCTGGGCTGTTGGGGACGGCGATAGCGACGGGGAGGCCTTCATACAGCGGTAGATAGACCATGACTGCTGATGATGCTGCTGATGACGATGTTGATGATGATGTCCCGCTTCGGGAAATATTGTCAATTTAAAACCCCCCAGGAGGAGTTGCACTGATCAACGTTCAGACATTCGACGGCCAGAGTTTCAGTGGAAGGTCTCCACTCCATAATATAATAATACTTTCATTTTATAGAGTGTCATTCATGCAATTGCATCTCACAACGGCTGCACATTATTTAGACAGTCCCTTACGCAGATAATACAAAAACAAAACCCCACTACTTAGCAAATCAAAACACAAAAAGATGAACACGTGAATATCCGGAGAAAAAATGCACATTACAATAAAATGACCATCACAGAGCAAACTTATTTAAATAAATAAAATCAATAAATACCAGACCACGGTCTCAACATTTCCCCGAGTTTAGGATACCCTTCACAGGAGGGGCGGTGAAGTGGCCAAAAAGTTACGAGCCAGTTGGACCATAACATAAATGGGTTTTTTTCAGCGTATGCCTCGACAAATACATGGGCCTTCATATCAGATTTGAATAAGATTGATTCGATGTCGGATGTGTAGCGGCGAGAGTGCACATGTGAACGCTAGTCCCACCAATCGATTTATTTCCAATTATTTTGGTGGAGAGCAAAGCTAGAGCGAAGAAGATCGGATCACTCCGAGGAGGGGAAGACGTTGACATGAGAGGGGAAAGAGAGGCAGGGGCTAGCCCATGAAGATAGAAGAACCTCAACCCCGCGGTCAAGTTCCACCTCCCTAGTGGATGAATGCATCCACGTGTCCCATACTGCGTCGGTCGTCGGGGTTGTTTGACCATACTTCACCGCGCTGGTCGGGTTGCTTGTGAGCTCTGTGCCCTAACCACCGCGCCACAGCTCTGCTTTGTTGAAGCAAGCGACACTGCACCTGCGGTGCTGCGGAGGCAAGGGTTGGTGGATCACGCGGAGAAGTGAGACCTCAAACCCCTCTGTTGGGTTGAGCCGACTCAGAGGTGGCAGTACAGCAAGTTGGCTAGAGTCAGTGCTGCTGCTCCTATCCGTATCTCGGCTGCACATTGGCCGATTCCATCACTCCATCTCTAAGGCCGTCTTGCTCTGGGACGCGTTCACTCATTTGGCTGCCGTTCCGTCGCCTATCTCGTCCGCATTGGCAGCAGAGGGTCTCACTCCCAATCAGCCGGGCGGCATTATCTTTTCTTCGGCTACGCAACGTTGTGTGGAAGCTACTTGGTCTGTCGCTCTACACGAAGCTTCGGGTCTTCTCATCCACAGTCACGCTGTCCCTTCTCTACGCTTGCGAAACGTGGAGCCCTCGAAAGGAACATCGGCGCTGGTTATAAACGTTCAGGCTAGCCTGCCTACGATCCATTCTGGGATTAATCAGATCGGATTGTGTGAGGAGCTCAGAGATCTTTGAAAGATCTGTGGACACAGTCCCATCAGTGAGCTCCTCCGGCAAGCGAAGCTGCGTTGGCTGGGTCGTGTAGCCCGCATGCCCAGCAACTGCATGCCCAAGCAGCTTCCGTTTGGCCGGATAGCGGTTGCTAAACAAGCGCTGCACGGGCTAGAAAAGAGATGGGCTGATGCGACGACGAGGGATGTGAAGCTGAGTGGACTTTCCGATGACCGGTACCAGCGATGTCAAGATCGGCCTCTGTGGAGGAGGCTCGTGAAGGACGTTGCTGAGCAGTTGAAGGCAGTTGCCCTCCAACAACAACGGAGGGTGAAGCACGGATGCTCACAACAACGAGCGGAGCGCCGGGTGGATAAAAAAGTGGAACTATCTGGCAGTCATCTCAGTCAGTCAACCCCTGGCACCTGGGTCCGTCCCGTGACCTCCTAAGAGCAGCGAGCCTCCTCGCACTTTGTGACGGCCTCAAAGTGTACCTAGCCTGGCACAAGCGCTGTGGTGACGCCACCGTCACTTCGTAGCGAATGGTGGCTGCTGTTGTGTGCTCGCGTGCGTGCGTGCGCGTATGTGTGCGTGTGTGCGTGTGTGCGCGTGCGCGTGTGTGTGCACCGTGTGATTGGAGGACTCGGCTCCCTGTCCGAGATGGAATTACCGCGCTTATCTCCGCGGGAATATTTCACTCCTTTCACTCCTGTCAACGACGCTCTCCCAGCTGCGGGACCTCATAAGTACCGACCTGGGTAGAGGCGCGGGGAGGGACAGAGGATGCAGGGAGCAGCAGCAGGAGGAGGATGATGAGATTGCATGGCTAGAGGGGAGTGATGGGTGAGAGAGATCGAGAATGTGTATCACTCTGCCTCGTGACCAAATTGTTCTGAACGCGCCAGGTCTCATCGGATATCGCAAGCTAAGCAGGAACAATCACACAGCCCGGCGAGTCTTGTAAATTTTAAAGTCTTGTGTTTATTTTACCAGGTAAGGACCACTGAGCTATTTAGATCTTTTTTCAGAAGCGACCTGGCCACGAATGATATCCCAATGAAGTGGCTCATCATGGGGACATTTATAGCAGTCGAGTACTCTTACTTAACGCATGTTTCTAAACGTGAAGGGAATAGACCGGAGGGCCGGGAGAAGAATCCACGCGACCACGGGGAGAACACGCAGACCCCAAACATACAGCAGCAGCAGGCATAGTCAGGGTCGGGATCGAACCCACGACGTCCTGCATACCAGGCGAGGTAGTTAACATCTCCTAGCCACCGTGATGATGATGATGATGAGAGAGACACGCAGACCCCAAACATACAGCAGCAGCAGGCGTCAGGGTCGGGATCGAACCCACGACTTCCTGTATACCAGGCGAGGTAGTTAATATTTCACTACTGCGGCGAGATTTGAGACGACCAAAGTTTGCAAGCTGTTATATGCTTACCTTGCCAGATGTTGTACGCTCACCACACTCTCTTAGACGCACACCACTGGGTAACCCACGCGTTCACTCTCACACCACTCACTCAGTCACACTCGCTCGCCCACCCACTATCTCACTCATTCACTGATCCACCTACTCTTTCACTCACCAACCCATCCTCTCACTCACTCACCCACCCCTCACTCACCTACTCTCTCACTCTTTGACTCACCCACCCCCTCACTCACTCACCCACTATCTCACTCATCCGCACACCCATACTCTCACCCGCTCTCTCACTACCTCACTCACCATCTCACTCACCGTGCCACCCACTCACTCACCCACCCCTCACTCACCATCTCACTCACCCACTCACTCACTCACCCACCCACTCAGCTGTCTGGGACCATCCGCCATTGCGAGTTCCTCTCTCATTCATAGAGCAAAAGCAAAGCGTCACCCACTGAAATATGAGAAGCAAATAAATAAAACGAAAATGTGATTGTTATATAACACAAACAGGAGAGATGCAATGTAATGAAAAGGCTATAAAAATGAATGTGGGAAATAAATAATGAATGCAGATAAATACAAAATATTTCCACATTTTGACGCGTGAGCGTCGTTCGGGATGGCAGCTTCATTTCTTATGTGGAGAGCGTGGGGGGCGGGGTGGAGGGGGAGGGTGGGGGGCGGGTGGAGGAAGAGGGTGGGGGGTGGGTGGAGGGGGATGGTGGGGGGCGGGTGGAGGGAGAGGGTGGGGGGCGGGGTGGAGGGTGGGGGGGTGTGAGCTGCCCTCCCCAAGCGTGAACGTGTGTAATTAAAGAGCCACCCCCGTGAGCTCACGCCTCACAAAGGTAAAGACAAAGTCCCCCCGTATAGTCTCTTACAGACTTTTCGGGCAAGTCCGGTGAGCGAGCACCTATGAAGTCCGGCACGGCACACGTGCCCCACACCCACACACCCCCACACACAAAGACAAGATCCCCCATATAGCCTTCAGCAGACTGTTGGGGCAGATACTGTGAGCGGGAGCCTGTTAAGGCCGGCACTGCTAGCTTGCAGCACTTGTCCTTACAAGTCTGTCAAGGCTATAGGGGGATCTTTGTCTTTTGTAGGCTAGCAATGCGCACTAATCCGTGAGTGCGTATATTTGATGTTTAGTTAAAAGTAACTCCCGTGTTTATGTTCCTCTCTGAGTTGGCTTTCCGCACACGACCATTTCCTTTGCGCCACTCTCTCGCTCTCTCTCCCTTCGCTCTCTCTCCCCTCGCTCTCTCTCCCCTCGTACGCTCATCACTCTGCACGTGTCTCATTTCTCCATCTCTCTCCATCAGTCTGCCGCCCCATTTCCATTTGTGCTTCTCCCTCCCGCACGTGCGCTTCACGCTCCCTCTCTTTCCCAGCCACTGTGGGCGTCTCCATATCCTCCCCGCGTTTATCTCGCACTCTGCCGTTCTCAGCATTAAAACAAACCCTCTTCTGGCCGCTTACATTGAATATCTGTCTGTGTGTCTGTGTGTCCGTGTGTGCGTCTGTCTGTGTGTCTGTGCGTCTGTGTATCTGTGTGTGTGTCTGTGTGTCCGTCTGTTCGTCCGTCTGTCTGCCTCCATACACTCCGGAGCTATCCCCCTGACTTGTCGCGATTACATGCGTTCGTATGTTTTGCGTCTGCCTGCAAAACATCCGTTCCTGTCTGTCGCCATTCAGGATCCTCCGTGTCTCCAGCAAAACGTTGAACTACAATCACGAGTCCCCTATTCTCCGGGAATATAATGCGCTCTGCAACGTAGGACGCACCCCAAACTAATTGTGCCCCGTTTTTACTAAAGATACACAAATCTGGCCACACACACACACAAGAGACAAAGATCCCCCACACAGACTATTATTTAGGTATTTCGGTAAAGTCACGTAGATAGGTTCAAAGAAAATAACAAAAAACTACGTAGATGACACGTACGTTATCTGGCCACATGACCGACCTACTCTGAACCAATTCCTCAACCACATCAATTCCATACACCCAGGCCATCAAATTCACCATGGAGGTGGAAAAGGATGGCAAGCTACCATTCTTGGATGTTTTAATTAAAAAAAGACCAGGTGGCTCAATGGGACACTGTCTACAGGAAAGCCACCTACACGGATGCCTACCTAAATCTGACTCCCACCACCATCCATCCCTAATCTAAACTCTACACCACAGAGCTCGACCATGACTGCCCACTCCCTTTATTGGTGGAAGCTCACCACCAGAACCATCACTACCCACAACTACCATCACCTCGAGCAGCCCTTTAATTGGTGGGAGCCCACTACCAACAACCGCCATCACCTCTAGCATCAACTCCCCTTAAATTAACATCAGCTACCCCGCCCATGCTGTTGGCACTTGGGCTACGCCCATTTGTTACATTTATAAACAGTTTGCCTTTAGAGGCTAACCCCCTTTTCCTGATGATGACCGCTTGTGTGGCGGTCGAAACGTCGTAGTTTTTTGTTATTTTTTTTAACCTATCTACGTGACTTTACCGAAAGACCCAAATAATATGAATTCCTGCAGTCACGAAAGCTTCAAGTCAAGCCTTAACAGACTGTTGGGGCAAGTGCTTTTAGCAAGCACCTTTAAAGACCGGCACAGCACACCATGGAGTGGGTGACCAACAACATGCCCAGCTGCCTTTGTCTCCCTAGTGGTGATGTTCACACATCATAGCAGGTTCTTATTTTAGCCTGGTAGTTGGCCGTGAGCGGGAATCGAACTCGGGTCGCCGGGTTCGTAGCACAGCGCGCCACCGCTCCCTACACACACACTCACACAAGCGCACACATCTACCGTATTCAAATACGCACTCACAAATGTTGCTTTAAATTACAGGGCCGGGTGCGGGTAAGGGGGGGTAGTAAGTGCGTATTATATTCCCGAGATTACGGTAATAAAACGTTGACGTATGGATCAGAAACATGGGCACAGGAGTGGAATACAATCGACATTCCAGTCCGCCTTGGAAAAAACATAGCTCTATAAACTGGCCCTTTAGACCCCGCTTATGTCTGGCCGTTTATATCCTTCCAGCTTCTGTTCATTTCCTTTCCATGGACGGGTGGTAGCGCATTTGGCGATCCATGGACAAAATGCGCCACTTTACACAAGTACATTATTCCGTATTCTTTGGGTCTTTCGGTAAAGTCACGTAGATAGGTTCAAAGAAAATAACGAAAAATCTACGACGTTTCGATCGCAACACAAGCAGGACGTCATCGAGGGGGGTTAACCCCCTTGTCCTGATGACGACCGCTTGTGTTGCGATCTGCCGGTCATCTCAGTCAGTCCAACTCATGGCACCTGGGTTCTGCCACGTGACCTCCTGCACCTAGCCTGGCACACAAAATCATCACGTGGCACCTGGATTCTGCCACGTGACCTCCTGCACCTAGCCTGGCACACCAAATCATCACATGGCACCTGGGTTCTGCCACGTGACCTCCTGCACCTAGCCTGGCACACCAAATCATCACGTGGCACCTGGATTCTGCCACGTGACCTCCTGCACCTAGCCTGGCACACCAAATCATCACATGGCACCTGGGTTCTG
The DNA here is from genome assembly GCF_965212315.1 of Lampetra planeri. Lineage (NCBI taxonomy): Eukaryota > Metazoa > Chordata > Hyperoartia > Petromyzontiformes > Petromyzontidae > Lampetra > Lampetra planeri. The sequence goes on from NC_136140.1 coordinate 11,480,198, forward strand.
CCACGTGACCTCCTGCACCTAGCCTGGCACACCAAATCATCACGTGGCACCTGGATTCTGCCACGTGACCTCCTGCACCTAGCCTGGCACACCAAATCATCACATGGCACCTGGGTTCTGCCACGTGACCTGCTGCACCTAGTCTGGCACACCAAACCATCACATGGCACCTGGGTTCTGCAGCGTGACCTCCGGTCAGCAGCGAGCCTTCCGAACTTTTACGCGACGGCCTAAAAGTGCACCCAGCCTGGCACACGCGTCGTGGTGACGTCACCGCCAACGGCGGCTGTTGTTGTGCAAGAGCCAGTGGCGAGTATCCGAACAGGTCCTGGGCCTCCCCCAGCCTCAAATGAGTACCTGGTGCACTGTTACGGCTTTAACTGGGGGGAGGGGGGGAAGGGGGGAGGGATCTTTGTTGTCAAACATTAATGAGGTGCCGTAGCCCACTCGTGCGTTCTCAATCCATGGGTTGGACTGACTGAAGGGGCCACGCGCAGATGGAACGGCGCAATATTGACGAGGTCCGTAAGGGTGGCGTGTTCGTCTTTCATGGAGAGGCGAAAAGAATGGGCCAGGACTGGTCCCTGATACCACTCAACACCGATGCTACTGTACAGACTGTTGGGGCAAGTGCTGTTAGCGTGGGTGCGTGCGTGAGCGGCCTGGTTAGCTCAGCTGCACTACGCACCCAGCGACGAACACCAGCGACGATGAATCTGAACTCGTCCTGGGCCTCCCCCTAGTTCGGCTCAGCCTCAAATGAGCACTTGGTGCTGTGTGTCAAACATTGCCACTGGGGGTGGGAATCAAAGGCGGCTGAGCGTGGTGCTGCCCACCCACCACGTGTGTGTGTGTAGGTGCTCGCTAATAGCACCTACCCCCAGAAGTTTGTTCAGGATTTACGGGGGATCTTTGTCTTTGTGTATGCGCGTGAATCACAGACAGAAGCAGACCCCCTACAAATGTTGAGCAAGCGAGTGGCGTGGCGAGAGAGTGAGCGAGAGTATGAGATGGTGAGAGAGTGAGCGAGTGATGTGGCGAAGGAGTGAGCGAGAGAGTGAGCGAGTGAGATGGTGAGAGAGTGAGCGAGTGATGTGGCGAAGGAGTGAGCGAAAAAGTGAGCGAGTGAGATGGTGAGAGAGTGAGCGAGTGATGTGGCGAAGGAGTGAGCGAGAAAGTGAGCGAGTGAGATGGTGAGAGAGTGGGCGAGTGATGTGGCGAAGGAGTGAGCGAGAAAGTGAACGAGTGAGATGGTGAGAGAGTGGGCGAGTGATGTGGCGAAGGAGTGAGCGAGAAAGTGAGCGAGTGAGATGGTGAGAGAGTGGGCGAGTGATGTGGCGAAGGAGTGAGCGAGAAAGTGAACGAGTGAGATGGTGAGAGAGTGGGCGAGTGATGTGGCGAAGGAGTGAGCGAGAAAGTGAGCGAGTGAGATGGTGAGAGAGTGGGCGAGTGATGTGGCGAAGGAGTGAGCGAGAAAGTGAACGAGTGAGATGGTGAGAGATTGGGCGAGTGATGTGGCGAAGGAGTGAGCGAGAAAGTGAGCGAGTGAGATGGTGAGAGAGTGGGCGAGTGATGTGGCGAAGGAGTGAGCGAGAAAGTGAACGAGTGAGATGGTGAGAGAGTGGGCGAGTGATGTGGCGAAGGAGTGAGCGAGAAAGTGAGCGAGTGAGATGGTGAGAGAGTGGGCGAGTGATGTGGCGAAGGAGTGAGCGAGAAAGTGAGCGAGTGAGATGGTGAGAGAGTGGGCGAGTGATGTGGCGAAGGAGTGAGCGAGAAAGTGAACGAGTGAGATGGTGAGAGATTGGGCGAGTGATGTGGCGAAGGAGTGAGCGAGAGAGTGAGCGAGTGAGATGGTGAGAGAGCGAGAAAGAGCCACCGCGCTCCGTGCGAGCCCCGCGGTAGTAATGAGTGTGCGCACACGTGCGTGCGAGTGTGCGCACAGCTCTTACGGGTGCGCTCTGCCTCGCTTTGCCCTTTGCAGATGCCCTTTTCGGATGCCCTCTCAGCTTACCCTTTTTACGGCTGCCCTTTTCGGCTGCCCTTCATGGCAACCTCAGCCCTGTGTGCTCTGGAGTGCGTGTGTGTGTACACATGGGTGAGTGCACGTGTGTGTGTATGTACACGTCGGCGAGTGCACGTGTGTGTGTGTGTACACGTGGGTGCGTGCACGTGTGTGTGGGTACACGTGGGTGGGTGCGTGCGTTGGGTAAGCGCAGCGTTGACGTCATCCACGTTATTCCGTCTGATGCAGGAGCTTGATCTCTCTTTCGTGTCTCACCGTGTGTGTGTGTAGCGGCGACGCACTGGTTAGCGCGCTGTGCTACGAACCCAGCGAGCCGAGTTCGATTCCCACTGACGACCAGTTCTGTACCTCCCCCCATACAACCTGTACATACAGTTGTGGCGAGTGCTGTGGGGGAGTGGATGGCCAGCACCACGCCCGGCCGTCTTTGTCTCCCCAGTGGCGATGTTTATACACCGCAACAGGTACTCATTTGAGGCTGAGTCGACCTAGGAGAGGCCCAGGACCGGTTCAAACACTCGTCAGCGCTGCCACAGGAAGCAGGTGCTCGTTTAGGGCCGAGCCGACCTAGGAGAGAGGCGCTTCACGGTACGTTCGATTTGGTGTCTTCCTTACCGCGACAACTCTGGAAAGGTGACGGTAATGAATGGCGCCTAACGAGATTAGCGCGCGACGCGCAGTTACGGAGACGCGGGCGTGGATCTGACACGGGGGGGGGACGTGGGGGGGGGGGGCTCCGTCTAATCAGAGCGACGCGCAGTTGTTGACATCCGAGTGAATGACATCGGCTCGGTAACCACGCGGTCCACGTGATAAGCCACTCCGTTGAGCAATCATTTGTGTCCAGGACGCTTCTGAATAAAATACACAGCTCAGTCGGGGACTTACCTGGTCACATCAAACGTCGTCTATGGTTTCGTAGTTTCACTCTCTGGCGCCGCGTGCCCAAACCTCCATCCCCGTCACTCCCGCGCCCCCAGGAGTAGAGGCCGTCGCTCAACTCCACACGCGCGCACGCAAACAGGGACAGCCTTCATCCCCCTCTGGATGAGTCCTCCCCCCCACCACCCCCACCCTTAACCCACCCCCCGGCCTCGCACGCCGCTGTACGCCGTGGTGCTGACCACTGCACGTGGCCACTCGGCTCCAGCGGGTTATGTGGAGGTGCTCCCGCTCCACGCACGCCTCCAAATTTCCTCGGAGCGCTTCGGAGCGCTTCGGTGGGCACGGCATGAACATTCCCACCCTGCCTCGGTTGGGTTCTCAGATGCGAATTCGCTCGCTAAAAGCAACTTGAGCCAACAGCCTATATTGTGTGTGCGTGTGTGTGTGATGTGACACGTGTGTGTGTTGTGACACGCGTGTGTGATGACACGTGTGTGTGATGGCACGTGTGTGTGTGTATATATAAGATGACACGTGTGGTGGTTAGCGGCTGCACTATGAACCCTGTCGACCCGAGTTTGATTCCCACTCACGGCCAACACCAGTGACAATTATCTAAACCGGTCCCGGGGCCTCCCCTAGGTCGACTAACCCTCAAATGAGTACCTGGTGCGGTGTGTTAAATCTTCGCCACTGGGGAGACAAAGGCAGTTGGGCTGGGTGTTGGCCACCCACCCACTCCCTCCCTCATGTGCCGTGCCGACAGTCTGTTAAGGCCGCGTGTATGTGTGCTCACGCGTCCGCTTGATGTTGTTATTTTGCTGCTTGCGCTTGCTGCAGTTTTCACCGCTGTCTGGTTGGGATGGATGAGGCCAATATTGGCACAAGATTTAAACAGAGACAACCCCACCCCTTCACCGCCCCACACACGGTTCCTGTACGAACGCGCTATCTCCCGCACGCCCGCAAAAGGAAAATTGGACCCCAGTAATTCCCATCACAAGTCGACTTAAAGTAGTTTTCTCCCCCCTTTCCACCACCGCAAAACACGTGTACACTTTTTGCACGCACGAACAATAAAAATAAACTTTCGGGAAAAGAATAGATATATATTCGTGAACTTTGGGGACTGGTTTAGGGCGGCCGGAGTGGAGGGTGGTGTGGGGAGGTTGGGAGGGGGAGGGGTGGGGGAATAAATCCCCACACTTTACCCCATCACACGCGACCTGTCTGCCAATCGGGTGGCGGCGATGGTGAATCTATGGATGAAATACGTCCCATTTGTCCCAGCTGTTCCAGCGGGAGGTCGAGTCTAGACCGGTGACCACCGCCTTGTCAACGAAGCTGTGTCGACCACCACACCACTGCAGTATCCCCCCCCCGCCTCGCCCCGTGGTACCCACCGCAACGTGGTACTTGTTTTAATAACCCACGAGGGATGATGATTGTGAGTCGCAGCCTCTTGGCCAGATGTGCACACAAGCGCAGCTGCAGCTGGTTTGCTTTTTCTGAGATAAAAAACCTTTGTACTCCGATCTATTCTCATTGAAAACATACTAAAGAGTCCCCGTTTAGCCTATAACAGACTGTCGGGGGCAAGTGCTGTTAGCGAGCAGCACCGATGAAGGCCGGCAAGGCAAACGATTGAAAACACACGCACACTCACCCATGCCGATAGCACAAACGTAACTAATTTTCCCTTCATGTCGAGGCCCCAACTGCTGCTGTTTCAGACATATCTCTTTCTAAAGAGAGACGACGAACACGCTCGCATGCATCATTTGTTAAACGGATGGTGTCTATATTACCACGTATTACTTTATTACTGTAATTATCCCGCACGATATGAATGTGCCAACCGCAGTCTATGATTATTGGTCAACGGTGGAGTTCAGTATCACCCTGCAATTATGTTGGTGCGACTCTATAGCCTACAATCTGGCGTAGAGGAGCCCACCTGGGTCTCTGCGAGTGTTTGTCCATCTGTCCCTCCATCCGTCCATGTAATTGTCCACCCGTCTGTTAGTCCATCCATGAGTGGGTGACTAGCTGTGTTCCCATGTCTGTCTGGAAGATTGCATGGAGTAGGTGGGGCCTGGTCAATTTATGGGAAAAGTGTAATTTTTTGAAAGGGTGAAGTTGATCATATATTGCTCAGGAAATATTGATATAATAATAATTTGCTTTGATAATTTTATCATATTAACCAGAAAATGAGTTGTGTCTGCTTTGTTGTTCTTTTAATAAATATTCGCCTGGTATATAGAAGGTCGTGGGTTTCATCCCGACCCCGATGCCTACTCTATATTTAGAGTTTGCGGTGTCTCTCTCCGTGGATTTTTCTCCGGGTCTTCCGGGTTTTCCCTCCACATTTAGAATCAACATCCATCACGCGTTTAGGGTATTTGGCTGCTATACATTTCCACGTGATAAGCCACTTCGTTGAGCTATCATTTGTGGCCAGGTCGCTTCTAAAAAAGAGCTGTATAACTCAATGGGGGACTTATCTGGATATGCACCCACGGTGGAGCTCCATCATTGTGGACACCCGTCCACAGTGGAGCTCCGCCGTGGAGGACGCACGTCGAATCCCCAGAGGACGATAATGAAACGGAGGCTCTCGTCTCTTGGGCTGGTTCGCCAACTCTTGTACTGCCGCCGCCGATGCTGCTGCTACTCACTCTCCTGCTTGACGAACGCGACACGAAGCGACCCAAAAGAGCCATCCCGTGTAAAAGAGCCTCATCTCGTCCCTGTCACGTGCCCGCGGGGAATATCGCTGCCACGCCATCACGGTCAGTGCGCTATTTCACCCGGACCTGCAACCCGGAGGCCGCCCGTTTGAGTCCATCTCTTCAGCGCGGCAGTCAAATCATTGGGCACGCTCGCCCGGGCAGCGCCAACAACAGCAGCTGGGCACGCCGCAGTGAGTCGATCGGCACGGTCGAGTGAGGTGGGGTACAGTGTGGGCACTCCCACTCCTCTCAAGACATTGACCCGGCGTAGAATATTCTGGACATGCCTGAGAAAGAGCTTCATGGCTCATCGGCTTCCTCCGGTCTGAATTCATATTTCTTTTGCTGATTCGAGTGGAGGGGCCCGTCTGCCGGCATTGGCACGAGAAGATAAATTGCTACGATGCGCCTTTTGACACGTGCACACGTCGCTGTAGTTTCAGAAATGTTCTAATTACCCTGGCGTGATGTCTATTTTCCTGCAAACGTTCATTATCTCCGCGGTGTTAAATTCACATTTCCTACATAACCGCGCATCGCACCATTATTATTATTATTATTTTCCGCATACAAATTGCAATCGCTCTCGGAAAATTGCCGTTTACGGTTTAAAAAAAATATATGGGTCTTTGACTAATTCCCAGCGCCTACGACAAAAATAAAATTAAGCTGCAAAACATCCTCCCCCCCTCCTCCTACCCCTCCTGCCCCCTCCTCCCCCCTTCCTCCCCCTCTCCCCCTTGTTTAGAGGACCTACAACGCAATCCCGTGGCCTGCGGCCCCCCTGAACCCTCGTGTCACCATTAAGCCACGGAGTTATTGGTACCTGGGTCCGTGTCTGTGTGCACGCAGCATGGATGGGGGGTGGGGGGTAGCGCCTTCAGCGCTACAAACCCGGCCACAACAAGTTTGATTTCCGCTCACGGCCGGCGACAACCGGTGACGAATTATCTGAACCGGTCCCGGGGCCTCCCCTCGGGCGACTCAGCGTTGAGCGAGTACCTGGTGCGAAAGGTGTAGACATCGCATCGTTAGTGAGACAAAGGCGGCCGGGCGCGTGTGGTTGCAGCCAAAACCAACCTCCCCAATCGTGTGTCGTGTCGGCCTTCATAAGTGCTGCTCGTTAACAGCACTTGCCCCAGCAGTCTGTTCGAGGCTATACGGGGGAGCGGGGGGGGGGGGGTCTTCGTCTGTTCGGCTCGACGTTTCAACAGAGAGGACGCCAGAGGGGTCGATGGAAGCTGAGTTGACGGGCAGCTCGTACAAATACTGGGCAAAGGTAAAGGCGCAGCCCTGCGGTTTCTTGCTCACGCCACTGCTGGCGGAAGCGCCTATAGTAGAAGGGGGCTCGTGACAGTTCGGTTACGTGGTATTTTTGGCCTACTCTTCTAAGGTGGCCTGAAGTCTTGATGTATGTTGGTACGTAAGTTGAACTTATTGGCACCGTACGTAGCCAACCGTGCTAATCGGAGGTGTGGGACAACACACTAACACACAACAAGCAGTTCTAAAGAAATTAGTTTTCAATTTAGATTTAAAAGTGCATGTCTCCAGCGGCTTCCTAATATCGGGAGGGAAGAGCGTTCCAGACGGCCGCAGAAGCACATCTGAAAGCGCCACGCGATTCGGTGACCGTCTTAGTTTGACAGTCAGCCACAAGTCGCCACTGCTGCTCCGAGGATGATCAGAGTTCACGTGAGGGTGCATGCTCCTTGATATGTATTGGAGTACCCACACTTTGCCCCACCACACGGGACCTGCTAATCGACTCACTGCGGTGAGCCCATTTACACAGCTCAGCTGTGGGGGAGTTCATAAACTTGCGCTGTCCTTGATGCTGCTGCTGCTAAGCAGGGAGGTGGATTCGAACTTGCGGACTCTGGATTTGCAGGTCCGGTGTGCTGACCACTTACACCACCAACACCACTGTGGCAGCATCTCCTGTCGTGACGCAACGTGGCAGTAATGACCAGCGTGGTGTAGTATAGTCCAACAACCTCGTGCGGGGGGAGGCCTTCATCCAGCAGTGGATTTACCAACGGCTACACGATCACCGTCTTACATTCACCTTTAGCACGACGGAGGATGGGCGACAGGGCGCGAGGCTCGTGGCCGGCGGTGATTGCCAACAAGGGTTTTGCCACCAAGTACTAAGTCATGTTTTGCAGAGGGGTCAAATACTTATTTCCCTCGTTAAAATGCAAATCAATTTATACAAATTTTTACATGCGTTTTTCTGGATTTTGTTGTTGTTATTCTGTCTCTCACTGTTCAAATAAACCTACCATTAAAATTATAGACTGATCATTTTTTTGTCAGTGGGCAAACGTACAAAATCAGCAGGGGATCAAATACTTTTTTCCCTCACTGTATCTAGGAGAGCCGCGCTGCTGAGTCGGAGGATTCTTGTTCAGGAGAGCCGTGCCGCTACATCAGACGATGCTCTCAGCGAATTAATGACGAGTCGTGTTAATTATTATTATTATACCACGTGGGGAGGGAACCGGAGAAAGCCCACGCCTTTAAGCGAGGAGGCAACGCTCTATCCCCGTACAGATCAGAATCAGAATTTTGTATTTCAGACTGGAGGAATCCGATGAGCTATGAAACTCTTTTTTCACAGATGTCCAGTATGGGCGGGTCAGTAGACAGAAAAAGATGGCGATTTGTGACGATTATCCCACTTGCTGTACTGCCTTCTGGGGAGCCAGGGCACGGCACCTCTTCGACGCTCACCCACGGGAAGGGAGTTTGACCACAGTGCGGTGATCCACCAACCCTCGCCGCTGCCTCCGCCACGCCCGGGTTACAGGCAGCCACGTGCAGCAGCGTAGCCACCACCAACCACCATCTGGCTCGGTCAAAGCTTCTGCTGCTGCTGCTGCTACCGATGAGGGTGGTGAACCATACACGTGGAACCACGTGTCCCTTATTAACCGCGCTCAGGAACACTGCTACCACTTTTGCTGGTGCTAGATCCGCGACTACGGGTGACATCGAGCAGTTAACACTCACTGCCCAATTAAAATAATCTGTAAGCGTTCATCTTCGCCGAGGTCGCGATAATTATTCATGCTGTGCCACAGCAGTCATCCACACCGCTTCCAATTGGCTTCTTATTCAGCTGAATTATTAATAGAAATTTTGCCGCTGAAAATTAGCTTAAGTGCTGTAATTTAATAATTAAGGGCAATTATTTGAATAATGAAGTCGCAAATTGAGCGCATGAGTGCTTTTCATTTCCCAAGTTCGCGTGTGTGCGTGCGTGAGTGCATGCGTGCGTGTGTCTTTGTGCTGCGGAGCAATGCTCACAACAACGAGCAGAGTGCCGGGCAACTAAAACACGACAAGTTGTCACAGTAGGGGGCACAGGTGGTGCATCGGCCAGTCATCTCAGTCAGTTGACCCGTGGCACCTGGGTCTGTCCCGTGACCTCCTGCCAGCGGGCGTTCGACAATTCACGTGGCCTTAAAGTGCACATAACCTGGCACAAGCATCGTGGGGACGTCACCGCCACTTAGTGGCGAATGGCGGTCGTTGTTGTTGTCCGTATATGCTTGGGTCTGGAGATGCGGGAGTGTTGCGGTTAACGCGCTGCACTGCGAAATCTGCTCACGATCAACATCGGCAACATGGGTGACGGTCCTGGGCCTCCCCTAGGTCTACTCAGTGGTGTGGGGCTGGAGGGGGCTGGAGGGGGCTGGAGGGGGCCGGAAGAGGGGGAGGGGGCGGTAGTAGTAGGGGGGGAATGTTTTTTGTCTATCCTGGGATAATAATGTAATGGCATGGAATGGATCACTACGGCAAAAAGGGGACATGCTGCTGTAGCAGCCTGTCGGCCAGCAGGTCGGGGGATAGGCGGGAGGAAAGGATGCGGGGATAAGGTGACAGAGGGGGTACGTGAGAGGAAGCCCGATAACCTTCTGGTAGCTTCTGGAAGGGGGGCGTGTCCGAGGGCGGAGCGAGGCTGCGCTAGGGGGGTAAAAGGGGCACCCCGTGGAGGACTCGGGATTGCTGTTGGAGTGGAACCCTTTGGAGATACGCGAGTCATCATCGTCTTCATCATCATCTACAGCGTTGTTGGTCAGGCAGTTTGTTGCTGTCCTGACCCAGTATAGTTATTTCCTATGCCTGTGAGGGCCTTAATCAACAGAGTGCCTCCCATTCTCGTGTCTGTGAAGTGCATCACTACAATCACATAAAACCCTTCAGGTCGGGAATTGAAATCAGCAAGCAGTGTTTAAGCCGAGCTCTCTGAGAGGCGCACTCCCAGCCCGGTAGGTGTTTGATGCAGCGCTTAAAAGCCTCTGCGTTCCTACGTTTCGATCGAAACAACAAGCGACCGTCTTCAGGTGAGAAAGAGAAACAAGCCGCTGTGACGGGGCATTGTGTAGATCCGAGGGGAGGGGCAGGGGCTGCCGTAACGGGCGAGAGGGTGGGGGTGAAATTCAAAGAGGGAACAAGGTGATAGAGACAAAATGAATGAAAAAGAAAAAATAGATAAAACTTCGCAAAATGTAGAAATGTTATGCAACTCAGCGAGTCGGCCAACACAACGGTTAACACTTTACCTGCTTGATCAACGTCCTTCCAAAAATTGCTAAATTTAGCATCCATCTTCTATTTAAATGTTACCGGGGAAGGCCCACTGAGCTCGAAAGCTCTGCTTCAGAAGCGACCTGGCTATCACAAATTATATCTCAATGAAGTGGCTTGTCACGTGGGGAATTATAGCCGTAGCCGAATACTCTGAACGCACGTGGAGGGGAAAAAAACAGAGGACCCGGAGAAAAATCCATCCGACCACGGGGAGAGAGAGAGACGCAAACTCCAAATATACAGCAGGCATTAGGGTCGGGATCGAACCCGTGACCTCCTGCATAACAGGCGAGGTAGTTAACATCTCGCCACCGCGGCACCCTGATCAACATGAGGAGCATTTTCAGCCATGGTCAATCCACTGCTGGATGAAGGCCTCCCCGCAAGCCGCCACATTTTAATAAATTCTTCCCCATTGTTTCAACTTCCGCGCTGGGAGATGTACTGGAAGCGGCGAACTCTGGATCACAAGTCGGGTGTAGTGACCCATTGCACCATCACCCCCACAGCAGCACCATCCCTTGGATATTATTTTCATTGCACTCACTTGCCAATGGAACCCTGGCAATGTGAGACTTTCGTTCAACGTTTCCTGCGCTGTGTCCCCCAAATGAATGGCATTGTGATGTACATCGAGAGACAGAGATCGGGCAAAGGATGAGCGATGATTTAGCAGGTTAACTGCCCGATTCAAACTGTTAAGATGAGAGGGTGGGCAAGGGCAGGACACGTCACTCGCTGGACCAGCATAATGATGATGATGTGATAACGATGGACACTCCCCGTGGAGATGGAGCGATGGAAAGCGCACGTGTGCAGGTGCTGGGCGGATCGTTGTCTCCCCAACCCCGCGGTCATCTTCCCGGGAGATGATGGAGGCTTGGGGGAAGCCTTCATCCAGCAGCAGATTGACCATGGCTGCTGATGATGAATGATTATGGCTGATGACGATGTCCAAAGATGAAGTAGTTCCATGTTCCAAAAGTGCATCTCACAGCTAAAGGTTATCCCTTGCCAGTTAGTGTATAATGGACAATTAGATTCATTGTCTGGTCATTACAGATGTAATTGCTTTTGAGTCGTACCCTACACCGCAGTTAAATACTGCCAATTAAGGACAATCAAGCGGTCAATTGAGTTTAGTTTCGAGTGGAGAGCGGTGGTGCAGTGGTTGCGGCACGGCGCGAAGAACCTGGCGACGGGAGCTCGATATCCGGCCAGGGCTGACGCGTCAGTGGCGAGTGATGTCTGAAGTGGGCCTGGGAGCCGTCCCTTCGCCAAAACTGGAGGAAAGTGGCCAACCTTCCCCCACGACTCACACAGCATGGAGAGGCCTTCATCATCGCATTCATTCGTTTCGAATAGTCGGCGAAGCCCCGTTGCGCCACAACGTGTGACCTCTTGCGAGGGCATTCGCATGAACTGCTGTCGGCTACCATACACCGGCGTGTCTCGAGTGATTTGTTTGATTCACGGATCACGGGTAAGAGGTGGGGGGGGGTCAGTGCCAACCCTTTCGAGGGTCGCAGTTCCACTTCGAACGTCGACCGTCAACTGAAGTGAGTGCAAATTGCTGCCTCCTCCTCCCTCCTCTCTCCACCCCTCGCCCCTCTCACCCCGACCCTTCCTCCCTCCCTCCACCACCTCCACCTCCTGCTCAGAGTGGTGGAGAAGTTGCCAACTCCTCCAAGCCGGACATTGCCAAGAGAAACCCCAAAAAGGTCACCAGAGGTCACGAGTCCGTTCTTTTTAAAGTGGTCAGAAATGTTGCTCGAACAATCTAGCAGAGTGGCAGACACGCGGCGAGGTGACGCATGACTCTCCGTGCCACGCGTGGAATGATCTCACTCGACAAGTGTGTGAACGTTGTTGCTCAGGAAATGATGACGGAATGACCAAGTTTGCAGCGCTGGGCTTGCATCGCTCACAGCAACTCGGTTCTCACTGAAATGGTCCCAGCAGGTCTCACAGAGAGACCCACACTCCTCACACAGATACCCATATACTCACACAGTTTAAACTCGAGGCTGAGGATGGAGTAGCAGCCAGAGGAGGAGAAACGGATCCGAGAGGGGATCCTCCGTGGAGACGGAGCGCTTCAATCGGCTCGCGTGCAATAGCTCCATTAGGAAGCCATCTAGATTGAAAACTCATTTGTTTAAAACTACTTTAAGTGTTTCGTTTGTTGTCCTTCCCCCATACACCTCCGATTAGCACAGTTGGCTAACTACGGTGTGAAAGAAGTTCAACATCGGTACATATGTATATACTGTATATAAAAACACTGCAGGTTGCTGACCCGAACAGATCCCAGTTGAAATGCATTGGTATTGCCGCTCCCTGCTGAAGGCCCTGGATCGTGGTTTCCCGAAGTGTCCCATACGGTCGTAGGGGCCATGGCAGGCAAGGGGTGCGATGGCTTCCAGGCGCCGTGGAGGAAATTGGAAGTAAACTACTAAACTTGTTTTTATTTTTCCAGGAGAGGCCCACGGAGCTACATAGCTCGTTTTTCAGAAGCGATATGGCTATCACAAATGACGGCTCAACTAAGTGGGTTATCATCATCATGTGGACATTTATATCAGCAGCCCAATACTCCGCACGCATGATTCTAAACATGGAAATATAAACCTGGATGAGCCGCATAAAAATCCACGTGACCAACAGGGAGAACATGCAAACTCCAAATAAACAGCAGGCGTCAGGATCGAGCCCATGACCTCCTGTATACCAGGCGAGGTAGTTAACATCACCGAGCCACCGTGGCGCCCCTGCTCCAGCGCCGTGCTTGCAAGACGTCGCCCGGCGTGGCCGTGAAAAGCCCTGGCAAGGGTTGTGGGGTCTCCTTGCTCGACTCCGGTTAAGATTTCAATTTCGCCGCGAGGTATGCGGCAGTGCTCGGTGTGGCGCTTCCGTCCTCATAAATGTTGGAACGAATTATACTTATATCTATTTTAAAATAGAGCCCTTTGTGAGAGGTTAGATGACTGCATCAATTTCCTCTGAATCAATTGCCCCTTTCATGGTCTCCAGAAGCCAGGCATAACGACATTTGATATTAATTTTTCGTTTTGAGAATCCAATTCAGAGAACGCTGGTGGCGAATGGCAGACAAAACATTCCCGAAAATCCAGCGTGATCACGAGGCTGGCCGGCCAGAACGAAACATTTCCATTATTCTCCTCAGTGCGATCGCCGTAAACGATTGTACGCGTGACGGCGAGCTGACGGGTCCGTAATTCCCCCAATCGGTTTTAGGTCTCTCCCCTTCTTCAATTGAAGAATAACGATGGAGGCATCGTCCCACGATTGAGGCCTTTCGTTTGTTTGTGGGGAAACGGCTTGGCAGAGAGCTCCCCTCTCCACCCACTCACCCCCGGTCCGCTTCCTCTCGACAGCCGTGCGATGCTCAGGGTGGTTCCGTGCGATCCAGGGGCTCGCTCCCTTTGTCTTCACATTTACGATGTTGTGGCTTGGTCTCCAACACACCGGCGTGCTGTACTAGGGACGAATTGGCACGTTCTGTTTACGTGACTAACTTTACTGGTTGACTGTGTCGGCTGGTGGTGGGTTTAACCCAACATTTACACATGTACATGATCTAACCCAAAAAAACCTCTATTATGGATGATATTGGTCGCGAAAGCCTACGTGTTAAACTGATCTCAATTTCAGTTGAAAGGAAATGTCATGTGACGTATGGTGGCTTAGTCGAATTGCCGATCCCAGCTTATCGAGCGGGAGGAGCGTTGGTGCAGTGGTTCGGGCCACCGCGCTATGAACCCGACGGTCTGCGTTCGATTCCCGGGCATGGCCAACATTAGTGGTGAGCAGTGATATTTGTACCGGTGCTGGGCATACCCACCCTTCACCCCCCGCCCCCTTCTCTAATTTGCCAACCCATACTGATCGAATGTGGTAAAGTATGGTCTAAAAACCTGACCGACACAGGCCTCTATAAAGCAGCATATTGATATAAATGGCTATAACTTATTGTCATTGTCGTTATTATCGTGTTATCGTAGTATGATGATGATGATTATTACTTCCGTATCCTGGAGTCAGGGTGAGCCGGCATACCGATGTGCAACATGCCACTAATTGGCACTGAACGTGACACTCCTAATTAAGGCGGCCATCTGCTGAGAATTCTTTTGAAGACAATTTAACAAAAACCCACAACACGTTTTGAGCTGTCACTTTCCCATTATTGTGAAGAGTTGGCCGGCCGCGCGGGGTTCTAGCTGTCGGTTAGAGCCCGCAGCTCACACGTGGTTTGAATGAAGCACGGGCGGACTGCTTGGGGAATGCTGTCACAGAGACGAGTGGGACGGCAGCCCCTGCCCAAGTGGCTCACAGAGGAGGGGGGCAGCCCCCACTGCGGCCGCTGGGGGTGCTCTGCTCTGCTCGTGCCTGCATCCCAGTTGAGGCTACTTGTTATGTCACCAATGACCAGCGACCCCCCTATTTGCTAATGTCAACAGGTCTCTATGAGAGTGAGTGGAGGTCTCTGTAGCTCACAGGTCTCTGAGAGTGAGTGGAGGTCTCTGTAGCTCACAGGTCTCTGAGAGTGAGTGGAGGTCTCTGTAGCTCACAGGTCTCTGAGAGTGAGTGGAGGTCTCTGTAGCTCACAGGTCTCTGAGAGTGAGTGGAGGTCTCTGTAGCTCACAGGTCTCTGAGAGTGAGTGGAGGTCTCTGTAGCTTACCGGTCTCTATGAGAGTGAGTGGAGGTCTCTGTAGCTCACAGGTCTCTGAGAGTGAGTGGAGGTCTCTGTAGCTCACAGGTCTCTATGAGAGTGAGTGGAGGTCTTTGTAGCTCACAGGTCTCTATGAGAGTGAGTGGAGGTCTCTGTAGCTCACAGGTCTCTATGAGAGTGAGTGGAGGTCTCTGTAGCTCACATTTCTCTATGAGAGTGAGTGGAGGTCTCTGTAGCTCACAGGTCTCTATGAGAGTGAGTGGAGGTCTCTGTAGCTCACAGACCTCTATGAGAGTGAGTGGAGGTCTCTGTAGCTCACATGTCTCTATGAGAGTGAGTGGAGGTCTCTGTAGCTCACAAGTCTCTATGAGGGTGAGTGGGGGTCTCTGTAGCTCACAGGTCTCTATGAGAGTGAGTGGAGGTCTCTGTAGCTCACATGTCTCTATGAGAGTGAGTGGAGGTCTCTGTAGCTCACAGGTATCTATGAGAGTGAGTGGAGGTCTCTGTAGCTCACAGGCCTCTATTAGAGTGAGTGGAGGTCTCTGTAGCTCACAGGCCTCTATTAGAGTGAGTGGAGGTCTCTGTAGCTCACAGGCCTCTATGAGGGTGAGTGGAGGTCTCTGTAGCCCACAGGTCTCTATGAGAGTGAGTGGAGGTCTCAATACCTCACAGGTCTCTATGAGGGTGAGTGGAGGTCTCTGTAGCTCACAGGTCTCTATGAGGGTGAGTGGAGGTCTCTGTAACTCACAGGTCTCTATGAGAGTGAGTGGAGGTCTCTGTAGCTCACAGGTCTCTATGAGAGTGAGTGGAGGTCTCTGTAGCTCACAGGTCTCTATGAGGGTGAGTGGAGGTCTATGTAGCTCACAGGCCTCTGAGAGTGAGTGGAGGTCTCTGTAGCTCACAGGTCTCTATGAGAGTGAGTGGAGGTCTCTGTAGCTCACAGGTCTCTATGAGGGTGAGTGGAGGTCTCTGTAGCTCACAGGCCTCTGAGAGTGAGTGGAGGTCTCTGTAGCTCACAGGTCTCTATGAGGGTGAGTGGAGGTCTATGTAGCTCACAGGCCTCTATGAGGGTGAGTGGAGGTCTCTGTAGCTCACAGATCTCTATGAGAGTGAGCGGAGGTCTCTGTAGCTCACAGGCCTCTATGAGAGTGAGTGGAGGTCTCTGTAGCTCACAGGTCTCTATGAGGGTGAGTGGAGGTCTCTGTAGCTCACAGGTCTCTATGAGGGTGAGTGGAGGTCTATGTAGCTCACAGGTCTCTATGAGAGTGAGTGGAGGTCTCTGTAGCTCACAGGTCTCTATGAGAGTGAGTGGAGGTCTATGTAGCTCACAGGTCTCTATGAGAGTAAGTGGAGGTCTCTGTAGCCCACAGGTCTCTATGAGAGTAAGTGGAGGTCTCTGTAGTTCACAGGTCTCTATGAGAGTGAGTGGAGGTCTCTGTAGCTCACAGGTCTCTATGAGAGTGAGTGGAGGTCTCTGTAGCTCACAGGTCTCTATGAGGGTGAGTGGAGGTCTCTGTAGCCCACAGGTCTCTATGAGAGTGAGTGGAGGTCTCTGTAGTTCACAGGTCTCTATGAGAGTGAGTGGAGGTCTCTGTAGTTCACAGGTCTCTATGAGAGTGAGTGGAGGTCTCTGTAGCTCACAGGTCTCTATGAGAGTAAGTGGAGGTCTCTGTAGCCCACAGGTCTCTATGAGAGTAAGTGGAGGTCTCTGTAGTTCACAGGTCTCTATGAGAGTGAGTGGAGGTCTCTGTAGCTCACAGGTCTCTATGAGGGTGAGTGGAGGTCTATGTAGCTCACAGGTCTCTATGAGAGTAAGTGGAGGTCTCTGTAGCCCACAGGTCTCTATGAGAGTAAGTGGAGGTCTCTGTAGTTCACAGGTCTCTATGAGAGTGAGTGGAGGTCTCTGTAGCTCACAGGTCTCTATGAGGGTGAGTGGAGGTCTATGTAGCTCACAGGTCTCTATGAGAGTGAGTGGAGGTCTCTGTAGCTCACAGATCTCTATGAGAGTGAGTGGAGGTCTCTGTAGCTCACAGGTCTCTATGAGGGTGAGTGGAGGTCTATGTAGCTCACAGGCCTCTATGAGGGTGAGCGGAGGTCTCTGTAGCTCACAGGCCTCTATGAGAGTGAGTGGAGGTCTCTGTAGCTCACAGGTCTCTATGAGGGTGAGTGGAGGTCTCTGTAGCTCACAGGTCTCTATGAGGGTGAGTGGAGGTCTCTGTAGCTTACCGGTCTCTATGAGAGTGAGTGGAGGTCTATGTGGCTCACATGTCTCTATGAGAGTGAGTGGAGGTCTCTGTAGCTCACAGGTCTCTATGAGAGTAAGTGGAGGTCTCTGTAGTTCACAGGTCTCTATGAGAGTAAGTGGAGGTCTCTGTAGTTCACAGGCCTCTATGAGAGTGAGTGGAGGTCTCTGTAGCTCACAGGTCTCTATGAGAGTGAGTGGAGGTCTCTGTAGTTCACAGGTCTCTATGAGAGTAAGTGGAGGTCTCTGTAGTTCACAGGCCTCTATGAGAGTGAGTGGAGGTCTCTGTAGCTCACAGGTCTCTATGAGAGTAAGTGGAGGTCTCTGTAGTTCACAGGTCTCTATGAGAGTAAGTGGAGGTCTCTGTAGTTCACAGGCCTCTATGAGAGTGAGTGGAGGTCTCTGTAGCTCACAGGTCTCTATGAGAGTGAGTGGAGGTCTCTGTAGCTCACAGGTCTCTATGAGAGTAAGTGGATGTCTCTGTAGCCGACAGATCGCGATACATCAGCTGCAGCCTCATCGTGGAAGCTGGGCGTATCAGCCACTCGCCAACGGTTCGCAGTGGCTGCTGGGTAGTTTACAGACAGGATCCACGAAGTTCTCCCCACTCTTCACCACTGAACCCACAGTGCCACCGCTCAGCCATAAAGCGCAGCCCACAATGTTAACGCCGATTAAAATCAGCGAGTCCCAAAATGCCAAGTGTTCAGCGACAAACAGCACCAACAAACGATGTGTTGATGGTGGGGGACATGGACTCAAATTGACCAGGATTTTTTGGGACTAAATTTTGCGAGCGCGTCGTCTCTCGACACACCGTAGGCGTCTCTTGGCCATGTCTAGACACGTCAGAGTGTCTAGGCCATGTCTAGACACGTCAGAGTGTCTAGGCCATGTCTAGACACGTCAGGGTGTCTAGGCCATGTCTAGACACGTCAGAGTGTCTAGGCCATGTCTAGACACGTCAGAGTCTCTAGGCCATGTCTAGACACGTCAGAGTGTCTAGGCCATGTCTAGACACGTCAGAGTGTCTAGGCCATGTCTAGACACGTCAGAGTCTCTAGGCCATGTCTAGACACGTCAGGGTGTTTAGGCCATGTCTAGACACGTCAGAGTCTCTAGGCCATGTTTAGACACGTCAGGGTGTCTAGGCCATGTCTAGACACGTCAGAGTGTCTAAGCCATGTCTAGACACGTCAGAGTGTCTAGGCCATGTCTAGACACGTCAGAGTGTCTAAGCCATGTCTAGACACGTCAGAGTGTCTAGGCCATGTCTAGACACGTCAGAGTGTCTAGGCCATGTCTAGACACGTCAGAGTTTCTAGGCCATGTCTAGACACGTCAGAGTGTCTAGGCCATGTCTAGACACGTCAGAGTGTCTAGGCCATGTCTAGACACATCAGAGTCTCTAGGCCATGTCTAGACACATCGTTTGTGTGCGTGGTTGAGACTGCTGTTGTTGTTGCTGTTGTTTGTTGTTTGGATTGTTGTCATCGCTTGAAAGCGTTATAGGCTGCAGTGCAGCGTCGAGAATTCCGCGGGAATGTAGCACCCCACACCCTCCCTCCCTCCAGGGGGGCTCACCGTTCCGCTGGCGCTGCGAGGACTCAAATCGTGGGGCAAGATGAATCCATCACCGCCCCCCTCGCCGCTCACGGCTGCGCTCACCACGACCACAAATACAAATTCTCTCTGCTCCCTCGTCCAACCCCCCCCCCCCCACCTGCGCGCGCTTTGTTTGACTTTGGAATGTACTTTTAATCCACGGGTGAGCCGTGGTTTAGATTGAGGGATTTAGACGTCAGCGCGGCGTGATGCGGAGGTCACAGATACAAGGTAGCGGCAGCCTAAGGGTGGTCACCCGTGTAGCTGCTGATAACGCCTGCCCCCTCGCCCTCTGATCTCTGCTGCCCTTTCCTACGTTCAACTTCCCCTCCCGCCCCTCACCCCCCACCCACCCTGCCTTCCCTGCCATAGCAGCATCCTCCTCGCACGCTCCTTAACGAATCGTTAACCATTCTTCTTCCTCTCTGTCCCCATCGCAGAGTCTCAAGACTTCCCACTCAGTTGGGGTGCTGTCCTCCCACTGAGCGGTCTGGTCATGAGAACCCCCCTGACCCCCACCCTTCCCCTCCGTTGAACAACCCAGACGTGCCCATCGTGGTGAAGTATGGCCAAATAACCCGCACGCTTGATGCGGCGTGGGAAGAAGGGTTTCCGCCAGCAACAAATTAAAAAGTAGACGTGATTGTCATGAATCACGGCACGTGTACGCAGCATACCAGCCTAGCGCTACCCCCGTGTACATGCGTAGCGCTAACTCGCCCACTCCCCCCCCCCCCCCCACTGCTTACACGGTGGAATCCCCTCCTTCCATCACCATCATCTCTTCTTTCCTACCTAAGTTCTTACGACAACAGCAATAAGAATAAGAATTTCCGGCGACATGTCACAGTACTCGAATTGTGAATGTTGTTGTGGGTTTGCTCTCCAGCGCACCGAAGTGCTGAACTCGTCTTGTTGCCGTGACAACCCTCACAGATTGGCTGCGTCAGTTGGTGGCGGGTTTAACTCCGCAGTTTCACGCCTCTGCTCTGAGTAATAATAATAATGATGATGATGATGCAGTAATAGCACACGTGCTCGAGTCAACATACGCGTCAAAACTCTTACCTCTCGGTCACTCGACAGCAATCGATCAAGCGGACACCGTGCGCGCAATGGGGCTGCTTGTTGCTGGCCGCTGAGCGTTTTTGGACATTTGTAGCCGTGCAAACAGAGGGGCGGGGGCGGGGGGGGTACGGTGGGGGCCCGAGGGGTGCCGTGACTTCTCGGCTCCGGCTCAGCAGCGGTCACCGCGGGAGTCGCCGCGCTGCTGCCGAGTGGCGCTCCAATTTGTAACCGATGCTTTGCCCCCCCCCCTCACCATAAAAACCGAGGCTCCTTTGGAAATGTACCAATTACACCCTCGCTGCCAAGGCAAATGATTCACTAACGCGCGGCTGGGACACGAGAATTCCCCGCCCTGGGCTCTCTCTTTCTCTCTTGCTCTGCCTCTGTTTTGTGTGTTTAATGTACAGCGTCTGTGTGTGTGATGTTTGTGTGCGTAGATGAGTGTGTGTGTGGTGGGAGGAGGAGCGGTAGCTTAGTGATTAGCGCGCTGCGCTATCAACCCGGCGACCAGAGTTCAATTCCCGCTCACGGCCAACACCGGTGACGATTATCTGAAACGGTTCTGGGCTTTCCCTAGGTCGACTCGGCATCAAATGAGTACCGGGTGCGGTGTGTAAACATCGCCGATGGAGAGACAAAGCCATCGGGGCGTTGTGCTGGCAATCCACTTCCTCGTGTGCCGTGCCGGCCTTCATAGGTGCTGCTCGCTTCGTGTTGTGTGATGCGGGGGGGGGGGGTAGAAGTTAGCACGCTGCATTGCGAACCCGACGACCCGAGTGTTCAATTTCCACACCAGTGACGATTATCTGAACCAGTCCCGAGCCTCCCCTAGGACAACTCAGCCTTAAATCATGACTGTGTGTTCAGGAAGACAACGCCTGCTGGGCGTGGTGATGGCCACCCACCTCCTCGTGTGTTGTTCCGGCCTTCATAGATGCTCCTCGCTAACAACACTTGTATGTTAAGGCTATACGGGGGATCTTTGTCTTTGTGTGGCTATGTGGTGCATCTGCCAGTGATCTCGGTTAGCCAACCCATGGCACCTGCTAGGTCTGTCCCGTGACCTCCTCCTGTCAGCAGCGAGCCTCCACGTGGTCTCAAAGTGCACGTGGCCTGGAGACTTAGCGGGTGTTGGTATCGGTATTTGTCTATGTACCTTTGTATGCGTGCGTGTGTTCGCGCGCGTGCGTGCGCGTATGCATGTGTGTGGGGAGCGGTAGTGTAGCGGTTAGTGCGCTGTGCTGTGACGATAATCTGAACCTGTCCTGGGCCTCCCCTAGGTCGACTAGGGGAGACCCAGGAAAAATGAGTACCTGGTGCGGTGTGTAAACATCGCCAATTGTGTGTGTGTTTGTGCGTGTGTGAGTAAATTGTTGACCCGTCAGATGAAGCCGTTGCCCGCGAAGTGCAGGGATGACGGTCGGCTAATTAAGATTGACTATGAAATGCACTGCGATGAATGGGACGCGGCGTGGGACACACTGCAGTCTGTCCGAGCCGTCCTCCGTTACATTAACCAACGCAGGGAGCGTGACGTTCCATTGTGCCGTGATGAGACACCCATCAACCGTAATCCCATTTGCCGGCTACGCCCGTCCCCGGGATCATCAAACGAAACAATCCGAGTGCCCAAACCACGGAGCGCTCCTCACAGCGCCAGGGAAATTAACTTTGACACGAAAAGATCGAGCTCCTCCGAATCGATCTACGGCGCAATTCGTGTCGGTGAGCACCTATGCTGAGGGTCGGTGGCCAGCAGCACGCCCGGCCGCCTTTGTCTTCCCAGTGGCGATGTTTACACATCGCAACAGGTACTCACTTGAGGCTGAATCGACCTAGGGGAAGCCCATAACCGGTTCACATAATCGTCACCGGTGTTGGCCGTGAGCGGGAATCGAACTCGGTTCGTCAGGTTCGTAGCGCGGCGCGTTAACAGCTGCTCCAGCGTTCCCCACAAAGATAAAGATCCCCCGTATAGCCTAAACATACTGTAGGAGCAAGTGCTGTCCGCGCAACGCGCTAACCACTACACTACCGCTCCCCACATACTCGTACGCACACACGCATACAAACGCACACACAAAAGCGCACATGCGCACGCACACAGACACGCACCCAAATAGGTGCGCGCGCACACACACACAGCCACGCGCACGCACACAGCCACGCGCACACGCTTCGCCCACACAGAGGAGCAGTAGTAAAGAACAAGACTGATGGTAAAAGAGGCGAAGCAACACGCGGGGCGTTATCTGGCGAGGCTGTCGGTCTCGACTTATCGCGTGAACCCTCGGCGCTCCGTCGCGTCCTCCTGTCCCCGTGTCCTCGCGCCCAGACCTCCCTCCCCTCCCTCCCTCCCTCCCCCGAGTGACCCAAGCCACCCTCCCCCCGCGGGCCTTGTGATTTGCGGGGCCGAGATAGGAATCGGAGCGCGAGGAGGGCCCCGCGCGTGTCACGCGCGCGCGCCCGACGAGCGCGCGCGCGTTTGTGTCCCCAGATAAGAGAGCGGAAATTGCTGTGTCGGGACGCTAAACCCAAAGAGCGGAGAGGGAGGGAGGGAGAGAGGCGCCGAAATAAATAATTTAAGAAGCAAACAGAGAGACACATATCGAGAGGACTGTGCGCTGTTTTGTGCGTGGCTGTTGGCTCTGGTCGCCGTGGCGTCTGCGCGTCGGCTGTTAGTGTCCCATGGGGTGCGCTCTCTGTTCGCGGGTGCGTGGGTGAGTGAGTGTGTATGTGAGTGTGTGTGAGTGGGTGAATGAGTGTGTATGTGAGTGTGTGAGTGAGTGTGTGTATGTGAGTGTGTGTGTGTGTTAGTGTGTCTGAGTGTGGGTGAGTGAGTGTGTTAGTGTGTGTGTATGTGTAGAGGTGTTACGTACCGGGGTATAGCAAGCCATTACGTTGTGGTGTCTACATCACGGTCCGTGCGTGGGTGTCTACATCAACGTCCGCATACAGCCCCGCCCCTCGGGGGGCAGTTGGGTATATAGGGCGGTGCGCGAGAGAGCTCGCGGCAGTCGTTGGAGTAGAAGAGCCAGTGAAGAAGGAAGACGGAGCAAGCTAGGTAGGACCCTGGGACCCCTAGCCCCGCCGCCCTTATCAGGTCCGGGACTGTGTGGCTCAGTGGTGAGACCCTCAGGGCCGGGTTGATGGGCCAGTGGTTGGGACCCGTACCCTGGCTAGGTCGGGTCAGATAGCCCCCCCTAGGAAATACATAGCCGGAGGACCTGAGAGCGTAGCCGGTGTCAGGCACGCTTAGCCGTAGGCTGTGTTCCTAGGCTGTATAGCTGACTGTTACTGTTGTGTGTTGTAAATAAATACGTGTTGCCTCCGTCAACCATCTCCTGCACTACTTACGCCGTTACATATGTAAGAGGTGGGGCCTTACCATCAGCCCCACCAAAACTAACCACCTGCCTGGGTATTTTGTACCATCGGACACTCCACCCCCACAACTCCCAATCGGTGATGGGGCAGTAGTGAAGAGAGTGGAGAGTTTCCCATACCTGGGCAGTGTGCTTATGACCGGGTCCATTTTAACAGCAGAGGTCTCACTCCGAATCAGTCGAGCGGCAATATCTTTTAATCGGTTGCATAACGCTGTGTGGAAGCTACCTGGTCTGTCGCTCCGCACGAAGCTTCAGGTCTTCTCGGCCACAGTCATTCCCTCCCTTCTCTACGCTTGCGAAACATGGACCCCCCTAATGGAGCATCTTCGCCGGTTGGAAACATTTAGGTGGGCCTGCCTACGATCTATCCTGGGTTTAACCAGGCTGGATTGTGTGAGGAGCTCACAAATTCTTGAAAGATCTGGGCAAAGTCCCATCTGTGAGCTCCTCCGGCAGGCAAGGCTGCGTTGGCTGGGTCATGTAGCCCGCATGCCCAGCCACCGCATGCCTAAACAGCTTTTGTTCGGCTGGATCGAGGGGGCTAAACGGGCGCGGCACCACGGCTAGAGAAGAGATGGAGTGATGTGGTACAGGAGGACGTGGAGCTGAGTGGAGTTGCCGATGACTGGTACCAGCGGTGTCAAGATCGGCCTCTGTGGAGGAGGCTCGTGAAGGACGCTACTGGGCAGTTGGAGGCAGTCGCCCTCCAACAACAATGGAGGGCGGATGAGCGACCCTCACAACAACGAGCGGAGCGCCGGGTGGCTAAAGCACAGCAAGTTGGCACAGTAGGGGGCACAGGTGGTGCATCAGCCAGTCATCTCGGTCATCTCGGTCAGTCGACCCGTGGCACCTGGGTCTGCCCCGTGACCTCCTGCCAGCGGGCGTTCGACACTTCACGTGGCCTCAAGGTGCACATGGCCTGGCATAAGCGTCGTGGTGACGTCACCGCCACTTAGTGGCGAATGGCGGTTGTTGTTGTGAGTGTGTGAGTGAGTGTGTGAGTGCGTGAGTGCGTGTGTATGTTAGTGTGTGTGTTAGTGTGGGTGAGTGTGTTAGTGTGTGTGTGTTTTGTGGGGAGCGGTAGTGTAGCGGTTAGCGCGCTGCGCTATGAACCCGGTGACACGGATTTGATTCCCGCTCACGGCCAACACCGGTGACGATTATCTGAACCGGTCCTGGGCCTCCCCTAGGTCGACTCAGCCTCAAATGTGTACCTGGTGTGGTGTGTAAACATCGCCACTAGGGAGACAAATGTGGCCGGGCATTTGTCTCCCTAGTGTCATCCACCCCTCCCCCTACAGTCTGTTGAGGCTATGCGGGTGACCTCTGTGTGTTGTTAGCGCACCGGCCACCTGAGTTCGAATCGCGCTCAGTGCTGGGCCTCTCCTACGTCGACTAGGCCTCAAATGAGCATCTGGTGCAGTGTGTAAACATCAGCACTGGAGATACAAAGGCGGCCGGGGGTGGTGACGGCCACTTCAACTTGCCCCAACAGTCTGTTCAAGGCTACACGGGCTATCTTTCTCTTTGTTTCCTGTGCCAGCACGCCCTCTGGGCAGATATTAATTTGGGCCGCGTCTCGGTCGGTGACACCGGAAAACATCACGCCCAGTATCCTTCTCGCCATGGCTCTGGCCACGACTACAGCAGCCACGTGGCGTTTTGCGGCGACCCGGTAAGTAACGTTGGGCGGGGAGGTGAGCTCTCCACATGATGCCCAACGTTTCGCTCAATATGCCTGGAGCTTCTTCGGCAACTTGCCTTCACCCACCCGTGCGTGGCTGGGGTGTTAACTACTTCGGCTGGTGTACAGGAGGTCGCGGGCTCGATCCAGACCCTGACACCTGCTGTATATGTGGAGTTTGCGGTGTGTCTCTCTCTCTCCGGGTCCTCCGGGTTTTTTCCTCCACATTGTTCTTCAACATCACTCGTTTAGAATATTTGACTGCTGTGCATGTCCACATGGCAACGAGCCACTTCGTCGAGTTATCACTCGCGATCGCCAGGTCGCTTCTGAAAGAGCTTTGATAACTCTGTGGGCCTTACCAGGTAAAATACTAAAACAAATATTTCTGTTGAGACTTAAACGACACTGCGATGTAAGCGAAGAGCCAGCTCGCAGCTCCACGCTTTAATTATTCCCCACAGTGCCCACGATCCAATGCTGCCGTGGATTTATGCGTCCTCCCGAGTCATTGTCTCTGAGCCCGCGAGCCCTATTGTCCGACGGTACTCTGGGCGCGGGTGCATGCGTGTGTGTGTGCGTGCGTGTGTGCGTGTGCGTGCGTGTGTGTGTGCGTGCGTGTGTGCGTGCGTGTGTGTGCGGGCGTGCGTGTGTGTGCGTGTTCGTGTGCGTGCGTGTGTGTGCGTGTGTGCGTGGGCGTGCGTGTGTGCGTGTGTGCGTGGGCGTGCGTGTGTGCGTGTGCGTGCGTGCGTGCGTGCGTGTGTGCGCGTGCGTGAGTGCGTGTGCGTCTCTCTGCGCCAATGCGTGATTGTCCGCAGTATCGGCGACCCGACCGCGTTGATTTTTTTTTTCTACCAGCCGCTTAAAAGAGCAGCGCGGCCGCAGATCGCGCGATCTGCTAAAAAAATCAGAAGTGGGAATTCAATATGCCGGCGGGGATTGGCGCGCTTGATTGACAGAAACACGGCGGTCGCCCGGGCGACACATTCTAATGCTCCGAAGCCGATAATTCCTTGAGGTTGCGGCACGAAGAGGATATTAGCCCGGGCGCTCGGCATGGAGGAGCGATGCCCGGAATCACAATAAGACTGTGCACCCAAAGCCTCGCGGCAGGAATGGGGGCGATGCGCCGATAGCCCCCGAGAGATGTTCATTTCCTCGCTAAGCGAAGCGGCTTAGTGGGAGCCGCGGTCCGGGGCCCCCCGTGGAAATTCCACGGCAGAGGAAGAAGGAGAGGGGGGGGCAGCGACTTCATCCCCGGGATGAACGGGCGGAGAGGCAAGGGCATAGACGGTGGATGGAGAGAGTTACCGGCAGTACTGGCGTGGATTGTTAGACGGATGGCTGCGCAAAGGCGAGCTGGCGGCCCCGCGTGTGGAGCTTCTGGTGAGATTTGAGGACCAGAGTTGGCCCTCCAGCAACCCGATGTGTGAGGGTGGGTGCGGTGGTGGAGGGGGTGGGAGGTTTATCGTGCCAGATTACAGAGGACACTGCCTCCCATCGACTGCTGAGCAGTCTCGCCTCGAGAAATAAGACAGGCTTCGGAAAACATTTGCTACATTATTTAACGACTGAAGGGATTATGAGAGATCGAGCGAGCGAGCGAGCCGCGCAAGTTTTTCTTTCGGTGAATGTCCGTGCGATATTTGCTGCTGCTGCTACCGCTGCTGCGTTTTCACGGCCGTCGGACATTGAGACCCGAGCCGTGCCGGGCTGGTCTCGGTGGCACGGCACGGCTCGCTTCTTGTCCCAATGCTTCAAAGTGCCACGCCGCTCTGTGACCGTTCCAACTGCGTCTTCCCCGCCATCTCTCCCTCTATATCCTCAGCAGCAGCAGGGAGGCAATCACGTAGAGTATATATTAGCAAGGCTTAACGTATAATTGGGTTAGTTTATTCCGTACAAAACTAAAATCATGTTTTTATATAAAAAAGACGAATAAATCTGCTTCTTGTTGGTAAATTTGAGACGCGTGATTGGGAGCACGCTTCTGAGGCGGCGTCCACCCTGGGACACTCGGGCGGCCCTCAAGGGAGGCGGACACCGTGGGTGGACACCGCGGGTGGACACCATGGGTGGACACCGTGGGTGGACACCATGGTGGACACCGTGGGTGGACATCACGAGTGGACACCGCGGGTGGACACCGCGGGTGGACACCATGGTGGACACCGTGGGTGGACACCGCAAGTGGACACCGCGGGTGGACACCGCAGGTGGACACCGTGGGTGGACACCATGGTGGACACCGCGGGTGAACACCGTGGGTGGACACCGTGGGTGGACACCATGGTGGACACCGTGGGTGGACATCACGAGTGGACACCGCGGGTGGACACCATGGTGGACACCGCAGGTGGACACCGCGGGTGGACACCGCGGGTGGACACCGCGGGTGGACACCGCGGGTGGACACCGCGGGTGGACACCGCGGGTGGACACCGCGGGTGGTATTGTTGTTGTTGGTGGTGGGATTGTGGTTCGTGATGGTATTGTTGCTGATGATGGCAGTGGTGGTGGCATTGTTGTTGGTGATAGTGGTATTGTTGTTGGTGATAGTGGTATTGTTGTTGGCAGTGGTGGTATTGTTGTTGGCACGTGGTCTCATGCTTTCTCATTTGAATGTATATCATGTCTTTATCCAAGGTGCTTTACAATAATCAGAAAATTCATCATGAGATGACAGTGGTTAAAATGAAGTGGGGCTCTTCAAAGTGGTGGTGCGGTGACGGTGACAGCAGACTAAGGACGGGTTCGAGTGGGCCTGCTCCTACGTGGGGGGCCGGCAGCAGGAAGTAGCAGGAGCAAGGTGATGATGATGATGATAGTAATGATGATGGTGAGGATGATGATGGCGATGGTGATGATGATGGCGATGGTGGTGATGATGGCGATGGTGATGATTTTGGTGGTGGTGGCGGTAGTTGATGGTGGTGCGGCGACACTGAGCGGCCGTGAATCCGCGGGCGCGTGACCCCTCGGCCACGAGAGTTACGGCCGCGCAGGGCGCTCGATGCTCGCCCCAGCTCACGAAATATTCATGGCGGTGGCTCCGAGCGACGAGCGCGGCGATTTACAGCCCTCGGACTCGAGCCCCCGTGCAGCCGACGGTCACTCCGAGTTAGCCCTCCAGGTCCACCTTCCTGCCGACAAGTCCCCCTTAGCATTGGTCCAGCTTGCCGCGTCCTGGTCTACCTATCCAGTGGTCTATCCACACCTGCGGTGGTCCACCTTGCAGTAGTTGAGGCTATTTCTCTTGATTCAAGTCGACATTCCGCCGGTCCACCTTGGGGGAAGTAGTATCAACTTACAGTCGTCTAATCCACCTTACCGTTGGTTGGCCTTGCCGTGGTCCTGTCCACATTGCAGTAGTCGAGTCCACCTTTCCGTGGGCCTAGCTCTTCAAGAGTCATGTCCATTATCAGTTGGTCTCGTGAACGGAATCATCTCTCTCTGAATAGCTTTCCGGCATAGACTGGAGCGATTCGTAGCCACGGCAATATATTGTAGAGAGTCCACACCTTGAAAGCTCTGAGGCTCAGCGGTCTGAAGGGCAGCTCGCATATTTTAACCGGTCTGATAAAATAAGTACACACTTTGTTGGGGGAGATCAACGTTGTTTATCCTCTGGATAGACTCACCCCCACAATAGGAACTTGGAATTTCCACCACGTGCTCAGAGCTGTACACAGATGACATGAACACCAACGCATCAATGCTCATTGTTTTGGCAGCAGGAGTTCACTCACCTCTGTTGACCTTGCAACGATTCCGGTCCACACTTTGCAGCGAGTCTGCTCTCCAGAGTCACCGCGGAGGAGCTCCGGCGGTGACCCTGCGGATGTGACCGGGCGAGTGCTCAGCCGCTCGGGGTCGCAGGGAGGTCACAGACGCGCGTGTCCGTGCGTGTGTGGGGAACGGCAGTGTAGCGGTTGGCGCGCTGCACTATTCGATTCCCGTTCACGGTCAACACCAGTGCCGATTATCTGAACCGGTCCTTGGCCTCCCCTAGATCAACTCAGCCTCAAATGAGTACCTGATGCAGTGTGTAAATATCGCCACTAGGAGAGACAAAGGCGGCGGGCCGTGGTGCTGGCCACCACCGCCGTGCCGGCCTTTGTAGATGCTCGCTAACAGCACTTGCCCCAGCAGTCTGTTAAGGCTACACGGGGGATCTTAGTATTTTCGTCTGCGCGTGCGTGTGTCCGTGCGTGTGTCCGTGCGTGTGTCTGCGCGTGCACGCTGCAGGACCATTCCTAATTAGACCGAGGTGCTGAATGGCCAGCGGTAGCTCATGGGGATAGCGCCACGTCTGTGGTGGGAGGAGGAGGAGGATGATGGGAAGAGGAGGAGGATGAGCCAGAGGCAGATTAACAAGCTGGTAATCCAGTCTACTAAGTGAGCCTCGTCCTCCCTGGGTGGGTGGGGGGGTCCATTGTGTAAGCCAGTCGCCGGTAGCAAGGCCTCACTGCCTGCTGTTGACTTGCTGCACTGATGCTGGGTGGTAATGTAGTTGGGACACGAGAATGAAAGTGGCGCCGATGTTTTTGGCTGCGAGTGACATCAACCTCGGCACTGAAATGTGAATAGTGCAAACGTGGACTTGACCAGATTTGTACCTGATTTCCGCTTCCTAATACTAAACTAACGAAAACGAAACTTGTATTTTACCAGATACTGAGCTATGAAGCTGTTTTTTTCAGAAGCAACCTGGCCAAAATTGATAGCTAAGCGGTTTAAAGAGTGGTAATTTAACGCAGCAGAGAACACTAGACGCATGTTAATTATAAATGTGGAGGGAAAACCCGGAGAAAAATCCACAGAACCACGGGGAGAAAGACACCACAAACCCCAAATATACAACAGGCGTCATGGTCGGGATCGAACCCAGGACCTCCTGTATACTAGGAGAGGTAGTTAACATCTCCTACAACATCACCGATATTCACATCAGTCGCTGATGACACGCGTGCCAAACACACTCACACAGGTCACACACACGCACACACGTGTTCACACGCTGTGGTGAGTGGCGTCATGAGTGTAGTGCTGGCGTTCGTGAGATGTCTGGTGAGTTTAGAACTGGTGTTGTATGAGCTGTGCAGTCAGCTTCGTACCGGGGTTGATGAGCCGTGGAGCGAGTTTAGGTCTGGTGCTGGTGAATTGTATGGTGAGTCTTGTAACGATTGGTGTGGGGCTTTCATGACTCTTCTAAAATCATGGACAGGGATTGACACATGGACCGACAGAGAGACACACGGACAGACACACGGACCGACAGACACACGGACAGACAGACACACGGACCGACAGACACACGGACAGACAGACAGACACACAGACACACGGACAGACAGATAGACACACAGGCAGACAGATAGACACACAGACAGACAGACAGACACATGGACAGACAGACACACGGACAGACAGATAGACAGACACACAGACACACAGACAGGCACATGGACAGACAGACAGACACACAGACAGACAGACACATGGACAGACAGACACACAGACAGACAGACACACGGACAGACAGACAGACACACAGACAGACAGACAGACACACGGACAGACAGACACAAACACAGCCACACGGACAGACAGACAGACACACGGACGGAGAGACAGACAGACAGACACACGGACAGACAGACACACAGACAGATAGACACACAGACAGACAGACACACGGACAGACAGACAGACACACAGACAGATAGACAAACAGACAGACACACACAGACAGACAGACACACACACAGACAGATAGACACACAGACAGACAGACACACAGGCAGACAGACACACAGACAGACAGACACACAGACAGACAGACACACGGACAGACAAAGTTCAAAGTTCATTTATTAGGTATAGCCCTGTGAGCCATTCGGCTCTTGAATCGGGTGCAACCGCAACAAACAAAAAACTAAAACATGTTAAAGTGACTGAGTGCAAACAGAAAATCCAAGAAAAGACAGCAAAATATTGCAGAAAAAATCACCGTACACCAACACTGTGCGAATATCCCACACACGGACAGTGCAACGCGAAAAAAAACGGATGAACAGGCAGAAGACGAGGACACAGACAGACAGACGTCACGACTCTGGCGGCGTGACCGCGCCGTGGCTAACCGGGTCTCTGCGGAACGAGCGCATCTCGCACCCCCCTGCAATGCGCTCGGCGCGAGTGCGCAAACTTCTGCGCGCGACATTTCGTCCCGTCCATCGCCTACGGTCGTAAACATCGCGACGCGCGCGTGTAGATTAGCGAGGACGCATTCCAAATTATTCCCCCCCACACGCGTTTGAGTCTGCAGATTAACGTCTAATATATTCTTAATGTTTATATTCCACCGTTGTGGCTCGCATTATTTCTAACGGCGCATTAAGCGGGGGGGGGGGGGGGGCTAATGCCGCGCTCGGTATGCGACGAATGTCCGCGATGATTTTTTTGCTGAATCTTTCTTTTTTTTAAAGTCCGCGTGCAATGGAATCGCTAATTTACTCGCGGGTCTCCTGGCCGAGGAGGTGGAGCTGCCACCACTACTCACGACGGCGCCCATCGGCCTATTAATTGTTAATCGGCGCCGCTCGTTGTTTTATTTAGACCACCCAGGTTCGTGCCGCGAATGTGGATCTGCACATTTGCCGGGGCGCCCTGGGTCCTGGCCCCATCGGAATTAGATGTTGAACTGTGCCCCAGATTTGTGAAATGTTGCCGGCAATGTCAGGGCCAATGTTTCACCACGGCCGCGCAGCTACCCAGCGGGCAATCTTTCTCAACTCTACATCGATAACCCCCCCACCCCGTCATGCCCACCCCCCCTTCTTCCTCCCCCCTCCCCCGCTGCGTCGCCCCCCCCCCCCCGCCGTCCCGGTCGTGGTCGCGGCGGTGGGAGTGAAAACCTGAACCAGACTGCGCGTGGTTCCGGAACGAGCCGGGGACAAGCGTAGCTAGTGGCGGGTTAGTGGCTACGAGATGTTTACGACCTCGCTGGGTATGCAGGAGGTCGTGGGTTCGATCCCGACCCTGGCACCTGCTGCTGTATATTTGGAGTTTGAATGTCTCTCTCTCCCTGCGGCCGCGTGGATTTGTCTCTGGCTTTTCCTCTCGACATTTCGAATCAACACGCGTTTAGAGTTTTTGGCTGCTATTAACTTCCACGCTATAAGCCACTTTGTTGAGCTATCATTTGTGATAGCCATGTCGCTCATGAAAAATACCTCAGTGGGCCTTACCTGGTACTATAGAAAAACATAGTGTAATCGTTTAGTCTATGCATCTTCATACTGTATCTATATAATGTGTACGACTCGTGTCCTTGCATCGCGCTCCGGATCTCCCAAACAGGTGCGCGGAGGAGGAACATACATGATACATCGAGGTCTGCGAATAAAGATCACATTCAGAGTCAACACCGCGGTGTACGCCTGTGATGCTTTCCTGAAAGGTGCGACTACGAATATGGAAACGATGCAAATCAAAGCGATGCTTTTCTCCAAAATACCGTTCGTAAATATCCGCCTGCGCGATGAGTCCACATGTGCGTATTTCTATTGAACTTCTTTAGCACCTTACGTAGCCAACCGTGGCTCATCGGAGGCACGGGTCGATGTCTCTGCCGATCTCTTCGACCCGCTCGACTAATCCGACAACGTGAAAATTTATGAGAAAGCAAAACAAAAATAGACGTCAACCCCTGCTCCCTCGTGTGCCGCTGGGTGTGGCCTGGCGACGTCATAGGTGGCCGTGTCACGCTGGGCGTGGCTTATGAACGGGCTCAAGGCGAATGCCCTGCGATGTCGTGCAGAGGTCAACTTCCAATATGATTCTGCGTGAGAACTCGCGAGACCAGGATCGGAGTCTCATTCGCCAAAGTCAGCAAAAATTACGGAATACAAGAAACAGCACAAAATGAGATCGAGTGAAGGGATCTCAGAGGTAGCTCCCTGGTATCCACTTCCGCGGGCCCTTCTCTGACTCACGCGTTGCGCTCAAGCCCGACACTTCTCAATGGGAAGCCTCTTCGTCTCGTGACGTCATTGGGAGAGCAACATCAGGAGGGGGAGAAGGGGTGAGAAATCACACGTGGGCACCATTGTAAGTCGTCCACACGTGTCGCATGCGCTCGATAATCCGTTGCGATAGTTGGGCAGCGTGTGCGTGCTTGCGTGCGTGTGCGTGCATGCGTGCGTGTGCGTGCGTGCGTGTGCGTGCGTGCGTGTGCGTGCGTGTGCGTGCGTGCGTGCGTGTGCGTGCGTGCGTGCACGTGCGTGCGTGTGCGTGCGTGCGTGCGTGCGTGCGTGTGCGTGCGTGCGTGCGTGTGCGTGCGTGCGTGTGCGTGCGTGCGTGCGTGTGCGTGCGTGCGCGTGCGTGCGTGCGTGCGTGTGCGTGCGTGCGTGCGTGCGTGCGTGTGCGTGCGTGCGTGTGCGTGCGTGCGTGTGCGTGCGTGCGTGCGTGTGCGTGCGTGCGCTGTTCCACCACGCGTCTCTCTTGCGATGCACCGCAGAGGGGGAGATGGAGAGCTGATTAGGGGCCGCGTTCTTCAGGCGACATTGGGTACGTCCACGCATCGTGCAAGACTTACGTAAAGACTACGGTTCTCTTTGTGAGTCTTTGGGTCCTTATGTGAGTCTATGGGTTTCTGTGTGAGTCTATGGGTATCTATGTGTGTCTATCGATCTCTATGTGAGTCTTTGTGTCTCTATGTGAGTCTATAAGTCCCTTTGTGAGTCTATTGGTCTCTATGTGAGAGTCTATGGATCTTCTATGTGAGTCTATGGGTCTCTATGTGAGTCTATGGGTTTCTGTGTGAGTCTATGGGTCTTTATGTGAGTCTATGGGTATCTATGTGTGTCTATGGATCTCTATGTGAGTCTTTGTCTCTCTATTTGAGTCTATGAGTCCCTTTGTGAGTTTATTGGTCTCTATGTGAGAGTCTATGGACCTCTTTGTGAGTCTATGGATCTTCTATGTGAGTCTATGGGTCTCTATGTGAGTCTATGGGTATTTATGTGAGTCTATGGGTCTCTATGTGAGTCTATGGGTCTCTGTGTGAGTCTATGGGTCTCTGTGTGAGTCTATGGGTCTCTGTGTGAGTTTATGGATCTTCTATGTGTGTCTATGGGTCTCTATGTGAGTCTATGAGTTTCTGTGTGAGTCTATGGATCTTCTATGTGAGTCTATGGGTCTCTATGTGAGTCTATGGGTCTCTGTGTGAGTCTATGGATCTTCTATGTGAGTCTATCGGTCTCTATGTGAGTCTATGGATCTCGTCCATGCGTAGTAATGGGACTTTTAGCGCAGCAGCAGCAGGCGAATCATAAATCGAGGCGCGCCGCCCGGACGATGCAGTGATTTAGCAATTGATCAATTATGGTCAATTGTCTCAATAATGAACGACCCGCG
Source organism: Lampetra planeri (assembly GCF_965212315.1). Taxonomy (NCBI): domain Eukaryota; kingdom Metazoa; phylum Chordata; class Hyperoartia; order Petromyzontiformes; family Petromyzontidae; genus Lampetra; species Lampetra planeri. The sequence goes on from NC_136140.1 coordinate 11,514,551, forward strand.
ACATCGATCGACTACGGCTCTCCGCTCGTGGGGGTCGCGGAACAGAGGTCACGCGCAGCTGCCTTCATTTGTACGGCGGCTCCCCTCGCTCCCGCTCCTCATCTCACTCCATCTCCGCTAACTCCGTCTCTGCTCGCTCCTTCTCCTCCGCTCGCTCTGTCGTCTCCTCCTCTCGCTCCGGCTCCCCTCGGCCTCAAGGATGACCGCAGCCATCGCCGAAGCGCTGATCCCCCGCGCGTGTGAACCCACCATCGTGGAGACGGATCGCGAGCGATGTTCTGCAATTCTGGCCACTGAAGCAGCGGCAGTCGCCGTGAGACATCAGGGCGGATCGCTTCCGTCCTCTTCACGTTCAGCCACGATTGTGAACCCAGCAAACTCGAGTTCGATTCCGGGCCACGGCTCACGATCAGCGGCTCGCCGTATCGGAAATCAGTCCCGGGGCACTGCCCTCGCAGCCATCGTCGCCAACCCGTCGTGACCACAGCGGTGAAGTATGGTCAAACAAGCCCCAAAGACCGACACAGTGTCAGGGAGGGAGGGCATTCATTCAGCATCGCGCTGACACAAATGTTTGTGCAGTACGAGCGTGACGCAGCAGCGGCGGTGACCAACCGCGGAACGGCAGCGCCAGCAGCACCACGAAGGCCCCCCCCCCCCGACCCTCTCCCCACGGTGTGCCCCCGGGAGCAGGGGCACAGAGGCGAGAAAGGCAGCGATCATGGCCGGCGGCCGAGACCAGATAATGAGAGGGAGGGAGGGGGGGGTCGCTTTGTCCATCACATTACGAATAGTGGGTGCATGTAATCCATGTATTTACTTCTAATCTTTATTGTAAACTAAATTAATAAAGGTGCACAGTTTCGGCGGGGGGGGGGGGGGCGCTGGATCCCGTGCCCCCCACCCCCCGCAAACTCCGCCCATGAGAGGCAGCCCCCTTGCGGGATGGTAGCGGCCCTTGGATGGGGCTTCATCAGCAGCGGGTTGGTCTGGGCTGGTTTTGAAGATCGGTGGGGCACTTCGCTTGCGATGTGAGTCGAGATATTCATCTTTTTTGCAGGCGTGCAGGCAGACGGGTAGAACGAAGCTGCGGCTCGCTTCGCGTTGTGAAGTTACAAAAAATAAAAGTTTCCCTGTTGTCCGAATCGCTCTGAATGCGTTCCGATCTCGGCAGACCTCGCAAGCCAAGCGGGCTGTGTGCCTGGTGAGGTCTCCCGTGGGAGACCGCCTTGGCAATGTCCAGGTGCTGTAGCTATGGGCCGCGAGGTGTGGCCAGGGGCATGGCAGCACGGCATTGTGGATTATTAAATCCATCTGTGTGGATGTTTTGAGTGTCATTCCGCTCGTGTGCAGCAACAGCAGGGCGGCTGCTGGTGGTTTCTCCCGGGTTCCTCTTTCACCACCCCCCTCCGTCACGCCACACGAAGCCACACTCACACCGCTCGTGGAACTTACAGCCAAACTTTCCAGCGTGACACCAGGACCCTCCTGAGCCTCAGGGAGACTTCCCTGCGTTATAAAAAACAAACCTTCATGGTTTATATTTTACTTATCGTGGCTGAGCAATTCGTAAGCATGTGATAGGGAGTGGCTGTTGGAAGTGTGTAGACACATGTAACTCATCAGGGGTGTGGCCGGAGGAGCGGGCACACCCATGCCCTGAGGGCACCCAAATACCCTTGGGGCACACCCATGCCCCGGGGGCACACCCATGCCCCGGGGGCACACGCATGCCCCGGGGGCACACGCATGCCCCGGGGGCACACCCCACTATCTGCCCTACCTCCGCCCCTGACACACTCGGGCAACACGGAGCCTGAGTTTCAGCACGCACAGCTCCGGCAACTCGGTTCCTGCAGGTACCAGCTACCTCTTAAACACACCTGTACCCCTACCACTAACGCCAGGATCGTAGCACCTACCACGCCGAATTTTAGCTTCAGATACCCAACAGCCTTTCAAAATGCCCCCTTGCTGCCAGGTGTCCGTGGTGGCCGGGCGTGGTGCTCGCCATACCGCCGCCCTCGTGCGCTCTTTCGGCCTTCTTGCCCCAGAAGTTTGCGTAGGCTACACGGGAGACCTTTGCCTTTAGCTACGCATGACTCAGCCTCAGAGGAGTGCCCGGTGCGGTGTTTGAACGTCGCCACTGGGGAGACGAAGGCGACGATGCTTTTTAGCAGACCGTTCGGGCTACGTAGGGGATGTTTGTCTCCGCGCGGTCATCATTGTCATGCACGCGCGTTGCTAATGAGGACGCGTGGCATGCAGAGCGGGTGTCTCCGGTGGGCCACGGTGGCCACCTCACTCGCCATTGGGTGGCACGCGCGCGTGTTCCGTGTGTTTACATGCGAGTGTGTGTGTGTGTGTTTGTGTGTGTGTTTGTGTGTGTGTGTGTTTGTGTGTGTGTTTGTGTGTGTGTTTGTGTGTGTGTGTGTCTGTTTGTGTGTTTGTGTGTGTGTTCGTGTGTGTGTTTGTGTGTGTGTTTGTGTGTGTGTGTGTTTGTGTGTGTGTTTGTGTGTGTGTTTGTGTGTGTGTTTGTGTGTGTGTGTGTTTGTGTGTGTGTGTGTGTTTGTGTGTGTGTTTGTGTGTGTGTGTGTTTGTGTGTGTGTTTGTGTGTGTGTTTGTGTGTGTGTGTGTCTGTTTGTGTGTTTGTGTGTGTGTTCGTGTGTGTGTTTGTGTGTGTGTTTGTGTGTGTGTGTGTTTGTGTGTGTGTTTGTGTGTGTGTTTGTGTGTGTGTTTGTGTGTGTGTTTGTGTGTGTGTGTGTTTGTGTGTGTGTTTGTGTGTGTGTTTGTGTGTGTGTTTGTGTGTGTGTTTGTGGGGGATGTTTGTCTCCGCGCGGTCATCATTGTCGTGCACGCGCGTTGCTAATGAGGACGCGTGGCATGCAGAGCGGGTGTCTCCGGTGGGCCACGGTGGCCACCTCACTCGCCGTTGGGTGGCACGCGCGCGTGTTCCGTGTGTTTACATGTGAGTGTGTTTGTGTGTGTGTTTGTGTGTTTGTGTTTGTGTGTGTTTGTGTGTTTGTGTGTTTGTTTGTGTGTTTGTGTGTGTGTTTGTGTGTGTTTGTGTTTGTGTGTGTTTGTGTGTGTGTGTTTGTGTGTGTGTGTTTGTGTGTGTGTTTGTGTGTGTGTTTGTGTGTGTGTGTTTGTGTGTGTTTGTGTGTGTGTGTTTGTGTGTGTGTGTTTGTGTGTGTGTTTGTGTGTGTGTTTGTGTGTGTGTGTTTGTGTGTGTTTGTGTGTGTGTTTGTGTGTATGTGTTTGTGTGTGTGTGTTTGTGTGTGTTTGTGTGTGTGTGTTTGTGTGTATGTGTTTGTGTGTGTGTGTTTGTGTGTGTTTGTGTGTGTTTGTGTGTGTTTGTGTGTGTGTGTTTGTGTGTGTTTGTGTGTGTGTGTTTGTGTGTGTTTGTGTGTGTGTGTTTGTGTGTGTGTTTGTGTGTGTGTGTTTGTGTGTGTTTGTGTGTGTGTTTGTGTGTGTGTGTTTGTGTGTGTGTTTGTGTATGTGTTTGTGTGTGTGTGTTTGTGTGTGTTTGTGTGTGTGTTTGTGTGTGTGTTTTTGTGTGTGTGTGTTTGTGTGTGTGTGTTTGTGTGTGTGTTTGTGTGTGTGTGTGTTTGTGTGTGTTTGTGTGTGTTTGTGTGTATGTGTTTGTGTGTGTGTGTTTGTGTGTGTTTGTGTGTGTGTGTGTGTGTTTGTGTTTGTGTGTGTTTGTGTGTGTGTGTTTGTGTGTGTGTGTTTGTGTGTGTGTTTGTGTGTGTGTTTGTGTGTGTGTGTTTGTGTGTGTTTGTGTGTGTGTGTTTGTGTGTGTGTGTTTGTGTGTGTGTTTGTGTGTGTGTTTGTGTGTGTGTGTTTGTGTGTGTTTGTGTGTGTGTTTGTGTGTATGTGTTTGTGTGTGTGTGTTTGTGTGTGTTTGTGTGTGTGTGTTTGTGTGTATGTGTTTGTGTGTGTGTGTTTGTGTGTGTTTGTGTGTGTTTGTGTGTGTTTGTGTGTGTGTGTTTGTGTGTGTTTGTGTGTGTGTGTGTTTGTGTGTGTTTGTGTGTGTGTGTTTGTGTGTGTGTTTGTGTGTGTGTGTTTGTGTGTGTTTGTGTGTGTGTTTGTGTGTGTGTGTTTGTGTGTGTGTTTGTGTATGTGTTTGTGTGTGTGTGTTTGTGTGTGTTTGTGTGTGTGTTTGTGTGTGTGTTTTTGTGTGTGTGTGTTTGTGTGTGTGTGTTTGTGTGTGTGTTTGTGTGTGTGTGTGTTTGTGTGTGTTTGTGTGTGTTTGTGTGTATGTGTTTGTGTGTGTGTGTTTGTGTGTGTTTGTGTGTGTGTGTGTTTGTGTGTGTTTGTGTGTGTGTGTTTGTGTGTGTTTGTGTGTGTGTTTGTGTGTGTGTTTGTGTGTGTGTGTTTGTGTGTGTTTGTGTGTGTGTGTTTGTGTGTGTTTGTGTGTGTGTGTGTTTGTGTGTGTGTGGGGGGAGCGGTCTTGTATTGGTTAGCGCTACGCTGCGCTACGATCCCGGCGACCCATGTTTCGATTCCCGCTCACGGCCACCAAGACCAGTGACGATTATCTGAGCCGGTCATGAGCCTCCCCTAGGTCGACTCAGCCTCAAATAAGTACCTGGTGAGGTGCGTAATCATCGTCACTGGGGAGACAAAGGCGGCCGGGCGTGGTGTTGGCCACCCAATCCTTTGTGTGCCTTTGCGGGCCTTCATCGGTGCTCGATAACAGCTCTTGCCCTAACAGTCCGGTCAGGCAATACGGGGGACCTTTGTCTTTGTCACACCCCCGCCCAGCGGGCCCATCCCAGAGGCATCCCCAAGATCGGCTCAGCCTCAAATAAGTACCTGGTGTGGTGCGTAATCATCGTCACTGGGGAGACAAAGGCGGCCAGGCGTGGTGCTGGCCATCCACCTCGTCGTGTGCCGTTCCTGGCTTCACAGGCGCTGCTACTCGCTAACAGCACTTGCCCCAAAGAGTCCATCAACGCTTTGTCTGCGTGTCATGCTCCACGGGGAGTCCAGTTACTTGGTTCACCGGCGGCGCGGTGTTGCCGCTGCGAGGCTCGCAGAAACAATGCCCTGCCGACGAGTGAAACCACTCAGCCATATCCCTGCTGTCATTTCGGAAGGTCCGATTTAAAATAATAATGATGATAATTATTCTCATTGCGCGATCAGCCCTCGTGGGAGATCTTTAGACCAAGGGTGCGAGGCGGTGACCCCACCTGGCTCCTCCACGTGCCGCTGAACACAGCCGGCATCGTCATCCGGGCGACGCGGACGCCGTTCAGTGGAGTCGAGCTTCTTCGATAGTTGGGGTGCTGTTTTGTGTGGGTTAGGTCGCGTAAATATGAATGTATTTAAACCATCACCACCACCACCACCACCACTACCATCACCCGCCATGCCAATTAGTAAGGTTGTGCACGCCACCGTAACTTTACGTCTTCAGAACACCGGCGGCGTGTTGGAGATTACAGCCACAACATTTACAGTTTGAGCACGACGTGGTGATTACAACCAGCCACATCGCGCAATTCGATAGATTTGTGATCTAACTCAAAACAACCCCCTTAAGTGATACATAAAATTGACTCGTGATGAGTCCAGGGTTTGATCAGCGGGCGCTAAATGCCCCTGGGGGGGGGGGGAATGCCCCCCCCCTCTAAACTGCCCACCCTCTAAAAGCCCGCAGCCACCGGTGGCACCGGCGTGGATGTCGAGTGGACCCACTGACCACTGTGGAGGAGGACCTCTCAAGAGCCGACTGTGACGTGTCCCCCCGGCGCCGTTGGCACTGAGCTCCCCGACGCGAGTCGCTCCGTCGAGCTGCGAGTCTCCGCCTCTTGGTCGCTCCCTGATACATGCAGGAGCCTGCTTCGACGCAGTCGTCACCGTGCTTCTCGTGTTTAATTGTTGTTCAATTAAGCAGTGAGAGTTTACACATCGCATCGTGTGATCTCGAACGCCCTCTGGTTTTGTCTGCACCGCGTGGGGGTGTGCTCGTGTTATTATATTCGTGTTCTCCCCAGCTGAATTGGTGTTGATTTTGTTTTCGTTAAATTTAAACTTTATTTTTGCACATGCCAACGTGTGTTCCAAATTCGTTCGTCGCTCTGCCTGTGTAGGTAGTTTCGAGCACTGCGTTGCAGCGGCGCACAAGACGATGGCAAAGGTACCCCGTGCAGTCTTAACAGACTGTTGGGGGCAAGTGCAGTTTGCGAGCACCTATTAAGCGCAGCCTGGCATCAGAGGGGGTGCGTGGCCAACACCGCCGCACCTCATTTGAGGCTGAGTCGTCATAGGGGAGGCCCAGTACCGGTTCAGATAATCGACGCTGGAATGGTGATTGTGGTGAACAAAACGTACACGCAAACATACTTTAAAAAAATCCACATTTGGCATTAATGGCAATAATTAGAACAACTAACGAGTGATAATACGTTACAGACGGTTGTCAATCCCCAGCTTGATGCCGGCTTCATGCACGATCCGTGCGGTGTGCTTGGGGTTGTTTGGCCATTAGGACCGGGGGTGGGGGGGGGGGGACAGCACTCTCCACCCGTGGTGGCCGTAGCCGGGAATGACTCAAATTCAGGGGGTCGCCAGGTTCGTTGCACGATGGCGCTAACCACTTGCGCCACCGCTCTGTGATTGGATTCAATCGCCGTGAGGAGTTAGGAGTAATCCCGCACATTCTTTGTCAGTGTCCATTGTCGGAGCAGCTCGTTTCATCCGCGCCATCGACTCGCTCTGGACGGGAAGACTTGTCCGGGCACTGGGGTCGCCTCCCCTTGAGACGACCCCCTGGGGATCACTCGAGAGAGAGAGAAAGAAGAAGTAAAAACAGGGACGAACTTTTTTTCTTAATCGCATCGTAATTATACGTATGTGTACATTAATAATCAACCAAATACTACACACGCCCTAAAGACAATACGCGATAATTGTCGCATCCAAACGTCGGAGCGCCGGCTCGCGAACACCATCCGCACGTTGCATTGCAAGCCTTGCATGTCATCCCTCTGACACCTCGACAGACAAAGCAATCACAGGCGTGGGGAGGACGGGGGAGAATGGCGGGGGGCTCCGAGCTGCTGCTGCTCCACCGCGGTCACCGTCAGGGTCTCTTCCATCAGCACGCACGCCATCGCTGATTGGAGTCGCCGCCGTGGCTAGGAGATGTTAACGACCTCGCCTGGTATGCAGGAGGTCGTAGGTTCGATCCCGACCCTGACACCCGCTGCTGTATATGCGAGGTTTGCGGTGTCTCTCTCTCTGTCTCTCTCCCCATGGTCGCGTGGCATTTGTCTCCGGGTCCCTCCGGTTCCTCCCCCCCCCCCCCACACATTTAGAATCAAAGTCACCACGCGTTGAGTGTTTGGCTGCAATAGATCTCCACGTGATGATAATAAGACACTTCGTGGAGCTTTCATTCGTGGCCAGGGGAGGTGGAGGGTGTGCCAAGGCCGAAAGGTGTTACCTGCTGCTGCTGCCGCTTCTCCTGCCGCGGCCTGCGAGTTTTAATTGATTTCGAGGAAGATTTTTTGGGCAAATTCCATCCGCCCTGCCGCGCCGCGCGTGGGTGTGCGCCGCGCGCCTGTGTCCCCGCGTGGGCGTGCAAGTGCCTATGTGTGTGTGTATGTGCGCGTGTGTGTGTGTGTACGTGCGTGTGTGTGTGTGTATGTGCGCGCGTGCGTGTTTATGAGCGCATGTGCGTGTGTGTATGCGCGTGTGCGTGTGTATGTGCCATGTGCGTGTATATATGCGCGTGTGTGAAAGTGAGTGCATCAGTGTGGAGCGGTAGTGCAACGGTTAGCGCGCTGCGCTACAAACCGGGTTGTGCGCAGGGAGCGGTGGCACCGTGGTTAGCGCGCTGCGCTACTAACCCGACCACCCGATTCTCGTTCACGTGAACGCCAGTGATGATCATTCTTAATTGGTACTGGGCCTCCTCTAGGTCGACTTGGCCTCATATGAGTATCTGGTGCAGTGTGTAAACATCGCCACTGGGGAGACAAAGGCGGCCCGCCGTGGTGCTGGCGACGGAACACCATCGTGCACCGTGCCGGCCTTCTCGTTAACAGCACTTGGCCCCCGACAGCCTGTTGAGGCTCTACGGGTCACCTTTGTCTTTGTGTTCGCACCTTTTCGCGCGCACGCATGCGAGCACACGCGCGCGTGTGCGCCTGAATATGCAAACTCGCTCGCCCCCTCCCCCCTCCCCGTCTCTGCACAATGCCCGTGAGTGACGGCGGTAGCTTCTGCTCCATAAGACCCCGGCGCGCGGGGAGATCGCTCGCAGTGCCCGCGTTCTGTTTAGTTTCGAGCCCCAGCGCGTATTTATTTATTCGCGAATCGTCAACGCTCCCTCCTCTCCGCCTATCCCCCCCCCTTCTCTCTCCGTCTCTCTTGATGGAGGCTGCTCTCTCCCCCCCCCCCCTTGATGGAGGCTGCTCTCCCCCCCCCCCCCCCCCTTGATGGAGGCTGCTCTCCCGCTCGAGGATTTCATCCTCCGACAAAAGGGCCCCAGAAGGCGACGTTGCTGCCTCGCGCGTTGCGGCTCAGCCCCCGCTGCCGCTTTTGTCTTTTGGGTCGACGGCCGCAGCCGCTAATGAAGCGAATAGCGACTGAGTAGTCCTTGGTAACCCCCCCTCACCCCCCCCCTCCCCGCTTGTGAGAGCACGGTACGTGGTGGAATGTGACACCCGGGTGAGCGGGAGTGGGTCGCCCAGGGCCCCGCCTGGTCGCAGCCGTGACGAGGTGGGGATACCCGATGCGGTGTGCCGGGTAGGGAACTCTTGTTTGTTATATATGTGTATTGCATCTCTCCAAGACTCGGCGTGTTCAGCCATCACACTGCAGCTCACCATGTGTGCATGTTGACCTTCTTTCGCGCCGTACGTCGCCAACCATGCCAATCGGAGGCGCGATTCGCAATAACTCAGCCACCCGCCCACTCACTTGCCCACTAACTCGCCCACTCGTCCACCCACTCGTCCACCCACTCACCCGATCAATCGCCCACTCATCAACCCCCTCTCCCCTCCACTCCCCCGCCCATCCACCCACTCACTCGCCCACTCACTCCCCCCATCATCGCCTCTTTCCCAAACAGCTCGTTATCCTCGCTCACTCTAAGTAACGTCTTAACGCAGCTCAAGAAGCCTGGTTGTTGCATGCTGCTTGGCGTCTTGTGACTCTGGACCTGATGTGCTCAGCAACCACAATACAAAAGAATCCCAGAGTCGAGCGGTGATGGCACATCAAGCTGCTACAGGAGCCCTCTGTGTGTCTGTGGGTCCCTGTGTGCTGGGAAGCGAGTCTCGATGTGTTAGTCGCTGGGCCGGTGTGTGAATATATGTCGGAGTCTGCGGGTCTGTGCTTGAGTCTGCACCATGCGGATTTGATTCGCATCGCGTCCACATGCGAGTGCATCTCCATGGACGCTGGGGGCATAATCAGTAAACAAAGTGGGGGGAGCGGTAGCGTAGCGGTGAGCGTGCTGCGCTAACAACCCCGGGGAACCCATTCCCGCTCATGGCCAGCACCGGTGACGATTATCAGAACCGGTCTTGGGCCTCCCCTAAGTCGACTCAGCCTCAATTGAGTACCTGGTGCGATGTGTAAAAACATTTCCACGTGGGAGACAAAGGCGGCCGGGCGTGGTGCTGGCCACTCACCCCCTCGTGTGCCGTTCCGGTCTTCATAGGTGCTCGCAAACAGCACTTGCCCCTACAGTCTGTTAAGCCTATGCGGGGATCTTGTGGCTGTGGGGTGTGTGTGTTAATGTGGCTGTGTGTGTTAATGTGTGTGTTAATGTGGATGTGTGTGTGTTAATGTGTGTGTGTTAATGTGGCTGTGTGTGTTAATGTGGCTGTGTGTGTGTTAATGTGGCTGTGTGTGTTAATGTGGCTGTGTGTGTGTTAATGTGGCTGTATGTGTATTAATGTGGCTGTGTGTGTGTTAATGTGGTTGTGTGTGTGTTAATGTGGTTGTGTGTGTGTTAATGTGGCTGTATGTGTTAAGGTGGATGTGTGTGTTAATGTGGCTGTGTGTGTGTTAATGTGGATGTGTGTTTTAATGTGGATGTGTGTGTTAATGTGGCTGTGTGTGTTAATGTGGCTGTGTGTATTAATGTGGTTGTGTGTGTGTTAATGTGGTTGTGTGTGTTAATGTGGCTGTGTGTGTTAATGCGGCTGTGTGTGTGTTAATGTGGCTGTGTGTGTGTTAATGTGGCTGTATGTGTTAAGGTGGCTGTGTGTGTTAATGTGGCTGTGTGTGTGTTAATGTGGATGTGTGTGTTAATGTGGATATGTGTGTTAATGTGGCTGTGTGTGTTAATGTGGCTGCGTGTATTAATGTGGCTGTGTGTGTGTTAATGTGGTTGTGTGTGTGTTAATGTGGCTGTGTGTGTTAATGTGGCTGTGTGTGTGTTCATGTGGCTGTGTGTGTGTTAATGTGGCTGTGTGTGTTAATGTGGATGTGTGTGGTAATGTGGCTGTGTGTGTTAATGTGGCTGTGTGTGTGTTAATGTGGTACAGTAGGGGGCACAGGTGGTGCATCAGCCAGTCATCTCGGTCATCTCGGTCAGTCGACCCGTGGCACCTGCTGGGTCTGCCCTGTAACCTCCTGCCAGCGGGCGTTCGACACTTCACGTGGCCTCAAGGTGCACTTGGCCTGGCACAAGCGTCGTTAGTGGCGAATGGCGGTTTTTGTTGTGTGTGTTAATGTGGCTGTGTGTGTGTTAATGTGGCTGTGTGTGTGTTAATGTGGCTGTGTGTGTTAATGTGTGTGTGTAAATGTGGCGATGTGTGTGTTAATGTGGTTGTGGGGTGTGTATGTTAATGTGGCTGTGTGTTAATGTGGCAGTGTGTGTGTTAATGTGATTGTGTGTGTATTAATGTGGCTATGTGTGTGTTAATGTGGCTGTGTGTTAATGTGGCAGTGTGTGTGTTAATGTGGTTGTGTGTGTGTTAATGTGGCTGTGTGTGTTAATGTGGCTGTGTGTGTGTTAATGTGGTTGTGTGTGTGTTAATGTGGCTGTGTGTGTGTCTTCATGTGGCTATGGGGTGTGTGTGTGTGTTAATCTGTGGTTGTCTGCCTGCCAAAGAGGATCCCCACCCTTGACTCGGAGAATCAAATTGCCGATGGAAAGTGAACAGGACGAGCGGTTCACCGCTTCAATCGGCACACACGCGGACACACGCGGACACGTGAACACACACGCGTGGGCACGTGGACACGTGGACACACGCAAGCGGGCTCCTTTCTGATATTCGTGAGAAGATTGCGAGGGGCAAACACATAAAAGGTAAAAACATGTTTTTAAAGTATTCATTATTTCTATTTTCACATCCATCGCTCGTTTTACCTTTTAACAATCTCTTCACGGGACGGTAATGAGTCGTGTTCAGTCCAGAGCATCCGACGCGGCCTTGCGAGCGCTAAATTGGTATCGGGCGGTCGGCGTGCCTAGCGCCGCAGGTGTCCGGTGGGGGTGTGCGGTGTGGGGGTGTGGGGTGTGAGGTGTGCGGTGTGGGGTGTGCAGTGTGGGGTGTGGGTGTGCAGTGTGGGGTGTGCGGTGTTGGGTGTGCGGTGTGGGGTGTGGGGTGTGGGGTGTGAGGGGTGGGGTGTGCGGTGTGGGGTGTGCAGTGTGGGGTGTGGGGTGTGGGGTGTGAGGTGTGCGGTGTGGGGTGTGCAGTGTGGGGTGTGGGGTGTGCAGTGTGAGGTGTGCGGTGTGGGGTGTGCGGTGTGGGGTGTGCGGTGTGGGGTGTGGGGTGTGCGGTGTGGGGTGTGGGGTGTTGGGTGTGCGGTGTGGGGTGTGGGGTGTGCGGTGTGGGGTGTGCGGTGTGGGGTGTGGGGTGTGCGGTGTGGGGTGTGCGGTGTGGGGTGTGCGGTGTGGGGGTGTGCGGTGTGGGGTGTTGGGTGTGCGGTGTGGGGTGTGGGGTGTGGGGTGTGCGGTGTGGGGTGTGCGGTGTGGGGTGTGCGGTGTGGGGTGTGCGGTGTGGGGTGTGCGGTGTGGGGTGTGCGGTGTGGGGTGTGCGGTGTGGGGTGTGGGGTGTGCGGTGTGGGGTGTGCGGTGTGGGGTGTGCGGTGTTGGGTGTGCGGTGTGGGGTGTGGGGTGTGCGGTGTGGGGTGTGCGGTGTGGGGTGTGCGGTGTGGGGTGTGGGGTGTGCGGTGTGGGGTGTGAGGTGTGGAGTGTAGGGTGTGCGGTGTGGGGTGTGGGGTGTGCGGTGTGGGGTGTGCGGTGTGGGGTGTGCGTTGTGGGGTGTGCGGTGTGGGGTGTGCGGTGTGAGGTGTGGGGTGTGGGGTGTGCGGTTATGCGGTGAACGCACGAGGGCTGGTCGACCCGTGCGCCCGTGTGCCACCCACACGTCCCAGGTCTGCCATCTCTGCCACCCACACCACCGCTCACCCCAACACAAATTACTCCCCCCCCCCCCCCCCGTTTTAGCCACGACACACTGGCGATGGGGTGGCCAGCTCCACGCCCGGCAGCCTGTTTCCCCAATAATGGTATTAGTCCACTGCACCATATGAGGCTGAGTTGACGTAGGGGAAGCCCAGGATCGGTCCAGATAATCGTCACGGGTGTTGGCCATGAGCGGAAATCGAACTCGGGTCGACGGGTTCGTAGCGCTAACCGCTACACACGCACACACACACACACCACTTGTGCCACCTACAGCCACCCTACTCATACCACCCACCCCACCCACACCACACACCCCATCAACCCCCACCACCCTTACCACCCTCACTACCCACACCATCCACACCACCCCCACGCCACCTCGCCCCCTGCTCCGTTGGCGCGTGCCCATGCACGTGCACGCGCGTCCCTCCAGTGAGAGCACCGCCTCCTCCCTCGCCTCTCGCACTGCCACCGCTGCTGCTGCCGCTGCTGCAGCCGCAGCTGCTGCCGCTGCTGCCACTGCTGCTACTGCTGCCGCTGCTGCAGCTGCTGCGTCGTTTTGGCAGCGTGTGCCCGGTTCGGCCCCAGCGAGGGGATTTGTGGCGTGGGGTCGAGGGCTTCGCTCGCCGGGGTGGATTACGAGTGGAGTGACATGTGGCGGGATTTGACGAGCGGACAGCTGGGGTGGGAATGCCACAATCAGCGCGGGGTCGTGGGTCGGAGTACTGGGCGGTTTTATTATTTATTTGGAAAGGAGCGAGGGGGGCGGAGGATGGCGAGATGGTGGGGGAAGTCGCTGATGTCCCCATTGACCAGAATCACACGTGCCAAGAGACCTCAAAACCTCCGCCGACAAGGCCCGGGGGGGGGGCGGCGGTTCGGCGCAGCGGTTAGCAGCGGACAGCACTCGGAACCACCACGTCCCGTAATTCCTCCGATCAGTTTGTGTCTCCCGCATTGAGTTGGAGAGTGATGGAGGCTGCCGACGTCCCACACGGTTGAGGCGTTTCGTTTGTGTTTGTGGGGAAATCTAACATGTGTTGGGTTATCTGGGTGGGGGTATGGTGGGGGGGGGGGCAGGCGCAGTGGTGAGCGCACTGAACGCGGCGACGCAATTTCTGTTTGCGGCCGCGGCTAAGATCACCAGGCCTCCCTCGCCTTCGGCAACTCGCACTGACCAGCGTGGTGAAGTATGGTCGAGCAACTCCCGTCGCCGACACGGCGTGGAGATCGCCTTTGTCGAGGCAAGCGAGTCGACACCGGTGGAGGGCTGCGGATGATGAGACCGCGCGTCGTTCGGCTGTCGCGTCAGGCATCTAAGGAAACGTCGCACCTCCCCGAATCATCCCACGCAAACCCGTGAGCTGAGGTGGCCGGACGAAATGCAGTACAGCAAGGCGGTTTCTGCGAACTGATCGCGGACTGCGCCACGCTTTGTCGTGTACTTATTTGCCCGGGAGAGCCACGCTGCTGGGTCGCAAGGCTTGTCTTCAGGAGGGTCACGCTGCCGCTACTTTGGGTGTTTGCTTGTCGATGTTTCCATCCCAAATAATTGTCATCGTTAATTTGATTGTACACTTTGGGAGGAAACCGGAGCAGTGGGGAAAAAAATCCGTACAGCTCGCGCGAGGGAGCCTTGCTCTATCCCTGTACAGATGTAAGCAGATGGCAATCAGTTCACTTTTTTACAGGAGGGTGCTGCTGCTGCTGTTGCCACATTGGGAAGCTTAACTCTCAACAGAGGTTGGATCACAAAGACAAACGCCAGCGGCCCCCACCCATGCCCGAAAGAACCTTAACAGACAGTTGAGGGTGAAAGTGTTGTTCTCAAGCACTTATTAAGGCAGGAACGGCGTGTCATCGGGGGTGGTGTGGCCCGCACCACGCCAGGGCCCCCTTTGTCTCCCGAGTGCTCTCGTTTATTCTCCGCACAAGGCACTAATGTGAAGGCTGAGTTGACCCTAGGGAAAGCCCAGCACCGGTTCCCAGGTGCTGCACGGCAGAGGTTGCGTGTGCCACTGCAGAGCGACGGACAGCTTCATTTGCTGCAGATGAGGAGGTGAGGTCGATCAGTGATGGCTACGCTGCTGCTGCTGCTGCTGCACGTGACTGCTGCCTGTGACCCAGCGCTGTGGAGGCAGCAGTAGCCCCAGGGTGGGTGCATCACCGAACTCGTGCTCTTGTCAAACTCCCTTCTCGTGGGTGGGCGTCGAGGAGTTGCCGTACCCTTGCTCGCCAGCAAGTGAGCTAATCGCCAGCTGTTTCCATCTGTGCGGGGATAGAGGGTTGCCCCCTTGCGCAAGGCGTGGAGTGCTCCGGGTTCCTCCTCCCACGTCCATAATAAACACAACTCGTCATTAATTGGCTGAAAACGTCTTAAAATAAAAACCCAATGTAGCAGCAGCAGAAACCTGCGGAGAAAAATAGTCCTACGACCAAGCAGCGTGGTTCTTCTGGATACATGAGTGAATTATTATCATCGTTCTCGATCTCGTGAGCGATCCACCAACCCCTCGCTGCTCTAGCGACGTGCCGTGGTGCCACGTGGTGCCACGTGGTGCCACGTGGTGCCACGCCGCGCCGCGCCGCGCTAAGCGGGGACGGAGAGAGAGGGGGCCGCGAGGATCATTAGCGGCGCGGCTTTGTGATGAGCACCCATTGCCCCAGAAAGAATGCCGGGAGGAAAATTAAAATAATGAAAGCCGCTACGGTGGCAGTGACGGCGGCGGTGGCAGTGGTGGTGGTGGAGCTGCGTTCTGGGACGCGGGTCGTGTGTAATCTACACGGGAAGCGGTCTCCAGGGACCCGCGCGCTTAATTATTAATGCGCTTTAATTTATCCGCGTCCTTGGCTGGTAATTGCCGGCGTCTGTTTGCAAAGCACGCCGCTCATCCGGAAACAAAAAAAATGTTAATAGCCAAAGCTTGAATATTAACGCGCTTGGAGTTTTAATTATTTCATTGGAATATTCCCCGTTTCTCTCTCTTGGAGACGCGGGCGGGCGGGCGGGTGGGCGGGTAAGCGGGGTCCTGTTAGCGATGCGCGCCGCGCCAGCGATCCGCTTTACACGTTCCGAGGCGCACTTCTTATTCATTATGCATCGGAAACAAACAGCAGCGCATGAAATATACAAAAAAGCTCGCGGCATCGCGGCGCTCGAACCTAAGCGCTCATATTACGCGCGCCTCCCGATCAAGAGCGAGCGAGCGAGCACGCTCAGGAATGAAAGTTTCCCTGCCCGTGCCGTCGATGGCTCCTTCCCACGTGGAGCGACGCGCGGCGTCACAACAGCGCAGCCTCCGTTCGCGGCCTCGAGGAAGCCACTCGGGCTTGACGCACGACGAGCGCGCAATTTCACAGCGGTCTCGACAGCAACCTGCCCCGCAAGTCCGATTAAGGGGTAATTACATTTCGCCGTTCGCACAGATGTAATGCGTGCCGTGTTAACGGCGGCTGCTCTTAGTTCACGCGTCCGCCTCCGCTGTTGGGGAGTGGGGGAGGGCGGTCGAGATGACGGCGATGGTGATGTGTGTTCGTGATATTTTATTCTCCGTGTCGCGGAACCGTGAATACAATAGCGAAAATTCGTCGCGTTTTGTATGTGGCAATATCTGCTCGCGGTCCGGACCGTACCACCTGAGCCTTAGCGTGAGGGCGGGGGGACACGGGCACTGATACGTGAACGTGTGTCGCCCGTTTCAGCAGCGCGTTAATCTAAAATAATTGAGCAATGTTGTAAATATATACAGCAATAGCCCCCCCCCCCCTCCCATTTATATCACTCTCCCCGCTTACTTTTTTTTGTCATTTCGCAAATACGTCGTCACTTATTAACGCCGCTGTCTGATTGGCATTGCCGCAACCCCACACTTACGTCGCTGAGAGCATCGTCCGTGCTGTCTCGTATCCGTCGCCTCCCCACCTACCCTGCACACGAACCACTTTGCGTCGTGCATCAGAACTGTACCATGGAGTACAACATATTATTTACGTTGCGGTGTTTTGGTGATTTCGAAAAAAAATCGTTTCGATTTACGTCGTTTCAATATTTCAGAAATGCATCCCCGACATACACCGGGGTATTTCTGCATTTGTTGTGTTTATTCGCAGGCCGTTTACTCGATGGTATTATGTACCTTCTCCCTCCGCACACCTGCTTGGGAGATCTGGAGAGTGATGGATGGACACTTGCAAGTCGCACATACCATATCGATACATAGACTACACTATAAACTATTTTTTTGTTGTACCAGGTCAGGCCCACTCACTCATATGGCTCTTTGTCAGAAGCGACCTGGCTATCATAAATGACCGCTCAACGAAGTCGCTTATCGCGTGGAAATGCAGAGCAGCCAAATACCCTAAATGCGTGACGTTGATTCTAAATGTCGACGGACAAACCGAAGGACTCGGAGAAATATCCAAGTGACAACCGGTAGAGAGACACGCAGACTCCAAATATGCAGGCATCGTCAGGGTCGGGATCGAACCCACGACCTCCTGTATTCCAGGCGAGGAAGCAAACATCTCCCCACCGTGGCGCCCTTAACTAACCCTACGCTAGCTATATTTATTCCCGGCTCGTTCCGGAACCACGAGCAGTCGGGTTCAGGTTTTCACTCCACCACCACCACTGCCACCGCGACTCCCCCCCCTCCCCCCGGGTGGGAGCGGAATGGAGGCGGCGGGCGTTAGATCATCGCGTTGCGGGTGCTTGTCCGAGCTCCGCACTCTGCCGATTGTTCCTCTCAGCGGGATTGTTCAATTCTCTAAGCCACAATCTGAACCCTGAATGTCATTCCGCTGGCAGTGCCAGGTGCTCTTCAAACGTTGTGTGGGGGGGGGGGGAGAATAAAACGAATTTGAAAGCCTCCGTTAGCCCCGTGGCTCGGTCGCCCTTCCGTGCGCCACGCTCTAAGGTCACACGCTGCTGCTGCTATGAATTAAGTGGCGGTAAAGGCAAAGAGGGGGCGGGGGTGTGGTGGGCCGGGGGGGGGGGGGGGGGGTTCCAGGGAATCGGAGGGGCCGGGCCAGCACCGCCAAGATCCCGGGTCCCAATCCGAGGTATGAGCCATGCACAGCCGAGCGATCGAGACGATGGGGGGGGGGGGGGGGCTTCGTTGTGAGTGCGCCGATGATGGCCTCAGGCCGCTCGCCTCCAGACGACTGCTGCCACCGACGTCATATGGGCGAACCACCCACACGTCACAGTGACGAATCAACCACGTGTCACAGTGACGAGCCACCCACGCGTCACAGTGACGAGCCACCCACGCGTCACAGTGACGAGCCACCCATGTGTCACAGTAACGAGCCACCCACGTGTCACAGTGACGAGCCACCCACACGTCGCAATGTGAGGACTTTGCCTGATTGGGACGACAGTCCCGACCCTTGAGAGTTAAACGATTGTTGCAGTTGTTTTTGTACCGCCGCGTGACAAACACGGCACATGTGCATGGACAAAGTGCAGCGCTTGCGTGGTGGATAAGAAGGTCGTCGCTCTTTTATCTCTTTTAATTTACCGAGGGAGAACCTCCACCAATCCTATTTGAGTGATTTTTGCAGGTAATTTGTTCAGCATTGGAATGCAATAGCCAATTGAAGTTGTACGGTGTGGTTTCAGTTGAGGGAATGAAACTACAGAACCGACATGAAACTCGTGCGGAACAAGGGCAGAACATACACACTCCAAATATAAAGATCCCCCATATAGCCTTAACAACTGTTGGGGCATGTGCTGTTAGCACCTATGAAGGCTAGCACTGCACACGAGGGGTGGGTGGTTAGCACCACTCCCGGCCGCCTTTGTCTGCCCAGTGGCGATGTTTACACACCGCACCAGGTACTCATTTGAGGCTGAGGCGACCTAAGGGAGATCCACGATCGGTTCGGATGAGCATCACTAATGTTGGCAATGAACAGGAAACGAACTCGAGTCGCCGGGTTTGTGGCGCTGCACCGTAACCGCCACACTACCGCTCCCCACATGAACTCCACACAAAAAGTTTAAAGACAAAGATCCCCCGTATAGCCTTTAACAGACGACGGGAGAACACACAAACTCCAGACAGCAGGGCACCGAGGTTGGGAAACGAACCCAGGTGCTTATTGCTGTGAGCTACGTGTGTTACCACTGCTCCACCCTGCCGCCCACTTTGAATTTGAAGGGATTTAAGACGTAGTTCTGTAATATCACCTTCTGCAGGCCACTCATGAATACCGTGCAATGATGCCCTCTTCTATTGGGAGATTAACACTTCAGGAGAGAGATTAAAACTTCACGAGAGAGATGAACACTTCACGAGAGAGATGAACACTTCACGAGACAGACAGCAACAAATACTGAACAAAGGGACACTGTGAATAACTTGACGTTTCGTTTCCTTCCCAGATCTATCGCTCCACAAAAAATACTAAAACTTTTTACATGGTCCACCAGCCCGCACGGCCTTATTGCTGTTCACTTTATGTCCGCAGCATTGGTTTATGGGAAGGCAGCGTAGCATCCTCTCTACGTGTCGAGTGACGTATCCCCTCCACAGGGGTGCTCACGACCCCGTTTACAACTGAGAGAGAGAGTGGTCTCACCAAGAGCGGCCTCCCGACAGGTGAATGTGAGCGTCGCGATCACGTCCTCACGCTACCTCGGCGCCACAGTTCCTTCCGGGGATCTCTCTTGGTGAAAAGGCAAATACCCCTCGACTCGATTCCGCGGGCCGGCACCTTACTCGAGTTTGCCTGAGTCGCCACGGTGGTTGGGTGATGTTAACTGCCTCGCCTGCTATACAGGAGGTAGTGGGTTCGATCCCGACCCTGACGCCTGTATATTTAGAGCTTGCATATATCTCCCCTTGATTGCGTGGATTTTTATCTGGGGCCTCCGTTTTTTTACCAACACATTTAGAATGAACGTGCATTATAAAATTTGGCTGCTATAGATTTCCACACGATATAGTATTTGGCTGCTATAGATTTCCACGCAATAAGCCAATTCTATGAGCTATCATTTGTGGCCAGGTCGCTTCTGAAAAAGATACATCTAGATCAGCGGGCCTTACCTGGTACATTAAAACTAGTTCATAGTAACTGTGAGTCTCCATGTAACTGTATGGCTCTCTGTAACTTTGGCTCCTCTCTGCAACATCTCCAATTAGCACGGTTGGCTACATACGGTGAGAAAGAAGTTCAACATACCTACATATGAAACTCTGTGAGTTGCAATGTAACTCTACGGCTCTCTGTAGCTCTGGCTCCTGTTTATGCAACTTCATGGATATCCATGAAACCCTATGGCTCTCCATGTAACTATATGAGTCTCTCTATAACTTTTACGGATCTCGATGAAACTAAACGAGTCTCTACCTATCTATATAACTACTGTACATGTCAACTCTATGGATCTCCATGTAACTCTATAGATCTCTATGAGACTCTGTGTAACTGCAGTGTTCATGTAACTGGCGACGCTGCCGCCGATCCTGAGGCTGAGAAGGGCCAACGAAAAGGGGTTCGTAAATAATTAAACATTCCTTATTTAGCTGAGCTGTTCATTCCACGGAGTTGGGCCACCGCAATTCCAAATAATGACTTCGAAGTCGGAGGTCAATGCGGCAATGCTGACGACGTTAAACAGCTGAATTAAAAGTGCGGAGAGGGAGTGCCGGACCCCTACTGCTCGGTTCTTACCGGCTTCACGTTCCGGGGCCCGTCCAATCATCCTGTCGGAGAGAACTCGGCCTGGCCCCGCATGCGAAGCGTCATCGTCCCCAGACTGTTTGGGGGCAAGTGCTGTTAGCGAGCAGCAGCACCTATGAAGGCCGGGACTGTGCCACACGAGGGGGTGGGTGGGTGGACAGCGCCCGGCCGCCTTTGTCTACCCGGTGCTGATGTTTGCACTCGACGCCAGCTACTCATTTAAAGGCTGAGCCGACCTAACAGAGACCTGGGACTGGATAAATATTCGTGAACGGGAATGAATTTCGGGTGGCCGGGTTATAGCGCAGCGTGCAAACCACTTGGGCTGCCGCTCCCCCCTGGTTCACACACACACACACGTACAAAGTCCAACGTGACTCGGTATAGCTTTGCAGACTGTTTGGGCAAGTGCTGTTGGCGAGCGTCTATTAATGCAAAAAATGTGCTGTGCCCGGCTGCCTTTGTTTTTGGACTCAGCGAGGCTTTCTTGGGTTAACAATGGACATTGTTAAATTATGATGGCTGCCACTCTTATCGCCAGGGTGGAGCATCACTTTGTAATAACGAGCAAATGTCTCGAGAGCCAAATCCTTGCAGAGGAGACGATGGACGTGAAAAACTCGCGAGTTGTCGGTGGGTGGGCGGGTGGGCGGGAGGGTCGGTGAGTGGTTTGGTGAGCGGACGGTTGGGCCGGTGAGACGGTTGGTGGGTTTGCAGATGAGCGGACGGGTGGGCAGGTGAGCGAATGGGTGTCCGTGTGTGCAGGTGGGTGGTAGGGCAGGTGAGCGGGTGGGTGTCCGTGTGAGCGGGTGGGTGGGTGGGCAGGTGAGCGGGTGGGTGTGCGGGGAGGGGGTGGGTGGGTGGGCAGGTGAGCGGGTGGGTGTCCGTGTGAGCGGGTGGGTGGGTGGGCAGGTGAGCGGGTGGGTGTCCGTGTGAGCGGATGGGTGGGTGGGCAGGTGAGCGGGTGGGTGTCCGTGTGAGCGGGTGGGTGGGTGGGCAGGTGAGCGGGTGGGTGTCCGTGTGAGCGGGTGGGTGGGTGGGCAGGTGAGCGGGTGGGTGTCCGTGTGAGCGGGTGGGTGGGTGGGCAGGTGAGCGGGTGGGTGTCCGTGTGTGCAGGTGGGTGGTAGGGCAGGTGAGCGGGTGGGTGTCCGTGTGAGCGGGTGGGTGGGTGGGTGGGCAGGTGAGCGGGTGGGTGTCCGTGTGTGCAGGTGGGTGGTAGGGCAGGTGAGCGGGTGGGTGTCCGTGTGAGCGGGTGGGTGGTAGGGCAGGTGAGCGGGTGGGTGTCCGTGTGAGCGGGTGGGTGGTAGGGCAGGTGAGCGGGTGGGTGTCCGTGTGAGCAGGTGGGTGGTAGGGCAGGTGAGCGGGTGGGTGTCCGTGTGAGCGGGTGGGTGGTAGGCCAGGTGAGCGGGTGGGTGTCCGTGTGTGCAGGTGGGTGCTAGGGCAGGTGAGCGGGTGGGTGTCCGTGTGAGCGGGTGGGTGGGTGGGCAGGTGAGCGGGTGGGTGTCCGTGTGAGCGGGTGGGTGGGTGGGCAGGTGAGCGGGTGGGTGTCCGTGTGAGCGGGTGGGTGGGTGGGCAGGTGAGCGGGTGGGTGTCCGTGTGAGCGGGTGGATGGGTGGGCAGGTGAGCGGGTGGGTGTCCGTGTGAGCGGGTGGGTGGGTGGGCAGGTGAGCGGGTGGGTGTCCGTGTGAGCGGGTGGGTTGGTGGGCAGGTGAGCGGGTGGGTGTCCATGTGAGCGGGTGGGTGGGTGGGCAGGTGAGCGGGTGGGTGTCCGTGTGAGCGGGTGGGTGGTAGGGCAGGTGAGCGGGTGGGTGTCCGTGTGTGCAGGTGGGTGCTAGGGCAGGTGAGCGGGTGGGTGTCCGTGTGAGCGGGTGGGTGGTAGGGCAGGTGAGCGGGTGGGTGTCCGTGTGAGCGGGTGGGTGGGTGGGCAGGTGAGCGGATGGGTGTCCGTGTGAGCGGGTGGGTGGGTGGGCATGTGAGCGGGTGGGTGTCCGTGTGAGCGGGTGGGTGGGTGGGCAGGTGAGCGGGTGGGTGTCCGTGTGAGCGGGTGGGTGGGTGGGCAGGTGAGCGGGTTGGTGTGCGGGGAGGGGGTGGGTGGGTGGGCAGGTGAGCGGGTGGGTGTCCGTGTGAGCGGGTGGGTGGGTGGGCAGGTGAGCGAATGGGTGACCGTGTGTGCAGGTGGGTGCTAGGGCAGGTGAGCGGTTGGGTGTCCGTGTGTGCAGGTGGGTGGTAGGGCAGGTGAGCGGGTGGGTGTCCGTGTGAGCGGGTGGGTGGGTGGGCAGGTGAGCGGGTGGGTGTCCGTGTGAGCGGGTGGGTGGGTGGGCAGGTGAGCGAATGGGTGACCGTGTGTGCAGGTGGGTGCTAGGGCAGGTGAGCGGGTGGGTGTCCGTGTGTGCAGGTGGGTGGTAGGGCAGGTGAGCGGGTGGGTGTCCGTGTGAGCGGGTGGGTGGGTGGGCAGGTGAGCGGGTTGGCGTGCGGGGAGGGGGTGGGTGCTAGGGCAGGTGAGCGGGTGGGTGTCCGTGTGAGCGGGTGGGTGGGTGGGCAGGTGAGCGGGTGGGTGTCCGTGTGAGCGGGTGGGTGGGTGGGCAGGTGAGCGGGTGGGTGTGCGGGGAGGGGGTGGGTGCTAGGGCAGGTGAGCGGGTGGGTGTCCGTGTGAGCGGGTGGGTGGGTGGGCAGGTGAGCGGGTGGGTGTCCGTGTGAGCGGGTGGGTGGGTGGGCAGGTGAGCGGGTGGGTGTCCGTGTGAGCGGGTGGGTGGGTGGGCAGGTGAGCGGGTGGGTGGGTGGGTGTGCGGGGAGGGGGGTGGTGGAAGAGCGACGATCCATCCCGGCCCGGCGTCCTGGGCCGCTGAGTCGCGAGGCATCTCGGCGCCGCTCGGACATCTGAGCGAGGGCGCCCAGCGCGGGTGCGCCGACCCCGGAGTGAATGCCGCCTCCGTGCTCTCGCCGAGTCTCGCGAGATGAGACTCGGCGTTGCCATCGGTGCTTTGCCGGGCGACGTGGTGGCCAGCAGAGGGCAATCCGTCGTTGTGCTGTACTTCTATGGCGTCGTCGTGGACGTTCCCTCCATCCACCTTCACCAAACTCGCACCAACCAGCGCGGTGAAGTATGGTCAAATAAAAATAAAAATGATGATGATGATTCTACCACGACCAAATGGCTGCAAGAAAAACAAGTGCATTCGTTTTGCATGCCCCGGTTACACATGGTTTTCCATAAAAGCAGTTAACAGCTGATGCATTGCGGTATGAGAATCTCATAATAACCTCTAAGCCAGTTAATGATAATATAAATAAACTGTTGAGACTGTGTATAAAATCCCATTACGAGGCAGTTGTAAATTGCGGCTGTGTAATTTTTCGTGGCTTTAGTGAGTTTCGGGGACTTCTAATTGTGTGTTTTGTTTCACCGTGTTGTACTCGGCGTGCCAAGTTCTGAACCCGAGCGAACCGCTTTCGATTTTTTTTCACGGTGATTGTTTTTTCACTCGCAGTGCCTCCCCGAGTTACGTCTCCCCATTTCACGCCATTTTCGCGAAGCGCGTGTGTCCTCGAATCCACCCGTTGCTCTCCCTGTGCCCATCGCTACCAACTCTGGGCACGCAGTCTGCGGCAATCTCCACGCCACGACAAAGCACATCTACGAATTAAACTATTTTTATTTTCACCAGGAAAGGCCCACTGATCTACTATATAGCTGTCATTCAGAAGCGAACTGGCTATCACAAATGATAGCTCAACGAAATGGCTTAACATCGCGTGGAGACATTTATCGCAGCCAATTACTCTACACGCGTTACATTGATTCTCAACGTGGAAGGAAAACCCGGTGGTCGAGACCCATGACGGTAGTGGCGGCCGAAGCAGAGAAGACCGTGAGACCGAGTCGAGCGCCCTGAGAACGATTGTTGAAGGGCGCTTTCTAAATTGTGAATGATTACGATGATTACTCCTCCTGCCACCACGACTGCTGCTCCTCGCCGAGAGGGTCGAGCAAGGGGCGTGGCAGCGTGCCGCTCGGGAGGGGCCACGCGGCTCCCGAAGGCCTTCCTCGTGACGTCACTCCACACGCAATTGCTCTTGAACTATTGAGTGTCTGTGGCTGTTGTTGTTGTTATTGTTGTTGCCCCGCCCTGCGGATGGAGCGACATCCCGGCCGAGCGAAGGTCGAGGAGGCCTCAATGGGCGGGGATCGGGGGCTCAAATTTAACTTCGCCAACTTTTTGAAAATCGAAAAATGGGTTCGGAGAATAAAACAACAACAACAGCAACAACAACAACTGCAAGAGGAACATTTAAAAGGCGAACACGCGGCGTGGTGATTGCTTCGTGTTTTTAGGCTGCGAGTCAGTGCCGTGGGGCGCAATTTTGTCAAAAGTGTGGGAGGGAACGGTGAGGCTAACAGCATGGGTGGTGGAGTGGGGGGGCAATTTTCATCTGTGGGGGGTGAGTGGAGGGAGGGGCTTTGAGTGGGGGGGGGGGGGTTGAAGGGGAGGGAGAGGAAGGTGGGGAGACGTGGCCTCAAGAACCCAGCACACGATGCTGTGATCCCGGCCACCTGAGTTCGACTCCTGGTCTCTGAAGCAGCCCGGCACCCGCGCCCAACCCCCCACCCAACTCCACCAACCCAGACCGACCAGCCTGGTGAAGTGTGGCCAGGCAACAACTCCCGACACCGAGGCGGCATCAGAAGCCCTTCACCCAGCGGTGCATTGACTCAACGGCCGGTGGATTATTATCATCATCGCTAAGCACCGTGGATCGTGATTAAACGCCGCTCGTCATCACCAGGAATCACCCTTCGCTGATTTCTGTTGCTACAAAGGGGGTGCACTGCGCGCTGCGCAGGCGGGAGGGGAATGAGCCCCGATGGTGGAGCGGTGGAGCGGGGGTGGCTGGGTGTTTTGGTCGAAGCTAACGGCCGAGTGGCAGCCTGAAAAGAGGGAAAGGCACCCGAGAGGCCGTCCCCCCGTGGAGACGGAGCGACGAGATCAACCCCGTGCGCGTGTTTGCGCTGTACAGGGTTGGTCAGGCGAGCGGGTGGGGTCAAAGGGGAGAGACGACAGGAAGGGTTGCTCAGGTTCGTGTCGGGGTTGGTGGGCGTGCGGGTGAGCGAGTGAACCAGCGTGGAGATTTCATAGATACCCAGAAACTCTCACAGACACCCCTCGACTCACATGGTCATCTCTAGACTCACACACACACCTGTACACCCATGGAGACCGCTGTACTCACAGAAGAGACCCGTAGTTCTAAACATACACTTATTTTTTTATGGTGGGGCGTCGATAAACAATGTTTCTCTGTCGGGGTTGTTGGTGACTCAGTGAGTGGATGATTGGGTCAGTGAGTGAATGTCTGATATGGTGCTGAAGGTTCGCGGGTTCATGAGTCTCTGCTCATCCAGAGCGGGTGAGTGGGTGAGTGAGCGGGTGAGTGGATGAGCGAGCGGGTGAGTGGGTGAGCGAGCGGGTGAGTGGGTGGGTGAGTGAGCGGGCGGGTGAGTGGGCGAGCATGCGGGCCGGTGAGTGGGTGAGCGAGCGGGGTGAGTGGGTGAGCGAGCGGGTGAGTGGGTGAGCGAGCAGGTGAGTGGGTGAGCGAGCGGGTGACTGGGTGAGCGAGCGGGTGAGTGGGTGAGCGAGCAGGTGAGTGGGTGAGCGAGCGGGTGAGTGGGTGAGCGAGCGGGTGAGTGGGTGAGCGAGCGGGTGACTGGGTGAGCGAGCGGGTGAGTGGGTGAGCGAGCAGGTGAGTGGGTGAGCGAGCGGGTGACTGGGTGAGCGAGCGGGTGAGTGGGTGAGCGAGCAGGTGAGTGGGTGAGCGAGCGGGTGAGTGGGTGAGCGAGCGGGTGAGTGGGTGAGCGAGCGAGCGGGTGAGTGGGTGAGCGAGCGGGTGACTGGGTGAGCGAGCGGGTGAGTGGGTGAGCGAGCAGGTGAGTGGGTGAGCGAGCGGGTGAGTGGGTGAGCGAGCGGGTGAGTGGGTGAGCGAGCGAGCGGGTGAGTGGGTGAGCGAGCGGGCGGGTGAGTGGGTGAGCGAGCGGGCGGGTGAGTAAGCGAGAGGGCGGGTGAGTGGGTGAGCGAGCGGGCGGGTGAGTGGGTGAGCGAGCGGGCGGGTGAGTAAGCGAGCGGGCGATCCACACCGGTAAAACCGCCAGTTGCGCTGGTTGCAGAGTGACGCTGCCTCTGCCATGCGGCGCACGTGCGGTGGTGGTGGCGGCAAAAGCCAAACACAAGATAACAACCCCCCGGAAATTCCATCAAATGCATTCGGGAGGCACTTTTTTAGGCGGGGGCGTACTGCGGGGACTGTAATCTGTGCGTCGCGTTATGAACCCAAATCGGCGGGAGCGACCCCCCCTTCTTTACCGCACGCAAAGTGCTTTTTGAAGCGTGGCGGCGTCCCATGCTCGAGGACGCCTCTCATCGGCTCGCAAGCCCTCTCATTATCGTGATTTTCTTTCTCTCTCTCTTCTCTCTCTTCTTGAAGCGCGGCATGAAAGCGAAGGAGAGAATTCCCCCGAGCACTCTCGGATGGATCGGGGGCGAGAGAGAGGGGGGGGCGAGATGGTGGGATAGGGGGGGGGGCTGTTTAACTCCGCTCAGCTTTCATGTTCTCTCATTGTTGTGCATCTTCAGAGTCGCGGAGCTTCTCTCCCCTAGCCGGTGCGATTGAGGCACAAGGTAGAAAGGGGTGGGGTCAGTGGGCCTGGGGGTGGGGGGTTGCGGGTTGGGAAGGGGGGGAGGCACTGGGGGCATGGAGGAAACACACGGGGGCCCACTTAGGAAGGGACGTAGGCAAAGCAGCTGCCCCATCGCCCCCCGCCCCCCAATAAACAGGACGTGTCCTCTGTGGATTAACTTACCGGAATGGAAAAGACTTGCAGGTTAACCCGTGAGATGCAGGTGGATTACAAGTTAACTCGTGAGATGCAGGTGGATTACAAGTTAACTCGTGAGATGCAGGTGGATTACAAGTTAACTCGTGAGATGCAGGTGGATTACAAGTTAACCCGTGAGATGCAGGTGGATTACAGGTTAACTCGTGAGATGCAGGTGGATTACAAGTTAACTCGTGAGATGCAGGTGGATTACAAGTTAACCCGTGAGATGCAGGTGGATTACAGGTTAACTCGTGAGATGCAGGTGGATTACAAGTTAACTCGTGAGATGCAGGTGGATTACAAGTTAACTCGTGAGATGCAGGTGGATTACAAGTTAACTCGTGAGATGCAGGTGGATTACAAGTTAACTCGTGAGATGCAGGTGGATTACAGGTTAACTCGTGAGATGCAGGTGGATTACAAGTTAACTCGTGAGATGCAGGTGGATTACAAGTTAACTCGTGAGATGCAGGTGGATTACAAGTTAACCCGTGAGATGCAGGTGGATTACAGGTTAACTCGTGAGATGCAGGTGGATTACAAGTTAACTCGTGAGATGCAGGTGGATTACAAGTTAACTCGCGAGATGCAGGTGGATTACAAGTTAACTCGTGAGATGCAGGTGGATTACAGGTTAACTCGTGAGATGCAGGTGGATTACAGGTTAACTTGTGAGATGCAGGTGGATTACAAGTTAACCCGTGAGATGCAGCTGGATTACAGGTTAACTTGTGAGATGCAGGTGGATTACAAGTTAACTCGTGAGATGCAGGTGGATTACAGGTTAACTCGTGAGATGCAGGTGGATTACAGGTTAACTCGTGAGATGCAGGTGGATTACAGGTTATCTCGTGAGATGCAGGTGGATTACAAGTTAACCCGTGAGATGCAGGTGGATTACAGGTTAACTTGTGAGATGCAGGTGGATTACAAGTTAACTCGTGAGATGCAAGTGGATTACAGGTTAACTTGTGAGATGCATGTGGATTACAAGTTAACTCGTGAGATGCAGGCTGGATTGCAGGTTAACCCGTGAGATGCAGGCTGGATTTTTTTCCTGAGCACAAACCCAGCAAGCAAGCAAATACTGAGCAGAAAGCAACCAATGGAGGCTCATCTATGACAAGACTACATCCGCGTGCGTGTTGAGGCAGGAGCACATTGTCCGCAAGCAGAGGTGGGTTATTGACACTTGCAGGGGGCGGTGCGGGTGGCTGTGTGTTATCTGGCAAACATCAATAACGTGCCAATTGTCGAGGTCTCATGGGGAGGGCCGAGGGGGGGGCAATTGCCCCCCTCTACCCCTCCCCTCCCATGGTGATCTGTCACTGTCTGCGGTGAGCGGTGATCATCCGACGGTGCTGCTGCTGCTGTGTTTGCCGTCACGATTCACAAACCAATTCAACACAAAAACACTTCCCAACGAGGAATCCGTCAATAAAGCAGTGCGGTGAAGGCCCATTGCGCGAAACGTTGGCTTTCATACACAGTTCATATTCTGGCCACGACAAGACAAAGATGACCCATCTACAGCCTGTTACACCGGGGCTGTTGGGGCGAGTTCCACGAGCGAGTAACACCGATGAAAGCTGGTGGTGGTGGTCGTGATTGTTTATCTTCTTAAGTTCTCGGGGGTAACGCCGGGGCTCCGTGTCGCGCTCACGGAAATCAACGTTTTGCTTGTAAATCATGGGCGAAGATCAATTCATCAATTGCTGTGTTGAAAAATGGTGGGGGGGGGGGGTGTGGGTGGGTGGTGGGAGGGAGGGAGAAGAGGCCATGGTGGAGACGCATGCATCACGTTTGTTAAGAGAGAGAGAGGGGGGGGAGCAAGCCATAGGACAAATGAGCCTGGAAGCAAATTGGACGATTATGGGGACATTGACGGGCAGACGACGACACCGCGGCCACCGCTCGCGCGATCGACTGGAGGAGAGCGACAGCGCGACAGGGGGGATCGGCGTGCGGCACGCAACAACAAACAACATCAACAACATCAACAGCAACAACAACATCAACAACATCAACAACAACATCAACAACAACAACATCAACAATATCAACAACATCAACAACACCGGCACTGCCGTCGAACGTCGCCGGCATCGCCAGGGAACGGTGCTCCGCGTCATCCACGTGGGTGGGGGTGTGGGTGGGTGGGTGTTAGGGTGGGTGGGTGTTAGGGTGAGTGGGTGTTAGGGTGGTTGGGTGTTAGGGTGGGTGGGTGTTAGGGTGGGTGGGGGTTTTGGTGGGTGGGTGGATGTTAGGGTGGGGGGGTGTTTGGATGGGTGGGTGTTTGGGTGGGTGGGTGTTAGAGTGGGTGGGTGTTAGGGTGGGTGGGTATTAGGGTGGGTGGGTGTTTTGGTGGGTGGGTGCGTGTTTTGGTGGGTGGGTGTTTGGATGTTTGGGTGGGTGGGTGTTTTGGTGTTAGGGTGGGTGGGTGTTAGGGTGGGTGGGTGTTAGGGTGGTTGGGTGTTAGGGTATTAGTTAGGGTGGGTGGGTGTTAGGGTGGGTGGGTGGGAGTATGAGGTTGACAGCGGAGCGATGGCGCTGTGATTAGCACAACTGCGCTATGAACGAAAACGTGGTCAACTGACTTTGGTGATTCCCGGTCACGGCGAACATCAGTGACGAGTAATGGCATGACCCCCCCCCCCCCGCCCACAATACTTCAACAACTCACGCCGACAAAGGTGGTGATGTCTGGTCAAACAACCTCGGACCATGGCGACAAGTGGCTGAAAGTTTTCCACGGCTGATTGACGGCCTCTCTGAGCCGCTGCCTCTTCACGATCCTGCGACACGCAATGATCCATCTTGCGCGTCGACGCAAACTGATTGAGTCATTCCGTCGTCTCGGCAGGCGTCCTGTCAGGCTTGCTCCTCCCTTCGGCTGCCACTCCGTCATGAGTCTCGACCACCGGCCGTGACGCGTCATGCCCCAAGGCCCATTCAATGGGACGACGACTCTGATGGTGGCGTCTCTAACCCTCTGCGTACCGTCATCCTCTTACTATCTCTCGTTGTGTTCCCAAGCAACTGCCGCTCCGCGCGTCTTAAATATTTAATACGAATCATGAAATGCGCCGCTAGAATTTGATGTTTTGTGTAAAACATCGCGAAGGGCGCCAAATCTCTCACCGAATGCGTCCCGGGTCCCTGGTGGAAGGCGAGTGGGTGCCAGGTGCCCGGCAGTAGCCACGGCCGTAGCGAGACGACCTACACTGGACGCGGGTCACCCCCCGTGGCTAGGAGATGTTATCTCCCTCGCCGGGTATACAGGAGATCGCGGGTTCGATCCCGACCCTGGCGCCTCCTATTTGTTTGGAGTTTGCGGTGTCTCTCTCATTTCCCCGTAGTCGCGTGGACTTTTCTCCGGGTCCTCTGGTTTTTTCCCCTCCAACATTGAAAACCGACGGGCATTCTTTGGCCGCTACAAGTGTGCACATGACGATGAGCCACTTCGTTATTGAGCCATCACGTGTGACGGCCAGGTGACCTCTAAAAGAGAGCTAATATGTAGCGCAAGTGGGCTTGCGCTGCGAAAATAACAATGTTCGGTTTAGTGCGCTTGATGCAGGAAGCATTTTCCGATGTCATCGACTGGGGTCAGATGCAGGTGAAAGGAATGGTCCTGCTCGTGGCTATGGAGGCCGCTGAGTAAGGGGAGCGAGAGGAGGCGCGTGAGGGTGGTGACGTCGCGACGTCTCGGATGTGAGGAGGCACGAGAGGTCGTGCCGGCTGCGTGGGGACCACGCGAGTGCAGAGGGTGGGGGGCAGTGGTCCTACTCCAGTCCGGCGACTAAGGGGAGGGCTCTAACACAGGGCTACCCAACCCCCGGGCCGCGGACCGGTAGCGGCCCGTGGCCTGTTAGGAACGGGGCCGCACAGCAGCAGGAGGTGAGAGCGGTGGGTCCGCGCGTGCCCCCCACCCCCATTGTTTTATTATTGACCACTTGGGGCCTCTCTCCCGCACTGCGCGCTCGTCTCAGTCACGGTGTTGGTGAGCCCACAAGCTCTAACCCCGAGCCACGATGAGTAGAAAACAAACGTCGCTGGAGAGCTTCTTTGAAAAGGGGGGAAGACCCAATGATGACCCCCCCCCCCCCCCCGGTGCCAAAAATGTTGGGGACCGCTTCTCTAACATCCGATGCTGGGGAGACTGTGAGGGTAGATCTCGGGATCTCTGTTTGAGACTGTGGGTATTGGCGTGAATCTATGGCTGTCTGTGTGAGTCTGTGTGTCTATTTGATAGTTCGGGTCTCTGTTTGGCTCTTTGTATGAGTCTATGGGTCTCTGTGTGAGTCTATGGGTTGCTGTGTGAGTCTATTGGTCTCTGTGTGAGTCTACGGGTCTCTTTGTGAGTCTATGGGTCTCTTTGTAAGTCAGTGGGTCTCTGTGTGAGTCTACGGGTCTCTTTGTAAGTCAGTGGGTCTCTGTGTGAGTCTACGGGTCTCTTTGTAAGTCTACGGCTCTCTGTGTGAGTCTATGCATCTCTGTGTGAGTCTACGGGTCTCCGTGTGAGTCTACGGGTCTCTGTGTGAGTCTACGGGTCTCCGTGTGAGTCTATGGGTCTCCGTGTGAGTCGATGGGTCTCTGCGTGAATTCTAAGAGCAGACAATGGGGTGAGATAGTCAGGGCAAGTCTTGGAGTTCGCTGGGTGTCTCTGCTGTACAGCAGCAACAGCGGCAGCAAGCTGCGGGACCTGACGGAGGAGAGTCGGCAGTTGTGATGATGGTGACATCTGCGGCTGTGTCCATGATAATGACGACGACATCTTCGCCATGATCACGCCCGAGTGGAAAGGGGACGCGCGGGAGACAGAGCGGAGTAGCAGCGACCTTCGTTTGCAGCTGTGCGGTGGAGACGGTCACGCACGCGTGTGTCGCAAGGCGTGGGTTGCTCGTTGCGTTTCAGAATTGTGCCACCAGCCCCTCCCTCCCCTTCCTCCCTCCCTCCACTTCCTCCCTCCACTTCCTTCCTCCCTCCCCTTCCTTTTTTACGATCAGAGGAAACAAGAAGATGCTCGGTTTAGTCGGCACTTTGCTTCGTTCGTCATGTCGTTTTTTAGGTTTATTTCCGTGGCTTTGCTTTATGTGCCCCCCCCCCCCCTTTTAAATGAAAGATTTTACGTGTTTGACCATCGTGAAACAAAATCAATCTGTGCTACTTTCTTCGTAGACACAGACATCAACACGAAGAAGCAAGCTCCGCTCCTCCTCCTTACCCCTTCCCTACCTCTCTCTATGTTCCCCCTGTCCCTCCCTCCCTCCTTCCCTCCCTGCCCCCCCCCCCTCCCAATTCCAATTCCCCGTTATCGGCCTCGGTGGCCGCGTTTGAGTTTCCGCGTGACGCGCGGCCCTCCCGTTGGTCCGCGCGCCGCTCGGATTGTCTCCAGCGTGGCGTGCGGTGACCCCCCCCCCCCCGCGGCCGCCTCGCCTCGCCGGGATTCTGAGAGACGGCTTCTGCCGCTGTTTCTATCACGGGTGGTGGTGGTGGGGATCTCAAAATGTCGAGGTTGTTTATCTCAAGCCGGCGGGTTGTCCTTGTTTGTTGTTGTTGTGCCGCGTGCTAATCGCCAGCCGTGGTCTTGTCCTTGTGTGCGGTGGTCGCCGGTGATGTCACCAACCTCTCCAGTCGTAGTGTGCGACGTGGCTCATGCAGAACAGACCGTACGTTCCCCCGATCCACAAATACAAATGAGACCTCAGGGATACTGCACTACTCTGCTGATACTCCGGACGCGGTTATCTGGCCTTGCCCACCTGTATGTGAAGTTATGGTTGTTTGCTCTGCATCGACATCAGCAGCCGTACGAAAGACAAAGACCAAAAGGAGGAGCTTGACGGACGCGTGTCAGTGGTGGCGGTGGTGGCGGTGGTGGGGGTGGTGGGGGTGAGATCGCGGCTGTGACGGAGAAGGTGTCGGTGGTCAAACAAAGAACGGAGCGATTTCAGATTCGGTGCTCCTCTCCTGGAGCAGCTGAAATCCCTGAGCCAGTGGTGGGAATTCCTCATTTCTATGGCAGGGATGAGTCTGCACATCGCAAACCCACTATTGACTCCTCCACAATTGGTACAAATTGTGTCGACCACTGGAAGGATGATGGGCTGAGGAAACGTTCTCACCGTACGTCGCCAACCGCACTAATCATCACCACGTAGGCCGGAACGGCACACGACGGCGTGAGAGGCCAGCACCTCGCCCGACCGCCTTTGTCTCCCGAGTAACGATGCTTACACACCATACCAGATACTCATTTGATGCTGAGTCGACCTAGGGGAGGTCCAAAACCGGATCATATGATCGTTACTGGTCTTAGCAGTGAGTGGGAATCAAACTCGCGTCGCCGCGTTCATAGCGCAGCAGAGCGCTAACCACTACGCTACCGCTCCCCACAAAGACAAAGATCCCCCGTATAGCCTTAATAACCTGTTGGGGCAAGTGCTGTTTGGGAGCACCTATGAAGGCGGTTACGGCACACGAGGGGATGGGTGGCCAACACCAGGCCCGGCCGCTTTTGTCTCCCCAGTGGCGATGTTTACACATCACACCGGGTACTCATTTGGGGCTGAGTCGACCTAGGGGAGGCCCAGGACCGGTTCAGATGATCGTAACTGGTGTTGGCCGTGAGCGAAAATCGAACTCGGGAAGCCGGGTTCGTAGCGCAGCGCGCTAACCACTACACACACACACCGCAGTATTAACCAGGGCGGCCGCTGAAATCTAAACCGCGGACCTCTGCAACAACAGGTGGCGAGCGCGCAACCTGTGGGGCGTCCGCGTCAAACTCCCCATTGATGAAGGAGATGGAACAACGCTTCATGGGTGCGCAACGGAGCGCGGAGGGGCACGAGCTCGGAATTCCAATGAGAGACAGAGAGAGAGGAGCACGTGGATCAGAGAAAGTCAACACGACGCACAGGACGTGTTATTGACCGTCGAGGAAAATAATGCGAACTAGGGCAGAACGCGGTCTGGCTCGCGAAGGGGGAATGGGTGGGGGGTGCGTCGTACGAGAGCTGAGAGAGGCACATGCAAGCGAGATTAGCTCAGGCCACGCGAGACGGTGGGATGGAAATGGCACGTGGAGAGGTTCTCCGTCCGGCGGTGGATGGGCCGTGCCCGTCGACGATTAGTCGATGAGTGTGTCGTGCACGTAGGCGAGTGTCGCGCGAGTGATCGCGGATACCGGAGGCGAAACAATTTGCCGCGACAGAGTTCGTAACCTGCGGGAGGTGGCTCCACGTGGCGAGGGCTGCAGACGAGCGCACGCGCGCGTCGAGAAAGGATCCGTGCTGACGCATCTCATCGCCAGCTCCTCATCAGCTCACCAGCGCCCACACAGCAAGAACGGGGCGCGGGCAAGCCGGTAGGTGGACACGTAGGCAGGTGTGCTAATGGGTAGGTAGGTGGGTGGGTTGGTGGATAGTTTGGTGAGTAAGTTGGTGAGTAGCTTGGCGAGGCGTGTAGTGAGTAGATTGGTGAGTTTGATGGTGAGTAGGATGGTGAGTCGGCTGATGGGTATGGTAGTGAGTAAGTTGGTGAGTAGCTTGGCGAGGAGTGTAGTGAGTAGATTGATGAGTTTGATGGTGAGTAGGATGGTGAGTAGGTTGGTGAGTCGGCTGATGGGTAGGGTAGTGAGTAAGTTGGTGAGTAGCTTGGCGAGGAGTGTAGTGAGTAGATTGGTGAGTTTGATGGTGAGTAGGATGGTGAGTAGGTTGGTGAGTCGGCTGATGGGTAGGGTAGTGAGTAAGTTGGTGAGTAGCTTGGCGAGGAGTGTAGTGAGTAGATTGATGAGTTTGATGGTGAGTAGGTTGGTGAGTCGGCTGATGGGTAGGGTGGTGAGTAGGTTGGTGAGTCGGCTGATGGGTAGGGTGGTGAGTAGGTTGGTGAGTCGGCTGATGGGTAGGGTGGTGAGTAAGTTGGTGAGTCGGCTGATGGGTAGGGTGGTGAGTAGGTTGGTGAGTCGGCTGATGGTGAGTAGGGTGGTGAGTAAGTTGGTGAGTCGGCTGCTGAGTCGGCTGGTTGGCAGGATGCAGGCAGTGCTCGTGTTTGGCAGAGGGCCCAGGCCGCGTGTGAGATGGATATGTCGTGAGGTGAAGGAAGGGCAATGACTGGCACAAGGGAAGGAGAGAGAGGGGGGGGAGAAAGAGAGAGCGACGATGATTGATTTCCGCAGTCAGAGAATCCGAGTCGGAGAGAGCACCAGGAGAGGTCAACGCAGAAACAACGGCGAGGTGATTGGGGAAGCGAGAGAGAGAGAGCGAGCGGAGTGGAGCCTCACAATCCCGGAATTTAGGGGCACGGGGATTGGCGAAGCTCGCCAGATTCTCGTAGGACGGGGAAGTTGATGACAAAGAAGGTGACTTGGGGGATGGGGGAAAGGTGCCGAATGTGGAACAGAGACACGGAGGGTTGAGACGGCGTGAACCCCCCCCCCCTGCTAAGTGGTGGGGGGGGGCGCAGAGACAGAGGGGACGCGGCCCGGAAGCTGGCGGAGAGGAAGATTTGTGGGAAGCCAACAGTTGGCGAGAGAAGGGAGATGGAGCGCAGGGAGCGGAGCGCGGATGAGTGAGGCGCTGAGCCTCCGCCACCGCCCATTTGGCAGAGGTAGGGGAGGGAGATGGAGGGAGATGGAGGAAGGGAGATGGAACGAGATGGAGGGAGATGGAGGGAGGGAGGAGAGGGAGTTGGAGGGAGATGGAGGTAGGGAGATGGAGGTAGGGGAGGGAGATGGAGGGAGTTGGAGGGAGGGGAGGGAGATGGATGGAGGGAGATGGAGGGAGGGAGATGGAGGGAGGGAGATGGAACGAGATGGAGGGAGGGAGATGGAGGGAGATGGAGGGAGATGGAGGGAGGAGAGGGAGTTGGAGGGAGATGGAGGTAGGGAGATGGAGGGAGGGAGATGGAGGTAGGGGAGGGAGATGGAGGGAGTTGGAGGGAGGGGAGGGAGATGGAGGGAGTTGGAGGGAGTTGGAGGGAGGGGAGGGAGATGGAGGGAGATGGAGGTAGGGGAGGGAGATGGAGGGAGTTGGAGGGAGTTGGAGGGAGGGGAGGGAGATGGAGGGAGATGGAGGGAGATGGAGGGAGGGAGATGGAGGGAGGGAGATGGAGGGAGGGAGATGAAGCGAGATGGAGGGAGATGTAGGGAGTTGGAGGGAGGGGAGGGAGATGGAGGGAGGGAGATGGAGGGAGGGAGATGGAGGTAGGCGAGGGAGATGGAGCGAGATGGAGGGAGTTGGAGGGAGGGGAGGGAGTTGGAGGGGAGGGAGATGGAGGGAGGGAGAGGCCCCGTTGTAATCCGGCACGAGCATGAGCCCGAACATTCACCCCGCTCCGCGCTCTCCCGCGCGGGCCAATCGGTGCTGGCGAGGAAATCGATGGCAGTGGCAATGTCCTCCTTCCCGCCTCGCCACAGCCCCCCTCCACACCGCGACCACCACCCACCCAGACAGCCACAGACCAAACCCCCCCGCCACCCCCCATCCCCCGAGACCCCCACGTGCCCCCATCCCCATTTCGGGCTCCGTGCTGCGCTTTGGAAACGGGGTTAATTCAGGTCGCTGTTTGCCCAACATTGGGGGCGAGATGGCACCTGCCGACATTTGAACTCGCGATGTTTGGTCTGCGGCCGTGCGGCGCGCGGGGCCGCGAATTGGGGGTGCACAGGGTGAGGAGGCCCCCTCGAGGTGGTGGAGGCAAGGGGGGCGCTACGGGATACTGCGACTGTAACAGACACGCACAGAGAGCCCCAACCCTCCACGTAGTCGCGGGGATCGAGAGCTCCTCCGACCCTCTACACCTACGATACCTGGGTTCGAGTCGTGTGCAGGGCAGAGATGGAGGGATGGGGGGTGGGGCGCTCATATTTTCACATCCTCTCCACGGGGGCCGTTGCTCATTGCAGACTCAACTATTTTATTCTCTCACCAGGTAAGGCCCGCTGGGCTCTGTAGTTCTTTTTCCAGAAGCGACCTCGCCACAAATGATAGCTCAACGAAGTGGCTTATCATGTAGAAAAATGCTTAGCAGTCAAATATTTCTAAACGCGTTTGGATTCAGGCGTCAGGGCCGGGATCGAACCCACGACCTCCTGTATACCAGGCGAGGTAGTTAACATCTCCTAGCCACCGTGATGATGATGATGAGAGAGAGAGACACCGCAAACTCCAAATGTACAGCAGCAGGCGTCAGGGTCGGGATCGAACCCACAACCTCCTGCGTACCAGGCGAGGTAGCGTTGCTCGAGCCCGTGACACATGGACCGATACATCGTAATCATGGCGAAAGTCGTCTGTGTAATGTCCAAATACGATTCGCCTCCCGAGCACATCCTCAGCCGTCTGAAGGAGTTGGGGAAGAGGAAGAGCGACGTAGACTTCGTGCTCGACCCCACGCTCCGTTGCCCGTTCACGTTCACCGCGTGCCATCGCATCCATTGGCCGCATTCGGCTCATGCGCGCATGATCCCTCCAGACGTCACGGACTCACTCTGTCGCACCGCGGCGTGAATCTGCTTCCCCTGAGTTTGCGCTCTCGGCACCACTTGCTTGAGAATCTCACGCGGGGCAGCACGAAACCTCCATGTGTGAGTGCCTGTGTGTGAGTGAGTCTGTGTGAGTGTGTGAGTGAGTCTGTGTGAGTGGGTGGGTGAGTGAGTGTGTGAGCGAGTGAGTGAGTATGTGTGAGTGTGTGAGTGAGTCTGTGTGAGTGGGTGGGTGAGTGAGTGTGTGAGCGAGTGAGTGAGTATGTGTGAGTGTGTGTGAGTGAGTCTGTGTGAGTGGGTGGGTGAGTGAGTGTGTGAGCGAGTGAGTGAGTATGTGTGAGTGTGTGTGAGTGAGTCTGTGTGAGTGAGTGAGTCTGTGTGAGTGAGTTTGTGTGTGTGAGTGAGTCTGTGTGAGTGGGTGTGTGAGTGAGTGGGTGTGTGAGTGAGTAGGTGTGTGAGTGAGTGAGTCTGTGTGTGTGTGTGAGTGAGTCTGTGTGTGTGTGTGAGTGAGTCTGTGTGAGTGTGTGTGAGTCTGTGTGAGTGGGTGTGTGTGTGAGTCTGTGTGTGTGTGAGTGAGTCTGTGTGAGTGTGTGAGTGAGTCTGTGTGAGTGGGTGGGTGAGTGAGTGTGTGAGCGAGTGAGTGAGTATGTGTGAGTGTGTGTGAGTGAGTCTGTGTGAGTGAGTGAGTCTGTGTGAGTGAGTGAGTTTGTGTGTGTGAGTGAGTCTGTGTGAGTGGGTGTGAGTCTGTGTGAGTGAGTCTGTGTGAGTGTGTGAGTGAGTGAGTCTGTGTGAGTGTGTGTGAGTCTGTGTGAGTGGGTGTGTGTGTGAGTCTGTGTGTGTGTGAGTGAGTCTGTGTGAGTGTGTGAGTGAGTCTGTGTGAGTGGGTGGGTGAGTGAGTGTGAGCGAGTGAGTGAGTATGTGTGAGTGTGTGTGAGTGAGTCTGTGTGAGTGAGTGAGTCTGTGTGAGTGAGTGAGTTTGTGTGTGTGAGTGAGTCTGTGTGAGTGGGTGTGTGAGTGAGTGGGTGTGTGAGTGAGTAGGTGTGTGAGTGAGTGAGTCTGTGTGTGTGTGTGAGTGAGTGAGTCTGTGTGTGTGTGTGAGTGAGTCTGTGTGATTGAGTGTGTGTAAGTGAGTGAGTCTGTGTGAGTGTGTGTGAGTCTGTGTGAGTGGGTGTGAGTCTGTGTGAGTGAGTCTGTGTGAGTGTGTGAGTGAGTCTGTGTGAGTGTGTGTGAGTCTGTGTGAGTAGGTGTGTGTGTGAGTCTGTGTGAGTGTGTGTGTGAGTGAGTCTGTGTGAGCGTGTGAGTGGGTGTGTGAGTGAGTCTGTGTGAGTGGGTGTGTGAGTGAGTGCGTCTGTGTGAGTGGGTGTGTGAGTGAGTGAGTCTGTGTGAGTGGGTATGTGAGTGAGTGAGTCTGTGTGAGTGTGTGAGCGAGTGAGTGAGTATGTGTGAGTGTGTGTGAGTGAGTCTGTGTGAGTGAGTGAGTCTGTGTGAGTGAGTGAGTTTGTGTGTGTGAGTGAGTCTGTGTGAGTGGGTGTGTGAGTGAGTGGGTGTGTGAGTGAGTAGGTGTGTGAGTGAGTCTGTGTGTGTGTGTGAGTGAGTGAGTCTGTGTGTGTGTGTGAGTGAGTCTGTGTGATTGAGTGTGTGTAAGTGAGTGAGTCTGTGTGAGTGTGTGTGAGTCTGTGTGAGTGGGTGTGAGTCTGTGTGAGTGAGTCTGTGTGAGTGTGTGAGTGAGTCTGTGTGAGTGTGTGTGAGTCTGTGTGAGTAGGTGTGTGTGTGAGTCTGTGTGAGTGTGTGTGTGAGTGAGTCTGTGTGAGCGTGTGAGTGGGTGTGTGAGTGAGTCTGTGTGAGTGGGTGTGTGAGTGAGTGCGTCTGTGTGAGTGGGTGTGTGAGTGAGTGAGTCTGTGTGAGTGGGTATGTGAGTGAGTGAGTCTGTGTGAGTGTGTGAGCGAGTGAGTGAGTATGTGTGAGTGTGTGTGAGTGAGTCTGTGTGAGTGAGTGAGTCTGTGTGAGTGAGTGAGTTTGTGTGTGTGAGTGAGTCTGTGTGAGTGGGTGTGTGAGTGAGTGGGTGTGTGAGTGAGTAGGTGTGTGAGTGAGTCTGTGTGTGTGTGTGAGTGAGTGAGTCTGTGTGTGTGTGTGAGTGAGTCTGTGTGATTGAGTGTGTGTAAGTGAGTGAGTCTGTGTGAGTGTGTGTGAGTCTGTGTGAGTGGGTGTGAGTCTGTGTGAGTGAGTCTGTGTGAGTGTGTGAGTGAGTCTGTGGGAGTGTGTGTGAGTCTGTGTGAGTGGGTGTGTGTGTGAGTCTGTGTGAGTGTGTGTGTGAGTGAGTCTGTGTGAGCGTGTGAGTGGGTGTGTGAGTGAGTCTGTGTGAGTGGGTGTGTGAGTGAGTGCGTCTGTGTGAGTGGGTGTGTGAGTGAGTGAGTCTGTGTGAGTGGGTATGTGAGTGAGTGAGTCTGTGTGAGTGTGTGAGCGTGTGAGTGAGTCTGTGTGAGTGTGTGTGTGAGTGAGTCTGTGTGAGCGTGTGAGTCAGTGAGTCTGTGTGAGTCTGTGTGAGTGTGTGAGTCTGTGTGAGTGTGTGAGTGAGTGAGTCTGTGTGAGTGAGTGTGTATGTGAGTCTGTATGAGTGAGAATGTGTGAGTGAGTCTGTGTGTGAGTGAGTGAGTGAGTTTGTGTGAGTGTGTGAGTGAGTGAGTGGGTGTGTGAGTGTGTGAGTGAGTCTGTGTGAGTGCGTGTGTGAGTGAGTGGGTGTGTGTGATTGTGTGAGTGTGTGTGTGAGTCTGTATGAGTGAGAATGTGTGAGTGAGTCTGTGTGAGTGGGTGTGTGAGTGAGTGAGTCTGTGTGAGTGTGTGAGTGAGTCCATCTTCTTGGTTCTTTCGGTAAAGTCACGTAGAAGGGAAGTAATACAATAATAAAAATAAAACATAATAAAACAATTCTCACGACGTTTCGGCCACAACGCAAGCAGCCGTCCTCAGGTGAAAACCAGGTCTGTCGAGGCGACAGCGTCTGAATGAAACAGCACACGTGCTTGGAGCATATATATAAGCTGGGTTGGAAGGGGGGAAAAGAGCGCCTTGACAAAAGAATATGCATATCAAGAGGCATTTAGCATATTTATGGGAATGCAGGTATGTGATTAGTACTACTCATGCCCGTGCATTATGCAGGATTAGCAGGATCAAAGGGAAGGGATATGGGAAATGCAGGTATGTGATTAGTACTACTTATGCCCGTGCATTATGCAGGATTAGCAGCATCAAAGGGAGGGGGTAGGGGTAGCATTAATAAAGGGAAGGAATGTTAATAGTATGTAGCTGCAGTAACTAAAACCACCACGAAAACAACTAAAGTATAAACTACATAGTATCATCAGTATACTAAATATACTCTACAATAAGCTGAGTTACTAACAGTAAGTAATACATTACAATTCTACGTCGTAAAAAATATATATAATATGCTTCCATCTAAACTTTATTCTTTTACATCACACGAGTCTACACTGTACTATATACTGAGTGAGTGGGTGTGTGAGTGTGTGAGTGAGTCTGTGTGATTGCGTGTGTGAGTGAGTGGGTGTGTGAGTGTGTGTGTGTGAGTGTGTGAGTGTGTGTGTGAGTGTGTGAGTGCGTGAGTCTGTGTGAGTGAGTGTGTGTGTGAGTCTGTATGAGTGAGTCTGAATGAGTGAGTCTGTATGAGTGAGTCTGAGTGAGTCTGTGTGAGTGAGTGGGTGTGTGTGTGAGTGAGTTAGCATGAGTGGGTGTGTGTGTGAGTCTATACGAGTGAGAATGTGTGAGTGTGTGTGAGTGAGTCTGTATGAGTGTGTGTGTGAGTGCCTGTGTGGGAAGCGGTGGTGCAGCAGTTAGCGCACTGTGCTATGGACCTGGCGACCCGGCTTCGATTCCTTCTCACGGCCAACACCAGTGACGATTATCTGAACCGGTCTTGGGCCTCCCCTCGGTCGACTCAGCCTCAAATGAGTACCTGGTGCGATGTGTAAACATTGCCACTAGGGATACAAAGGCAGCCGCGCGTGGTGTTGGCCACCCACCCCTCGTGTGCCGTGCCG
Organism: Lampetra planeri; assembly: GCF_965212315.1. Classification (NCBI taxonomy): domain Eukaryota; kingdom Metazoa; phylum Chordata; class Hyperoartia; order Petromyzontiformes; family Petromyzontidae; genus Lampetra; species Lampetra planeri. Next base: position 11,556,061 of record NC_136140.1, read on the forward strand.
GCCTTGATAGGTCCTCACTAACAGCACTTGCCCCAACAGTCTGTTACAGGCTTTATGGTGGATGTTTGTCTCGTGAGTGCCTATTTGAGTGACTATGAGTGAGTCTGTATGAGCGGGTGTCGATGCGAGTGAAAGTCTGTGTGAGTGAGTGCCTGGTGTGGGTGTGTGTATGTGTTTTGTGAGTTATTTGTCGATTAGGGAGGGCAAGGGGAAAGTTTGTGCTGCCATGATGATAAGATGTGTCTCACAGCCTATAGCTACATGGCGGGAGATATTTGGAGGCGGGAGATGCTTTGAGGGAGATGCTCGGTGATGGGAGACACGTGACGATGCACGTCACTTGACCACTTAGCCCAATTCCGTCAGCTGGCAGCTGGCATCGGTGCCAACACGACCCCACCGGAGTTGGGGGGCCATGGCGCTGCTGGTCGAAGACCTCCGACCAAGCCATCGCAATCTCACCGCCTTGCGCGTGAAGGCCAACCGCCTCGCTCTGTCTCTGTGGGGGTCGTCCTCTTGGGTGCGCTTCCCTCCTTTGACTTGCAATCCATCCTCAGTCTCGTCTCCATTTGGCCATGGTGCCCCATCCCTGACCCCTACCCCACCACCGGCGCCGTTGCCATGTTTCCTCGCCGCTGGTGCCACGACGCGCTGAACCGTGGCAACCTCCTGGCTGATGTCATCCCCATCGGGGGACGATGTCATCCCCATCGGGGGACGATGTCATCCCAATCGGGGGACGATGTCATCCCCATCGTGGGACGATGTCATCCCCATCGGGGGACGATGTCATCCCAATCGGGGGACGATGTCATCCCAATCACTGCTGAACGCAATCCATTCCCAGAAGGGTCGCGTGGTCAATGAAATGCGTAGCAGCAAAATATGTTCATGTTTACGATTTAGAGAGCGACAAATACGGGAAGGCGGTGATTTACCTCCTTCATTAGCAGTCTGTCGCTTAACCCCGAGTTTACAAGCACCCGTGTTGACCTTGGTTCATGCGATGAATCTGATCTCGTCCATTAACGCTATGACTGGACACTGGTGACTTGATACTGGTGAGTGGTGAGTGTGAGTGGTGAGTGGGCACTGGTGAGTGGTGAGTGGACACTGGTGAGTGGTGAGTGGACACCTGGTGAGTGGTGAGTGGGCTCTGGTGAGTGGTGAGTGGGCTCTGGTGAGTGGTGAGTGGTGAGTGGGCTCTGGTGAGTGGTGAGTGGGCTCTGGTGAGTGGTGAGTGGTGAGTGGGCTCTGGTGAGTGGTGAGTGGGCTCTGGTGAGTGGTGAGTGGTGAGTGGGCTCTGGTGAGTGGTGAGTGGACACTGGTGACGACTGGGAGTTGACTCACCGGGGTGAGTGACAGGGAAGGAACTCCGCATTCCAGACGCTCTCAAGGAAGGCGACCAGCGGTGTGATCACCAAGGGGCTTCTTCGCTGCCTCAGCGTGGCGTGATGTCGGGCGATGCGGGCGAGCGGTAATCACGGCGCGCTGAGTTCACGAGCCCTCGCATTGACCCGCGGCTGATGTGATGAGCCCGATCGGCCCCCCATTAACGCGATAATTGCGGCAGGCAGAGGGGTTCCCTAAAGCGAGCGCGAATTCAACCTCCCCCCCTCCACCCGTGTGACAAAAGCACCGAGGTCCAAACGACATCTGTCGTCGGCTTTCTGAGACCACTTGATTGGGAGAGTAGGTTCTTGGCCACCCCAAAGTTCTACTGAGTTATTCCCACTCGCTACTCGCTCGCTCGCATGGCGTGTGGGAAATCATCGTGACAACATTCGAACGCCTTTGTGCTTTGCGAATCTGTCTCGGGGCACAGTGGCGTTATAACACTCGTGCCTCACAGCGCTAAGGTGGTGCCCGCGTTCGATTTCGGTGTACGGTTTGTCTCTCTCTCTCTCTGCTTGTTCCTGCATGGGTTTCCTCCACAGGCTCTCTCCGGTTTCCTCCCTTGAGCTAAAAAAAGGAAAAAGAGCCCACCTACGATTTAATTGGTTTCTGCCAAACACCGCAGGGAGTGCTGAAAATGTACCTGAAGATTAGAGTAGAACCACGCTTAACGGCCACCCTGCTAACTACCAATCGCCTAACGATAGGCCTACATCGAGCCGAATGTGTAATGTATAGTAGTGTATAACGTAGTGTATAATAGTGTCGTGTATAGTAGTGTATAGTAGTGTATAGTGTAGTGTATAGTAGTGCACAGTAGAATCCTTCTTAACGACCACAACTGCCAATGATAGCCCAATGTGTCGTGTATAGTAGTGTATCATGTAGTGTATAGTAGTGTCGTGTATAGTGTAGTGTATAGTAGTGTAGTGTATAGTAGTGTATAGTGTAGTGTATAGTAGTGTCGTGTATAGTGTAGTGTATAGCAGTGTATAGTAGTGTATCATGTAGTGTATAGTAGTGTAGTGTATAGTAGTATAGTGTATAATGTAGTGTATAGTATTGTAGTGTATCATGTAGTGTAGTGTATCATGTAGTGTATAGTAGTGTAGTGTATATTAGTGTAGTGTATAATGTAGTGTATAGTAGTGTAGTGTATCATGTAGTGTATAGTAGTGTAGTGTATCATGTAGTGTATAGTAGTGTAGTGTATCATGTAGTATAGTGTATCATGTAGTGTATATTATTGTAGTGTATAATGTAGAGTATAGTAGTGTAGTTTATCATGTAGTGTATAGTAGTGTAGTGTATAATAGTGTAGTGTATCATGTAGTGTATAGTAGTGTAGTGTATCATGTAGTGTAGTGTATCTTTTAGTGTATAGTAGTGTATAGTAGTGTAGTGTATATTAGTGTAGTGTATAATGTAGTGTATAGTAGTGTAGTGTATCATGTAGTGTAGTGTATAGAAGTGTAGTGTATCATGTAGTGTATAATTGTGTAGTGTATAGCAGAGGTGTGGACTCGAGTCATGTGACTTGGACTCGAGTCAGACTCGAGTCATGAATTTGATGACTTGCGACTCGACTTGGACTTGCATAACAATGACTTTGTCCCACCTATGAGATGTGGACTCGAGTCATGTGACTTGGACTCGAGTCAGACTCGAGTCATGAATTTGATGACTTGCGACTCGACTTGGACTTGCATAACAATGACTTTGTCCCACCTCTGGTGTATAGTAGTGTAGTGTATCATGTAGTGTATAGTAGTGTAGTATATAGTAGTGTATCATGTAGTGTATAGCAGTTTAGAGTAGAACCCTCTCTTAACTACCACCCCTGCTAATGACTTATTGCTTAACGACGGCCTCCATAGAGCCCAATGTGCAGTGTATAGTAGTTTAAGTGTAGAGTATAGTAGTGTAGTGTGTAGTAGTGTAGTGTATAGTAGTGTATGTAGTGTATAGTAGTGTATCATGTAGTGTATAGTAGTATAGTTTATAATACTGTAGTTTAAGTGTAGAGTACAGTAGTGTAGTGTATAGTAGTGTAGAGAGGAGCCGACACGAGATTGCAGGGGTCTCGTCCTTTATTCCTTTCCTTCCATTCACACCTGTCGCCACCCGTCCCAATCCCGTTCCCGCCAAAGGCCCCTCTTTCCCGCCCGTTCTCTCCTTATATCCCCTCGATCACCCCTCCCCCTAACCCATCTATTGGTGGGAATCCTTCCCCTGACACCCCTACATCACCCCCCCCCCCCCGGAGAAAAAATAACCGTCCTCGGTTCTGCCTCCCCCATGGACCATTTAAGTCTCCCCATGCCTCCCACCACTGACAGTGACGACAGCCCTTACCCCCCCCCACAACCATACAATGCAATATAACACAACAAATCAATTGCGCGGCCTGCCCAGGTCTCCAGCCAGCATCCCGTAACAGCCCGGACATCCACAGGCAGCAGATGACCGTGGCGGCCCCCTCCTTCGAAGGCCCTCTCGTCGCGGTCCCTGGTTCGGTGGTGCCGGTGTCGCCTTGCCTGGCGCCGCTGTCTCTCCGGCCCCCGCTCGTGCCGCCGCTCCGTCAGGCCTCACATGGGGTGCTGTAGGTGACAAGGGAACACAGGGCACCGAACCCCCTGCCGGTCGGCGCGTGGTGGTCGGCGACCTTGGCCTGGGTAGGGATGATGATGATGTTGGCAGTGATGTTGGTGGTGATGTTGGTGAAGATGACGGTGGAGAGATGTATGGCTTAAGGCGGGTGGGGTGTACAAACCATCGTCGCTTACCCAGTTGGACCTGGACGCACTGCGGTCGGAGTGCTTTGATGACCTCGACCGGCCCTTTCCAGGGTCGGTGCAGCTTTGGTGAGAGGCCAACCGGCACCTGAGGACAGTGTAGCCATGCCTGGTCCCCGACTTTAAAGGGCTTGGCTGTCACTGTCCTCTCCCGTATCCGTACATTACTCTCTTGGCTCGCGGCCGATGCGGCCTCGGCTGCTTGGCGGGCCTCTCTCAAATAAATGAGGGAGGTCTTTAGTGCCTTCGGCCATGCGTCGGCTCTTGCCGGAATGTCCGTCAGCTGCACCTCAATAGGCGGAACGGGATCCCGTCCGTACATCAGGAAAAACGGCGAGAACCCCGTCGCCGCGTGTGGGGCCACCCTGTACGCCGCTAAGACCGATGGAATGTGGAGGTCCCAGTCGGAATGGTTTTCGTCCACCACTTGGGACAGCATGGCCGCTATGGTGCGGTTAAGCCGCTCTACCATCCCATCGGTCTGGGGATGATATGGAGATGTTCGGACCTTTTTAGTGCCCAGGATAGAGCAGACGTCCTTCAATAGCTGTGAGGAGAAATTCCTGCCCTGATCCGTGAGCAACCGCTCCGGTGCCCCTTTATCAAGGACATAGCCTCCCACGAAGGCATCGGCGATGGTCTGTGCCGTTTGGTCCGGGAGGGCCCACGCCATCGGCCACCTCGTGCAGTACTCGACTCCGACCAACAGGTATTTATTTCCCCGTGGCGTGACCGGCAGCGGTCCCAAGATGTCCAACGCAACCAATTCGTTGACCCTGGTCACCGTGATGGGCTGTAGGGGCGCCCGGCTTACCCGGGGTGGCGGCTTTCGCCGCGCACATTCGACGCAGGTAGCGACCCATCGATGCACGTCAGCGGTCATACCTGGCCAAAAGTACCGACCCTGTAATGTGTGCAGTGTCTTCCGCCCTGCCAGATGCAGCAGCTGGCGGCCGTGTACGTCCATAACCAATTGTTGACGCAGCGACTCCGGAACTACCAGGCATCGCCGGCGCCCTGTCGGGTCCCATCGCATGAGGAGATCCTCCCATACGATGTACTCCTCCCCCCCTGCCTCTGCTGAGGCGCGTAGTGTTCGCAGTGGGGCTTCCTCCAGCTGTAGCCGTCTCCAATCGTCCAAGGTCAGCCCCAGGTCGTGGTCGGTCAGCTGGACCTCACCCTGTGCGCCCTCCGCCGTGCGTACGGGAGCGATGACCGTCCCCTCCGGCCTCGCCTCCTTGCAGCGTGCCCCGCCTGTGGTGCATGCACAAGGGCCCTGGGGCACCAGTCGGGACAATGCGTCTGCGTTGGCATGTCTGGTCCCTTTGCGATGCACTACTTGGTACCTGTACTCCTGCAGGCGTTCTATCCATCTGGCCAGCTGGCCCGAAGGCTGGTCGATGCGGAGCGAATACTGCAAGGCCGCGTGGTCAGTGCGGACCGTAAATTTGCGACCATACAGGTAGGGTCGGAATTGCTGCACAAAGTGAACGACTGCCAGGAGTTCCCTACGTGTGACGCAGTAGCGCTGCTCCGCTGATGAAAGCACGCGACTACCATAGGCGATAACCCCCTCCCGACCCTGCTGGACTTGCGACAAAACACTGCCGATGCCCACATCGCTGGCGTCCGTGTCCAGGATAAAGGGGAGGCCAAAATCCGGAAAGGCCAATGGTGGTGCATCTGTCAGACGTGAGCGCAGCTGCTGGAATGCCTCTTCCTCCAGAGGGCCCCAATAAAACCTCTGGTTCTTCGCCGTCAACACGTGCAAGGGCTTGGCAATGGTTGCGAAGTTGGGCACAAACCGGCGGTAGTAAGAAACGAAACCCACAAACCGGCGTACCTCCGGAACCGTTGTGGGAACAGCCCAGGCCCTCACGCAGGCCGTCTTTTCCGGGTCTGTAGCCACTCCCGACTCACTGACGACGTGGCCCAAGTAGCGTACCGACGACTGCATAAGGTGGCACTTCGACGGCTTGAGCTTCAAGTTCGCGTTCCGGAACCGCAGGAACACCTGACGCAATCGGTCAATGTGTTCCTCGAATGATCGGCTGAAAACAATGACGTCGTCCAGGTAGATGAGGCACGTTTCCCATTGGAGGCCTGCCAAGGCCAACTCCATTATGCGTTGGAACGTTGCCGGCGCCGTCTGGAGGCCCATAGGAAGGCAGTTGAACTCGAACAGGCCCTGTGGTGTCCGGAATGCTGTTTTAGGCCGGGAGTCCGCGTCTAGTGGGACCTGCCAGAACCCGGACAACAAATTCAGCGTACTGAAAAATTTTGCTCCCGCCAGTGCATCCAATGAGTCGTCGATACGTGGTAGGGGATATGCGTCGGCCAGCGTGACGGCATTGAGGCGTCGGAAGTCCACACAGAATCTCAGTGACCCATCTGACTTCTTGACTAGGACCACCGGTGCCCCCCAGGGACTCGAGGATGGAGAAATTATGTCGGCCCGCAGCATCTCCTGCACCGCTTGTTGAATGTGCCCTTTTTCCAATGGGCTCATTCTATATGTGTTTTGGCGCAGGGGTGCGGCATCTCCCGTGTTGATGTGGTGCTGTGACAGATTTGTGCGCCCTAGGTCGAACGGTCCCCGGCTGAACACGTCCGAGAACTCCTGCAATAACGAGTGCAGCTGCTGTTTCTGGTCGGGCGGCAATCCCGGCTCAGGCCCCGCCAGCTGGTCCATCCACGATTTGGCCCCTCTGTCCTCGGACTGGCTGATGCTGCCTACAAGCTCGGGCTCTGTCCCTGGGGCTCCTAGTGACAAGGGACTAACGTGGGCCAGAACTGTTCCCTCCTGCACCGTCGCTGTTCTATCGGAGGTGTTCAGCACCTGAATGAACAGATGCTGGTTCCTCTGTACAATAGTTTCGGCCCCCACCAGCGCATGACGATCCATGGCCGCTGACGCCGGAGACACCAGGATGGGTGAGTCTGGTCGGGCTGTCACGAGGGGGGACCGATATTGCAGCGGAACCAGCATCTGGGCTGCCGGGGGAATGGAGACAGACTTACTGACCAGAGCCTGCACGTAGGGTACACCCCGGCTGGCCCCCTCCGCCTTTAGGAAATGGAGATGCGTTCCCTGGACTTCCACCCGCCCATTGGCCAGATCGATTTTCATTGGCATCCGCCTCAGAAAGTCCGTCCCCAACAGGCAGGGTACGGGCAACGTTGCGGAGACAAGGATGGGTCCTGCTACCGAAAGCTGCCCAATCTGTATCGGGGCTTCAACCTGGCCCAGGAAGCCCATGCTGCCTCCATTTGCTGCAATGAACGTTGTCTTGACGGGGACTAAAGGTCGGATTTTATCCGGCAGCATCTCATGCATGGTGCTCGAGATGATCGTGGCTGATGCTCCCGTATCGACCAAGATACGTGCCGACACTCCCGCGATTTCCCCGACCAGGACCGAGGTTCCTGACGTGGCCGCTACCACCCGCCTTGCCAGCTTCCTCCATTGTGTGGCTGAGTCCGGCCACTGACCAGGCGGCGTCTCGTTATCCTGTGGTGCATGGTGAAATGATGGGGGATGGGTGTGGATGGACTAAAGATGGGGTTCCTCCCTTTGGAGTGCGTCACAGCAGGGTGAACGCGCCCTTGTTACATAGTGTGGGCTTACCCCTGGGTTGCGGGCTGGGCTCTCTATGTAGTGCAAATTGCCCCCCCTAGGTGACGTAGGATGGGCCCCCCTTGTGGTGTGGGGGGGCCCCCCCATTGTAGGGGGCGGTGGGGACTGGGGGGTGGGCCTTCCCGTGAGCCCCTCCCTTTCCTTTGTCACGGGGGCGTGGTCCCCCTGGTTCCGTCTCGCTCTGTCGCAAAGCGGTGGTGAGGCGGGTCGTGGAATTGCTCCAGGGCGCAATGTCAATCGTGTGGGCTGCCTCCGCCCCCGGGCCGTTGCCCCTGGCAACTCGCCGGCGTTGCAGGTAACTGGTGACGTCACGCCCGCCGGCGACGTCACGCCCGCCGGTGACGTCACGCCCGCCCGCGAACCCACGCCCGCCCGCGAAACCACGCCCACCCGCGACGTCACGCCCGCCCGCGAAACCCCGCCCGCCCGCGAAACCACGCCCACCCGCGACGTCACGCCCGCCCGCGAACCCACGCCCGCCCGCGAGACCACGCCCGCCCGCGACGTCACGCCCGCCCGCGAAACCCCGCCCGCGCGCGACGTCACGCCCGGCATCGACGTCGCTGCCGGCCGCGACGTCACTTCCGCCCGCGACGTCACCTCCGCCCGCGACGTCACCTCCGTCCGCGACGTCCCTCCCGGCGTCGGCGCGACTCCCGGCGCGGTCCCCGGCCTCGGCGCGATCCCCGACGCGGTCCCTGGCCCCGGCGCGATTCCAGGCGCGGTCCACGGCCCCGGCGCAATTCCCGGCGCGATCCGCGACACCACTTCCGACCGCGACGTCACTTCCGGACGCAACGTCACGTCCGTTCGCGACGCCACTCCGGGTCGCGATGCGACCACAGGCCCCGGCGCTATCCCCTTCCCCCGACCAGAACAGCGGGGACCGGGAAACGACACCACCGGCGCCCACCCCGAGGAGACTCCCGGTGAGTTCGCGGCGTCGGAATTGTAATTACCCGGCCCGCCCGAGAGGCCGGGTGGGACGGCGTCACTCGCCTGGCTCCTGTCGGCGTTCGGCCCCGGCAGGTTCCAGGTGACGTTGGCGGCCTCCGGCTCCGTGCGGCACCCCCTCGCCACATGCCCCTCGCGACCACAACGGTGGCAGACCCACGGGGCGTTGCGTCGGGGGGGCTCGGCGCGATGTTGTAGAGGCGGCTGCCAGCGACGCGGCGGCTGGTCCCTCTGCTCCGCCAGTCCCCGGATCGCCGCGTACACCTCCCGCAGCGATGGCTCCGTCTCAGACGTCGGCGGTCCGTCCCCAGATGCCCCACCGGCAGCCTGTGGTGACGGTGCAGGTTCGGCGGTTAGTGTCGCTGGACCAAGTAGCGCCGCAGCAACGGCTCGGCTGTTCACCCCCGCCGCGCCAGCCACCGGGCCCACGGGTGGCGCCCGGCCCATGACCTGCTCGTGGGCTTGGATGGTCCGGGCAGCCCACAGCGAGGTGCGTTCTTCCGGCGTCACTACGGGCATTACAACGCCGGCGCGGCAAGCGTAGGCGATGAGGTGCTCGACCACGAGGTCCTCGAGCGCTTCTTCAGCCAGGCGAGGGAAAGCTCTCCTCGCCAACACGAGCAGCGCCCCCCTGTAGGCTAAAGGGGATTCTTTAGCCCCTCGCTGGCGATCCTGGAACCGTTTAAAGGCTCCTTCCGCCGGGCAATAGATCTCCCCCAAAGCCTCGTAGGCCGCCTGTAGCGTGGACTTGCTGTGCGAGGGAAGGGAGGTGTAAGAGGAGAGTGCTTCTTTGCCCAGAACAGATGGCAGCGCTCGTAGGGCCTCTTGGTCTGTCCACTCGAGAGCGTGGAAGGCAGCCTCGAATCGGCGGACAAACTCCTCCCAATCTTCTTCCTCAGCCACAAACTTGCCGGCGGGCCCCCCATAGGGAGCCTCTGCAAGAGCTCCTGGAGCGCCCTCTCCACGCGGGCCATGCGGTCCTCCATGCGATCCTCCAGGCGATCCGGGCCCCCTTCTGCTGCTTCTGACAGCAGGCCCCCTTGTTGCCCAGGATGTGAAGGATCCCCGGCCCCTGCTTCCTCCTCCCTCGGCTCCCTCCCGCGAGGATTCTTCTTTGTAGCCATTAGGATCCCACCGCTGCCACCAAATGTAGAGAGGAGCCGACACGAGATTGCAGGGGTCTCGTCCTTTATTCCTTTCCTTCCATTCACACCTGTCGCCACCCGTCCCAATCCCGTTCCCGCCAAAGGCCCCTCTTTCCCGCCCGTTCTCTCCTTATATCCCCTCGATCACCCCTCCCCCTAACCCATCTATTGGTGGGAATCCTTCCCCTGACACCCCTACAGTAGTGTAGTGTATAGTAGTGTAGTGCCTCCATAGAGCCCAATGTATTCACTTACCGACCATTCTCCCTTAAAAGCCGGGCTGTTGTAGGTACAGCAAATATTAATTCACGCATTTATTAACCGTATTTCTTGCAATAGTATGTGTTCGTAAAGTTTTTAGTATCCTTATGTATTAAAATCCATTGTTATCGGAAACAATGTAAGCCTTTAACGTGTATTCCCTAAACTCGCTTAATGACCAAATCACTTAACGACCGGTTGCGTGGAACTAATTACCGTCGTTAAGAGGGGTTCTACTGTACTCTAAACTAACGACTTTTTTTCTTCCAGGTAAGGCCCAGGTCGCTTGTCTTTCAAAAGCGGCCTGGCCACAAACGACATCGCACACCAAGTGGCGTATTCGTGCCGTGTAAATGCACAGCAGCCACATGTTCAAAAAGGCTCAATTTGGATTACAACCAGCCGCAGCCGCAGTGACATCGCTTCAAACGCGAACAAACTTGCCAGGACTCTCTTGAAACAGAGCCTTGACACTCGGTCAGGAGGTTTCCCCAGTGGGGAATTAAACAAACATGCATAGGAATCCGAATAATTAACTCGGGGCTCAAAAGAAGTTATGTTACTGTTACTCAGATAATTATTCACAAACCTGGACGCCATGTGCGGAATAGCCACGTGGCGAGATCGCTGCTATTGTTGTCGCTGCACAATGGCGGTGTCGTGGTCCGGGCGGTGTCGTGGTCCGGGCGGTGTCGTGGTCCGGGCGGTGTCGTGGTCCGGGCGGTGTCGTGTTTCGGGCGGTGTCGTGGTTCAGGAGCTGAATGGACATTTTGGCGGCACCAGCACACCGGTCCTCATAAAAAAAGGTCTGAGCCGATGTCGCTGATGCCCCTTGAGTGAGCTGCAGACAGACACACTCTCTCCCATCAGAAGCTGAACCACCACCACGAGTCGTAATCGTTGTGATGCCACCGTTCACCAAAAATTAATCCGGAAATTGATCGAGCAACCAACCGTACGACCAAGTTTAGGACACGATTACAAATCTCCCTTTGGAAGCTTCGTTTTCAGCCACTCGTATAAACATTCGTCTTGCGGCTGCTTCGACATCACGAGAACCGATTTCGACTCGCACCACCAGCACCACCCCGAAAGTTTTTCTGGGAAAATAAATAATAATTAAAAAAAAATCGCTTTTTATATATATACCGTGCACCACCAGTGTACCACCCAATACGTTTAAATGCCAATGTCCTGCTCACCACCGAGAGGACTTGAGGAGAGAGGGTTCGTGTAAGTCCTGCTATTGCTGCCGTTAAAAAAGGCCAGCACTACAGTGGTTTGCTTTACTGTCCATCGTTTGGCATTTCATTGCCGTAGTGAAGTGACCGGGCAGCTCAGAGGTCAAGAGTCGCTGACCCCGAAGCCGCTGAGATCTGTTGTTCAAATCTGGGTTTTAAGCCGGCCAAAAACAGAGGTTGAATGTCGTCCTCGAGTACAGCCAGTTGATGGACTCAGCCAGGACACCAAGGACTGACAAAGACAAATACAAAGATCCCCCGTATAGCCTTTAACAGAGTGTTGGGGAAAGTGCTGTTAGCAAGCACCTATGAAGGCCGGCACGGCACGTGAGGGGGTTGGTGGCCAGCCATTGTCTCTCGAGTAGCGATATTCACAGACCGCACCAGGTACCTATTTGAGGCTGAGTCGACCTAAGGGAGGCCCAGGACCGGTTCAGATAATGGTCACTGGTGTTGGCCGTGGGCTCGGGTTGCCAGGTTCGTAGCGCAGCGCTTTTACCGCTGCACACACACGAAACAATGAATTAAATAAAATATGGGTTTTTCAATAGATTTGTCGACATTCCAGCTTTTTGGGGAATTTCAATAATAATTATCTCTCCTGGTAATGCAATGAGAACGCGCCTGGTAGCAGGGCACCGGCATGCTTCTAACACGTGGATTAAAGAGGTCACTTGCCGGCATCTGAGACCTAATTCCGTGAAAAATGTGTTCCTGTTCGCACATGCTCTCACTGATGGGCTAATGCAGCGCTTTATCAGAGCTCCGAGTGGACACTCATGATTTGGCGCCGATGGCACAATTGGAATAACATTTGAGGGGAGGGGGTGGGGGGAGAGTTGTGATTTACAAAATAAAAAAAAAACTAAAAAACGCTACACGGAATGGGTCTCAGGAGGCCTTTGACCTCACCATGACCATTGGGCCATGTGACCGCGGTGGGCGCAGCTCCTGTGTGCCGTTCTGCGATGAGAGGAGCGGGTCCATCCGTCCGTCAGTCCATGTGTCTGTCCATCCATCCGTGTGTTCGTCCGTCCGTCAGTCCGTCTTCAGTAACCGAGGGCCTCCGCCGATGTTTACCGACAATCTCGTTACTCGGGGTAACCCGCGGTGACACTGGGTCCTCGGGAGGAGCCGGCGAGAGGTGGCAAAAAATGTAACCTGACGCGGAAGCTTCCAGGCTTCGAATGTCAATACTCGTCCTGTGATGGCTGCTGTCGCGCACACACACACACGCGCACGTATATATTGATACACATACAGCTCAGTGCCGATTTTAGGTCCCCTCTCTCCCGGAGGCTTCTGACGGGAAACGATGATTTGGTGTCATCGCGAATGGCTGCGAGCCAAACGCACGGGAGGGGGGAAGAGGGTTCATGCCCCCCCCCTCCATTTCCTCCCCCACGCGCGAGGCCCCCTTTGACCGTCTGCGCGGATTTCCGTGGCTTCGTTGGCCTCGCACTTGGCCGTGGGCGAGGCGCGTGCACGGAACGCGCCGACAAACTCCAAGGCCCCGCCGTGCAGACCGCACGGGGGGGCTGGCGGGTCAAGCGCTGCTGGCGAGCCCCCCACCCCCCTGTGTAGGGCACCGTGGCGCACGGCCGCGTGAGTGGCCAGCACCGCGCCGATGTTTAATGCACACACGCACACCTGGGTACTTATTTAAGACTGAGTCGACATACAGGGGGAGGCCATAGACCGGTACAGATATTCGTCACGGGTTTCATCCCCCTCTACCACCGCTGACTCTCTGGGCCTCATCGCAGTTGCACCGCCTGCGCACTGAACAGCTTCACCACGAGGGCCAGTCCACATTCCACCTTGCAGTAGGATCGTCTGTTGGACTCAGCAGTCGCCAGCGTGGTGAAGTCGGGGGGGAAACAACCCCATGACTGACACGGCGTGAGACGCCCTTCACCCAGCAGCGAACGTATTGACGAAGGGCTGTAATGTTACATGTTTTTTTTTCGTTTGTCTGAGCTCTTAAGAATTGAGATTAATCGATGCGTTATTGACACGGAGATGGGGGTGGATCAAATACGCTCTTAGGTGTCGAGTGGAAGGTTACATCGCAGAGAGCCGTGAACGATGGGGACCATTTGGAGGCGGCCTTCATCTAGCGGTGCATAAACCAGGGGGGTGATGATGATGATGATTGCCTCTAGTTACCTGTGTGAGTAGACAATCGCTGTTACAGGTTCAGCATGTGTATGTGTGGTGCAATCGTTAAGAGGAGTGGATAATCGCACTTGCAGCTCTGCTCTGCAAGAGGCTTCCAATCAGAATGTCGCCAGTTGAAATCCTAGTGCAGCCCATCATCATTCTGGCGGTCGATAAAACGAGTACCACTTTGTAAGTGAGTGGCAAACGGTGGTTGTCCTGCGGACAAGCCCCCCACCCCCGCCACAGTGTTGTGGAATTTCGACCACTGGCTCTGAGCTATGGACCTGAGCTGAGCACCGATGGCCCCGATGCGACTTTGTTCGATCGAGCGGCAGATTGCCATCACTTTCGAGGTGATCATTCTGCACGATGCGAGTGGGACTGCTGTCGTGTGACCAGCATGAGAACTCAATAGGCCGGGGTAGGAGCCTCCGTGCACAGGAGTGAGCTTGGATAACCAAAGTGCCAAAAGCAACAACAACAACAACAAAAAGCAAAGTACAGCAAACAGCAATCAGAACACAAACAACAACAACAACAACCAATACAATAACACTACTACACGAGCAATCGATAATATCACACAATCGGATCAGTAAACACGTCGCTAGTGAACACGTCGCTAGTGAACACGTCGCTCGTGAACACGTCGCTAGTGAACACGTCGCTCGTGAACACGTCGCTAGTGAACACGTCGCTAGTGAACACGTCGCTAGTGAACACGTCGCTAGTGAACACGTCGCTCGTGAACACGTCGCTCGCGAACACGTCGCTCGCGAACACGTCGCTCGCGAACACGTCGCTAGTGAACACGTCGCTAGTGAACACGTCGCTCGTGAACACGTCGCTCGCGAACACGTCGCTCGCGAACACGTCGCTCGCGAACACGTCGCTAGTGAACACGTCGCTAGTGAACACGTCGCTCGTGAACACGTCGCTCGTGAACACGTCGCTCGTGAGCACGTCGCTAGTGAACACGTCGCTCGTGAGCACGTCGCTAGTGAACACGTCGCTAGTGAACACGTCGCTAGTGAACACGTCGCTCGTGAACACGTCGCTAGTGAACACGTCGCTAGTGAACACGTCGCTAGTGAACACGTCGCTCGTGAGCACGTCGCTAGTGAACACGTCGCTAGTAAACACGTCGCTAGTGAACACGTCGCTAGTGAACACGTCGCTCGTGAGCACGTCGCTCGTGAGCACGTCGCTAGTGAACACGTCGCTCGTGAACACGTCGCTAGTGAACACGTCGCTAGTGAACACGTCGCTAGTGAACACGTCGCTCGTGAACACGTCGCTAGTGAGCACGTCGCTAGTGAACACGTCGCTCGTGAACACGTCGCTAGTGAACACGTCGCTAGTGAACACGTCGCTAGTGAACACGTCGCTAGTGAACACGTCGCTCGTGAGCACGTCGCTAGTGAACACGTCGCTCGCGAACACGTCGCTAGTGAACACGTCGCTAGTGAACACGTCGCTCGCGAACACGTCGCTAGTGAACACGTCGCTAGTGAACACGTCGCTCGCGAACACGTCGCTAGTGAACACGTCGCTAGTGAACACGTCGCTCGCGAACACGTCGCTAGTGAACACGTCGCTAGTGAACACGTCGCTAGTGAACACGTCGCTCGCGAACACGTCGCTCGCGAACACGTCGCTCGCGAACACGTCGCTAGTGAACACGTCGCTAGTGAACACGTCGCTAGTGAACACGTCGCTAGTGAACACGTCGCTAGTGAACACGTCGCTAGTGAACACGTCGCTCGCGAACACGTCGCTAGTGAACACGTCGCTCGCGAACACGTCGCTCGCGAACACGTCGCTAGTGAACACGTCGCTAGTGAACACGTCGCTAGTGAACACGTCGCTAGTGAACACGTCGCTAGTGAACACGTCGCTCGCGAACACGTCGCTAGTGAACACGTCGCTAGCGAACACGTCGCTCGCGAACACGTCGCTAGTGAACACGTCGCTCGTGAACACGTCGCTAGTGAACACGTCGCTCGTGAACACGTCGCTAGTGAACACGTCGCTCGTGAACACGTCGCTCGTGAACACGTCGCTAGTGAACACGTCGCTAGTGAACACGTCGCTCGTGAACACGTCGCTAGTGAACACGTCGCTAGTGAACACGTCGCTAGTGAACACGTCGCTCGTGAACACGTCGCTAGTGAACACGTCGCTCGTGAACACGTCGCTAGTGAACACGTCGCTAGTGAACACGTCGCTCGTGAACACGTCGCTAGTGAACACGTCGCTAGTGAACACGTCGCTAGTGAACACGTCGCTAGTGAACACGTCGCTAGTGAACACGTCGCTAGTGAACACGTCGCTAGCGAACACGTCGCTAGTGAACACGTCGCTAGCGAACACGTCGCTAGTGAACACGTCGCTCGTGAACACGTCGCTCGTGAACACGTCGCTCGTGAACACGTCGCTCGTGAACACGTCGCTCGCGAACACGTCGCTAGTGAACACGTCGCTAGTGAACACGTCGCTCGTGAACACGTCGCTCGTGAACACGTCGCTCGCGAACACGTCGCTCGTGAACACGTCGCTAGTGAACACGTCGCTCGTGAACACGTCGCTAGTGAACACGTCGCTCGTGAACACGTCGCTCGCGAACACGTCGCTAGTGAACACGTCGCTCGTGAACACGTCGCTAGTGAACACGTCGCTAGTGAACACGTCGCTCGTGAACACGTCGCTAGTGAACACGTCGCTAGTGAACACGTCGCTAGTGAACACGTCGCTAGTGAACACGTCGCTAGTGAACACGTCGCTAGTGAACACGTCGCTAGTGAACACGTCGCTAGTGAACACGTCGCTAGTGAACACGTCGCTCGTGAACACGTCGCTAGTGAACACGTCGCTCGTGAACACGTCGCTCGTGAACACGTCGCTCGTGAACACGTCGCTCGTGAACACGTCGCTAGTGAACACGTCGCTCGTGAACACGTCGCTAGTGAACACGTCGCTCGTGAACACGTCGCTAGTGAACACGTCGCTCGTGAACACGTCGCTCGTGAACACGTCGCTCGCGAACACTTCGTCTTGCCGATGCCGAACTTTTCTGCACTCGAATTGGCTGCATGTGCGAGCGTGGCGTGGTTTGTGTCGCTCACTCCCCTCCCCACCTCCCCCCCCCCCACCGCACCTGCATGTTTGCAATGATGATAACCGTCCGTGGTTTTATTCCCCCCCCCCCCCCAACAAAAATATAATTTAGAAACAAACACATTAATTACACCACAAGCAGCCATTAGCGCAATTAAACCGTGCCCGTTGAATGGCGCGCGATGAGTAAGCCCCAGCCTCGTGAATAACAATAACAATAAACATATTGTTTCTTGAGTGATTGCATTTCTCCGACCAGAATTTCTCTCTCCGTGTGTGGCCGTTACCCAATGACAGTAATTGTGATTAGGATAATTGCTCATCGCATCCGCAGGTCACCGTCGCGGATTTCATTATCATCTGGAGCCCGCCGTTAGTGCAGAGTAGCAATTTGGCTCGCCACTAAGCAGATTTGGTAAATTGTGGTCTGCCGCCCCCCCCTCTTCACTCCCCTTCTCCCTCCGCCTCCTCAGGTCAGATTTGCTAAGGGAGGTATGGTGGCTCCCACTTGCCATTAAGTTTGACCGCGTCACACCACCTGTGTGGTGCCCAGGCCAAACAGATTTGTTTGGCCGGATGAAGGGGGCTAAAACGGGCGCGGCACGCGGGGGGGGGGGGAGAGCCGCGCAATATTTTTTACGGCAAGAACACCTCACGACCCGTAGTGCTCTCAGCGTGCATGTCGCGAGGTGGTGAAAACACGTTTGCGTTTTAGCGACTCCTCTGGCGGGCGAGCAGAGCAGAGATCACCGCAAGGCGTGAGACTAGCCTCCCCCAGTGCGGAGACTCGGCAGAGAGATTGTAACCACGGCGAGATTGTGAACACAGTGAGATTGTGATCACGGCGAGATTGTGACAGGGTGAGATTGTGACAGGGTGAGATTGTGACAGGGTGAGATTGTGACCAGGGCGAGATTGTGATCACGGCGAGATTGTGACAGGGTGAGATTGTGACAGGGCGAGATTGTGACAGGGTGAGATTGACAGGGTGAGATTGTGACAGGGTGAGATTGTGACAGGGTGAGATTGTGACAGGGTGAGATTGACAGGGTGAGATTGTGACAGGGCGAGATTGTGACAGGGTGAGATTGACAGGGTGAGATTGTGACAGAGTGAGATTGTGACAGGGTGAGATTGTGACAGGGTGAGATTGACAGGGTGAGATTGTGACAGGGCGAGATTGTGACAGGGTGAGATTGACAGGGTGAGATTGTGACAGGGTGAGATTGACAGGGTGAGATTGTGACAGGGCGAGATTGTGACAGGGTGAGATTGTGACAGGGTGAGATTGTGACAGGGCGAGATTGTGACAGGGTGAGATTGTGACAGGGCGAGATTGTGACAGAGTGAGATTGTGACAGGGTGAGATTGTGACAGGGCGAGATTGTGACAGGGTGAGATTGTGACAGGGCGAGATTGTGACAGAGTGAGATTGTGACAGGGTGAGATTGTGACAGGGTGAGATTGTGACAGGGTGAGATTGTGACAGGGCGAGATTGTGACAGAGTGAGATTGTGACAGGGTGAGATTGTGACAGGGTGAGATTGACAGGGTGAGATTGTGACAGGGTGAGATTGTGACAGGGTGAGATTGTGACAGGGTGAGATTGTGACAGGGTGAGATTGTGACAGAGTGAGATTGTGACAGGGCGAGATTGTGACAGGGTGAGATTGACAGGGTGAGATTGTGACAGGGCGAGATTGTGACAGGGTGAGATTGTGACAGGGCGAGATTGTGACAGGGTGAGATTGACAGGGTGAGATTGTGACAGGGTGAGATTGTGACAGGGCGAGATTGTGACAGGGTGAGATTGTGACAGGGCGAGATTGTGACAGGGTGAGATTGACAGGGTGAGATTGTGACAGGGTGAGATTGTGACAGGGTGAGATTGTGACAGGGTGAGATTGTGACAGGGTGAGATTGTGACAGGGTGAGATTGTGACAGGGTGAGATTGTGACAGGGTGAGATTGTGACAGGGTGAGATTGTGACAGAGTGAGATTGTGACAGGGCGAGATTGTGACAGGGTGAGATTGACAGGGTGAGATTGTGACAGGGTGAGATTGTGACAGTGAGATTGTGACAGGGTGAGATTGTGACAGAGTGAGATTGTGACAGGGCGAGATTGTGACAGGGCGAGATTGTGACAGGGCGAGATTGTGACAGGGTGAGATTGTGACAGGGTGAGATTGTGACAGGGCGAGATTGTGACAGGGCGAGATTGTGACAGAGTGAGATTGTGACAGGGCGAGATTGTGACAGGGTGAGATTGACAGGGTGAGATTGTGACAGGGCGAGATTGTGACAGGGTGAGATTGACAGGGTGAGATTGTGACAAGGCGAGATTGTGACAGAGTGAGATTGTGACAGGGTGAGATTGTGACAGGGCGAGATAGTGACAGGGTGAGATTGTGACAGGGTGAGATTATGACAGGGCGAGATTGTGACAGGGCGAGATTGTGACAGGGTGAGATTGTGACAGAGTGAGATTGTGACAGAGTGAGATTGTGACAGGGCGAGATTGTGACAGGGCGAGATTGTGACAGGGCGAGATTGTGACAGAGTGAGATTGTGACAGAGTGAGATTGTGACAGGGCGAGATTGTGACAGGGCGAGATTGTGACAGGATGAGATTGTGACAGGGTGAGATTGTGACAGGGTGAGATTGTGACAGGGTGAGATTGTGACAGGGCGAGATTGTGACAGGGTGAGATTGTGACAGGGTGAGATTGTGACAGGGTGAGATTGTGACAGGGTGAGATTGTGACAGGGTGAGATTGTGACAGGGTGAGATTGTGACAGGGTGAGATTGTGACAGGGTGAGATTGTGACAGGGTGAGATTGTGACAGGGCGAGATTGTGACAGGGTGAGATTGTGACAGGGTGAGATTGTGACAGGGTGAGATTGTGACAGGGTGAGATTGTGACAGGGCGAGATTGTGACAGGGTGAGATTGTGACAGGGTGAGATTGTGACAGGGCGAGATTGTGACAGGGCGAGATTGTGACAGGGTGAGATTGTGACAGGGTGAGATTGTGACAGGGCGAGATTGTGACAGGGCGAGATTGTGACAGGGCGAGATTGTGACAGGGCGAGATTGTGACAGGGTGAGATTGTGACAGGGTGAGATTGTGACAGGGCGAGATTGTGACAGGGCGAGATTGTGACAGAGTGAGATTGTGACAGGGCGAGATTGTGACAGGGTGAGATTGTGACAGGGTGAGATTGACAGGGTGAGATTGTGGCAGGGCGAGATTGTGACAGGGTGAGATTGTGACAGAGTGAGATTGTGACAGGGCGAGATTGTGACAGGGCGAGATTGTGACAGGGCGAGATTGACAGGGTGAGATTGTGACAGGGCGAGATTGTGACAGAGTGAGATTGTGACAGGGTGAGATTGTGACAGGGCGAGATTGTGACAGGGTGAGATTGTGACAGAGTGAGATTGTGACAGGGTGAGATTGTGACAGGGCGAGATTGTGACAGGGTGAGATTGTGACAGGGCGAGATTGTGACAGAGCGAGATTGTGACAGGGTGAGATTGTGACAGGGTGAGATTGTGACAGGGCGAGATTGTGATAGGGTGAGATTGTGACAGGGTGAGATTGTGACAGGGTGAGATTGTGACAGAGTGAGATTGTGACAGGGTGAGATTGTGACAGGGCGAGATTGTGACAGGGCGAGATTGTGACAGGGTGAGATTGTGACAGGGCGAGATTGTGACAGGGTGAGATTGTGACAGGGCGAGATTGTGACAGGGTGAGATTGTGACAGGGTGAGATTGTGACAGGGTGAGATTGTGACAGGGTGAGATTGACAGGGTGAGATTGTGACAGGGCGAGATTGTGACAGGGTGAGATTGACAGGGTGAGATTGTGACAGGGCGAGATTGTGACAGAGTGAGATTGTGACAGGGTGAGATTGTGACAGGGCGAGATTGTGACAGGGTGAGATTGTGACAGGGTGAGATTGTGACAGGGCGAGATTGTGACAGGGCGAGATTGTGACAGAGTGAGATTGTGACAGGGCGAGATTGTGACAGGGTGAGATTGTGACAGGGTGAGATTGACAGGGTGAGATTGTGACAGGGCGAGATTGTGACAGGGTGAGATTGTGACAGAGTGAGATTGTGACAGAGTGAGATTGTGACAGGGCGAGATTGTGACAGGGCGAGATTGACAGGGTGAGATTGTGACAGGGCGAGATTGTGACAGGGTGAGATTGTGACAGAGTGAGATTGTGACAGGGCGAGATTGTGACAGGGTGAGATTGTGACAGAGTGAGATTGTGACAGGGTGAGATTGTGACAGGGCGAGATTGTGACAGGGTGAGATTGACAGAGTGAGATTGTGACAGGGCGAGATTGTGACAGGGTGAGATTGTGACAGGGTGAGATTGTGACAGGTTGAGATTGTGACAGGGCGAGATTGTGACAGGGCGAGATTGACAGGGTGAGATTGTGAAAAGGCGAGATTGTGACAGGGTGAGATTGTGACAGGGCGAGATTGTGACAGGGTGAGATTGTGACAGGGTGAGATTGACAGGGTGAGATTGTGACAGGGAGAGATTGTGACAGAGTGAGATTGTGACAGGGTGAGATTGTGACAGGGTGAGATTGTGACAGGGTGAGATTGTGACAGGGTGAGATTGTGACAGGGCGAGATTGTGACAGGGTGAGATTGTGACAGGGTGAGATTGACAGGGTGAGATTGTGACAGGGCGAGATTGTGACAGGGTGAGATTGAGAGGGTGAGATTGTGACAGGGCGAGATTGTGACAGGGTGAGATTGTGACAGAGTGAGATTGTGACAGGGTGAGATTGTGACAGGACGAGATTGTGACAGGGCGAGATTGACAGGGTGAGATTGTGACAGGGCGAGATTGTGACAGGGTGAGATTGTGACAGGGTGAGATTGTGACAGGGTGAGATTGTGACAGGGCGAGATTGTGACAGGGTGAGATTGAGAGGGTGAGATTGTGACAGGGCGAGATTGTGACAGGGTGAGATTGTGACAGGGCGAGATTGTGACAGGGTGAGATTGACAGGGTGAGATTGTGACAGGGCGAGATTGTGACAGGGTGAGATTGTGACAGAGTGAGATTGTGACAGGGTGAGATTGTGACAGGACGAGATTGTGACAGGGTGAGATTGTGACAGGGCGAGATTGTGACAGAGTGAGATTGTGACAGGGTGAGATTGTGACAGGGTGAGATTGTGACAGGGCGATATTGTGACAGGGTGAGATTGTGACAGGGTGAGATTGTGACAGGGCGAGATTGTGACAGAGTGAGATTGTGACAGGGTGAGATTGTGACAGGGCGAGATTGTGACAGGGCGAGATTGTGACAGGGTGAGATTGACAGGGTGAGATTGTGACAGGGCGAGATTGTGACAGGGTGAGATTGACAGGGTGAGATTGTGACAAGGCGAGATTGTGACAGAGTGAGATTGTGACAGGGTGAGATTGTGACAGGGCGAGATAGTGACAGAGTGAGATTGTGACAGGGTGAGATTGTGACAGGGCGAGATTGTGACAGGGCGAGATTGTGACAGGGTGAGATTGTGACAGGGTGAGATTGACAGGGTGAGATTGTGACAGGGCGAGATTGTGACAGGGTGAGATTGAGAGGGTGAGATTGTGACAGGTCGAGATTGTGACAGAGTGAGATTGTGACAGGGTGAGATTGTGACAGGGCGAGATTGTGACAGAGTGAGATTGTGACAGGGTGAGATTGTGACAGGACGAGATTGTGACAGGGTGAGATTGTGACAGGGTGAGATTGTGACAGGGCGAGATTGTGACAGAGTGAGATTGTGACAGGGTGAGATTGTGACAGGGCGAGATTGTGACAGAGTGAGATTGTGACAGGGTGAGATTGTAACAGGGCGAGATTGTGACAGAGTGAGATTGTGACAGGGTGAGATTGTGACAGGACGAGATTGTGACAGGGTGAGATTGTGACAGGGCGAGATTGTGACAGAGTGAGATTGTGACAGGGTGAGATTGTGACAGGGTGAGATTGTGACAGGGCGAGATTGTGACAGGGTGAGATTGTGACAGGGTGAGATTGTGACAGGGCGAGATTGTGACAGAGTGAGATTGTGACAGGGTGAGATTGTGACAGGGCGAGATTGTGACAGGGCGAGATTGTGACAGGGTGAGATTGTGACAGGGTGAGATTGTGACAGGGCGAGATTGTGACAGGGTGAGATTGTGACAGGGCGAGATTGTGACAGGGTGAGATTGTGACAGGGCGAGATTGTGACAGGGTGAGATTGTGACAGGGTGAGATTGTGACAGGGTGAGATTGTGACAGGTTGAGATTGTGACAGGGTGAGATTGTGACAGGCAGAGATTGTGACAGGGTGAGATTGTGACAGGGTGAGATTGTGACAGGGCGAGAATGTGACATGGTGAGATTGTGACAGAGTGAGATTGTGACAGGGTGAGATTGTGACAGGGTGAGATTGTGACAGGGTGAGATTGTGACAAGGTGAGATTGTGACAGGGTGAGATTGTGACAGGGTGAGATTGTGACAGGGTGAGATTGTGACAGGGCGAGATTGTGACAGGGTGAGATTGTGACAGAGTGAGATTGTGACAGGGTGAGATTGTGACAGGGCAAGATTGTGACAGGGCGAGATTGTGACAGGGTGAGATTGTGACAGGGTGAGATTGTGACAGGGTGAGATTGTGACAGGGTGAGATTGTGACAGAGTGAGATTGTGACAGGGTGAGATTGTGACAGAGTGAGATTGTGACAGGGTGAGATTGTGACAGGATGAGATTGTGACAGGATGAGATTGTGACAGGATGAGATTGTGACAGGGTGAGATTGTGACAGGGTGAGATTGTGACAGGGTGAGATTGCGACAGGGCGAGAGTGTGACAGGGCGAGATTGTGACAGGGCGAGATTGTGACAGGGTGAGATTGTGACAGGGTGAGATTGTGACAGGGTGAGATTGTGACAGGGTGAGATTATGACAGAGTGAGATTGTGACAGGGTGAGATTGTGACAGGATGAGATTGTGACAGGATGAGATTGTGACAGGATGAGATTGTGACAGGGCGAGATTGTGACAGGGTGAGATTGTGACAGGGTGAGATTGTGACAGGGTGAGATTGTGACAGGGCGAGATTGTGACAGGGTGAGATTGTGACAGGGCGAGATTGTGACAGGGTGAGATTGTGACAGGGTGAGATTGTGACAGGGCGAGATTGTGACAGGGTGAGATTGTGACAGGGTGAGATTGTGACAGGGTGAGATTGTGACAGGGCGAGATTGTGACAGGGTGAGATTGTGACAGGGTGAGATTGTGACATGGTGAGATTGTGACAGGGTGAGATTGTGACAGGGTGAGATTGTGACAGGGCGAGATTGTGACAGGGTGAGATTGTGACAGGGCGAGATTGTGACAGGGTGAGATTGTGACAGGGTGAGGTTGTGACAGGGCGAGATTGTGACAGGGTGAGATTGACAGGATGAGATTGTGACAGGGCGAGATTGTGACAGGGTGAGATTTTGACAGGGTGAGATTGTGACAGGGTGAGATTGTGACAGGGTGAGATTGTGACAGGGTGAGATTGTGACAGGGTGAGATTGTGACAGGGTGAGATTGTGACAGGGTGAGATTGTGACAGGGTGAGATTGTGACAGGGTGAGATTGTGACAGGGTGAGATTGTGCCGAGTGCATGCGGAAACCTCGCCAGGAACTTTCTGCGATGCCGGCAAGGAGCCTCTTCTTGGCTGTTGTCCACCCGCCCCGCCCCCGCCCCCCGGGTGGCTGGATTCAGCCGTGAACTTTTTCCGAATTAATGTTGAGGGGTGGGGGGGACACGAAGCCATGCCTTAGCAGTCTGGATCTCAGTGGTTGACATGGACGCAGAGATTGAGAGATTGTTAGAAGAACGGAAAGTTTGGGAACGTGCGTAGTCGTGTGTGTGGCCGTGTGTGTGTGGTCGTGTGTGGTCCTGGGGAGCGGTAGTGTAGTGGTTAGCGCGCTGCGCTACAAACCTAGCGACCCAAGTTCGATTCCCGCTCACGGCCAACACCAATAACGATTATCTCAACCGGTCCTGGGCCTTCCCTTAGGTTGACTCAGCCTCCAATGAGTAGCTGGTGCGGTGTATAAACATTGCCACTGGGCAGAGCATTGAGAAAGGCCTCGTGTAGGCTGCGGAGGAGAGTCGTCTAATTGGAAGAATTCTGAGAAGGCAGGACCACCTGGAGTGGACACGCTGCCAGTCAGGGTGAGTGGAAGGCTTTCTGAAGGGAGACTAATTGGGATAAATGACAGTGAGGAACACAACTTCACTCGGGATATTTATTTTAGTTAAGAGAGCTCTCGAGGGATGAGACGAGTCTGATTGGAACGATTCAAAGATGCCAAACACACGATCTATCGTGGACACGTTTGGCCTGTGGGGTGTTTGGGGTTGGTGGCCGTGCAGAGCAGGCAGCTGCAGCAAAGGCCAAGAGCCGTTTTGCAACACGGTGAAAAAAGAGGGCGAGCGAGCGGATCAGAGAGGGCGGGGGGAGGGTGGGATGAGGCGGGGGGGGCACCAGCGGCGAGACGCGGCTCGCCGCGGTGCCCGGTCACAGCCTCAGCGCCGCCGACTCCGCCTCCCCTCGTGAACTCCCTCGCTGCTGTGCCAGCACGAAGGTCACCCGACTCCCCCCCCCCCGGTCCTCCTCCTCCTCCATGGGCCGTTCTCTGACGCGAGCGAATGGTCGCAGGCCTCTCTTCGAGAATTCCGAGTGGAGGCTTCGCACGCTAGGAATTTAAATTGGATTTAAAAAACACGTACGTGGAGTGGGAGCGGTGGCGCAATGGTTAGCACACTAAGCCGACGAGCCCCCCCCCCTCTCCCCACCGCGGGGGGAGAGGAGCGTCGTTGCCTTTGTGAGTGCACGGAATAAAGTAAAAATGTTTATAATTTGACCAGATAAGGTCCACTGAGCTACATAGCTCTCTTTCAGAAGCGACCTGGCCACAAATGATAGCTCAACGAAGTGGCTTGTCATCATCACGTGGAAATGTTTAGCAGTCAAATACTCTCAACGCGTGATGTTGATTCTAAACGTGGGGGGGGGGGGGGCAAACCGGAGGACCTGGGGAGAAAATCCACGCGACCACGGGGAGAAAGAGAGAGACACTGCAAATTCCAAATTTACAGCAGCAGGCGGCAGGGTCGGGATTGCATCCGCGACCTCCTGTACACCAGGCGAGGTAGTTAACATCTCCACCGTGCCTGACCCTGGCTCGCTCCGGTGACGACGGTTGCTCATCCGGTCGGCGCCGGAGGCTGGCTAGACCTCACGTGACCCCGGTAACACCTCTCCGGCAACATCACAAACACGGGCAAGGCTGCTCTGCCGCATGCACAAGCGATGCCGATGGCCTTGGCGAGACGCCGACTGAAAGTCACGGACGCTTGTTTTAATTTTTTCCCGTGCGCGGCTTTTCCGAATCGAGTTGCCACAAGCGCCCAACGCAGGGGCTCCCCGTCCGTGGTGTCCGCGACGCGAGGGCGCTCATCGCGAGCGGAGCCCTCGCGTGGAGGAGCGCCGCGGTGTGGGAATCACGCGAGAGAACGCCCGGCCAAGGAGAGGTCACGCAAGGAGAGGTCCGTGAATCGACCCGGCCCACACGACAGTCACCCCGACTGTCACCCCGACCGATGAGAGCAGCCACTCCTGCGCCACTCTCCCGCCTCGAATTGTCCTCAAGAATCCATCGCGTCGCAGAGAGAGGCGAGAGAAAGGCGGAGGAGAGAGAGAGAGGGAGAGAGAGAAAGGTGGGAGGAGAGAGGGAGGGAGGGAGGAGAGAGAGGGAGGGAGAAGAGACGAGCGAGATAGATTGCATCAGTCCAAGTAACCACGTCGTCTCGCCAAAAGTATCTCTCTCTCGCTCTCTCTCTCGCTCTCTCTCTCTGTCTCTGCACTGCAGTGCCGCGTTTAAATGTCACACTTTATTTGCTCTGCCGAGCCGTGATCAGAAAATTAAATTGCATCACCGCATATTTCCACTTATGAGGTTCGAGGGGTGGGTTGGGGGGGTGCAGCGAGTGGAGTGCGGAGAGGGAGAGCGGGTTTATTTATTTATCTCCCTCCCCCCCGCCTCCCCCCCCAGCTCTCCCCGTCTGGCTGTGTGCGTGTAGTGTCAACGCGAGCACTGTCGCGCCGTGATGTCGAGTCTGCCCGCCGTCCCGCGGTATTTGTTCATCCTTCATTTTGGTTTCCACGCCCAACGAACAAACACCGGTCCCTGGCATGTTGGCTCCTGTCAGAAGCGGGTTTACAAACTCCCCAAGTTGGGACGGGTTGGGGTGCGGTGGGGGGAGATGTGGAAAGGGGGGTGGGCGGAGTGGGGGCGGTCATAAACGTTCATGAAATATGAAACGTTCAATTTGTTTACTCTGGAACAGGTATCAATCAAATGCTATGTTTGGGGGTCTCGAGAGGGGGCATTACGCAACCTCTTTCGGGTATTCCGCTCCGTTGTTTGGCAATGCAGCCGAAACCACGATGCTCATAGTCAATAAACAACAACAACAAGTCGAGTCGCTTACAATCAGCAGCTCACTTCTCGGAGCTCTGGACAAACGCGCGCGCCCACCGTCCCCTCGTCTCAGCTGCCAGCGTGCCCCCAACCCAGGACGCCCGCGGCTCAACTTGTCACGGAATCGTTTCCACGACCGCCCAAATCCCCAACCACGGCACCGTGCCGCCACCCCGAGCAGCGGTAGCTGGGGAGCGGGAATGAGAGCGGCAGACAGAGAAGTGTTTTCTGGGGGTCGGCCCTGTACAGCTCCTGGCTGCATTAAGGGCTGCCAAATGCTAATCCTGGGTGTGAAAGAAGATCCGTTCCCCTCGGGGAACGAATGACTGTTCTCGAGTGGACACAAATATTCAGCCTCCCAACGGGGCGAATTTTCAGGGAAGGAACTGTGTGGGCGTCTGTGTGCACATCGTGTGGAGAGAGAGAGAGAAAGTAATACTGCACCACGCCGCTCCACCACACGCCGCTCCACCACACGCCGCTCCACCACACGCCGCTCCACCACACGCCGCTCCACCACACGCCGCTCCACCACACGTCGCTCCACCACACCCACTCCACCACACGCCGCTCCACCACACGTCGCTCCACCACACCCGCTCCACCACACGCCGCTCCACCAAACGTCGCTCCACCACACCCCGCCCCACCACACCCGCCCCACCACACCCGCCCCACCACACCCCGCTTCACCACACCCGCTCCACCGCACGCCGCTCCACCACACGCCGCTCCACCACACGCCGCTCCACCACACCCTGCTCCACCACACCCCGCTCCACCACACGCCGCTCCACCACACGCCGCTCCACCACACCCGCTCCACCACACCCCTCTCCACCAGACGCCACTCCACCACACCCACTCCACCACACGCCGCTCCACCACACCCCGCTCCACCACACCCCGCTCCACCACACGCCGCTCCACCACACGCCGCTCCACCACACCCGCTCCACCACACGCCGCTCCACCACAATGACAGCGCTGCGCGTCTTCGTGCCGACGTCTCGGCTGTGCGCGTCAGCGTGAGGCCTCGGCGATGTCTGTTTGCTCTCCTTAAACCCTCCCCAGGGATTCTAAGCGCTCAGTCTCTCATCATCCTCCTTCCCCCTCCACAAGATCCAAAGCGAAGCAATAAATGAGCCTCATTATCGGGGGTAGCTAATTACTCCATCGGGTGGGTTATCTCGTTAGGACTGGCCAACGGGTTCCGCCGATTGAGATCCCCGTTCACTGATTCCCCCAAATCCGTGCCGAGCAAATGAATTAGGCGCACGCGTGAGTGAGCACGTGCGCGCGCGTGAGAGCGAGTGAGTGCGTGAGTGAGCGAGTGAGTATGTGCGTGAGCGAGTGAGTGAGTACGTGCGTGAGCGAGTGAGTGATCACCTGAGTGTGTGTATGCACGTGAGCGACTGAGTGAGTACGTGCATGCATGCGCGCATGAGTGAGTACGTGAGTGTGTGCGTGCGTGAGGACGTGAGTGTGTGTGTGAGTGAGTACATAAGTGAGTGTGTAAGTGAATACGTGAGTGAGTGAGTGAGTACGTGAGTGAGTGTGTGCGTGAGTGAGTGTGTGCGTGAGGTCTTCTCGGCCACGGTCATTCCCTCCCTTTTCTACGCTTGCGAAACGTGGACCCCCCTAATGGAGCATCTTCGCCGGTTAGAAACATTTAGGCTGGCCTGCCTACGATCCATCCTGGGTTTAACCAGGCTGGATTGTGTGAGGAGCTCACAAGTCCTTGAAAGATCTGGGCAAAGTCCCATCAGTGAGCTCCTCCAGCAGACAAGGCTGCGTTGGCTGGGTCATGTAGCCCGCATGCCCAGCCACCGCATGCCTAAACAGCTTTTGTTCGGCCGGATCGAGGGGGCTAAACGGGCGCGGCACGGGCTAGAGAAGAGATGGAGTGATGTGGTACAGGAGGACGTGGAGCTGAGTGGACTTGCCGATGACTGGTACCAGCGGTGTCAAGATCGGCCTCAGTGGAGGAGGCTCGTGAAGGACGCTACTGGGCAGTTGGAGGCAGTCGCCCTCCAACAACAACGGAGGGCGGAGGAGCGACGCTCACAACAACGAGCGGAGCGCCGGGTGGCTAAAGCACAGCAAGTTGGTACAGTAGGGGGCACAGGTGGTGCATCAGCCAGTCATCTTGGTCATCTCGGTCAGTCGACCCGTGGCACCTGGGTCTGCCCCGTGACCTCCTGCCAGCGGGCGTTCGACACTTCACGTGGCCTCAAGGTGCACTTGGCCTGGCACAAGCGTCGTGGTGACGTCACCGCCACTTAGTGGCGAATGGCGGTTGTTGTTGTTGCGTGAGTGAGTACGTGAGTGAGTGTGTGCGTGAGTGAGTACGTGAGTGTGTGCGCGCGTGAGTAAGTACGTGAGTGAGTGTGTGCGTGAGTGAGTACGTGAGTGTGTGCGCGCGTGAGTGACTGAGCGAGTACGTAGGCGCGTGATGAGGGCTGTGTGGGCGAGGGGGTGTCTTTGTCTTTGTGTTGGCGTGGCCCCGCGCCCATCCCCCCGCGAAGAGGCGCTTAGCGTGTCACCTGTAAGTGTCGCCGCACGTCAAAGTCAGAGCGCGCGTCTCGGACTGTGCGGGTGGCGATGGTAAACAAACTCGCGAGACGGCGTCTCATCAGCGCGTCGCGTGTCAGGGAGCCCTCGGCTCATCATCAGCGCTGCGCGGAATCTAACCGCGCTGTCGGTCGAATTATCCCATTTCCGTGTTGATCATGTTTTTTGTACAATAGTGGTAGCGGCGGGGGGAGTTGGTTTGGGGGAGGGAGCAGTGGCGTGGCGGTTAGCAGCACCGCGTTACGATAGTAAAGTTTTCTTTTTTGGGTGAGATCGCGTAAATATAAATGCGTCGTTAAACCCGCCACCACCCGACACAGCCAAATTAGTAAGGGGCTCTCACCTCGACAAAACGTGCCAATTCGCTACTCGTTGAGCACACACCCTGTGTGTGTTGGAGAGCAAACCAACAACATTTGCAATTCGAGTGCCACGTTTCGTACTCGACTTCGATTCCGTGCCACAGGGCGAGCGAGCGAGCGAGCGAACACCCGGGAGCTGCAACCCTCCACCATTGCCACCCAGACACCGGCCGAGCGTGGCCCAAGCATCGCCACCAATCCACTCGAGCGAGACGGCACGGGCGATGGCCGATGTTTCCCATCCAGCAGGCTGCGAGCTGCCTTCTACAACCCAAGGGGCTCGGCAACCCCGCGGCTCGGGAGCCACGCGCGCGCGCGCCTCATATGCGAATCGCTTCGCAAAGTGATTCACGCCCCTTGAAATATTGAGGGGGTTATTATTTTTTTCATTTACCGAATTCGCCAAAAAAAAAGAACCTCTCCTTTTGGTATGTCGGGTTGCCGACCCCTTTGCTGTAGCCTCTTGTTATTGCGTTCAAGCGGGCTCCTGTGATGAATGTAAATGAATCTACAACAGGCGTCTGGGAGAAGGAGCGAGCCGCTGCGGGTAGCGCCTGGATTGTGGGCGCTGACCTCGCGGGCTTCTGTGTCAGGGCGATCGCTCCTCTCCCCGGCACGTGGCTCGCTTTCTGAGCCTGGCTCGGCGAGGCTGGCTCGGAGAGGCTTGGTCGGTGAGGCTGGCTCGGCGAGGCTGGGTCGGCGTGGCTGGGTCGGCGAGGCTGGCTCGGCGAGGCTGGGTCGGCGAGGCTGGGTCGGTGAGGCTGGCACCGTGAGGCTGGCTCGGCGAGACTGGGTCGGTGAGGCTGGGTCGGTGAGGCTGGCTCCGTGAGGCCGGCTCCGTGAGGCTGGGTCGGTGAGGCTGGCTCGGTGAGGCTGGGTCGGTGAGGCTGGGTGGGTGAGGCTGGGTCGGTGAGGCTGGCTCGGTGAGGCTGGGTCGGTGAGGCTGGGTGGGTGAGGCTGGCTCCGTAAGGCTGGCTCCGTGAGGCTGGGTCAGTGAGGCTGGGTCGGTGAGGCTGGGTGGGTGAGCCTGCCTCGGCGAGGCTGGCTCGGTGAGGCTGGGTTGCGCTGCATGGATGAGGTCTCCATATAAACCTGTGGGTATCCGCGCGTGAGCCATCAAGAGCCATCGGCATGACGAGGCTGGACAACATCTATGTGCGTCTTTCAATGAGATCCATCAGCCGAAGCGAGAATTGAATCACTCTTTTTGATATCCGTCAGTTAAAGCGACCTCCATTTGCTCTCATAGAGATAAATTGGCTAAGGCGACCTCCATTCGCCCCCATGGAGATCCCTTAGCCACTCACTCCCAGAGACACCGGATCGCTTTGGCGCCCATTGTGCCTCTGTACCCCCCCCCCCCCGTCTCTGTGCCCCCTGTCTCTGTGCCCGGTGTCGCTTCATGAGACGTTTTCACCTGAAGCCTCGGCAGCCGGGAGCTCGTGGATTCGTTCAATTCTGGCAGCCCCCTTGCTCAATCGACTGCTGGATGAAGATCTCCACCCCGCGTTCGTGTCGGCGGAGGAAGTGCACACGGGACCGGTTTGAGCCACTGACGTCCGTTGTGGTTGGGAATCGATCTCGAGTTTGGCGGAGTTCACAGCGCAATGCGCGAACCGCTCACCCACTGCCCTAGCTCCCTGCCCCCTCCCCGCCAGCCTTCGTGTGTGTGATCCACCAACCCTGGCTGGATTACAGCCACAATATACAGTATATTTAATCACCGGTTACGGTGGCGGCGGGGGACGTGGGTCGGTGATTAGACCCCTGACGCGAGATACAAGAGGCAGGGATGGATGAGGTTTTTAACTAAGCGAGATAATTCTCCTGTGGATTCTGCTATTCTCTCCTGTGGGCATGGTGCGGGCATGCTCCGCACTCCGTGCTCCAAGTTCCGCGCCTTTCACTCCGCGTTTTGTATTCTGCGCTCCCTAATCCGCGCTCTCTAATCCGCGCTCCGTATTCCGCGCTCCGCGGCGAGAGGCAGCTTTCTCCGGGCTCCTGGGGTGGTTTCTCTCCTCCGTCCCCCCGAATGAGATCAGTTGTGCGCCGGTGCCGTGCAGCCACTGAATGTTAATTAAAATAATAACAACAACGATGATGTTATGTGTTTCCAAGCGACGCTGCCCCAGTTCAATTCCAGCTCCCGAAACAATCAGGCGAGGTTCTTACAGCCTTCCCGCCGTGCCGCTTCCTCCACCTACTCGGCAGCAGTGCGATGTTTACCCGCGGTGGCTAGGAGATGTTAACTCCCTCACCTGGTATGCAGGGGGTCGTGGGTCCGATCCCGACCCTAACGCCTGTTGTATGTTTGGCGTTTGCATGCCTCTCTCTCTCGTGTGGACAATTAGAATCAACGTCACCCATTCAGATAATTTGGCTGCTATAAATTTCCACCCGATGATAAGCCACTTCGCTGAAGGCTTCAATTGTGGCCAGGTCGCTTCTGGTTAAAGAGCTGTATAGCTCAGTGGGGCTTTACAAATTGTTGAGTTTTCGTTTAGATGTCTGCCGATCCGTCAAGCGTTTCGTTCACCAGACACCATCCGCTACCTCGCCACGCTGGCTTCTTCCCACCCCTCCCACGAACAATCCATGCGACGTCTCGAATTTCCACCTCTAATTCTCCACTCTGATGTCGGGACATTGACCCTGCTTGTTAGGGATGTCCCCCTCCTCTTCCTCGTCCGAGGAGTCCATTCAACCTCCCCATGAAGCTGCCCTTACACCCGTTATCAGGGGTTTGTTCGGCAATTTATTTTTGCATGCTTCGCATCAAGACCTCGGGTTGCATCGCTCCATCTGCTTCCACTTAATCAGACGCCATTTCCGCAAATCTATGAAAGCCGAGGCTTAGCGGCGGTGCGCGTGACACTCATTTGTCGGGGTGGGGTGGGGGGGTTTCTCGGAGCTAAGTGCCAGCCGAGGTCTGCTGCTGGCCACGTCGGGAATGGCCTCTCGGTTCGCGTCTCGCTTTTGCATCACTCCGCGTTGAAGGGGCGCAGAGGGCGGGGTTCTTCGCGTGGTCCACCGTTTTGGGTTGCACAGCCGCAATCGCACGCTTGTAGGGTGACTTGTCTTCAGTGCATCTCGATGTATCTCTATGAGTCTCTGTGTGTGTATTTCTGTGTCTCTCTATGACTTTACCATTTTGGTCCGAAGTTTGGGTTGCTTGGCCGCAATGGCACTTGTGCGGCTTGTCTTCAATGCAATTCTATGCATCTTTGTGGGTCTCTGTGTGCGTATCTATGGGTTCACGAAATGGTCTATAGTTTGGTTTGCATGGCCCCAGTCACACTCCTGTGTGTGTATGTTTAATGTCCCACTCTTGGAGGAGATGCGCGCATCGGCCTTGGTGATGTTGTGATGCGGTTGGTGGCTCCACCACCGGCGTGTTCGAGGAGGAGCCATCAGGGCCAGGAGGTGTGCGATGGTTTTTGCATCTGGAGCAACGCACTCAATCTGGGCACCCCCGTCGTCGTTCCGCTCGATTCGCGATCCGCGTTCTGTCCACATCTGGATGAAATTCTCGGATGACGACAGCAGCAGTGGAGGAGGGGGGAGGGTCGGGACTTGAATCGGCGGTTTGATGGTCACGCACGCGGTAAATGGTTCGAAAAAGGGTTCTTAAATAATCAATATTAAGCCTCGTACGACCGGCAGAGTTTATACCCATGGTGTTTGCGGCCCGGTGATCTGTGCCCAGCGACCGGCAGAAGTCCGGGATCCGTCCTCGACTCGGAGCCAGCTTGTCAGTGCTCCGCTCGTTCCGCTCGTTCCGCTCGTTCCGCTCGTTCCGCTCGTTCCGCTCGTTCCGCTCGTTCCGCTCGTTCCGCTCGTTCCGCTCGTTCCGCTCGTTCCGCTCGTTCCGCTCGTTCCGCTCGTTCCGCTCGTTCCGCTCGTTCCGCTCGTTCCGCTCGTTCCGCTCGTTCCGCTCGTTCCGCTCGTTCCGCTCGTTCCGCTCGTTCCGCTCGTTCCGCTCGTTCCGCTCGTTCCGCTCGTTCCGCTCGTTCCGCTCGTTCCGCTCGTTCCGCTCGTTCCGCTCGTTCCGCTCGTTCCGCTCGTTCCGCTCGTTCCGCTCGTTCCGCTCGTTCCGCTCGTTCCGCTCGCTCCGCTCGTTCCGCTCGCTCCGCTCGTTCCGCTCGCTCCGCTCGTTCCGCTCGCTCCGCTCGTTCCGCTCGCTCCGCTCGTTCCGCTCGCTCCGCTCGCTCCGCTCGTTCCGCTCGTTCCGCTCGTTCCGCTCGTTCCGATCGTTCCGATCGTTCCGCTCGTTCCGATCGTTCCGCTCGTTCCGCTCGCTCCGCTCGTTCCGCTCGTTCCGCTCGCTCCGCTCGTTCCGATCGTTCCGATCGTTCCGATCGTTCCGATCGTTCATCCGCACAGAGCATTTGAGCTGTTGCGCGATCAGCGGCGCTGCGTTCGTGACGGCCCGGACTCCGCAGAGTTTTGCAACGCGATCTCAAAAGTACTTTGAGGCTGCTCACCGTAAAAAATAAAGCACCGCTGGCTCCGTGAGGAAAGTTTCCCTCGCATTGTGCCTCGTGGTGGTTGTTTCGGTTGTGGTTGTTGTGGTTGTTGTTGTGGGTGTGTTTTATCGCGGATTTTGAGCGCAGGCCCAAAGGCCCAGAACGCCAATTGAGAGATAAGAGAGTTAATGCGTTTCTGGAACTGAGCGAGGTTATTATTGTAAGAGACTGGGCAAAGAAACGACGATGGGAGAAGGATATCCCCTAAGTGCAGCGGTGTGAGAGAAGAATCAGATAGAGAAGTGTGGTGATCCGCGGTGCGGTGAGAGAGCGGGTTAGCGAGTGAGTGCGTCAGTGAGTGAGTGGGTGAGTAAGTGGGTAGGCGACAGATTTGGTGGGTGAGCGGGTAGGTGAGTGAGTGTGTGAGTAGGTGAGTGTGTGTTTGTTGTGACCTGCAGTGCGGTGAGCAGGTGGGTAAGTTGAGTGGATGAGTGTGTGAGCGAATAAGTGAGTGTATAATTGAGAGTGTGAGTGTGTGGGTGAGTGTGCACGTGGGTTAGTGCGTGGGTGGGAGAGTGTGTGAGTGGGTGGTGAATGTGTGCGTGGGTTGGTGAGTGGGTGGAAGAGTGTATGAGTGGGTGGGTGAGTGTGTGGCTGAGTAAATGACTATGTGCGTGATTGAGTGGGTGACTGTATGACTGTATGAGTGGGTCAGTGTCCTGGGCCTCTCCATGGACGACTCAGCCTAATATGAGTACCTGGTTCTGTGTATAGGCATCGCTACTAGGCAGACAAAGGCGGCCGGGCGTGGTGGTGGTGGTGGTGGTTGTGGTGGTTGAAAGCAGTATGGTAGTGGTTGAAGGCAGTATGGTGGTGGTGGTGGTTGTTGAAGGCGGTGTGGTGGTGGTAGTGGTGGTGGTTGTTGAAGGCAGTGTGGTGGTGGTTGTTGAAGGCGGTTTGGTGGCGGTTGTTGAAGGCGGTGTGGTGGTGGTTGAAGGCAGTGTGGTGGTGGTGGTGGTTGTTGAAGGCGGTGTGGTGGTGGTGGTGGTAGTGGTGGTAGTGGTGGTGGAGGTGGTTGAAGGCAGTGTGGTGGTGGTTGAAGGCGGTGTGGTGGTGGTGGTTGAAGGCAGTGTGGTGGTGGTTGAAGGCAGTGTGGTGGTGGTAGTGGTTGAAGGCAGTGTGGTGGTGGTGGTTGTTGATGGCGGTGTGGTGTGGTGGTGGTGGTTGAAGGCAGTGTGGTGGTGGTCGTGGTGGTAGTGGTGGTGGTTGTTGAAGGCAGTGTGGTGGTGGTTGTTGAAGGTGGTGTGGTGGTGGTTGTTGAAGGTGGTGTGGTGGTGGTTGTTGAAGGCAGTGTGGTGGTGGTTGTTGAAGGCAGTGTGGTGGTTGTTGAAGGCAGTGTGGTGGTGGTTGAAGGCAGTGTGGTGGTGGTTGTAGTTGAAGGCGGTGTGGTGGTGGTGGTTGTAGTTGAAGGCAGTGTGGTGGTGTTGGTGGTTGTTGAAGGCGGTGTGGTGGTGGTAGTGGTGGTGGTGGTAGTGGTGGTGGTTGTTGAAGGCGGTGTGGTGGTGGTGGTGGTGGTCGAAGGCGGCGTGGTTGACGAGACGAGACAATCGGTGTCTGCTGGACCGAGTCCTCGACGCGGGTGTACGAGTCGCCGAGTGGCGCGATGGCTGAGCGCACCGTTCACGGATAACGAAATCGCGACTGATACATTTCGTCGTCATCACCATCGCCCCTTGAATGTCCCGTTACCCTGGCAATTAGCGTTCGGGCAAATGCGACCCACACAGTCCATTAAGCCCTCTCCTGTCGGTTATAATCAGCCGCATCTCGCTGGGGTTTTTATTTTTCGTGTCACCGGCACGAGGCGAAGGGTCACTTTCGCCGTTCCCGCGCACCGGATGGTCACGCAACCCTTGCGGGCCACGTGCCTATGAGCGTGTGACGTTCGAGGCGACCGACAGCAGGTGGGCAAAGGCGGCGCCCGACTGCGATTGCTTCGCTGC
This sequence comes from Lampetra planeri, assembly GCF_965212315.1. Classification (NCBI taxonomy): domain Eukaryota; kingdom Metazoa; phylum Chordata; class Hyperoartia; order Petromyzontiformes; family Petromyzontidae; genus Lampetra; species Lampetra planeri. The sequence goes on from NC_136140.1 coordinate 11,592,739, forward strand.
GCCCCAACCTGCCTGGCGGAAGAGGCCTCCACTGCGGGGCGAGGGGGGGGGAGCTGCGGACAGGGCTGCCGTGGCCGACTTTCTTGCAACGCTCCCCAGAGCGTCCACGTGGCGAGGGGCGGGAGTAGCCCAGCACTTCACCCCCACCGCGCTCGCGCCACGGCTGGACAGAGGCGGGTGCATGGCATGGAACGTCGCGCCGCGCCTGGAGATCGGACGGCCGCAACAATTGCAGCAGCAAGCGGCGAGCAATCACCGGCACCCCCCCCCCCCCCCCCGGGAGTAAATATCATAAGAATAATAAATAATCGTGAGCGATTCGTCACCATGAGTAAGTGATCTCAAGATTGAAATGATTTTTGTTAAAATTAAGTAATCAATCAAGAAATGCAATGTATTTATGAGATTTATCAATTAATCAAATAATTTGCTGTTTAAATAATTGATTAATTGTGGGCCAGTCTGTGCACAGTGGCGTTGAACAGTCCTCGGTACATACTCTTTGGTTCTTTTGGAAAAGTCACGTAGGTATAAAATAAAATAAATCACGACGTTTCGGGCGCAACACAAGTGGTCGTCATCCCACCTGATGACGGATGCTTGTGTTGGGCCGGAAACGTCGTAATTTATTTCATGTTATACCTACGTGACTTTACCGAAAGAACCAAAGAGTATGGATTCCTGCAGTCACGAAAGCTTCAAATCAAGATTAGTCCTCGGTACGTCGAGTCTGAGATGTTTGCCCGTGGGGGCTACAGCCGCCAATGTGCCACGCACCGCGCCTAGCTCCATCCACTGCTGGACGAGGGCCCGCGCACGCTCTGCGGGCCTGGGAACATATGAACATGCCGACTTACAAACAGAAGTTTGGAACCTAACTCGTTCGTAAATAGAGGAGTCCCTGTATGTATTTGTTTATTTTTAAGGTCACGGTGTTGTTGACGAGTGTGTTGAGTTGTTGGTAGTGCTTCGTGCAACCACTGCGGCAGCATCACCACCAAACAATGTGTGACCGAAGCGGGAGCTCGCAAGTGTAAGTCAGTTGTTGGTCTCATCTCCTTCACAAGAGTGACTTAAACAGAGTCGCGTATGTTCAATCTATAATTTATATATATATACATATTAATGGCGTGATCTTGCTAGGCGTGCGTGCCGAGGCCGTGCGTTCTCTGAGCGAGTGTGGAATAAAAATGCGTTCACCCCAGACGGGAAGAGTGAGACGCCAGCTTTGGGAATCAAGCGAGTGGCGTAACGAAGTGAAACTTGACACTCAAAATCCGGAGGATGCAACCATTGAACGAGATGCGACCGTTTCTAAACTAAGTAAAAAATTTTTTATCAGTTAAGGCCCCACTGAGCTCTATAATTGCTCTTTTTCGGAAGCGACCTGGTCATCACAAATGATAGCTCAACGAAGTGGCTCATCATGATCACGTGGATTTGTATAGCAGCCAAACTACTCCAAACGCGTGACGTTGACCCTGATAAAAATCCACGCGACCGTGGGGAGAGAGAAACACGCAAACTCCAAATATACAGCAGCACGCGTCGTCAGGATCTGGATCGAACCCACGACCTGCTGTACACCAGGCGAGGTAGCCACCGTTTCGCCACGACCGTCTCGTCAAGGAAGCGGAGAGCCATCGATGCCCCTTGCCGTGGGCTGCGTCTGCTCCGCGAACGTGAATAGCGCCTTGACATGATTCACAACAACGTTGTTGTTCGTGTGTCAGATCGCTGAAATATAAACGCGTCGTCGTGAATGACGTTGGTCGCGAAAGCTCGCGCGTTCTCATCGCCTTGGGGTAACTCGCGACATCGCAGCGCGGAAGTAGGCACGGCCATTGTTATCCCCACCATCACCGCCACCACCATCACTATCATCTCCACCATCACCACCATCATCATCACCGTCACCACCATCACCGCCACCATCACCACCACCATCACCATCACCACCATCGCCATCACCACCATCACCACCACCATCACCACCATCACCGCCACCATCACAACCATCATCGCCACCATCACCACCATCATCACCACCATGACCACCATCACCAGCACCACCACCGTCAATATCGGCCCAGGTGTCACGTTAACATGATTCGTGTTTATGTCCTACACCATCATCGTCGTCGTCATCATCGGCCATGGTCTATTCACTGCTGAATGAGGGCTGTCACCACCTCTCACGATCATGCGATGGTCATGATCCGCCTCGCACCTTCTCTGCGTACTGATCTGGTTTCAGTGCTCCATCTCCTCGGGGGACACCCTCTTGGCATTGACATTGTGCGTTCAGTACAACCACCGAGTGACACAGAGAGACAGAGCGAGAGAGCGAGAGAGCCAGCCAGAGAAATTGTGACGGTGCCCTTTGTTTATGCAGCATGAAGTCTCGCTGAGTGAGTCTCAATAGTTTGTTCTTCAGGAGGGTGCTACTACACTGGAAAGTTTGACCAATTCTTCTTTAAAGGGTTTAACTAAGCACGATTTATGCTTTAGTCTTTGCGTCTCAGAGAGCCAGGCTAAGGCACATTCAGAATGATTATGGTCTATTTGTAATGTGTGAGTCTCAAAGAACCAGGCTAAGGCACATTCAGAATGACTGTGGTCTATTTGTAATGTGTGAGCCTCAAAGAACCAGGCTAAAGCACATTCAGAATGATTGTGGTCTATTTGTAATGTGTGAGTCTCAAAGAACCACGCTAAGGCACATTCAGAATGATTGTGGTCTATTGCTAATGTGTGGGTCTCAAAGAGCCAGGCTAAGGCACATTCAGAATGATTGTGGTCTATTTGTAATGTGTGAGTCTCAAAGAACCAGGCTAAGGCACATTCAGAATGATTGTGGTCTATTGCTAATGTGTGGGTCTCAAAGAGCCAGGCTAAGGCACATTCAGAATGATTGTGGTCTATTGCTAATGTGTGGGTCTCAAAGAACCAGGCTAAGGCACATTCAGAATGATTGTGGTCTATTGCTAATGTGTGGGTCTCAAAGAGCCAGGCTAAGGCACATTCAGAATGATTGTGGTCTATTGCTAATGTGTGGGTCTCAAAGAACCAGGCTAAGGCACATTCAGAATGATTGTGGTCTATTGCTAATGTGTGGGTCTCAAAGAGCCAGGCTAAGGCACATTCAGAATGACTGTGGTCTATTTGTAATGTGTGAGCCTCAAAGAACCAGGCTAAGGCACATTCAGAATGATTGTGGTCTGTTTGTAATGTGTGGGTCTCAAAGAGCCAGGCTAAGGCACATTCAGAATGATTGTGGTCTGTTTGTAATCTGTGGGTCTCAAAGAGCCAGGCTAAGGCACGTTCAGGATTCTCAGGGCTCCGTGTTTGTGCCCGAGGCCCACAGAGACACGTGTGGGAGATGTTTGTGCGGGTTGCGTGGCTTATGAATAAGTTTCTACTCCGGGCAACATGAAGGGGCACAGCAATGCTCCTGACAGGCGACGGCGAAGCGACCTTTTCGCGTCTGTAGAGAGAAACGCAGACATCCGGGGAAGTTCATCTGTTTCTCCCACGTCAAGCGCGCTCCGTCTGTGATGTGTCTAAGTATTAAGAAGATCATCACACACGCCCGGCCTGCGGGGAAGGGGAGCGGTGGCGGAGCAATTGGCGCACTGCGCCGTGACCCCGATTTGCCGGGCACGAGTTCGGATTGGGGTTTGGGTTAGCCCCAGAGAAGTGGTACAACGGGGAGAGGGACGAAGTTGGATGGTAGTGGGGTCTCGAGCGGTGATTCGCAGCAGAGCGAGGGGCAAGGGAGAGTTTCTAGAGACTGAGTACCGAAGAGAGAGTGGCAGAAATAGGGCGAGTGCGCAGGCAAGAGAGAGTGGGAGAGATAAGGAGAGTGTGAGCGAAAGAGAGGTGAGGGGGAGGGGAATGCACATGGAAGTAGAAATGATTTCATTTATTGCAGGTCCCATACGGGAGGCCAGCAGGGAGTGTTTAAGGCTCCAGAAAAAATACAATTACTCTCCATCTCCTCTGCCGTGTCCCCTCCTATCCCTCTCCTCTCCCCTCTCATCTCCCTTCTCCTCTCCTCTCTCCTCTTTTTAATTTACGATCAGAGGAAACAAGAAGATGCTCGGTGTGGTCGGCACTTTGCTTCGTTCATCATGTCGTTTTTGTTTTAATGCTTTGCTGTATGAACCCCCCCCCCTTTTAAATGAAAAATTTAACGAAATATTTCACGCTATTCTCTCTTCCTTCTTCCCCCCCCCCCTCTCTCTACCCCCTTTCTCCCTACTCCATGTCTATGTTCTCCTTGATTTGAAGCTTTCGTGACTGCAATGATTCATATTCTCAGGTTTTTTCCGGTAAAGTCACGTAGGTAAAACATTAAAAGTAATGAAAGTAAAATAAAACAAAACAAAAATAAAAATAAAATTCACGACGTTTCGGATGCAGCTAATCTGGCTGTGACGGTCCCACCTGATGACGGAGACTTGTGTTGCCTCCGAAACGTCGTGAATTTTATTTTTATTTTTGTTTTGTTTTATTTTACTTTCATTACTTTTAATGTTTTACCTACGTGACTTTACCGGAAAAAACCTGAGAATATGTTCTCCTTTTTTATGTAATATTTGTAGTAAAATAAAAAAATTCTACGACAAGTGCTGCATCTGCACCCAGCCCTTCTCACAGTCCTATGGCTTCTGACAGGTAGCTCATATCGGTATGTATAGCTCTCCGTCTTCTGCCACCGAGCACACGGCCTCCTCCAGCGCCCACTGCTTCTTGAAGGCCGGCACGGCGTGGGTCAGCCGCGCATGGCGGAACTCCAGCCACACACCCTGGCTCCGAACAGAGCGCGGAAGATGCCCAGGCTGCTGGCCGGACGTTTCCCCTCCAGGGCCACCTTCCTCGCCCTGTAAATGGCGAGCTTGGCGTAGCCGACGAGCACGTTGACCAGCCCCTGAAGATGTTGGGGTCCGTCGCCCTTTTGGTATCCAAAGATCAGGACCGTCGGGGAGAAGTGGAGGCTGAACCTTAAGAGGATGTTTCTCAGGACCTTGAACAGCGAGTCCAGGCTCTTGCACTCCACATATTTCTGAGCCACCGTCTCCACTTTACCGCAGAACCGGCACTCCGGGGATGTGTCGGTGAAGCGCGCCAGGGAGGCGTTGGTGGTGACGGTGCCGTGGGCGTTGATCCAGCTGAGGTCGCCGATGCGGTTGTACGTCGGGCTGGAGTAGAGTTGCCTCCAGAGAGGCCTCTCCGGAGAGATGCAGGGTAGGGCTTTCCTCCAGGCATGGTCCTTGTGGCTCCTCAGGGTGTCCTGTTGGTGAAACCGGACCATGTAGGAGTCGAGCACCTTCCTCTTTACATTTGCGAAGGCCACTTCAGGTAGGTGTTCCAGCCGGCACAGGTTGTGATCCGCCTTCGTTTGTCGGCATTGGCGATGCAGTGGCACGACGGAGAGCTCTGGTGGAAGGGGACCGAAAGGGACCTCGTCATCCCCAATGCCAATGGGGGGCATTCTCTCTGCTGACACTGAGAAGGTCCCCTTGGCTTCGGTCAGGATCCGGGCAGCCACCCAGAGTGACTGCAGCCCTGTCTTTGCGGCCATGTCTGCTGGTCCGAGCCACCGGCCCCGTATTACAGGCTCCACCAGATCTCCCATCCTGGTGAGCCGCGCGTTGGCGAGGTGCCTCTCCATGCCGGGGGTGGTGGTGGTGGTGGTGGATGGCAGCTTTGTCTGTGGGTTCCTGAGGATCGGTTTGAAGACCAAATCCTTGGCCGATTGTGGCTGGTTCAGCCTCTTGACGGCGACGGAGCTCCATGTCTGCAGAACGCTCCTGTAGAAAGGTGGCAGCTGTCCCAGTGGGAGGCCCTGTAGGTCCATGTAGAATAGTTGTTTGGAGCACTGCAGACCCCCCAGCTGTTTGAGTAGGAAGGAGGTCGTGACGCTCCAGGCCGTTGCAGGGGCGGCGTGCAGGAACTTTTGCACGGCCTGCAGTCGAAAGGTGGCCAGCTGACTCGGCACGCACACTGGCCCGTGACCGCCGTCGTCTAGTGGCAGGGCCAGGACCCCTGCCGCGACCCGGTGTCGTCCGCCCGACCAGAATAATTCGAGGACTCGCTTCTGAAGCACGTTGACGAGGCTCATGGGGGGGGTGCAGGGAGAAGAGTCAGTGCCACACCATGGTCGTCACCAGCTGGTTCACCACCAACGTCTTTGTCCTGAAGGTGAGGAACTTGCACAGGCGACTCCAGGTGCCCAGCCGCTCCTTCACCTTCTCCTCCAGCTCGACCCAGTTCCTCTGCGGTGGTTCCTCCTCTGGTCCGAGGAACACCCCCAGGTGGTGCAGCGATGTTGTGCTCCAATTGATGGATTTTGCCTTCTCGGGACACTCGGTCATGTCCCACCCTCCAATCAGCAGCCCACTGCACTTTTGCCAGTTCATTTTTGATGAGGAGGCCTTCGAAAGGACCTCCTGGCACTCGTGCAGCAGGGCGACATCATCCAGGGAGCGCAGGATGAGGAGGACATTGTCGCCGTATGCAGTCAGGACCAACTTGATGCTTGGTTCCCTGAGCACCAGGCCGCTTAGTCTCCGCCCGACAATGAGCATCCCTGTCTCACTCCTCACTCGAATTTGACCGGGGCAGTGAGGGCACCGTTGAGCTTGATCATGCACTCCGCCTTGGTATAGAGTAGACGGATCGTTCGGACAAAGCCATCCCCAAAACCAAGGTCTTGAGGGTTCCCAGCAGGTATTTGTGGTCCACTTTGTCAAAAGCTTTTTCCTGGTCAAGGGCCAGAAACGCGATTGGGATGCCCAACCTCTGGGACACCGCGATTAGGTCCCTAACCAGGAGGATGCCATCGTGGATGGTTCGTCTGGGGATGGTGTAGGACTGGTCCCTGTTTACGAATTGTGCAATCACCCCTTTCAGTCGCAGGGAGAGAGCCTTCGTCAATATGTTGTAGTCGGTGTTCAGGAGGGACACCGGACGCTAGTTTTATAGGTGCCTCAGGTCTCCGTTCTTGGGAAGCAGAGTGAGCACCGCCCTCCTCCAAGACTGAGGCATCACCCCGGTCACAAAGGCTTCCTCCAGCACCTCTCTGTAGTCCTCCCGTAGGGATGGCCAAAAAGCGGCATAAAACTCCCCTGTTAGCCCGTCTAACTCTGGGAATTTATTTGGGGCCAGTCCTCTTACAGTTGCGTCAAGGTCATTCCTGGTGAGCTCTCCTCTCTTTTCTACTCTCCCTTCTCCCCTCCTCTCCCCTCTCCCATCTCCACTTTCCCGTCTCCCCGTGGCTCACGTCGCCGTGTGTATCTGTGAGGAGCGGTGGTGCTGCGCTACAAACCCGGCGATCCGAGTTCGATTCCCGTTCACGACCAACACCAGCGAAGAACATCTGAGCTGGTTAGGTCCACTCAGTCTTAAAGTAGTTCCTGGTGAGGTGTGTAAACATCGCCACTAGGAAGACAAAGGCGGCCGCTCTCTAACAGCACTTGCCCCAACAGTGTGTTGAGGTTATACGGGGCATCTTTGTCTTTGTGCCCGTGCGTGTGTGTGTGCCGTGTCCCCATGGCTCACTTAGCCGCGTGCCTCTCTGTGCAAGGAGCTCTCCCCGTACTGCCCTCGAGCTGTGTGCGAGCGAGTCCCTCGGGATCACTTAGACCGCCCGGTGTGACTCTGTGTACGTGGCTCTGTGTGTGTATGTGGCTCTGTGTGACTCTGCGTGAGGCTCTGCGTGTGGCTCTGCGTGAGGTTCTGCGTGTGGCTCTCCGTGAGGCTGTCTTCGCCGTGTGCACATTTCCCACTGCTTAATTTGGCATCTTCTCTTGTTTCGCGCTCAGAGCTGCTACCACCCCCACAATCAGCACCACGACTATCACCATGTCCACCACCACCACCCTACCAACACTACCCCCTAAACTACCACAATCACCAGTACGCCCACCCCCACCATCACCATGCCCACCACCACCATCACCATGCCCACCACCACAATCACCACCACGACTACCATCACCATGCCCACCACTGCCACCACCACCCGCTTGCCTTGACAAAACTCTTGACTCACAGTTAGAGGGTGGCGGGGAGGGAGGTGGGATGTGAGTTGGGGAATATATCACAAAATAAAAAAAAAAGTTGAAATTGGGAAATGTTTTTAACGAGAGCTCCAGATTAAAATGTAAAATCGCGCCCGGGACGCTACCCCGTGTGCCGTGCCACGCAGAGCAATTATTACAGCTGAGAGGAGAAAGGAGACTAAGAAGGGAAAAAACCCGCGGAATAAAATTTCCCCAGAGCAGCAGCAGCAGCACGGGGCCCTGAGCCTGGACAGCACCACAGGAATTCATCGCAGCCTTCCTCTACAACAATACGAATATACAAAATAATAATACATTCAAATAATCCCACGGAGGTGACAGCCACAACACTGCATTAACATCTCATGTCGTTGCCTCCCCGCGCCGTAACGAGTCGCTGTGAAACAACAACGACAGACGCATTACTATTACGCGTGACTATATATATAAATGAATTCTACGGAAGCTTGTCGACTATTTATTTGTCTTACATCTCGGGGCACGTTTAGAATGTCAGCGGCGCGGAGATGCGTCGCTTCCGTGGGCGCTCTTGCTTGGGGGTTTGTTCGCCTGCAACGCGCACGGCGCTGAGTTCAACCCCCGTTAGCCGCGGCGTCCGCTCACGTTGGTGGTGGTAGGGGAGGAGTAGGGGGGGGTTAAGCGATTGTTTATACGGCACGGGGAGTCATCCCCACGCCATTCACGTGCGGTGAGAGTCTCGGCCTCGGTGGGTGACTGCAAACATGTCAATAGGGGTCACCGCGCACCACTATGGACGGAAGAGGGTTGTGGACTTTCGCGGACGGACGGACGGCAGGGAGGGATGGGATGTACAGAGAGGCGTAGAGAACACGGAGGGAGACGCAGCGAGAGAGAGATAAAGAGACGCACGGGTGAGAGATAGACACAGAGGGAGACAGAGAGACGCACGAAGAGAGAGAGTGAGACAGAGAGCAGTAGATAAACACAGTCAAACATTGAGACTTTTGACTTTTAAACCACTTTCATTGCTGCCAGCAGCAACAGCACTGGAGCCGATTTCCATACGAAACACAAAGTCACCAGCAACAAATAACCAAACACAATGAACAATAAAGCACGCGCCAGAACACGTGGCGGTGAACGCGCCACGCACGACACAGAAACGTTTAGGTGGCGGTGGTGGCGGTGGTGGTGGTGGTGGTGGCGGTGGTGGCGGTGGTGGTGGTGGTGGCCGTCATCGCGCACGCCACGCCCGACGACCGAGCAGGTTGGAAGGTGAAAAGGAGGGTGCCGTTCACGCCGGTACAGAGACTCGGAGAGAGAGAAAACAATAGATAAACACAGTCAAGCATAGAGAGAGACACAGAGAGAGAGAGAGAGACGACTGCGTGTCGGGACCCCGTGTGCACGGAGCGCGGATGAACGGGGAGCGGCTGAGTGTCGACGGGGAGGAGTGTGGTTCGTAGCCGCCAAGGACGAACTCCCAGGTTGCATGCCCTCACCGATTGCTGGGGCCACACAATTGCGATCCCACGTGCATCGGGAGCGGTGATGCGGTTGGATCGATATCGCACCGCGCTGTGAACCCAGATGCGCCCAGTTGAATTCCTGGTGGCGGCTAACATCAGTGGGCACGTGATATCTGTACCAGTCCTGGGTCTCCATTAGGTAGGCCCGGCCTTAAATGAGTACCCTCTTGCAGGTGCGTGCGTCTGTGTGTGCGTGTGTGTGTGCTTGTTTGCGCTACGCTGCCAACCCATACGGCCTGCGTTCGATGCCCGCTCACGGTCAACACCAGTGACGATCATCTGAACTGGTCCTGGGCCTCCCCTAGGTCGACTCAGCTTCAAATGAGTACCTGGTGAGACGCGTGAACATCGCCACTGGGGATACGAAGGTGGTCGGGCGTGGTATTAGCCACCCACCCCCCGGTGTGCCGTGCCGGTCTTCATCGGTACTCGCTAACAGAATTTGTCCCAACAGTCCGTTGAGGTTACACGGGGGATCTTTGTCTTTGCATTCGTGCAGTAGTGGATTACAGTGGTGTAGCGGCCACCAACACCAAGTGACGATCATCTGAAACCGGTACCGGGGCCTCCTGTAGGTCGACTCAGCCTCAAACGAGTACCTGGTGCTATCTGTAAAACACAGGCAGGGCCGGATTAAGATTGTGTAGGCCTCCTGCGCTACAGCTACTGTGAGGCCCCCAGTAATATTTCCAAAAGGAAAATAAAGTTAAAGAAAAAAATGTAATCTATTTTTACAAGGCTAACAACAAAATAGAATTCAGCATTCACAACTGAAATCACTTTTCACTGAATCTCTGGAGGCACCTCCAGCTGGCGGAGGCCCCTGGGCTGCAGCCCCTGACGCCCCCACGCCTGAATCCGGCCCTGACCACAGGCCTCGGGTGGGGAGACAAATGCGGCCGGGCGAGGTGGTGCTGTCTACAGCACCCCCTCTATGTGCTCGCAAACAGGTGGCGGAGCGTGTTCTTTTCGGTGCTGCGCAGCGCACTGATGGGTTGGTGGCGGCATGGGTGCCACGTGGCCCCTCACACGAGATGCCCCCCCCCCCCCCGATAGGCGTTCCGGCCAAAGTGTTCGTAATGAACTGTCATTTCCCAAGTCGTGATTTATGTGGAATTTAATTACGCGCAATTAATAACGCGTTGGTTGTGGGTGTGGATTGTTTTGAGGATGGTGATTGTCTGCGTGGGTGTGCGCGTAGAGTTATGCGCTCGCTAAGCAGCACTTGCCCCAACAGTGTGTCACAGGCTATTCGGGGGGATCTTTGTCTTTTGTTTTGTAGAGTTAAGGGGAGCTATCGTGTGTCGGTGAGCGCGCTGCACTACTAACCCGGCGACCCGAATTCGATTCCCGTTCACGGCCAAAAAAGTGACGATTACCTGTACCGGTCCTGGGCCTCCCCTCGATCGACTCGGACTCAAATGAGTACCTGGTGCGGTGTGTAAACATCGCCACTTTGGAGACAAAGGCGGCCGGGCGTGGTTGCTGGCCACCCACCCCCTCGTGTGCCGTGCCGGCCTTCATCGGTGCTCGCTAACAGCACTTGCCCCAAGAGTCTGCTCAGGCTAGACGGGGGATCTTTGTCTTCGTGTGTATGTTGGCTCAGCCGTAAAATGAGTACCTCGTGCGGTGTGTAAAATATCAGCACTGCGGAGACAAAGGCGGCCCTGTGGCGTGCCGCTGGCCATACTACTCCTCACGTGCCATTCCGCCCTCTCAAAGGTTATCACGAAGAGCACTTGCCCCGAACGTAGTGTGAGGCTATAAGGGGGATCTTCTATCTTTGTGAGTGTCAGACCGGGCCAGTCCTGCACAGACACTCGACGCTCTGTTCCGTCTCCTCGAGCAGAGGTGGAGGGAGTTTTAACAAGAACTACATCGCCGCTTTATTGACCTGATTACGGCTTACACTGCGATCGATAACCCAGGGCTTTTGGGTTATGTTTTGTGCTTTCTGGCGCTCTCATCCTCTGCTCATGATCATTAAGGACCTTCATGATGTGTGCAGGCCCGGGTAAAGCCGCGTGGCCGAGAGTCAGAGCCATCCCCTGCTAACAACGGATGTGGACATATCCTCTGGCTCCTACATTATAACACCTTGTGTGACCTCGTCGTTTGAGATTATGTCCACAGCTGGACTGTCCACAGTTGTACCGAAGCGAGACACCGACCTGCCAGGGTATTTCATGTCACCAAATTTTCTATCCTCTCAACTCTCCATGAGCAATGAGGTGTGGGGGGGGAGGGGCAGGTTTAGAGAGAGAGAGAGTTGATGAGTCAAATGAACTGCTTCTGCTTTGGCCAGAAGAGAGGCTCTCCCTGCACCAGTCGAGCGGAATTGTTTTTTTTTTCAGTTAACATCGAGTAGCATGCTTTCGCGACCAATATTATCCATAATAGAGGGGGGGGGGAGGTTGGTTAGATCGACGAAAATATAAATGTGTCGTTAAACCCACCACCACCCGACACACAACACAATTAGTAAGGTTTGTCAAGTAAACAAATCCTGCCAATGCATTACATGTTCAGAAAACCGGTCTGTTGGAGAGTAAACCTACAACATTTACAATCTGAGTCCGTTTCGACAGTAATTACAACTAGCATCACCAGGCGACAGCGAGATTTGTACTAGTGTAATAAGTGCTTTATTACACTAGTAAAGAATTGCCATGTTTAATTTACGTGACAATCCTTGCTAATTATCTGTGTCGGGTGGTGGCGGGTTTAACGTCACATTTACATTTACGCAATCTAATCCAAACACCTCTATTATGGATGGGTTTTTTTCATCAGCTTCGTAAATCTGTGTGGAAAACTACCTGGCGTGTCGCTGCATACAAAGCTACCGGCTCTTCTCAGCCACAGTTATGACCTCCCTTATTTACGCTTGGGAAACGCGTAGTCCTTTAATGGAACATCGGCGCCGGTTTCAAAGATTCAGGCCGGCCTGCCTACGATCCATCCTCTTCGGCTGAGCCAGACTGGATAACACTGCGCGGAGCTCACAGATCCATGAATGATCCGGATGCAGTCCCATCAGTGAGCTACTCCGGCAGGCGAGGCTGCGTTGGCTGGGTCGTGCAACCCGCGTGCCCAGCCACCGCATGTCCAAGCAACTTCTGTTTCGCCGGATAAGAGTTGGCTAAACGGGCGCGGCACGGGCCGGAGAGGAGATGGCTTGATGCGGTACGGGAGAATGCGTTGCGGGCGAGAAGAGTATCATTCTGTACGAGAGGGATGCGTTGCGTTGAGAGGGTTGTGCTGTGGCTGGTGTGGGTCACAGCGTCGGCGTGAGACGCATTCCCTCTTCTCGTAATCAGCCGGGCCACAACTGTTCCCCTTCGATTGGCATTTGAACGAGCCAAAGCTGCCTTTCGTAATCATCTCCCCCTCCCACCCCCACCCGAATTTCCTGCGTACGGGTTCCGTGACCCCTTCTTATGTGACCACTTTGTCGCAGAGTGCCCGCTCGTGATTGGCTCGCGAGCGTGCGTTGCGCGCTTGCATTTAATCGCAGCTTTTTGTTTACGAAACTTCTGAGCCATCTGTTTGAACGAATGGCGACGATTCGGGACAGCGTGCCTGATTGTTCTTAACCCCTTCGCGGCCGCCAATGTCTCCGCGCGAAACGGCGGCGCGCGCGAGCGCGCACGATCGACAGAGCGTCGCCGGCACGACCCGGCGTGGCACGACCCGGCGCGTAAAACTCGACAAACAGAGCTCGCTAGTTATTACGCTGCGAGCGATTTGCCGCATTCCTAATCTCAACTCGAGCCGGGGTCGGATTTGGGGTCTGGGTCGATCGAGAATTCTACGGCAGCCGTAGAATTCTCGCCGCCCCCTACCGCCCCCTACCCCCCTCACCTCGATGGCGTTGGTGGAGAGACCCGGGCCAGCCACGGCAGCCGCGGCGCTCGGCGCTCCCGGCGGACGCCAATGCGTTAATGGCGGCAATTTTGAGCCATTTGTGGCTTCGTGGGAGGAGAATTGGCACGGGCAGCTGCAGAGCGGTGGCCAGCAGAGCGAATAGCCGCGCTGTTTAACCCCTTCCTCACCTGCACACCCCCCACCCCGCCGGAGGCTGTCCGGGAGATCGCTGCTACGTTTGTTCTTTTCTAAAGTTTGCGGTGCGTCGCGCTCCTGCAGAGCGAGAGCTCTCATCGCCCTTCGAGTGCGGCCCGAAGGGCGGCGAGCGGGCGTGTGGTTACGACAAACAGGCACCCCCCCCCCTGCCCAGGCCGCCACCCTGTGTAGGCTGTGCCAGGCTAGGTGAGCGCCGCGCATCGCTCCGTCATCCAGAGGCGTTGCTCTATCGAACCGAGAGAATGGAACTCGAGCGCTCCCGCTCAACGACGTGGGCAGATGTTGACTACCTCGCCTGGTCTACAGGAGGTCGTGGGTTCGATCCCAACCCTGACGCCTGTTGCTGTATATTTGGAGTTTGCGGTGTCTGTCTCTCCCCATGGTCGCGTGGAATTTTCTCCGGCTCCTCCAGGTTTTTTTATCCCTCTGCATTCAGAATCATCGTGCGTTTAGAGTCTTTGGATACTGCCAGAAATGTCCACGTGATGATGATGTTGATGAGCCACTTCGTTGAGCTATCATTTGTGATAGCCCAGGTCGCTTCTGAAAACGAGTCACGTAGCTCAGTGGGCCTTACCTGGTCAAATACAAAACAGTTCAGTTCTTAAGGCAGTTTTCCACATCCAAGCTGCTCTCACAGCCCTCCTGTACTCGGAGCGCGAAGGATAATCCGATTTTTACGTAATAATAAAATGGCAAGATAATATGTATTGTGATGGGGATATTTTTTTTGTAATGTTTAAAGACTATTCTGCGGAAATAATTACATTCACAGGAGCCGTAAATTGAAAAGCGAGAGCGATTTTAAATGAACCGTGGTCAGTATTGCATATTGGTTACTCGAACCTCTACCGCGTCGCTATCTATGATGATTATTGTGATTATCATTCTTAATTTTAAACGACTTCCGAACTTCGTCTTTTTCTGCCCTTTCAATTCAACTCAACATTTAATTATTACACAAAAAATCCCGTGTAGCCAGTTACCCAGCTAGTTTTCGGTCTCAGCGGCTCGAAGCAGCCACTAACAACAGAATTCCTGCTGGGATGGTGAGTCGAGCCAGCAGCCAGCTGGGAAACGAGAGGCACAGATTACGATTAAACTACAACACTAATCTCGGAGAGGAGCGTGATTGTAATCAGTGTCTGTGGGAATGAACGATTAGGGAGACAGTTTGCATGTTGCCTGCCTTTCATCGGCCTCGCTGGGGCCGTCATCACGGATGGAATCGCCCGTGTGGTTTTTTGGAATCCAGTGTTTTGGATCTTGTCTTTGTGAGCGCGGTGTTGGTGAGAGTGGTGTTGGTGAGAGTGGTGTTGGTGAGTGTGGTGTTGGTGAGTGTGGTGTTGGTGAGAGTGGTGTTGGTGAGTGTGGTGTTGGTGAGTGTGGTGTTGGTGAGAGTGGTGTTGGTGAGCGCGGTTTTGGTGAGCGCGGTGTTGGTGAGTGTGGTGTTAGTGAGTGTGGCATTGGTGAGTGTGGTGTTTGTGAGAGTGGTGTTGGTGAGAGTGGTGTTGGTGAGTGTGGTGTTTGTGAGAGTGGTGTTTGTGAGAGTGGTGTTGGTGAGAGTGGTGTTGGTGAGTGTGGTGTTGGTGAGTGTCTCTGTCCGTCCGTGGTGGAGCTCTGACTCCGTCCGATCTCAGCCGCCCGTCCGGCCTCACGGCCCCACCCCCCTGGCCCCCACAAACCCCTCCAAGAATAAAACTCGGGGCGATGTTCGCCTCCCACCAAGACGTTAACTCATTTCCTATTTAACGTGTTCCTTCTTAATTTCTTCAGGGAGCGCGAGACGCAGGGTTGTTTTAGTTTTAACGAGCAACTTGGGCCGCAGAGTGGTTAAACAAAATACCCCCCCCCCCCTCGAAAAATAACTTCACGGGATAAATAAATAAGTAAGTGTTGAGCGCCCGGGCTTGGAAGGCGACGTTTCATTATTTATTTATTCGCCGTTTTGTGTTCCGTGATCGCGTGGAGCGTGACTGGGCACGGGTGGCGGCGGGGATTGCTTTTGGGTGTCTGCCCGCCTGTCCCCCCTCGCCTTGCTCCACCATCTGGCATCTCGCGTCTCTCTCTCCCGTACCTGTTCCCCCTTCACACGCGCTCTCTCTCTCCCTTCGCTCTTTTTATTTTTTTACAATCAGAGGAAACAACAGGATGCTCGGTGTAGTCGGCCCTTTGCTTCGTTCATCGTTTTGTTTTTTCAATGCTTTGCTTTATGTGCCCCCCCACCCCCCGCTTTTTTAAATGAAAGATTTCACAAAAGATGTCACGCTCTGCTCTCCTCCTTCTTACCTCTTCCCTCTCTCTCTAACCCTTCTCTCTACCCCCCCCCCCTTTCTCTCTACCCCCCCCCCCCTTTCTCTCTACCCCCTCTCTCTACCCCCTCTCTTTTTTACGATCAGTGGAAACAAGAAGATGCTCGGTGTAGTCGGCACTTTGCTTCGTTCATCATTTCGTATTTTTTTTATTTTCAAACTTTGCTTTATGTAAACCTCCACCTCTCCCTCACTCTCTCGCTCACTCTCTCGGTCACTCTCTCGCTCTCTCTCTCGCTCTCTCTCGTTCTGCACGCAGCCCTTCTCGCAGTCCGACGGCCTCCGTCGGGTAGCTCATATCAGCATGCAGAGCTCCCCGTCATCTACCACCGAGCACACGGCCTCCTCCATCGCCCACTGCTCCTTGAAGGCCGGCACGGCGTGGGTCAGCCGCGCATGGCGGAACTCCTGCTCTCTCCCCCTTCACTCTCTCTCTCTCTTCGCTCTCTCTTTCTCTTCCTTTGCTCTCTCTTCCTGGACTGCGCCAGCTGCTAGCAGCAGTCGAGTCGCGTTCCAAGGGGGACATCAGCCCGCACTCTTGTTGTCTTCTTTCCACCTCCTCCATGCGTTCTCGCAAACCGATCTATCCTCCTCCTCCTCGTCGTCCCCCCTCCCTCCCCCTCCCTCACCCCTCCCTCACCCCTCCCTCCCCCCTCCCTCACCCCTCCCTCACCCCTCCCTCCCCCCTCCCTCCCCCCTCCCTCACCCCTCCCTCCCCCCTCCCTCCCCCCTCCCTCACCCCTCCCTCCCCCCTCCCTCACCCCTCCCTCACCCCTCCCTCCCCCCTCCCTCCCCCCTCCCTCACCCCTCCCTCCCCCCTCCCTCACCCCTCCCTCACCCCTCCCTCCCCCCTCTCTCCCCCCTCCCTCCCCCCTCCCTCCCCCCTCCCTCGGTAGAATCCTCATCCGCCCTTCAATTTGCCCCCAAACTGCGCTCAAATCAGCCCCTGTGATTGCGCTGTTCGTGTCGCCGCGTTTAACTCGATCGGTGCTGCCACATCGCGAGAACGTTCTCGTTTACTGGGGCGGACCACTCCACCGGTGTCGCAGCAGTCGCTGTCACGTGGCCTTGGGGCAGCGAACAACGCCGGCTGACGGACGGCCCGGACGAGACTTCGGGGCACGGCAGACGCGGGCCACGGAGATGGAGTGACGAGATGGATTTTTGGGACGCGTCGTACGGAGATGTGGGGGTGGGATGAGGCGGTGGGGTCGTTGTTGGGGGGGGAGTCGTGGTGACGATGTGGGGAGGCCTTCATCCAACAGTTGATGAGTCACGGCTGAGGACTGACGACGCCTTGAGTTGCTATCTGCAGGGCTGAGGCTGTCGTTAACAGCAGTGGATAGAACATGATCGCGGGGAGCGCTAAGCGTAGCGGCTAGCGCGCTGCTCTACGCACTCGGAGACCCAAGTTCGACTCCCGCTCACGGCCAACACCGGTGACGATTATCTGCACCGGTCTTGGGCCTCCCCCTAGGTCTACTCAGCCTCAAATGAGTACCTGGTGCGGTGTGTGAACATCGCCACCGGGAAGACAAAGGCGGCCGGGCGTGGTGCTGGCCACCGACCCCCTCGTGTGCCACAGCGCCTTCAGAGGTGCTGCTACTCGCCAGCAGCACTCGCCCCGTCTGCTGGCGCGTGGCGACTGTTGCCCTCGGCGGGGTCGCTGCTCCGCTGCCGCCCGCTCGGCGCGGTGCAGTCGCGGCGTCGCTTCGTGAGCTGAGCTGCTGCTGCTGCTTCTGCTCATTCTGCTGCTGCTCCTGCTGCTGCTTCTGCTGCTGCTCCTGCTGCTGCGTTTGCTCATTCTGCTTCTGCTGCTGCTGCTTCTTCTGCTGCTTCTGTTGCTTTTTCTGCTCCTGCTGCTGCTGCTTCTTCTGCTGCTGCTGCTGCTGATTCTGCTGCTTCTGCTTCTGCTACTTCTGCTGCTTCTGCTGCTGCTTGTTCTGCTGCTGCTGCTGCTGCTGTTGCTGATTCTGCTGCTGCTGCTTCGTGATGAATCTAACGTGGCTTCAAGGTGGCGACGCGGGGGTTCACTCCTCGCGAGAGAGTTCCCCCGTGTTCGTTGTTGTTGTTCTCTGACTTGGAGAAGATGGGTGGGGTTTGGCGCGCGACGGGCTGGGGTGTTGGCGGGGAGGGAATTCAACAGGTATTGATTAGCGCCAGGTATTGATTAGCGCCACGTATTTAATTCTGGGTTTCGAGTCCAATTTAACCCGCAGGCTCCTAGGTGATTATATGGCGAGGGGGAGAAAAGGCAAAGCACTGCACGCAGTCGCACCGGAGAGGGAGGTTTAGCGGCGGCGGCGGCTGCTGCCGGAGAATTAACACAAAATCCGCCGCGTGCCGCCCCTCTCCAGGCCGGTCTGATGGGAGGGGGGGGGGGTTTGTTGCTGCTGCTGTTTTTTCTTCTTTCAATTCCGCGGGATGCCTCGCCCGTGAATGGATTCGCTCGTTCGGCAAATGCGCGGGAGAGTTTATGCCGCTTTCATATTTCACGGCTGACGCCGCTCGTCCGTCGATCGCTAAGTGTAAATAATGGACCTACAAATCAATTCGCCGAGGGGAGGATTTTAAAACAACAACAACAACCATTCGCTGGCGGTTTATCCCTCTCTTTCTCTCGTCACGTGATTGTGACGACACCGTGACGTCACATTGTGCCACGTGGTCCGTGCCGTTCCCCGAAAAGCAGTGGTTCTTTACTGCAGCCTCGCACCCCTTTGGTTGTGAATTGTGAAAAAAGTGCAATGTTAATGAATACACAGAGGGTTTGATGGAACAACGTAATTGTACTTAACGTGTCCGTGCTTGAATTGTGTTTACGATGATTTACGTTGTAAGAAATCTGGCCATGTCTTGCACCCCCCAGAAAGGGCGTCTCGCACCCCCAGGGGATGCACGGAGCCCAGCTTCAGTATCACTGCCCTGAAGCATGGCCTACGCCGTGATTTAACCACACGTGTCGTTTTA
Organism: Lampetra planeri; assembly: GCF_965212315.1. Classification (NCBI taxonomy): domain Eukaryota; kingdom Metazoa; phylum Chordata; class Hyperoartia; order Petromyzontiformes; family Petromyzontidae; genus Lampetra; species Lampetra planeri. Next base: position 11,611,684 of record NC_136140.1, read on the forward strand.
TCTCCCTTATTTGGACCATCTTATTTGACAGACAACTATTACAGGTTATTGATAGACAGCCAGTTTGTTGTTTTACCAGTTTTAGTTTTTACTTGCTTTCTTTTTTCACACTTTTGTTATGTATGCTAGGTGTTAGTTACAAACCGCACCTCTCCATAACAAAGGCTCAGTCCTTTGTTATGCAGTCTATTCTTAGTCTTAAGCCTCACCTTACCATATTAATAACAAGTGTGCCGTTCCTGGCCCTTCCCCCCTCAACCATTATTTATACGGGGTGGTATTTCTTGTGATCTCTCAATTACTTGATACAGCTGTCGTGGCTGTGACGGTTCCACCTGAAGACGGAGGCTTGTGTTGCTTCCGAAACGTCGTGATTTTTTATTTTGTTTTATTTTACTTTTATTAATTTAATTTTTTTACCTACGTACTTTACCGAAAAAAACCTAAGAATATGAACCCTTGCAGTCACGAAAGCTTCAAATCTAGAATACATACTTGGGGTTTACATGTTCTCCCCGTGGTCGTGTAGATTTTTATCCTGATCCTCCGGTTTTCCCTCCACATTTAAAATCAACATCGCGCATTTAGAGTATTTGGTAGATACATGTCCACGTGATGATACGTCACTTCGTTGAGCGATCACTTGTGAATGCCAGGTCGCTACTGTACAGCTCAGTGGACCTTACCTGGTAAAATAACAAAAGATGTGTTTAGTTTTTAAGTTGAACATATTCGACCGCTATTGCTCTGCCATTAACGCGGTGCCTGGCACGGTGGTTACACGAGGGCATGGGGAACCTCTTTCGCAACACTCGTCACACCGTGAACGCTTCCGCATCGCGCCGTGAGCAATTACATCGTGGCAGCAGTCGGTTGTGACAGCTCACTCAGGAGCAGGAGGAGGAAGCGTTGGGGTCTGAGTGAAACATTCCCGTCACGGCATCTCAAGAGTGGCGCTGTCGCCATCTCTCGTGACGCGCGTTATCCTATCACCAGCTTGCCGGCGATGCGAATGATTCATAGTGAGACGTGGACGGGGAGTGTCTGTGCGGTTTTTTTTTTCTCCCCCATCTCCGGCGAGCCGGCCAGCCCCCTGGTGTCCTCGCGTCCGCGTGTCCTCCACCGCTGCTCAATTGCTGAGTGGTGACGCAGGTGGGCACGTGGCCTCGTGCCGCTAGGCGCGTTCGTATTCCTGTCGTTGAGGATCGTGGTTTGAGACCAGCGCCCGCTCTGGTTAATACTGATGAGAATCTGTGTGTGTTTGCGCGGTGGCGAGATGTTAACTCCCTCGCCTGGTATGCAGGAGGTCGTGGGTTTGATGCCGACCTTGACGTCTGTATTATTGGAGTTTGCATGTTCCCTCCGTAATCACGTGGATTTTTCTCCGGGTCCTCCGGTTTTTCCCTCCACATTGAAAATAAAAATTACGCGTTTACAACATTTGATTGCTATAAATGTCCATGCGATAAGCCATTCGATTGAGCTCACATTTGTGGCCAGGTCGCTGTGTCCGCGTCAGGGTCCAAATTTGACGAATTCGAAAATAACCCCCCCACAAAACGACTCGTTTGGAATTGTTACACAGACAGCAGCAGCAATCATTGCTCTTTTGCTGTCAGCAGACGAATTGCCCACCAGGGTCACCCTTGCGAATGAGAGTCACACCCTGGTCTCTTGAGTTCTCTCCTTGCGTCCTGGTGACACAAAATCTTGAGCGCGAATCTTGAGTGTGAGCCCTGAGAATGCGCGGCACCTGCAGGGTTTGTTCCGTGACCTCTTGCCAGCGGGCGTTCGACACGTGGCCTCAAAGTGCACCTGGCCTGGCACAAGCTCTGTGGTGACGTCACCATCACTTAGTGGCGAATTGCGGTTGTTTTGGTGGTGGGGAGCGGTGGTTTAGCGGTTAGCGCGCTGCGCTACGAATCCGGCGAGCCGAGTTCAATTCTCGCTCACGGCCAACACCAATGACGATTATTTGAACCGGTTCTGGGCCTCTCCTAGGTGGACTCAGCCTCAAATAAGTACCTGGTGTGGTGTGTAGACATCGCCACTGGGGAGACAAAGGCAGTCGGGCGTGGTGCTGGCCACCCACCCTCTCGTGTACTGTTCCGGCATTCATAGGGGTTCGCTAACAGAACTTTCCCCAACAGTCTGTTAAGGCTACACGGGGGATCTTTATCTTTGTGTGTGGTGGGACTGTTGGTGGTGCTGCTGTGTGTGAAGTGCGGTGGTGAAGTGACTTATGCTCCAGTTCTGCGAGCCCGACGATTCGAACTCAATTCCCGGCCACGGCTAACTCCAGTGGCGAGTAACATTTGGACCGCATGTGGATCTACGAAAGATGCAGTATTCAGCCTTCAAGATGCTGCGTAAAAATAAAATAAAATACATCCAGCAGAGACGTACGTGGACAAATAGGTGGGCAGGGTGATTGCCCACTGAGCGACATCGCTCTTTTCTTAGAAGCGACCTGATAGCTCGACGAAGTGGGCTTGTTATCGTGTGGAAATGTACACCAGCCTCAACGCGTGATGTTCATTCTAAATGTAGTGGGGGTTAAACCCGGAGGACCCGGAGAAAAATCCACGCGACCACCACGGGTCTGGGTCGGGTTCGAATTCACGACCTCCTGCATACCAGGCGAGGTTGTTAACATCTCCTTGCCATCGTGGGTGCCGCTTGGCGCGCCCTACCGGCCTTAACATGTGCTCGCTAACAGCACTGCCACGGCTACATGGTGGCGGTGGGAGGGTGTATTCGGCGTGTGAGAGAGCACGTGTTGGGTCAACGTGAAAGGGTGAGTGGCCTCACCAATGCACCCATCCATTTGGCTTTGCCTTGACATTGAAAGTTTGCAAGAGAGAGTGAGAGAGAGGGAGGGTTGGACAGACTCAGGATTTTTTGATGTTTTTTTATTCAATTTAAAATTCGCCTCTTATCTCCGTAGCCGGGCTCTGTAAATAATAATAAAAAAATGAAGACAGTAAATAAGATAAATGTGTGTGTGTGTCGGCAAGCACAGTGGAGCGGTGGTGCAGTGGTTAGCACACTGCGCTAGGAACCCGGCGATCCGAGTTCGATTCCCGGCCAACACCAGTGACGATTATCTGAACCGGTCCTGGGACTCCGCTGGGTTGACTCAGCCTCAAATGAGTACCTGGTGCGATGTGTAAACATAGCCACGGGAGAGACGAAGACGGTCGGGCGTGGTTGTGCTGGCCACCCACGTCCTCGTGTGCCGTGCCGGCCTTCGTAGGTGCTGCTCGCTAACAGTCTACAGGCTGTCGAGGGTGGTGGGGGATCTTCGTCTTCGGACAAAGGAAGAAGACGAAATATCTGCTGACACTACAAATACGCACAGAGGTTTCACCCCCCCCCCCCGATCGGCATCACCGTGGTTTGCGAGCGCCTATTGACGCACACTAGCACACTCACGAGGCGCGTGTGCGTGCGCTTTGCTGATCCTTCCGCGTGCGCGTTTTATTTATTTATTTGTAGTTTGGAGGATAATCACCCAACGCCCGTAATTCGCGGCTTGGGGCTGCGGCTGCGGCAGAACGAATTCTAATTGACATTTATGGCGAGGGTGAGATCGCGGGAGAGGGGCGGTCGAGGAGGGGCGAGAAGGGGGGGGGTGAAGGGGCGGTGGAGGGGATCTCCCCTTCTCCCCACCTCTCCTCTTCCTTCTCCCCACCTCTCCTCTCCCTCCCCTTCTCCCCACCTCTCTTCGCCTCTCCCTTCTCTCCACCTCTCCTCTCCCCCCCTTCTCCCCACCCCTCTTCGCCTCTCCCTTCTCCCCACCTCTCCTCTCCCTCCCCTTCTCCCCACCTCTCTTCGCCTCTCCCTTCTCCCCACCTCTCTTCGCCTCTGCCATTCTCTTTCCCAGCCGCGTGCAGTGGCTTCCTCCATCTATTCACTCCGAGCCGTGGACACTTCACGTGAATGGCTGTGCGAGTCGACGTTGCCAGGGGTGCACACACGACAACAAAAACAACGGAAAATTTGAACAATCATTCTGAACGTACCTTAACCTGGTTCTCTGAGACACAAATACTGAAGCCTAAATCGTGCTTAGTTAAACCCTTTAAAGAAGAATTGGTCAAACTTTCCAGTGTAGCAGCACCCTCCTGAAGAACAAACTATTGAGACACTCAGCGAGACTTCATGCTGCATAAACAAAGGGCACCGTCACAATTTCTCTGGCTGGCTCTCTCGCTCTGTCTCTCTGTGTCACTCGGTGGATGTACTACACGCACAATGTGAACGCCAAGAGGACGTCCGCCGAGGAAATGGAGCGCTGAAACCAAATTCGTACGCAGAGAAGGTGCGAGGCGGATCATGAGCATCGCATGATCGTGAGAGGTGGTGGCAGCCCTCATTCAGCATTGGATAGACCATGGCCGATGATGACGACGACGATGATGGTGTAGGATATAAACACGAATCATGTTAACGTGACACCTGGGCCAATATTGACGGTGGTGGTGCTGGTGATGGTGGTCATGGTGGTGATGATGGTGGTCATGGTGGTGATGATGGTGGTGATGGTGGCGGGGATGGTGGTAATGGTGGTGATGGTGGCGGTGATGGTTGTGATGGTGGCGGTGATGGTGGTGGTCGTGATGGTAGTGATGGCGATGGTGGTGATGGTGGTGATGGTGGTGATGGTGATGATGGTGGCGGTGATGGTGGTGATGGTGATGATGATGGTGGTGATGGTGGTGATGGTGATGGTAGTGATGGTGGTGGCGGTGATGGTGGGGATAACAATGGCCGTGCCTACTTCCGCGCTGCGATGTCGCGAGTTACCCCAAGGCGATGAGAACGCGCGAGCTTTCGCGACCAACGTCATTCACGACGACGCGTTTATATTTCAGCGATCTGACACTCGAACAACAACAACAACGTTGTGAATCATGTCAAGGCGCTGTTCACGTTCGCGGAGCAGACGCAGCCCACGGCGAGGGGCATCGATGGCTCTCCGCTTCCTTGACGAGACGGTCGTGGCGAAACGGTGGCTACCTCGCTTGGTGTACAGCAGGTTGTGGGTTCGATCCAGACCCTGACGACGCGTGCTGCTCTATATTTGGAGTCTGCGTGTCTCTTGCTTATCATCATCACGGTGGCTAGGATATGTTAACTACCTCGCCTGGTATACAGGAGGTCGTGAGTTCGATCTAGACCCTGACGACGCCGGCTGCTGTATATTTGGAGTTTGCGTGTCTCTCTCTCATCATCATCACGGTGGCTAGGAGATGTTAACTATCTCGCCTGGTGTACAGCAGGTCGTGGGTTCCATCCCGACCCTGACGACGCGTGCTGCTGCTGTATATTTAGAGTTTGCGTGTCTCTGCACGCTCCCCGTGGTCGCGTGGGGGGTCCACCACATTTAGTATGGACGTCACGTGTTTGGGGTGTTTGGCCGCTGTACATTTCCACACGACGAAAATAACAATAATAATAAGCCACTTACTCTTTGGTTATTTCCGTAAAGTCACGAAAGCTTCAACTCAAGATTAATAAGCCACTTCCTCGAGCAATCATTTGTGGTGGCCAGGTCGCTTCTGAAAAGGGGGCGATTGAGCAAAGAACTCCGAGCGCGGCTCTCGTCAAGCTCGGCTCGGCACGGCTCGGCTCGGCACGGCTCGGCACGGCTCGGCTCGGCACGGCTCGGCTCAGGGCGACTCGCCGTCAGGTGCCGTGGCGCACGGGAAGCCGAAACGACGCTCAGCTCGAGTCACGCTCCAGACCCCGCGCCTCATCCCTCGACCTCCTCCTCCTCTTTATCCTCCGCAGACTTTTTTCAACGTCCGTCCCGCTCCTGGAATCTCAAAGGCAATCGATCGAAGCCTTTCGTGTGTCGGGGTGGGGGGGAGGGTTGCTTTAAATTTCGGTTTTATATCATCATCATTATTGTTGTTATTTTCCGTATTGAAATTCGGTCGCACGGCGCTGCTCCACCGCCGCTCACGCTGCTCCTCATCACGAAGCGGGAGGGAGGGTGGAGGCGGCCTCCTGAACCCTGTCGCTTCCTCTCTCTCTCCCTCCCTTCCTTCCAACATCGCGGAGCCGCGCGCGAATCGCTGCTGAGTCAATGGGCCCCATCAGTGACGCGGGCTCCCCGTGCCACGAGGCCTGCCCTGCCTCTCACTCGACGGCGAGGATGGGGGAGGAGAGGCGGAGGGGAGGAGGGTGGTGAGGGGGGTGAGGGGAGGGAGCGCTGTTCGCCGCACTGCCGATTGGTTCGCGCATTGCACTCTGGGAACTTGAGTTTGATTCCCGACCACGGCTAACGTCAGTGGCGAGTGATATCCCCACCGGTCCCTGGGCTACCCCCCCCCTCACCACCCCCCCCCCCCTCACCACCCCCCTCCCTTCACCCCCCTGGCTTCACCAAAACCGCACCGACTGTTGCGTAAAAGCACGGCGAGACACCTCCCGTGTCAGTCACGCGAGAGCCTTCATCCAGCAGTGGCGTGATCACGCCCGCGGGCTGCTGTCTCCGCTACCGCCGGCGGCGCTGCTGACGATGTTGCTCAGGCTTCGCCTGCATGACCAACGACGTGTCCTCCTCTGCGCAACGTTCCCGTAGCAGCTCCGGCGATGATCCTGGGCGCCCCCCCCCGCCCCTCCCTCCCCCCCGCCCCCCCGCCCCCCCCCGCCCCAAGTATTCGCTGTGAGTGCCCCGCGCTCTCGGGGAGGCCCCTGGGCGCTGCCGCCGCGTGCTGACAGAAGCGACTTCATTCGGCGCACACCTTCCCACACCACCCCCCCCCCCCCCCCAGGGCAATTATAGTTTCGTGTCTGTTGTTGATGGGAATGTATTTTGACAGCGCACGCCTCGCCGTTGCTATTCCGTTCGTCGCAAACGCGTTTCGAGGGACCGGCCGAGGAGTGGGCTTCAGCCTGCAACGCCTCGCCCCGCCCTCACGCTGGCTCAGAGCACGATGCTCCGAGACAATCTGAGAGCGAATTGGGGAACGGAGCCCTTGATTAATGCCCCCCTCTTACCCCCCCCCCCCCCCGTCTCTGTATCCGCACCCCTCTGAAAAATCCGACCCAGTCTCCGGCAGCGAACCGGACGCCACAAAAGGCGAGAATACCGCTCGCCACGCGACACCCACGGCAGTCTCGATGCGGGCGGGGGGAGCTGGGGAGGGGGATGAGGAGCGGTGGTGGTTGTCCTGGTGGTAGTGGCGATGGTGGTAATGGAGGTGGTGGTGATTGCTGGTGGTGGTGATGGTGGTGATTGGTAGTGGTGGTGGGCAGGGTCGGATTAAGATTGTGTAGGCCGCCTACGCTACAGCTACTGTGATGCCCCCAGTCATATTTTCAAAAGGAAAAAAAGTTAACAAAAAATATAAATACTTTTACAAGGCTAACAACAAAATAAAATTCAGCATTCACAACTGAAATAACTTTTCACTCAATCTCTGGCGGAGGCCACAGGGCTGCAGCCCCTGAAGCCCCCACCCCTTAAACCGGGCCTAGTGGTGGGGTTGGTGGTGGTTGGTAGTGGTGATGTTTGGTAGTGGTGGTTGGTAGTAGTGGTTGGTAGTGCTAGTGGTGGTGGTTGGCAGTGGTGGTGGTTGCTAGTGCGTGGTCTTCATCATGTTGTGCCAGATCGATCGGAGCGCACGGCCGAGCAGAGCGGAGCGTCACTCACTCGGCGGCGCAGCGTTTCCCCCTGGTTTCGAGTTTGTTTAGCATTGCCCCTGGGTGGTTGTAGGGTTAGGGATGTTAATTATTTGCCGTCTATGTATTTGTTTAGTAGCGACTAAATTACATCGGCCAGCCGACATCAAACACGAGCAGCACCAGCCGGCGCTTGGCTAAATCGTCGTGGTGAGCGGCGTACGTCCATGGCGGCACGTGGAGCGAAACGTCGGAAATCGTGCCGAACAAGGCGCGAACACCACCCCTGGTATCAATCTCGATTCTTCCGCTTCTGGCGAGGCACGCGAGGCTAGTGGACGCCGCCAGAGCGAGAGAGAGTGAGCAAATGAGTGACTGAGAGAGTGAGCGAGTGAGAGAGTTAGCGAGTGAGCGAGTGAGCGAGAGAGCGAGTGAGCGAGCGAGGTGAGCGAGCGAGCGAGTGACTGAGAGAGCGAGTGACTGAGAGAGCGAGTGACTGAGAGAGCGAGCGAGTGAGCGAGTGAGCGAGCGAGAGAACGAGTGAGCGAGTGAGTGAGTGAGTGAGAGTGAGCGAGTGAGAGAGTGAGTGAGTGACTGAGAGAGTGAGTGACTGAGAGAGTGAGTGACTGAGAGAGTGAGCGAGTGAGTGAGCGGGTGAGTAAGTGACTGAGTGAATTACTGAGTGAGTGAGCGAGAGAATGCGTGAGCGACTGAGAGAGTGAGTAACTGAGAGAGTGAGTGACTGAGAGAGTGAGTGAGTGACTGAGAGAGTGAGTGACTGAGAGAGTGAGTGAGCAACTGAGTGAGTGAGAGTGAGTGAGTGACTGAGAGAGTGAGCGAGTGAGTCAGCGGGTGAGTAAGTGACTGAGTGAATTACTGAGTGAGTGAGCGAGAGAGTGAGTGAGCGACTGAGAGAGTGAGTGGGTGACTGATAGAGTGAGTGAGTGAGAGCGAGTGAGCGAGTGAGAGTGAGTGAGTGAGAGCGAGTGAGCGAGTGAGCGACTGAGAGAGTGAGTGAGCAGGTGAGAGAGAGAGAGTGAGTGAGTGAGCGAGTGAGAGACTGAGTGAGCGACTGAGAGAGTGAGTGACTGAGAGCGTGAGTGACTGAGAGAGTGAGTGAGTGAGAGTGAGCTAGTCAGTGACTGAGAGAGTGATTGACTGAGAGGGTGTGTGACTGAAAGAGAGTGAGTGAGTGAGCGAGTGAGTGACTGAGTGAGTGACTGAGCGACTGAGAGAGTGAGCGAGTGAGTGACTGAGAGAGTGAGTGAGTGAGAGTGTGAGTGAGAGAGTGACTGGGAGAGTGAGAGAGTGACTGAGAGAGCGAGTGAGTGACTGAGAGAGTGAGCGAGTGAGAGTAAGTGAGTGAGAGTGAGTGAGTGAGTGAGTGAGCGAGTGAGTGACTGAGTGAGCGATTGAGAGAGTGAGTGAGAGTGAGTGACTGAGAGAATGAGTGAGTGAGTGAGAGAGTGAGTGAGTGAGATAGATAGTGACTGAGAGAGTGAGTGAGTGAGTGAGCGAGTGAGTGACTGAGTGAGTGAGAGAGTGAGTGAGTGAGTGACTGAGAGAGTGAGTGAGCGAGTGAGTGAGCGAGTGAGCGACTGAGAGAGTGAGCGAGTGAGTGACTGAGAGTGAGAATGTTATGGACGTTGCGTTCCGGGCGCGGATTTGTTTTTTTTCCCGGTGTCGCTGTAAACCGACCGAATTTCAAGGCCGACCTCGGCTGATGATACACACGTGGAGCCTGCGCGAGAATCAATTACTCGGCCTTCGAGAAAATCGCATGCAAATGAGATGCTAATGATGCATTTAGGCTAACGAAGCGAGCAGAAGAGAAAAAACGGCGCACGAGAGACAGAGAGAAGAAAACAAATATCACCACACTAACGAGACCCACACGATCCCCGACGGCGGAATCCGAATTAAGACCTCGAATCGTGAGGATTCCTAGAATCGCGGCAACGGATGAATCACCGCTTTGTGCAGCAGAAGCATCAGCAGCAGCATCAGTAACAGCAGCATCATCATCAGCAGCAGCATCATCATCAGCAGCAGCAACAGTATCAGCAGCAGTAGGGTCTGCACTGGGAGAGATAGGGAGCAGTGGGGATGCTGCACTTGCTGGATTGACGATGCTGGAATGACACGTGAGATGTTGCTGCTGATGATGATGCTCATCACGATGATGATGGTGATGAGACCACAGCTGGCCTCTCCGCTCTCGTGTTCGCATCTCATCGCGGCTTCTACAACTCCGCAGTGACAGAAGCGATGGCTGGGGGGTGGAGGGGTGGAGGGGGGGGCACTGTCCTCTCGTTGCCGCCCGCCATCACGATGGCGCAGGTGGCGCCACGTGGGGGGGAGCCCCCCACCCTCCCCCCACCCTCCCTTCACCCCCCTAGTGGAAAGGATCTTGGCTGTGCGAAGTTGTGAGCCCTAGGAGCCCCCCTCCCTCTCTCGTCACGGCGCGGTGTGGATTGTGCAGAACGCGTCTCGACGTCGCAGCGTGCGTACTTGGGGCGTGGGTGGCGAATCCGTCGTGCGTCCGGAGCCCACTTGGCACATCCAAAAAGAATCGCCGCTTATAGGGCGCCCGCGAAGTGGCACCACCACTGCTCCAATCCCATCATCACCAAGCCCTCCATCCCTCCACCTCCATCCCTTCACCTCCATCCCTCCACCTCCATACCTCCATCACTCCACCTCAATCCCTCCACCTCCACCACTCCACCTCCATCCCTCCACCTCAATCCCTCCACCTCCATCCCTCCACCTCCATACCTCCACCACTCCACCTCCATCCCTCCACCTCCATACCTCCACCACTCCACCTCAATCCCTCCACCTCCACCACTCCACCTCCATCCCTCCACCTCCATCCCTCCACCTCCATACCTCCACCACTCCACCTCCATCCCTCCACCTCCATCCCTCCACCTCCATCCCGCCACCTCCACCACTCCACCTCCACCCCTCCACCTCCATCCCTCCACCTCCAACACTCCACCTCCATCCCTCCACCTCCATCCCTCCACCTCCAACACTCCACCTCCATCCCTCCACCTCCACCCCTCCATCTCCATCCCTCCAACTCCATCCCTCCATCTCCACCCCTCCATCTCCATCCCTCGAACTCCATCCCTCCATCTCCATCCCTCCACCTCCATCCCTCCACCTCCATCCCTCCACCTCCATCCCTCCACCTCCACCCCTCCACCTCCATCCCTCCACCTCCACCACTCCACCTCCATCCCTCCACCTCCATCCCTCCACCCCTCCACCTCCATCCCTCCACCTCCACCACTCCACCTCCATCCCTCCAACCTCCATCCCTCCACCTCCATCCCTCCACCTCCACCACTCCACCTCCACCACTCCACCTCCACCTCCATCCCTCCACCTCCATCCCTCAACCTCCATCCCTCCACCTCCATCCCTCCACCTCCATCCCTCCACCTCCACCACTCCACCTCCACCCCTCCACCTCCATCCCTCCACCTCCATCACTCCACCTCCATCCCTCCACCTCCATCCCTCCACCTCCACCACTGCACCTCCATCCCTCCACCTCCATCCCTCCACCTCCACCCCTCCACCTCCATCCCCCCACCTCCACCACTCCACCTCCATCCCTCCACCTCCACCACTCCACCTCCATCCCTCCACCTCCACCACTCCACCTCCATCCCTCCACCTCCATCCCTCCACCTCCATCCCTCCACCTCCATCCCTCCATCTCCATCCCTCCACATCCATCCCTCCACCTCCATCCTTCCACCTCCACCACTCCACCTCCATCCCTCCACCACTCCACCTCCATCCCTCCACCTCCATCACTCCACCTCCATCCCTCTACCTCCACCCCTCAACCTCCACCCCTCAACCTCCACCCCTCCACCTCCATCCCTCCACCTCCATCCCTCCACCTCCACCACTCCACCTCCATCCCTCCACCTCAATCCCTCCACCTCCATCCCTCCACCTCCATACCTCCACCACTCCACCTCCATCCCTCCACCTCCATACCTCCACCACTCCACCTCAATCCCTCCACCTCCACCACTCCACCTCTATCCCTCCACCTCCATCCCTCCACCTCCATACCTCCACCACTCCACCTCCATCCCTCCACCTCCATCCCTCCACCTCCATCCCGCCACCTCCACCAATCCACCTCCACCCCTCCACCTCCATCCCTCCACCTCCAACACTCCACCTCCATCCCTCCACCTCCATCCCTCCACCTCCAACACTCCACCTCCATCCCTCCACCTCCACCCCTCCATCTCCATCCCTCCAACTCCATCCCTCCATCTCCACCCCTCCATCTCCATCCCTCCAACTCCATCCCTCCATCTCCATCCCTCCACCTCCATCCCTCCACCTCCATCCCTCCACCTCCATCCCTCCACCTCCACCCCTCCAACTCCATCCCTCCACCTCCACCACTCCACCTCCATCCCTCCACCTCCATCCCTCCACCCCTCCACCTCCATCCCTCCACCTCCACCACTCCACCTCCATCCCTCCAACCTCCATCCCTCCACCTCCATCCCTCCACATCCACCACTCCACCTCCACCACTCCACCTCCATCCCTCCACCTCCATCCCTCAACCTCCATCCCTCCACCTCCATCCCTCCACCTCCATCCCTCCACCTCCACCACTCCACCTCCACCCCTCCACCTCCATCCCTCCACCTCCATCACTCCACCTCCATCCCTCCACCTCCATCCCTCCACCTCCACCACTGCACCTCTATCCCTCCACCTCCATCCCTCCACCTCCACCCCTCCACCTCCATCCCCCCACCTCCACCACTCCACCTCCATCCCTCCACCTCCACCACTCCACCTCCATCCCTCCACCTCCACCACTCCACCTCCATCCCTCCACCTCCATCCCTCCACCTCCATCCCTCCACCTCCATCCCTCCATCTCCATCCCTCCACATCCATCCCTCCACCTCCATCCCTCCACCTCCACCACTCCACCTCCATCCCTCCACCACTCCACCTCCATCCCTCCACCTCCATCACTCCACCTCCATCCCTCTACCTCCACCCCTCAACCTCCACCCCTCCACCTCCATCCCTCCACCTCCATCCCTCCACCTCCACCACTCCACCTCCATCCCTCCACCACTCCACCTCCATCCCTCCACCTCCATCACTCCACCTCCATCCCTCTACCTCCACCCCTCAACCTCCACCCCTCCACCTCCATCCCTCCACCTCCATCCCTCCACCTCCACCACTCCACCTCCACCTCCATCCCTCCACCACTCCACCTCCATCCCTCCACCTCCATCCTTCCACCTCCATCCCTCCACCTCCACCACTCCACCTCCATCCCTCCACCTCCACCCCTCAACCTCCACCTCTCCACCTCCATCCCTCCACCTCCATCCCTCCACCTCCACCACTCCACCTCCATCCCTCCACCACTCCACCTCCAACTCCAACACTCCACCTCCATCCCTTCACCTCCACCCCTCAACCTCCACCCCTCCACCTCCATCCCTCCACCTCCATCCCTCCACCTCCATCCCTCCACCTCCATACCTCCACCACTCCACCTCCATCCCTACACTTCCATCCCTCTACCTCCATCCCTCCACCACTCCACCTCCACCCCTCCACCTCCATCCCTCCACCTCCAACACTCTACCTCCATCCCTCCACCTCCATCCCTCCACCTCCATCCCTCCACCTCCATCACTCCATCTCCATCCCTGCCCCTCCATCCCTCCACCTCCAACACTCCACCTCCATCCCTCCACCTCCATCCCTCCACCTCCATCCCTCCACCTCCATCACTCCACCTCCATCCCTCCACCTCCACCCCTCAACCTCCACCCCTCCACCTCCATCCCTCCACCTCCATCCCTCCACCTCCATCACTCCATCTCCATCCCTCCCCCTCCATCCCTCCACCTCCACCCCTCCACCTCCATCCCTCCACCTCCACCCCTCAACCTCCACCCCTCCACCTCCATCCCTCCACCTCCATCCCTCCACCTCCATCCCTCCATCTCCATCCCTCCAACTCCATCCCTCCATCTCCATCCCTCCACCTCCACCACTCCACCTCCATCCCTCCACCTCCATCCCTCCACCTCCACCCCTCCACCTCCATCCCTCCACCTCCACCACTCCACCTCCATCCCTCCACCTCCATCCCTCCACCCCTTCACCTCCATCCCTCCACCTCCACCACTCCACCTCCATCCCTCCACCTTCATCCCTCCACCTCCATCCCTCCACCTCCACCACTCCACCTCCACCACTCAACCTCCACCTCCATCCCTCCACCTCCATCCCTCAACCTCCATCCCTCCACCTCCATCCCTCCACCTCCATCCCTCCACCTCCACCACTCCACCTCCACCCCTCCACCTCCATACCTCCACCACTCCACCTCATCCCTCCACCTCCATCCTTCCACCTCCATCCCTCCACTACTCCACCTCCATCCCTCCACCTCCACCCCTCAACCTCCACCCCTCCACCTCCATCCCTCCACCTCCATCCCTCCACCTCCATCCCTGCACCTCCACCACTCCACCTCCACCTCCATCCCTCCACCTCCACCACTCCACCTCCACCCCTCCAACTCCATCACTCCACCTCCATCCCTTCACCTCCACCCCTCAACCTCCACCCCTCCACCTCCATCCCTCCACCTCCATCCCTCCACCTCCATCCCTCCACCTCCATACCTCCACCTCCATCCCTCCACTTACATCCCTCCACCTCCACCACTCCACCTCCATCCGTCCACCTCCATCCCTCCACCTCCATCCCTCCACCTCCATCCCTCCACCCCTCAACCTCCACCCCTCCACCTCCATCCCTCCACCTCCATCCCTCCACCTCCATCACTCCACCTCCATCCCTCCACCTCCACCCCTCCACCTCCACCCCTCCATCCCTCAACCTCCACCCCTCCACCTCCACCCCTCCACCTCCATCCCTCCACCTCCATCCCTCCACCTCCATCACTCCACCTCCATCCCTCCACCCCTCAACCTCCACCCCTCCACCTCCATCCCTCCACCTCCATCCCTCCACCTCCATCCCTCCACCTCCATCACTCCACCTCCATTCCTCCACCCCTCAACCTCCATCACTCCACCTCCATCCCTCCACCTCCATCACTCCATCTCCATCCCTCCCCCTCCATCCCTCCACCTCCATCCATCCACCTCCACCCCTCCACCTCCATCCCTCCACCTCCATCACTCCACCTCCACCACTCCACCTTCACCCCTCCACCTCCACCACTCCACCTCCATCCCTCCACCTCCATCCCTCCACCTCCATTCCTCCACCTCCATCCCTCCACCTCCACCACTCCACCTCCATCCCTCCACCTCCACCCCTCCACCTCCATCCCTCCACCTCCACCACTCCACCTCCATCCCTCCACCTCCACCCCTCCACCTCCATCCCTCCACCTCCACCACTCCACCTCCTTCCCTCCACCTCCATCCCTCCACCTCCATCCCTCCACCTCCACCCCTCCACCTCCATCCCTCCACCTCCACCACTCCACCTCTATCCCTCCACCTCCATCCCTCCACCTCCATCCCTCAACCTCCAACACTCCACCTCCATCCCTCCACCTCCATCCCTCCACCTCCACCGCTCCACTTCCATCCCTCCACCTCCATCCCTCCACCTCCACCACTCCACCTCCACCCCTCCATCCCTCCACCTCCATCCCTCCATCATCACCATTCCTGCAACTGCAGGCTGTAGTTGAGGCTGCAGCTGTGTGGGGGTTGTTGTTGTTGTTGTAAAAATGTCAGGGTAATGTTTTTTGTCAGTTTTGAAAAGGTAGAAATGTAGAGGAGAGAGAGGGTGGGGGTGGGAGAGACTTCAGGAGCTCCTGAAATTGAAATCTCAAATAGCGCTGCACAAACGGGAGGGAAATTCGTGCTTCGGTGATGGTGCCCTTTAAAACGCGCTAGGGCTCAGGTCGGCCAGAGTAGTGCGGTGTGTGGCACACGTCGAACTAAAACAAAGACACAGATCCCCCGTACAGCCTGGACAGGCTGTCGGGGGCAAGTGCGGCTCGCGAGTAGCACCTAGTGAAGGACGGCGCGCGGCTCACGTGGGTGTTGACGTGTTGGCATCACCACGTGGCCGGCCTCCGTTGTCTTCCGAGCGCCGATGTTGACTGCACGCGGCACTGGCCACGCGGCACATAGGTGCGCACAAAACGGACATACACACACAGGAACATACAAAAGGCAAAGATTCCCCGTGTAGCCTCAACAGACTGCGGGAGCAAGTGTCGTTTGTGAGCATCTATGAAGACCGGCACGGCACACGAGGGGGTGGGTGTCCAACACCCACGCCTGGCCGCCTTTGTCTCCCGAGTCACGATGTTTACACATCGCACCAGGTACTCGTTTGAGGCTGAGTCGACCTAGGGGAGGCCCAGGACGGGTTCAGATAATCGTCACTGGTGTTAGCCGTGAGCGGGAATCGTACCCGGGTCGCCAGGTTCGTAGCGCAGCGCGCTAACCGCTACACCACCGCTCCCCACACGTATCCACACGCACACACGCACACAGTCACACACGCACATATACATACGCACGCACGCAGTTCACATCCGCGCATATGCACGCCCTGCATGGTCGAGTGACCGCGCGCACCCCGCTGCGCTTCACTGTCACTCACCGGCGCTCACCTTCACGCAGGCGAGCGTGTGGGCGCACCTGCGCGTGCACAATCTACAGCCAGCTGCACGCGGGTGTGTGTGAGCGGGTGTGTGCGTGCGTGCGTGAGTCCGTGTGTGTGTGCGTGTGTGTGTGTGCGTGTGTGTGTGTGCGTGTGTGTGTGTGCGTGTGTGCGTGCGTGTGTGCGTCCGTGTGTGTGTGCGTGTGTGTGTGCGTGTGTGTGCGTGTGTGTGTTCGTGTGTGTGTGTGCGTGTGTGTGTGCGTGTGTGTGTGTGCGTCCGTGTGCGTGTGCGTGTGTGTGCGTGTGTATGTGTGTGTGTGTGCGCGTGTGTGTGTGCGCGCGTGCGTGTGTGTGTGCGTGTATGTGCGTACGTGTGTGTGTGTGTGCGTGCGTGTGCGCGTGTGCGTGTGTGCGTGTGTGTGTGTGCGTGTGTGTGTTTGTGCGCGCGTGCGTGTGTGTGCATGTGCGTGCGTGTGTGTGTGTGCGTGTGTGTGCGTGTGTGTGTGTGCGTGTGTGAGCGTGTGTGTGTGTGCGTGCGTGTGCGTGTGCGTGTGTGCTTGTGTGTGTGTGTGTGTGCGTGTGCGCGTGTGCGTGTGTGCGTGTGCGCGTGTGTGCGTGCGTGTGTGTGTGTGCGTGTGTGTGTGTGCGTGCGTGCGTGTGTGTGCGTGTGCGCTGGTGTGTGTGTGTGTGCGTGTGTGTGCGTGTGTGTGCGTGCGTGCGTGTGTGTGTGTGTGCGCTGGTGCGTGTGTGTGCGTGTGTGCATGTGCTTGTGTGTGTGTGCGTGTGTGCGTGTGTGCGCGTGTGCGTGTGTGTGTGTGCGTGTGCGTGTGGGTGCGTGTGCGTGTGTGCGTGTGTGTGTGTGCGTGTGTGTGCGTGTGTGTGCGTGTGTGCGTGTGTGCGTGTGTGTGTGTGTGCGTGTGTGCGTGTGTGTGCGTGTGTGCGTGTGTGTGTGCGTGTGCGTGTGTGTGTGTGTGCGTGTGTGCGCGTGTGTGCGTGTGTGCGCGTGTGTGCGTGTGTGCGTGTGTGCGTGCGTGTGTGTGTGTGCGTGTGTGCGTGTGTGTGTGTGCGTGTGTGCGTGTGCGTGTGTGCGTGTGTGTGTGCGTGTGTGCGTGTGTGTATGTGCGTGCGTGTGTGTGTGTGTGTGCGTGTGCGTGTGTGCGTGTGCGCGCGCGTGCTGCGTAGCGGTTAGCGTGCTGCCTCACGAATCTGGCGACCCAGGTTCGATTCCCGCTCACGGCCACCAACACCAGTGACGATTATCTGAACCGATTCTGGGCCTCCCCTAGGTCGACTCAGCCTCAAATGAGTACCTGGTGCGGTGTAAAAAACATCGCCACTGGGGAGACAAAGGCGGTCGGGCGTGGTGCTGGCCACCCAACCCCCCCTCGTGTGCCGCGTAGGCCTTCACAGGTGCTACTCGCGAACAGCACTTGCCCCAACGGTCTGTTCAAGGCTACACAGGGGATCTTTGTCTTTGCGCGTGCGCTTGCACGTGCGCGCGGGGCACAGTTTAACGCGCGCACGTGGCCCCCCGATGTAATTTTACGCTTCAGCAAACTGGAGCAGGAGGGAGAGGAGGAGGAGGAGGAGGGGGGGTGAGCGATGTAAAGATGCGCCATAAACATCTACGGGAATAAATAAAAAATTGTTAGCATAAAATAAACAAAAGTCGCGGCGATACGTTACGGGCGAGACATTTTAAGCGGTGACATTTTCACGTTTCATTTTAGTTGCGTGATTTATTTAGTATTTCCCGGACCCTCTTGTCTTGGGCCGGGGCTTGTGTTGCCATTTGCTCGAGGCGCGGTGCGTGAAGGAGCGCGGCAGTTTGTTACCCCCCCCACCCAGCCCCCCTCACCCAGCCCCCCACCCAGCCCCCCCCACCCAGCCCCCCTCTTTGACCCCCCCCCCCCACACCCTCCCCCCACCCGGGCTCTCGCCAAGCACGCGGGTCCCGTGTCTGCGTTAGCCGCAGTGGCTGAAAATTTGAAATTGTCCCAACGCGGCCCCCAACCAAGGCCTGGTCCCTCGCCCCTTGCCGGCGCGGCGTGGAAGGCGCAGGGACCTCAGTGGGACCGTAGTGGGACCCCAGTGGGACCCCAATGGAATCTCAATGGGAACCCAGTGGAACCCCAGTGCGACTCCAGTACTTTCAGATTGGAAGAGGTGGTCAGATGGCGGTTAAGAGGTCAGAGACGCTGGGTTCGAACCTGGGTTTCAGCCGCCGTCTGTGATCAAAACCGATCGTAGCGTGTCAACAATGTCAGCTAAGTCACCAGTCACTCACACGGAGATCCATAGACTCACATAGAGACCCATAAACTCACAAGAAGACCCATAGACTCACACAGAGAGACCCATCGACTCACACAGAGAGACCCCTCATAAACTTACATTAAGGCCAACAGACTCGCATAGAAAAACATTAACTCGCATAGAGACCGACACACGTACAGAGAGACACATATATGCACTTCGACTGAGTTGTGATTAACCCGGAATCTCAAATGTAGTGAGTTGATGGTCTCAGGGTGCTCTGGGCCCCCACAGAGGATCGGGTGTTGTCGAGCCGGCGGTGCCCCACGTGGGCCCCACGTGCGCCCCGAGCGGGCCCCGTGCAGGCCACGAGTGCGTGTCGTTTTTAATCGGAGTGATTTATTGATGAGGCTCGGAATCGCCGCCAGCGTTCGGCTTCTGTGTGCGGAGTGCGGAAGCCCCGCGGAGCGAGCGCGGACGTAAGGCCCGTGGAGGTCGTGGGCTCACGACCCCAGCAGCACCCCCTAAACTGACATGAGAGAGAGAGCGGCACCTTGGAGCTGTCATTGGTCCCCGGGCTCTCGACCTCCCCGTCCGCGCAGCACCTCCCGCATCGCCCGTTGTCTTCACCAGCTCCCGCTGAGACCCTCATCTCGAAAACACGACTCGACTTTTGCAACTCTCTCCCTCATCCCCCAACTCGTCAATACTTCACCTCCCAAATTTTGAAGCTCCCGATTTCACACGCGGTCTAAAATGGCACTGCTGGGCCATTGCACAGCATCACCATCACCCCAAGCATCACCATCACCCCAAGCATCACTATCACCCCAAGCATCACCATCACCCCAAGCATCACCATCACCCCAAGCATCACCATCACCCCAAGCATCACCATCACCCCAAGCATCACCATCACCCCAAGCATCACCATCACCCCAAGCCCCCGATCCCTCCACTGGCTCCCAATCCCGTTACGTATCAACCACCAAATCGTATTGTCCATTTTCAAGATACCTCGTTTAGTCTGCAACTCCCTGCCGCCTGTTCAAGTCCAGACATATGGACTCACATAGAGACCCGTAGATTGACATGCAGTTCTGACCCAGAGGCTCACGTAGAGATCCGTATCCCCTACATAGGGACCCGTAGACACACACACACAAAGTGACAGGCACCTGTCACTGACTCCCTCTCCTCTATGATTACTATGCAATTGGGCGCCTTGAATCCCCACGTTGTCATGGCATCGTCGTGATAGTGACGAGACCGAGTAAGTGAGTGGCTCTGCATCAGGGACGTGACGCCCTGATGGGGTGGTGGTGGGGGGGGATTAGAGGGAGGAGGGGGGTGGAGTTAATCGCGAATGTTCATGCGGGCACCAGGAGCTGCGTGCCTCGTTACTGCGGCTGGGTCACCCTCACTCCGCACTCCGCGTCGCTCCACTGAGCTGTGAAGGGGGGGGGTGAGAGACGAGGGGGCACACGGCGGGGGGCGGGGGGGGGGGCAGACGGAGTGGCGATCGGGAAAGAACGGAGAAGAGAGATGCAGGGAAGTTGTGGGCAAGTGCTGGAGAACGCCGGAGAGGAGATGTGGTGAGGGGCGAGCGGGGAGGTGTGAGGAGGTGTGAGGAGCGCAGGGCGCGGGACACGGAGCGACTCGGTCTGCCGCGGTGGCTGAATGGTGACCACAGCGGACGTGCCAATGCAGAATGCTCCATGTTTAGCCATGTTAACGGTGTTTTGGGTTAGATCGCGTCAATATAAGTGTGTCGTTAACCGTCCACCACCCGACACAGCCAACTAGTAAGGTTTGTCACGTAAACAAAACGTGCCAATTAGTGACCGCTTCAGTGCTCCGGCGTGTTGGAGAGTGAACCCACAACGTTCACAATGTGAAGCAGGACACTGTGAGTGGGGGGAGTGGTGTGGGTGGAGGGGACTATGAGTGGGGGGGGGGGAGTGGTGTGGGTGGAGGGGACTGTGAGTGGGGGGGGGGGGGGAGTGGTGTGGGTGGAGGGGACTGAGTGGGGGGGGAGTGGTGTGGGTGGAGGGGACTGTGAGTGGGGGGGGGGAGTGGTGTGGGTGGAGGGGACTGTGAGTGGGGGGGGGGGAGTGGTGTGGGTGGAGGAGATTGTGAGTGGGGGGGGGAGTGGTGTGGGTGGAGGGGACTGTGAGTGGGGGGGGAGTGGTGTGGGTGGAGGGGACTGTGAGTGGGGGGGGGGGGAGTGGTGTGGGTGGAGGGGACTGTGAGTGGGGGGGGAGTGGTGTGGGTGGAGGGGACTGTGAGTGGGGGGGGGGGAGTGGTGTGGGTGGAGGAGACTGTGAGTGGGGGGGGGAGTGGTGTGGGTGGAGGGACTGTGAGTGGGGGGGGGGGAGTGGTGTGGGTGGAGGAGACTGTGAGTGGGGGGGGGGGGAGTGGTGTGGGTGGAGGGGACTGTGAGTGGGGGGGGGGGAGTGGTGTGGGTGGAGGGGACTGAGTGGGGGGGGAGTGGTGTGGGTGGAGGGGACTGTGAGTGGGGGGGGGGGAGTGGTGTGGGTGGAGGGGACTGTGAGTGGGGGGGGGGAGTGGTGTGGGTGGAGGAGATTGTGAGTGGGGGGGGGAGTGGTGTGGGTGGAGGGGACTGTGAGTGGGGGGGGGGAGTGGTGTGGGTGGAGGGGACTGTGAGTGGGGGGGGGAGTGGTGTGGGTGGAGGGGACTGTGAGTGGGGGGGGGGAGTGGTGTGGGTGGAGGGGACTGTGAGTGGGGGGGGGGGAGTGGTGTGGGTGGAGGAGACTGTGAGTGGGGGGGGGGTGGTGTGGGTGGAGGAGATTGTGAGTGGGGGGGGGGAGTGGTGTGGGTGGAGGGGACTGTGAGTGGGGGGGGAGTGGTGTGGGTGGAGGGGACTGTGAGTGGGGGGGGGGGAGTGGTGTGGGTGGAGGAGATTGTGAGTGGGGGGGGGAGTGGTGTGGGTGGAGGGGACTGTGAGTGGGGGGGGGGAGTGGTGTGGGTGGAGGGGACTGTGAGTGGGGGGGGGAGTGGTGTGGGTGGAGGAGACTGTGAGTGGGGGGGGGGTGGTGTGGGTGGAGGAGATTGTGAGTGGGGGGGGGAGTGGTGTGGGTGGAGGGGACTGTGAGTGGGGGGGGAGTGGTGTGGGTGGAGGGGACTGTGAGTGGGGGGGGGGGGAGTGGTGTGGGTGGAGGGGACTGTGAGTGGGGGGGGAGTGGTGTGGGTGGAGGGGGACTGTGAGTGGGGGGGGGGAGTGGTGTGGGTGGAGGAGACTGTGAGTGGGGGGGGGAGTGGTGTGGGTGGAGGGGACTGTGAGTGGGGGGGGGAGTGGTGTGGGTGGAGGGGACTGTGAGTGGGGGGGGGGGGGAGTGGTGTGGGTGGAGGGGACTGTGAGTGGGGGGGGGGGGGAGTGGTGTGGGTGGAGGGGACTGTGAGTGGGGGGGGGGAGTGGTGTGGGTGGAGGAGATTGTGAGTGGGGGGGGGGGGTGGTGTGGGTGGAGGGGACTGTGAGTGGGGGGGGAGTGGTGTGGGTGGAGGGGACTGTGAGTGGGGGGGGGGGGGGAGTGGTGTGGGTGGAGGGGACTGTGAGTGGGGGGGGAGTGGTGTGGGTGGAGGGGGACTGTGAGTGGGGGGGGGGGAGTGGTGTGGGTGGAGGAGACTGTGAGTGGGGGGGGGAGTGGTGTGGGTGGAGGGGACTGTGAGTGGGGGGAGTGGTGTGGGTGGAGGAGACTGTGAGTGGGGGGGGGGGAGTGGTGTGGGTGGAGGGGACTGTGAGTGGGGGGGGGGGAGTGGTGTGGGTGGAGGGGACTGTGAGTGGGGGGGGGAGGGAGTGGTGTGGGTGGAGGGGACTGTGAGTGGGGGGGGGGAGTGGTGTGGGTGGAGGGGACTGTGAGTGGGGGGGGGAGTGGTGTGGGTGGAGGGGACTGTGAGTGGGGGGGGGGAGTGGTGTGGGTGGAGGGGACTGTGAGTGGGGGGGGGAGTGGTGTGGGTGGAGGGGACTGTGAGTGGGGGGGGAGTGGTGTGGGTGGAGGGGACTGTGAGTGGGGGGGGGGGGAGTGGTGTGGGTGGAGGAGACTGTGAGTGGGGGGGGGGAGTGGTGTGGGTGGAGGGGACTGTGAGTGGGGGGGGGAGTGGAATGGGTGGAGGGGACTGTGAGTGGGGGGGGGAGTGATGTCGGTGGAGGAGACTGTGAGTGGGGGGGGGAGTGGTGTGGGTGGAGGGGACTGTGAGTGGGGGGGGGAGTGGAATGGGTGGAGGGACTGTGAGTGGGGGGGGGGGGAGTGGTGTGGGTGGAGGAGACTGTGAGTGGGGGGGAGTGGTGTGGGTGGAGGGGACTGTGAGTGGGGGGGGGAGTGGTGTGGGTGGAGGGGACTGTGAGTGGGGGGGGGGGAGTGGTGTGGGTGGAGGGGACTGTGAGTGGGGGGGGGGAGTGGTGTGGGTGGAGGGGACTGTGAGTGGGGGGGGGAGTGGTGTGGGTGGAGGAGGCTGTGAGTGGGGGGAGTGGTGTGGGTGGAACAGATTTATATTCTGATTGATGAGTCGTTAAAGTTCGGATCTGTTTGTGTGCTGTTTTGGCCACGTGCATGAAACTGCACGGCGGTGACGAGCGAGCACCGCTCTCAGTTTCCGATCACAATTACCCAGGCGCTGGGCCACGCGCCTGGGTAATTGTGATCGTCGTGTCTGCTGTGGCGCTCACGCCATTAGGATCGTTTAATTTGTTCCAAGTCTCTTAATTCATTTTCTGTCATTTTCGTTCTCTGATTTATTAGCCTTGTCTTAATCGAGAGGTAATCGTGTGTGCTCGCGTTTGAGGAGGCGCGTGCCTGTCGAAGTGTCGGTGAGGGTGTGTGTCGATGTGTGTGTGTTTGTCGGTATGTATGGACGGGTTCCGCAGGATTGGAAGGATTCCCTGGTGATCCACCTCTTTAAGAGGGGCGACGGCACAGATTGTCACATCTATAGGGGCGTCTCTTCTCAGTGTGCATGGAAAGGTCTTGGCAATAATGATTTAACATCGGCTTGCTAGGCACGCTGAGGAGAGGCTTTCAGAGCCCAATGTGGTTTCAGAGCACGTTGGGCTCTGTCCGCCTGCTACAGCAGAGGTGTATGGAATTCCAACAAGACCTACATCTCTGCTTTATTGACCTGGTCAAGGCCTATGATACCATCAGTAGGCCAGGGTTGTGGGCAGTACTTCGTGCTTTCGGAGTCCCTGACTCTCTGCTCACGATCTTTAAGGGCCTCCATGATGGTGAGTGGGCCCGGGTAAAGCTACGTGGCCAGCAGTCAGAGCCATTCCCTGTTCAAGTAGGGGTGCGACAGGCATGTCCTCCAGTTCCCACATTATTTAACATCATAATCTTTAATCACGTAATTCGAGAAGCTTGCTATGCCTGTACCGAAGGAATTTCCATCTGGTACAGGTACAACGGGAGGCTGATCGATGTCCGGGTGCAGTCGAGGGATGGCTCCCTATTGGTCAACCACGTTATGTATGCCGATGATCTGGTGATTGCTGCTCACTCAGAGGAGATGATGGAGGCGCTGCTGCTGAACCTGAAGTGTGCCACTAAGAGGTGGTGCCTTGCCATCAGCCACACCAAAACCAAGTACCTGCCTGGGTATGTTGTGCTTCCAAACAATCCACCCCCTCAGCTCCCCATTGGCGATGGAGCAGTTGTGGAGAGAGTGGAGAGTTTCCCATACCTAGGCAGTGTGCTTATGACCAGGGTTTTGATATTTGTGTGTGTCGAAGTGTGTGGGGAGCGGTGGTGTATTGGTCAGCGTGCTGTACTACAAACCTGGCGACCCGGATTCGATTCCCGCTCACGGCCAATACCAGTGACGATTATTTAAACCGGTCCTGGGCCTCCCCTTGGTCGACTCAGCCTTAAGTTAGTATCTGGTGCGGTGTGTAAACATCGCCACTGGGGAGACAAAGGCGGCCGGGCGTGGTGTTGGCCACCCACCCCCTTGTGTGCCGTGCGGGCCTTCATAGGTGCTCACTAACAGCACTTGCCCCAACAGGCAAGTGCTGTTAGCGGGCCTTCACACGAGTGGAGAGGAGGGGGGGGGCAGGTGCCCCTTTGTCCGTGTGTGTATCTTACCAGAAACAACCTGTTCAAGCCTGTAACGAGGGGGGGGGGGTGGGGGCTTAAGACGAGAGTGATTGGTGAGGCCTCACGCCGCCGTGACCTCCCCTCCTCTCGGGCATCAGCACGGGAGTCAGCGCGCCGCTCAGACGCCGCGGTTTGGATGCTGCTCGCGAACCACGTGGTGTCGCCTCGGAGCCGGCTTCATTTCCATGGTTCCTGCCGCGTGTGTTCCCGTCGTCTCTCTCTCTCTCAGCCTCACTCACTCTTCTCCACGCCTCCTCCACTGCCGCCGACCAACCACCACACCCTCTCCTCTCCCCCCCACACACCACACCCCCAGCCCTTCCCGCCCGCCCGGCCCTGCTACTGACATTTATTTGTTGTTTGATGTCTTTAAAGCAAATCAGGGACCTTTAAAATAGTTTGGTTTAAAATGGCTCTGAAGGCTAATAACCAGAGCAAGCATCTTATCTGCCGCGCGCACGCAAAAGTGCGAGAGGGGCGCGCGCGCGTGCGCGTGCCCACGTGGGCGCGTGCGCCCGTTGCATCAGAGAGCGCACTCGCACACAAACAAATCCCCCGTATAGCCTAAATGGATTGTTGGGGCTAGTGCTGTTCGGGAACACGGCAACACAAGGGGGTGGGTGGCCAGCACCACGCCCGGCTGCCTTTGTCTCCCTCCCCAGTGACGATATTTACACATCGCGCCGGGTGACTCACTTGAGGCCGAGTCGACCTAGGAGAGGGTCCACGACCGGCTAGGATAACCGTCACTGGTGTTGCTGGCCCGTGAGCTGGAAATCGAGCTGGGGATGGGTGGGTTCGTAGCGCAGTGTGATCACCGCTACACTGCCGCTCACCGCACGCACGTGCACAGGCACCTGAATTGCCGCGCGGCCGTAAGTCGATCGGCAGACAGCGGCTGGGCCTCCGTGTCCGCGTGCGGGTGACGGGAAGAGCCAGAGGGCGGCTCCAGGAGTAGCGCCGCGGCGGGCACCTGCAATGCTGCTGCCGGCGAATGGCCGTGGCGGGCAGTCGCGTTTGAGATGCGGCGAATACATTCGTGGAGCGCCATGGAATCACACGCACAGACTCACGATGAGACCCATAGATTCAAAGAGACCCATTGCAGGTGAAGAGACTCGCATAAACACCCCATAGGCTCACATCGAGACTCGCAGACTCGGATACACACCCACAGACTCATGGAGACCCCATACACTCACAGAGACCCACGGATGAAACAAATTAACCCGCAGACTCACATAGACACCCATAGACTTGCACAGAGACCCATAGACGGACGCCATGGACGCGAGTGG
This sequence comes from Lampetra planeri, assembly GCF_965212315.1. Lineage (NCBI taxonomy): Eukaryota > Metazoa > Chordata > Hyperoartia > Petromyzontiformes > Petromyzontidae > Lampetra > Lampetra planeri. The sequence continues at coordinate 11,637,674 of NC_136140.1, forward strand.
GGCCGTGGGGCCACTGCGTGGCCCCTGGCGTGAGGCCGGAGGCCCCAGGCGACCCGCGGGCCGCTCCCCATCGCCCAACGCCGAGGCAGGAGGCGGCCGTGGCTGCCGCGCGCGGTTCCAATGTGGTCCACGCGTGTCCACCTGTACACACGTGGACTGCGCGGGAACCGATGACTGTGTTCAATCAGTCATTGAGCGGTGAGCGTTTTGTGGAGGAGGGGGAGGGAGGGAGGAAGGGAGGGAGGGGGAGGGGAGCAGGGAGAAGAGGGGGATGAGGAGGCAGAGGAGGAACAAATGGAGGGATGGGGAGACGGGGGAGAGGAAAAGAAAGTGGAGGAGGGGGAGGGGGAGCAGGAGGAGGGGGAGCAGGAGGAGGGGGAGGGGGAGCAGGAGGAGGGGGAGCAGGAGGAGGGGGAGGGGGAGCAGGAGGAGGGGGAGGGGGAGCAGGAGGTGGGGGAGGGGGAGCAGGAGGAGGGGGAACAGGAGGAGGGGGAGGGGGAGCAGGAGGAGGGGGAGGGGGAGCAGGAGGAGGGGGAGGGGGAGCAGGAGGAGGGGGAGGGGAAGCAGGAGGAGGGGGAGGGGGAGCAGGAGGAGGGGGAGGGGGAGCAGGAGGAGGGGGAGGGGGAGCAGGAGGAGGGGGAGGGGGAGCAGGAGGAGGGGGAGGGGGAGCAGGAGGAGGGGGAGGGGAAGCAGGAGGAGGGGGAGGGGGAGCAGGAGGAGGGGGAGGGGGAGCAGGAGGAGGGGGAGGGGGAGCAGGAGGAGGGGGAGGGGGAGCAGGAGGAGGGGGAGGGAGAGCAGGAGGAGGGGGAGGGGGAGCAGGAGGAGGGGGAGGGGGAGCAGGAGGAGGGGGAGGGGGAGCAGGAGGAGGGGGAGGGGGAGCAGGAGGAGGGGGAGGGGGAGCAGGAGGAGGGGGAGGGGGAGCAGGAGGAGGGGGAGGGGGAGCAGGAGGAGGGGGAGGGGGAGCAGGAGGAGGGGGAGGGGGAGCAGGAGGAGGGGGAGGGGGAGCAGGAGGAGGGGGAGGGGGAGCAGGAGGAGGGGGAGGGGGAGCAGGAGGAGGGGGAGGGGGAGCAGGAGGAGGGGGAGGGGGAGCAGGAGGAGGGGGAGGGGGAGCAGGAGGAGGGGAAGCGGGAGGAGGGGGAGGGGGAGCAGGAGGAGGGGGAGGGGGAGCAGGAGGAGGGGGAGGGGGAGCAGGAGGAGGGGGAGGGGGAGCAGGAGGAGGGGGAGCAGGAGGAGGGGGAGGGGGAGCAGGAGGAGGGGGAGGGGGAGCAGGAGGAGGGGGAGGGGAAGCAGGAGGAGGGGGAGGGGGAGCAGGAGGAGGGGGAGCAGGAGGAGGGGGAGGGGGAGCAGGAGGAGGGGGAGGGGGAGCAGGAGGAGGGGGAGGGGGAGCAGGAGGAGGGGGAGCAGGAGGAGGGGGAGGGGGAGCAGGAGGAGGGGGAGGGGGAGCAGGAGGAGGGGGAGGGGGAGCAGGAGGAGGGGGAGCAGGAGGAGGGGGAGGGGGGAGCAGGAGGAGGGGGAGGGGGAGCAGGAGGAGGGGGAGGGGGAGCAGGAGGAGGGGGAGGGGGAGCAGGAGGAGGGGGAGGGGGAGCAGGAGGAGGGGGAGCAGGAGGAGGGGGAGCAGGAGGATGGGGCGGCCCCGTTAGCGGAGCTCGCTGGAATCTCGAATCGCCGCCGTTCCCCTCCGGGGGGCTCGAGGTGGCCGTGTCCAGGCAAAGCTCCGCGTCCCACTCCGCCGCTACTTTGGAGCGATAACCTCTCAACACCAACAACACCACCAACAACATCAACAACAAAAACACCAACACCACCAATTCCACCACCAATACCACCACCACCAACAACACCACCACCAACACAACCACCAATACCACAAACAACAACACCACCAACACCACCACCAAGAACAACACCACCACCAACAACACGTTATGCAGATGTAGATGCCACCACAGCCATCTATTGTGCGGCGGTTGAACTTATGACTCTCGGTCTGAACAGATAACTGGACATACGGACACATTTGTTCGTATCTCTGAAGGTTCGTAACTCGAATGTTGGTAAGTAGACGAGACCCTGTACTAGTACAAACATGTCCTGTGTCTCACGTGGATCATTTCAGCAACTCGCCCAAACCTTTTGTAAAAAGGAGTGAGACGACTGCTCTACCCTGGCGCTCAGATAGCCCTGAGGGGAGCGGTGGTGGAGCGGTTAGCGCGCTGACCTACGAACCTGGCTACCCGGGTTCGATTCTCGCTCACGGCCAATACAGGTGACGATTATTTGAACCGGTCCTGGGCCTACCCTAGATCGACTCAGCCTTAAATGAGTAGCTGGTGCGGTATGTAAACATCACCATCATCTGGGTTTCCCTCAAGGTCGAGTATCTCAACCGGTACTGGGCCTCCCCTGGGTTGACTCAGCCTCAAATGTGCAAACATCGCCACTCTGGAAACAACGGCGACAGGGCTTGCCTCTGGCCACCCACCCCCTCGTGTGCTGTGTCCGGCCTTCTTCATGTGTGCTGCTACTCGCAAGAAAACAGCACCTGCCCCAACAGTCGGTTAAGGCTATACGGGGGATCTTGATGTACCAATACAATGTGAACTTCTATGGTTTACTTTTGTTATTTAAGTGGCACCACGGTGGTGTGATGTTATCTCCTCGCCTGGTATGCAGGGGGTCAGGGGTTCAATCCCAACCCTGACGCCCGCTGCTATATATTTGGAGTTTGTGGTGTCTCTCTCCTGTGGTCGCGTGGATTTTTTTCTCCGGGTCCTGCGGTGTTTCCCTCCACGTTTAGAAACATGCGTCTGCATTTTTAAACATTAATTTTCTGCTATACATTTCTGCATGGTGATAAGCCCCTTCGTTGAGCTGTCATTTGTGGCCAATGCGCTTCTAATAAATAAGCTAATGGCTTAGTTGGCATTACCTGGCAAGATTTTTTTTTAAAGTTTAGTTTCATTTGTATATATTGTTAAAGTGATGTGTTTAACTTTCCTATACGTTGCACTTCTATCGTGTCTTTGTATTGTTTGTCGTAATGGTCTAACCCCGCACTGGACATCTGTGACAAAAGAGCTTGACAGCTCATCGGATTCCCCCTCCAGTACAAACACAGATTCTGACCTTTGCCTTTGCGTGCGTGACCCAGGCGAGGGAGGCGTCCTGGCGTGGCCGTCTCGCTACCCGGAGTGCAACGGCTCGCAGCAGTCGCCCATCGACCTGGTCCCGGAGGAAGCGGTGCCGGACCGACGCTTGGGACCGCTGCGCCTGGAGGGATGGGAGCGCGCCACGGGCCCTCGCACGCTCATCAAGAACACGGGCAAGACCGGTGCGGGCAGCGTCGCCAACGGAGACACGCACAGAGTTCCCGTAGAGACGCGCAGACTCGCGTTGTCGACTCGCGTAGACTCGCATAGAGACTCGTGAACTCACATAGAGACACATAGCCTCGCGTAAAGATACGTAGACTCACATAGAGACACATGTACTCACTCTCATAGAGACTCGTACACTAACGTAGAGACACGTAGACTCACGTAGAGACACATACTCTCATATAGAGACATACAGACACACATAGAAACGTGCGCAGAGGTGGTGCTCACAAATAGCAGGAAGGCACACCTCCCATGTCACGTGACCACCACACTGCATGTACTATGCTCTCAGCCTTGTTGGGAGGGCCACGATATTAAAGTCTCCATCTCTTGAGTTGGTGGTCTGGATAAGGCTAGAGAGCAGAGAACGAGCAACGTGGTGGTCACGTGCCACGTGCGCAGGGCACGTGGAATGGGAGCGGTGGGTGTGTGGTGACTTCATTTGTCCCCTGCAAGGAGTGTCCCCGTGTCTTGATGACGAACACGATGCACGCATGTGTGTATGTTGAACTTCTGTCGCACCGTACGTCGCCAACCGCGCTAATCCGGAGGTGTGCCGAGAGGGGGCGGGGGGCGGTACAAACAAACTAAACGCAACAAGAAGCGATTCGAATGAAGGAATTCGTTTTCAATATGAGATTATTTTAAAATAAAAGTGCAACGATGGCGGGTGGGTGCCTCTACTCGCCATTCACGCAAAGTGTTGGGGATCAGGCGAGAGACCGGCCCGCCCGCCCAGCCAGACAGCCAGACAGACAGACAGACAGCCAGACAGACAGCCAGACAGCCAGACAGCCAGACAGACAGCCAGACAGCCAGACAGACAGACAGCCAGACAGACAGACAGACAGCCAGACAGACAGACAGCCAGACAGCCAGCCAGCCCCTCTGCCGAGTGGCTCACGAGGGACGATGTCTCGACGGATTTGCGTCCCCTGACGTTGCTCGACGTCGTTGGTCCAACTAAACCCACCGCCGACCTCCGCCTCCTCCCCCACCTCCCCCTTCACGTGCTTTAAGCCCTCGGCAGCCACTTTAACGATCACGAGTTTGTCCCCGATTGGTTATTTAATTATTACATATTTATTGGAGCCGTTAAGGTCATTGTGCTTAGAGTGGCTCAATTAATGGGGGGTGGGGGGGTCCAAATCGATAGGTCCCCCCGCCCCCACTCCCCCACTCCCTCTGCCCCCCCCCCCCGCCCCGTCAGCAGGTCATTACAGTGACGGCCTCGTTAATTGGCGCGTGCTTAAAGTGAGTGAAATGCGAGGGGAATTCTCAGCGTCAGGCTTCGCTATCTCAGCCCCGGTGAACCGAGCGGCGTGGTGGATGCCGGGGACGACCACAGCCCGTGACCGGCGGGGCCAGTGACGTCAGTTTACAGGGATGCTGCTGTTACACAGAGACCCACGGAGATCCACAGGGTCACATGGAGTATCCATGGAGACTCATTGAGTTACGCAGATACTCGTTGAGTTACTACGTAGACTCATAGAGTTACACAGAGACTCCTAGATTTACATAGGGTTACATGGAGTATCCATAGAGACTCATTGAGTTACTACAGAGACTCGTCGACTTCCACAGAGACCCGCAGAGTTGCATAGACCCATAAGATACTCATGGAGCTCCATAATGTTACTCAGAGATCCACAGAGTGACACAGAGATCCATAGAGTGACACAGAGATGCACAGAGTGACACAGAGATCCATAGAGTGACACAGAGATGCACAGAGTGACACAGAGATGCACAAAGTGACACAGAGATGCACAGAGTGACACAGAGTGACACAGAGATGCACAGAGTGACACAGAGTGACACAGAGATGCACATAGTGACACAGAGATGCACAGAGTGACACAGAAATCCATAGAGTGACACAGAGATGCACAGAGTGACACAGAGATCCACAGAGTGACACAGAGATGCACAGAGTGACACAGAGATCCATAGAGTGACACAGAGATGCACAGAGTGACACAGAGATCCATAGAGTGACACAGAGATGCACAGAGTGACACAAAGATCCACAGAGTGACACAGAGATACACAGAGTGACACAGAGATGCACATAGTGACACAGAGATGCACAGAGTGACACAGAGATCCATAGAGTGACACAGAGATGCACAGAGTGACACAGAGATCCACAGAGTGACACAGAGATGCACAGAGTGACACAGAGATGCACAGAGTGGCGCAGAGATCCACAGAGTGACACAGAGATGCACAGAGTGACACAGAGATCCACAGAGTGACACAGAGATGCACGGAGTGACACAGAAATGCACAGAGTGACACAGAGATCCATAGAGTGACACAGAGATCCATAGAGTGACACAGAAATGCACAGAGTGACACAGAGATCCATAGAGTGACACAGAGATCCACAGAGTGACACAGAGATGCACAGAGTGACACAGAGATGCACAGAGTGACGCAGAGATCCACAGAGTGACACAGAGATGCACAGAGTGACGCAGAGATGCACAGAGTGACACAGAGATCCATAGAGTGATGCAGAGATCCACAGAGTGACGCAGAGGTGCACAGAGTGACACAGAGATCCACAGAGTGATGCAGAGATCCACAGAGTGACACAGAGATGCACAGAGTGACACAGAGATCCACAGAGTGACACAGAGATGCACAGAGTGACGCAGAGATGCACAGAGTGACACAGAGATCCACAGAGTGATGCAGAGATCCACAGAGTGACACAGAGATGCACAGAGTGACGCAGAGATGCACAGAGTGACACAGAGATCCACAGAGTGACACAGAGATGCACAGAGTGACACAGAAATGCACAGAGTGACACAGAGATCCACAGAGTGACACAGAGATGCACAGAGTGACAGAGATCCACAGAATGACACAGAGATGCACAGAGTGACACAGAAATGCACAGAGTGACACAGAGATCCATAGAGTGACACAGAGATCCATAGAGTGACACAGATATCCATAGAGTGACACAGAGATGCACAGAGTGACACAGAGATACACAGAGTGACACAGAGATAAACAGAGTAACACAGATGCACAGAGTGACACAGAGATGCACAAAGTGACACAGAGATGCACAGAGTGATGCAGAGATCCACAGAGTGACACAGAGATGGACAGAGTGACACAGAGATGCACAGAGTGACACAGAGATCCACAGAGTGACAAAGAGATGCACAGAGTGACACAGAGATGCACAGAGTGACGCAGAGATCCGCAAAGTGACACAGAGAAGCACAGAGTGACACAGAGATCCACAGAGTGACGCAGAGTGACACAGAGATGCACAGAGTGACGCAGAGTGGCACAGAGTGACACAGAGATCCACAGAGTGACACAGAGATCCACAGAGTGACACAGAGATCCACAGAGTGGCACAGAGATGCAGAGTGACACAGAGATGCACAGAGTGACACAGAGATGCACAGAGTGACGCAGAGTGACACAGAGATGCACAGAGTGACACAGAGATCCATAGACCACAGCCCAGGCCTGTCGGCAGTGGTGGTATCTCCAGGAGTACTGCAAGGGGGTGTGCAAACGAATTAAGAAACAAATACAATTAATGATTCACACTGCACCAACAGCAGAAATTCCTCGACGCAAAAAAAAAACCTCCCAGGATAACGCCTCATGAATAGTGCGTACGTACACACTACAAGCAACAGCGTCCAAATGGCACGGCTCATTGTCGCTCAAGGCCAGAACGTCAAGGCAGGAGGACATCGCCGCACAGACATTCGCTGTCGCGCTATCATCTGGAGTATCGCCGAAGGAATTCGGGGGGCAGATCTGGGACGTGGTGTCGTGATACTTGGTAGCAAGGTGTCGGCTGGGTGTGCCAGGATCGTCGGGAAACAGTCGACGCGATGGAGTTTGGAACATCTAAACTATTTCAACTGAACTGTTTTGTGTTTTATCAGGTTAAGGGCCCACTGAGCTATGCATCGCTTTTTCAGAAGCGACCTGGCGATCACGAATGGTAGCTCAGCGAAATGGCTCAGCGTCGTGTGGACATTTATAACAGCCAAATTCTCTTAAAGCGCTTTTCTAAAATGTGGAGGAAAAAACCGGAGCACCCGGAAATAAAAATCCACGCGACCATGGGGAGAGAGACACGGAAACTGCAAACATACAGCAGGCGTCAGGTTAGGGATCGAACCCACGGCCTCCTGCATACCAGGCGAGGTTGTTAACACCTCGCCACCGCGGCGCTCAAGGCATGGGATCTGGAACGACTGACGTGCTCCCATCCCCACTCGTGCGCTCGAATCTGGAGGAGAAACGACGATGCCTTTGATGGGAATTCAAACTGCCGATGTGATCGATGATCGATTCTGGAACAGCTGACGCGCTCCAACCCGGTGGCAGGGGGATTCCAGAGCGCGCCTCACTCGCGCGTGTCTCCCCCCTCCCCCGCCGCTCGCAGTGGAGGTGTGGATTGACGGGGACTACTTTCTGTGGAGCGGAGGGACACGTTGGCGCGCGACGCGGCTGGCATTTCACTGGGGCAGCTGCTCGTCGGCGGACGGATCCGAGCACCAGATCGACGGCCGCTCCTTCCCTCTCGAGGTACCCGAGGCTTCGGCCGTGGTTCGAGCGGCTTTGGCTGTGGATGAGTCGTGCGAGAGGATCGCCTCTCCCTGCCGCCGGCGGCACCGGGAGCTCCGTGCCCATAACGGAGACGCCGTCTCGGTCCCTCGAGGGCCTCCTCTGAAAGTCGCAGGGACGGCGGAGTTCACGGGCTCAAGTGCGCAGCACACCGCTAGCGGCGCACCGTAACACCGCATGCCACCGTGGGGAACGCCGCATACCAAATACCAACAACGCCCGCTATTCGACACGAAGTGACGGTGGCGTCACCGCGGGGCCTGTGCCGAGCCAGGTGCACTTTGAGGCCACGTGAAGGGTCGAAGGCTCGCTGCAGGAGGTCACGACACAGACAAAGGTGGTGCCGTGGGTTGACCGACTGAGATGACTGGCAGATGCATCAGCTGTGCCCCATACTGTGCCAATCTTCCTGGCCACCCACCCCCTCGTTTGCCGTGGCCGGCCTTCATGTGTTGCTGCGACTCGCAAACAAAACAGCACTTGCCCCAACAGTCTGTTAACGCTTGATGTGCCAGTGCAATTTGAACTTCTCTACTCCAATATTGATTTGAAGCTTTCGTGACTGCAGGAATCCATACTCTTTGGTTCTTTCGGTAAAGTCACGTAGGTAGAAAACTACTCTAAAAACGACTCTCTCAAATCAAGTTTAGAACTACTCTCGTTTATTTTATTTAGGGGAACCACGGTGGCGAGACCTGCACGGCCTCGCCTGGTGTGCAGGAGGGTGGGGGTTCGACCCCGACATTGGCGCCTGCCGCTCCGCTCGTTGGTTGTCAGCGTCGCGCCTCTTGTCCTCCGTTGCTGCTGCTGTTGTTGCTGTTGTTGTTGCTGCTGTTGTTGTTGTTGCTATTGGGAGGGCGACTGCCTCCAACTGCGTCCAGTAGCGTCATCCTTCACGTTCCTCCTCTCATCACCACCCAGCGCACACCGCAGCAGCAGCGGCAAGCCAGCGCACCAGCACGCATAGTGGCTTCAACAGCGGCAACTTCTCTTGGCACGAGTCCCGGGGAGTTGTGTTCGCGGACACAGGCGACGGCCCAGGCCCCGTCGTCACCATCGTGAGACGTCGGACTCGCGAGTCAGCGCTCGGGCAATTCGCCTCGAGGCGCGGACGGAAAAATCGGCGCTGACGAGCGTCGCGCGCTGCGGCAAAGCAGGAGGGGCCGGAGGGGGGAGTCAGGCGGAGCCACCGGGGACGCTCTCTCCGGAACAGCGAGGAGATCGGAGGGAGGGAGGTCAGGGCAAGATGGATGGATGGAAGGTCGGAGGGATAGAGGCAAGGAGGCAGGGATGGAGGCGGGGAGGGTGGCGGGGAGGGTGGCGGGGATGGAGGCTTTAGGGATTGTAACATCACTGGGCGAGATTCCCGACAGCGGTGGAAGTTGCCTGCCCCGGCGCAGGTGAATGGCGACGTGAGGCGACAGGCAAAGAGAGAGAGACTTTTATAAGTTTATTCACCAGCGGCAAAATGCCCTGGAATTTTGCAATATTCAAGCCTTAATGGCCACACCAAAAAGCACAGCTCACCATCCCACCGCCGCCCCGCGACACGCAACGCCGGCACTACAATCCCCACGCACCGGCCGCGCAACAGCATCCGACGCGCTGTGTCATTTCTAGCTTTGGCACCTCTTTGCTTGGCAGGGCCCCCCCGCTTATTCCACACTTCCTCCCCTGATGGTTCGAGGTCACAGTCATCGGTAACATCACCACCGCTAGACAACGCGGCCCGTGCGCCACGCCACCGCGCGAGCCACACCGCCACGTGCACATTCATCCACGTCACATGTGCCACACCGCTGCGCACGCACCACCACCCCGCGAGATTTCCGCGACACGTGTCACACCACCGCATGCACCATACTGCGACGCGCACGTCACGCCACAGGTACGCGTGCCACAACGCCCTGCGCCACACCGCGGCACGTGCGCCGCACCGCCTGGTGCGACCCACCGCCGCGCACGTGCGCACATTTTTGGTCCGCCGCGTGCGCCACACCTCAGCACATGTGCCGCGCCGCCAAGTGCGTCACACCGCTGAGTGAGTTCCGCACCACCGCGCGCGCTACACCATGCCACGTGCGTCACGCCGCCTCACTCCGCGTGACACACCGCGGCGCGTGTCCCGCGCCGCCAAGCGCGCCACACCGCCACGCACACACCACATTATTCAGACCGCCGCGTGCGCCACACCTCAGCACATGTGCCGCACTGCCAGGCGCGTGCGCCGCACGGCCGGACTGTCACGCGCTCCGCTCCACCACGCGTGCTGTACCGCCGCATACGTCCTGCCCGCGTCGCCGCGTCTAACGCCCGTTTCGACTCGATCATTAAAAAGTGAAGGTCAGTTCACCATTCGTGTTGGTGCAGAGGGCCTGACCGGCCCCCCACCGCTCCTGGAACACGGCGTGCGCATCTCCAACCTGGGAAAAGTACGCGTGCTCCAGCCGGAGCCTCGCTTTCAGCAGACCTTTCAGCGTTGCCTCCGCTGAACAACTATCGTCCGTGTCACCTCGCAGTTTCTTTTTTCGCGTTTTGTATACTGCCATCTTGGCTTGCGCGCAGACAAAGTTTGCCAGGATGTGGCGCTTGTCCGCCCGGTACGGTACCCCGCATATAAGGACGCTCTTGTAGAAGGGCACCCCCAACTTCTTAAACACGGCTCCCAGGAGTCTGAACAGCGGGTCCAGCCGCGAGCACCCCATGTACTGGTGGGCGAGGTCCTCCCTCGCGCCACAGAACACGCACAGGTCTGATGCCCCCGGGGTGACCTTGCTGATCCACGCCGCCGAGGGCAGCGTCCAATGCGCCAGCCTCCACTGGAGGTCCCCGCTGCGCTTTGCCACGGGGGCCTTGTAGAGCTGTTTCCACTGGGGGGTGGTGTCGATCAAGGGAGAGAAGAACTCCCTCCACTTCGTGTCCAGTAGGTTTTCCAGCTCTCGACACCGCAGTGTTTTGACGCAGCAGTCGTACAGCACCCGCTTGGAGGCACCCTTGAGGGCCACGTCTCTGCAGTTCGCGAGCTTGAGCAACCTCCCTGCCTCACAGCGCCCGGGGGGCTGGATGCAGGAGACGCGCAACTCCTGGAAAGCGGGGGGAGGGGAGGGGGGGGGGGAAGGAGGAGGGCGGCGGCCGTGCGGCACCGCTGTCTCCTGGCGTTTCTAGCTGCAAACGCAGCTTCCGCATCGCCGCGATCGCCTCTCGCAACAACTTTTCTCCGGCCATCATGGAGCGGAGCCCAGCGGCGCCGCTCACCTCAGCTGCGTTCTTCCATTTGGAGCGGCCGTCCTGGCTCTTCACAAGATCCCTAACCGTTCGCACTCCTGCCGAGGCGAAACGGAGGGCCAGCGTTCCCTCCTCCCTGATTCCATCGAGGAGGCTATTGTGGAACAGGGGTTCGGTCATGAAGCCGTTAAGGCCGTGGTGCGGGCTCGCCCTGCTCCATTCCAGGCTCCGCCACGCCTCCAACAGGCTCTGGTAATAGCCCGGCAGTCCGGTGCAATCGACTAGGGACAGGTCCATAAGGAAGAGCTCCCTCCCATATCCCAGCCGCCCGCCCGCATTTCTCAGCAGGGCGAGGGCCAGCGACGTCCGGGGCAGCTCTTCTTGTTCATATAGCAAGTTTCTCACGGCCTGGAGCCTGAAGCTCATCACTCGAGCGGTGACGTCTACCAGGCCCTGGCCGCCCTCACCCACCGGCAGGCAGAGGACCCCTGGCCTCATCCAGTGCTTGCCGTTCCAGACAAAGTGGGCAAGCGACCTGTTCGCCCTCGTGAGTAACCAGCCCGGGGGTTGGAGGGCCTTGGCTCTGTGCCACAGCACCGAGGCTGCCAGGTTATTCCCTATGAGCACTCTCCCCCTGAAGGACATTTGTGGGGCAAGATGTGCCCACGCTCTCAGTTTAGCATCAAATACGTCGCTCATCTCGGTCCAGTTTTTGTGAACGACTTGGGGCTTCCCTAGGTACACTCCGAGATACTTCACGCCCTCACCCTGCCAGGTGACTCCGCCTGGGAGGAGCACGGAACTCACTGCACCTTGTGACCCCATCCATAACGCCTCACACTTCCGCCAGTTGACTTTGGCGCAGGAGGCCTTTTCATAGACCTCCACCGCCCGGCAGAGTGCAGCGACGTCCTGCGCGTCGTTGATCACGGCGCATACGTCGTCCGCATATGCGGAGAGCTTTATGACTGCATTCTCCGGCCCCGGGACCACGAACCCGGACAAGGTGTTTCTCAGGCGTCGCAAGAGCGGCTCAAGGGACAGGGTGTAGAGGAGCCCCGAGAGAGGGCACCCCTGCCTGACTCCTCTTGTCACGGGAACAGGGCAGCCCAGCCTTTGATTGATTTTTATGAGGCTGGATATGCCCGTATATAGGAGGTGCACGTGTGCCGTGAAGTTCTGGCCGAACCCTAAGGAGAGGAGCAGTCTTCTCAGGTACTCGTGGCTTACCCTGTCGAACGCCTTCTCCTGGTCCATGAATAGGAGACCTGCATCCATGTCGTGCATATCCGCGAGGGAGATCACATCCCTGACCGTGCCGATGTTGTCATAGATGCAGCGGCCGGGGATGCAATACGCCTGCTCGGGTTGCACGAGCTGACCCACCACCTCTTTGAGGCGGTTTGCCAGCGCCTTGGCGAATATTTTATAGTCGGCGCACAGGAGGGAGACGGGCCGCCAGTTTTCTATGCGACGCAGGTCCCCCTTCTTAGGCAACAGGGTGACCACCACCCTCCTGCAGCTCTGCGGGAGTTCCCCGTCCCGCAGGCTCTCCTCCAGCAGCCCCAGCAGGCAAGGGCCGAGTACATCCCAGAAGGTCTCGTAGAACTCAACTGGCAGCCCATCGATCCCTGGGGATTTGCCAGCTGCCAGACCTTTCATGGCAGTGTGCAGCTCCTCCAGGGTGACGGGGCTTTCCAGTTTGTCTCTCTCCGCGTCCCCCAGAGTAGGGCCCGCAGCTAGTAGTTCTTCAACCGCCTCGTCCTGTACGTGCTCAGCCTTGAACAGGTGTGAATAGAAGTCCTTCGCGATCCTAGCAATTTCCCCCTCGGCAGTTGCTGTCTTCCCCTCTGGGGTAAGCAACCCTGAAATGTTGTTCTCATTGCTCGAGGGTCTATTGCCTAGCCTAAAGAAATACTTTGAGGGAGAGTCCGTCTGTGCCAGGTGTTGCACCTTTTTGTGCACAAACGAACTATGTGCCTGTTGGTCCGTGACGGCCCTAAAAAGTCGCCGCTTCTCCAGCAGCACCTCGCCCTCGTTGTTGTGCGCGTCCTGGGCCGAGCCCATCTCAGCCTCGAGCAGCAGCAGCTCGCTCGCCAGGTGTTTCACCGTCTCCTCCTTGGCGGCGGCGTGCTGGCTCGAAAGCTGTAGACAGAGGGCCCTAATTTGCGCTTTAGTGTGTTCCCACCATCGCTGACCAGAGCTGAAACTGCTCCTAGTTGCTGCCCAGTGTGACCAACAGGCCCTGAATGCCTCCGTGAAATTTTCGTCCTCAAGCAGCTGCACGTCGAGTTTCCAGTAGGGGCAGCGACGCCTCTCCCTGGGGACTCGCAGCAGTGCTGAGACCAGGTGGTGGTCAGAGAAACCGGATGGGGTGATGTTGCTGCCCCCGAGCCGGTTAGCGCTGTCCGCACTGATGTACAGCCGGTCCAGCCTGGCGAGGCTCATCCTCCCCTGCAGGCCCGCGCGGCACCAAGTGTATTGCCTCTGGCCTGGGTGTTGCAGTCGCCACGTGTCGAGCAAACCCAGTTGCTGCACCATGTCGGCTAATGGCCGTGCGGATTCCGGGTGGGGCTCAGCACTATTGCGGTCGAGAGCCGGGTCGAGGGTGCAGTTCATATCTCCCCCCACGACCGTGAGCACCCCGTCCGCACTGCCTGCCTCCAAGGCATTCCGCAGTGTGCCGGAGAAAAAGCGTTTCCTCTCACTGGTCTTACTCGGCGCATAAACGTTGAAACACCGTAGCCTCGTGTTGTTTAACACGAAGTCTACAGATATCAGATGGCCTTTTTGGATCTCTCTGAAGGCCATGCCTTCCGGGAGAAACTTTGGACTAAACACAATTGCAACACCAGCGCGGTTGTCTTCTCCGTGACTGAAAAAGGTCTGACTGCCCAAGAGGTGCTGGCGCTGGGCCTGCAGAGTTGCGTCAAGGTGCGTTTCTTGCAGAAACGTCACATCCGCTTTCTGCTCGCTAATGAAGCTGCAGATGCGGTGCCACCTCTGATCGCTTCGAGCTCCGTTGCAGTTTAAACTCGCGATCCTTACACCTGAGGAAGCCATGGCTTTAGGCGTCGGCTTCAGCAACGGCATCAGCGGGGGGGCACTCCGGTTGGGACATGCTCCCCTTTCTTGCTTTCTGCATGAAACCCCTCAGCCGATTGCCTTCCTGCGGGCTGCATTTGTGCTTTTCCATGTCGCTGATGATTGTCTGCGCGACCTTCAAGAAGGCCTGCGCATCGGGGAAAGAATCTCCGATGTCGACCCCCCGCTTCTTGTAACTAGTTCGGAGGAATTCGACAATCTTGCCGGGTGTGTACTCTCGTTTCTTCTTAACATGTGAGTAGCTCCCCTCACTCAAGTTGTCTTCTATCTCTAACTCCGACCCTCCGTCGTCTGAGTCTCCCGGCACGCTTGTGTGAGGCTCGGTGGTTACCTCTTCCAACGCACCGTGCCGATCGGAGGTGTCTTCCAACTCGGGCCGGCTCCCCTCTGCGGCCTCTGCCTCCCTCACCTGGTCGGGTGAGGAGGTGAGCTGGTCGTCACCCCCGAGCGCCGTGTCATCGGCAGGCTCATTGGTGGCTTCCAGCACCCCCCCCCCTTCCGGGGCAGCTGAGTCCAGGTCTGGTGGTCGCCCCTCTGCCTCGGCATCAACCGGCCGGTGGGCCTCGTCAATGACGATCACCTCACCCTGTGGCTCGGCCTCACCGCCGCGCCCTGCTGTTGCGTTCGGGCGGTTGTCCCGTTCGTCACTGTCGCTGTTGTCTTTCTCGGCGGCGGCGGCGGCCACGCGTTTTGGAAAGGTGCCACCGCGCCCCCCCGCATTGCCTCCTCTCGCCTTCCGCTTTCTCGACTCAACGACGGTGAAACCCTTTTCCCCGCCGTCAGTCCTTGGCTGCGCGTGACCATCAGCAGAGTCGGTGGAGGTCTGCTGCTGCTGCTGCAGCTGCTGCTGCCGCGGTGGCGGCGCCTGCTGCTGCTGCTGCAGCGGCGGCGACGCCTGCTGCTGCTTCTGCTGCTCCCGCACTTCTGCTGCTGCTGTCTGCGCAGGCGGAGCTGCTTTTCCCCTTTCCTGTTTGTTTGCCGTGCAGTGTTTTCGGGTGTGTCCGACACCACCACACCCGTAGCACTTCGGCGCGGCCGTGGAGGCATACACGGTATAGACGTGACCATCAATGGTGTACTTGAAGTTCACATCCAATTCCGTGTTGCCTTCCTTTAAGATCATAAACGTTTGACGCTGCAGCGACAAAACGTGTGCTAGCTTTGGGTCTTTCGACCTCAAAGGCAGCATAATTATATTCGAGATCACTGTGCCGAAGCGCTGTAGATCTCGGCGCAGTTCGGTGCCCTTGAGAAATGGCGGCGCACCTGAGAGCATCACCCTGATGGCGGGCGACGAGAGCGGGGTGCACTGCACAAACAGCCCTTCCCCGACGTCGAGCCCCGTCTCTACCAGGCGCGCCACCATACTCTCCTGGGTCACGTACACCACCACACCTCGGTCTTGCCTTTGGGCGGTGAGGATGCCCGCATGGCCCACACACGTGGCCACAGCAGCAGCGACGATGTCGGCTGTGATCTCGGGCGGTGGATAGCAGATTAAACCGTTCCTTCGCGAAAGACACTCGAGCCTTGGATATTGCGCCATGGTGGAAAGGCAGCAGTAACCGCAGGTCTTAGCGAGAAAGGGAAACGAAAAGAACGATGACTCTCCCTTTCAGGCCAGGCACAGGCTCTCACCTGAGCCCAGGCCTCTGTCCGCTCACCTGGTGGAGCAGGAGCGACCACTAGGTGTGGCCTCTCCGCACGGGGGCGAGAGAGAGAGAGGAGGGGGGGGTGGGGGACGGAGAGACGGAGCGGGAGAGCGAAGAGAGAGTTCCCTTCAGCTCGACAAGCGCGAGGCGCGGCTCTCTCCACGGCGTCCACGAGACACAGTGAGGAGTGCGTCTGTAGGGAGCCGTGGCGGAGCGGTGGCGCAGCGGTTAGCGCACTCTGCCGCGAGTTCGACGGTCTTCGTTCGATTCCTGGTTCGTTCGCGTCCACGGCCGATCTCAGCGGTGGCGCGTGGGCATCCGAACCGGTCCTGGGCCTCCGTGTGGTGCGGTGGGGGGCGTGTGCGCGAGTGTGTTTGGGGAGCGGTCGCGTAGTGGTTAGCACGCTGCGCAATCAACCTGCCAGGGTTCAACTCCCGATCACGGCCAACACCCAGTGACGATTATCTGAACCGGCCATGGGCCTCGCCTAGGTCAACTCAGCCTCAAATAAGCACCTGGTGCGGTGCGTAGTAAACATCGCCACTGGGGAGACAAAGGCGGCCGGGCGTGGAGCTGGCCACCCACCCCCCTCGTGTGCCGTGCCGGCCTTCATAGGTGCTAATCGCTAACAGCATGTGCCCCAACAGTCTGTTAAGGCTATACGAGAGATGTTTGTCTTTGTAGTTGTCTGTGTGGTGCGTGTGGTTGTGTGCGTGGTGCGTGTGGTTGTGTGTGTGGTGCGTGTCGTTGTGTGTGTGTGCGTGTGGTTGTGTGTGTTGTGCGTGTGGTTGTGTGTGTTGTGCGTGTGGTTGTGTGTGTAGTGCATGTGGTTGTGTGTGTGGTGCATGTGGTTGTGTGTGTTGTGCGTGTGGTTGTGTGCGTGGTGCATGTGGTTGTGTGTGTGGTGCATGTGGTTGTGTGTGTTGTGCGTGTGGTTGTGTGTGTAGTGCATGTGGTTGTGTGTGTGGTGTGTGTGGTTGTGTGTGTGGTGTGTGTGGTTGTGTGTGTGGTGCGTGTGGTTGTGTGTGTGGTTGTGTGTGTGTGGTGCGTGTGGTTGTATGTGTGGTGCGTGTGGTTGTGCGTGTGGTGCGTGTGGTTGTGTGTGTGGTGCGTGTGGTTATGTGTGTGGTTGTGTGTGTGGTGCGTGTGGTTGTATGTGTGGTGTGTGTGGTTGTGTGTGTGGTGTGTGTGTGGTGCGTGTGGTTGTGTGCGTGGTGCATGTGGTTGTGTGTGTGGTGCATGTGGTTGTGTGTGTGGTGCGTGTGGTTGTGTGCGTGGTGCATGTGGTTGTGTGTGTGGTGCATGTGGTTGTGTGTGTTGTGCGTGTGGTTGTGTGTGTGGTGCATGTGGTTGTGTGTGTGGTGCGTGTGGTTGTGTGTGTGGTGCATGTGGTTGTGTGTGTGGTGCGTGTGGTTGTGTGCGTGGTGCATGTGGTTGTGTGTGTGGTGCATGTGGTTGTGTGTGTGGTGTGTGTGGTTGTGTGTGTGGTGCGTGTGGTTGTGTGTGTGGTGCGTGTGGTTGTGTGTGTGGTGCGTGTGGTTGTGTGTGTGGTGCGTGTGGTTGTGTGTGTGGTGCGTGTGGTTGTGTGCGTGGTGCATGTGGTTGTGTGTGTGGTGCATGTGGTTGTGTGTGTTGTGCGTGTGGTTGTGTGTGTGGTGCATGTGGTTGTGTGTGTTGTGTGTGTGGTGTGTGTGTGGTGCGTGTGGTTGTGTGTGTGGTGCGTGTGGTTGTGTGTGTGGTGCGTGTGGTTGTGTGCGTGGTGCGTGTGGTTGTGTGCGTCGTGCATGTGGTTGTGTGTGTGGTGCATGTGGTTGTGTGTGTGGTGCATGTGGTTGTGTGTGTAGTGCATGTGGTTGTGTGTGTTGTGCGTGTGGTTGTGTGCGTGGTGCATGTGGTTGTGTGTGTGGTGCATGTGGTTGTGTGTGTAGTGCATGTGGTTGTGTGTGTTGTGCGTGTGGTTGTGTGCGTGGTGCATGTGGTTGTGTGTGTGGTGCATGTGGTTGTGTGTGTAGTGCATGTGGTTGTGTGTGTTGTGCGTGTGGTTGTGTGTGTTGTGCATGTGGTTGTGTGTGTTGTGCGTGTGGTTGTGTGTGTTGTGCGTGTGGTTGTGTGTGTGGTGCATGTGGTTGTGTGCGTGGTGCGTGTGGTTGTGTGTGTAGTGCATGTGGTTGTGTGTGTTGTGCGTGTGGTTGTGTGCGTGGTGCATGTGGTTGTGTGTGTGGTGCATGTGGTTGTGTGTGTTGTGCGTGTGGTTGTGTGTGTGGTGCGTGTGGTTGTGTGTGTGGTTGTGTGTGTGTGGTGCGTGTGGTTGTATGTGTGGTGCGTGTGGTTGTGCGTGTGGTGTGTGTGGTTGTGTGTGTGGTGTGTGTGGTTGTGTGTGTGGTTGTGTGTGTGGTGTGTGTGGTTGTGTGTGTGGTGTGTGTGGTTGTGTGTGTAGTGCATGTGGTTGTGTGTGTGGTGTGTGTGGTTGTGTGTGTGGTGTGTGTGGTTGTGTGTGTGGTGCGTGTGGTTGTGTGTGTGGTTGTGTGTGTGTGGTGCGTGTGGTTGTATGTGTGGTGCGTGTGGTTGTGCGTGTGGTGCGTGTGGTTGTGTGTGTGGTGCGTGTGGTTATGTGTGTGGTTGTGTGTGTGGTGCGTGTGGTTGTATGTGTGGTGTGTGTGGTTGTGTGTGTGGTGTGTGTGTGGTGCGTGTGGTTGTGTGTGTGGTGCGTGTGGTTGTGTGTGTGGTTGTGTGTGTGGTGCGTGTGGTTGTATGTGTGGTGTGTGTGGTTGTGCGTGTGGTTGTGTGTGTGGTGTGTGTGTGGTGCGTGTGGTTGTGTGTGTGGTACGTGTGGTTGTGTGTGTGGTGCGTGTGGTTGTATGTGTGGTGCGTGTGATTGTGTGTATCGTGCGTGTGGTTGTGTGTGTGGTGTGTGTGGTTGTGTGTGTGGTGCGTGTGGTTGTATGTGTGGTGCGTGTGGTTGTGTGTGTGGTGTGTGTGGTTGTGTGTGTGGTGCGTGTGGCTGTGTGTGTGGTGTGTGTGTGGTGTGTGTGGTTGTGTGTGTGGTGCGTGTGGCTGTGTGTGTGGTGTGTGTGATTGTGTGTGTGGTGTGTGTGTGGTGCGTGTGGTTGTGTGTGTGGTGTGTGTGGTTGTGTGTGTGGTGTGTGTGTGGTGTGTGTGGTTGTGTGTGTGGTGCGTGTGATTGTGTGTGTGGTGTGTGTGATTGTGTGTGTGGTGTGTGTGTGGTGTGTGTGGTTGTGTGTGTGGTGCGTGTGGTTGTGTGTGTGGTGTGTGTGATTGTGTGTGTGGTGTGTGTGTGGTGCGTGTGGTTGTGTGTGTGGTGTGTGTGGTTGTGTGTGTGGTGCGTGTGGCTGTGTGTGTGGTGCGTGTGGTTGTGTGTGTGGTGTGTATGTGGTGCGTGTGGTTGTGTGTGTGGTGCGTGTGGTTGTGTGTGTGGTGTGTGTGTGGTGCGTGTGGTTGTGTGTGTAGTGCGTGTGGTTGTGTGTGTGGTGCGTGTGGTTGTGTGTGTGGTGCGTGTGGTTGTGTGTGTAGTGCGTGTGGTTGTGTGTGTGGTGTGTGTGTGGTGCGTGTGGTGTGTATGTGGTGCGTGTGGTTGTGTGTGTGGTGCGTGTGGTTGTGTGTGTGGTGCGTGTGGTTGTGTGGTTGTGTGTGTGGTGTGTGTGTGGTGCGTGTGGTTGTGTGTGTGGTGCGTGTGGTTGTGTGGTTGTGTGTGTGGTGTGTGTGTGGTGCGTGTGGTTGTGTGTGTGGTGTGTGTGGTTGTGCGTGTGGTGTGTATGTGGTGCGTGTGGTTGTGTGGTTGTGTGTGTGGTGTGTGTGTGGTGCGTGTGGTTGTGTGTGTGGTGCGTGTGGTTGTGTGTGTGGTGCGTGTGGTTGTGTGGTTGTGTGTGTGGTGCGTGTGTAGTGCGTGTGGTTGTGTGTGTAGTGCGTGTGGTGTGTGTGTGGTGTGTGTGTGGTGCGTGTGGTTGTGTGTGTGGTGTGTGTGTGGTGCGTGTGGTTGTGTGTGTGGTGTGTGTGGTTGTGTGTGTGGTGTGTGTGGTTGTGTGTGTGGTGTGTGTGTGGTGCGTGTGGTTGTGTGTGTGGTGCGTGTGGTTGTGTGTGTGGTGTGTGTGGTTGTGTGTGTGGTGCGTATGGTTGTGTGTGTGGTGCGTGTGGTTGTGTGTGTGGTGCGTGTGGTTGTGTGTGTGGTGTGTGTGTGGTGCGTGTGGTTGTGTGTGTGGTGCGTGTGGTTGTGTGTGTGGTGTGTGTGTGGTGCGTGTGGTTGTGTGTGTGGTGCGTGTGGTTGTGTGTGTGGTGTGTGTGTGGTGCGTGTGGTTGTGTGTGTGGTGTGTGTGTGGTGCGTGTGGTTGTGTGTGTGGTGCGTGTGGTTGTGTGTGTGGTGTGTGTGTGGTGCGTGTGGTTGTGTGTGTGGTGTGTGTGTGGTGCGTGTGGTTGTGTGTGTGGTGCGTGTGGTTGTGTGTGTGGTGTGTGTGTGGTGCGTGTGGTTGTGTGTGTGGTGCGTGTGGTTGTGTGTGTGGTGTGTGTGTGGTGCGTGTGGTTGTGTGTGTGGTGTGTGTGTGGTGCGTGTGGTTGTGTGTGTGGTGTGTGTGGTTGTGTGTGTGGCGCGTGTGGTTGTGTGTGTGGTGCGTATGGTTGTGTGTGTGGTGCGTGTGGTTGTGTGTGTGGTGTGTGTGGTTGTGTGTGTGGTGCGTGTGGTTGTGTGTGTGGTGCGTGTGGTTGTGTGTGTGGTGCGTGTGGTTGTGTGTGTGGTGCGTGTGGTTGTGTGTGTGGTGCATGTGGTTGTGTGTGTGGTGCGTGTGGTTGTGTGTGTGGTGCGTGTGTGGTGCGTGTGGTTGTGTGTGTAGTGCGTGTGGTTGTGTGTGTGGTTGTGTGTGTGGTGCGTGTGGTTGTGTGTGTGGTGTGTGTGGTGCGTGTGGTTGTGTGTGTGGTGTGTGTGGTGCGTGTGGTTGTGTGTGTGGTGTGTGTGTGTGGTGCGTGTGGTTGTGTGTGTGGTGTGTGTGTGGTTCGTGTGGTTGTGTGTGTGGTTGTGTGTGTGGTGCTTGTGTTTGTGGTTGTGTGTGTGGTGCGTGTGGTTGTGTGTGTGTGTGCGTGTGGTTGTGTGTGTGGTTGTGTGTGTGGTGCATGTGGTTGTGTGTGTGGTGCGTGTGGTTGTGTGTGTGGTTGTGTGTGTGGTGCTTGTGTTTGTGGTTGTGTGTGTGGTGCGTGTGGTTGTGTGTGTGTGTGCGTGTGGTTGTGTGTGTGGTTGTGTGTGTGGTGCATGTGGTTGTGTGTGTGGTGCGTGTGGTTGTGTGTGTGGTTGTGTGTGTGGTGCTTGTGTTTGTGGTTGTGTGTGTGTGTGCGTGTGGTTGTGTGTGTGGTTGTGTGTGTGGTGCATGTGGTTGTGTGTGTGGTGCGTGTGGTTGTGTGTGTAGTGCGTGTGGTTGTGTGTGGGGTGTGTGTGTGGTGCGTGTGGTTGTGTGTGTGGTGTGTGTGTGGTGCTTGTGGTTGTGTGCGTGGTGCTTGTGGTTGTGTGTGTGGTGCGTTTGGTTGTGTGTGTGTGTGCGTGTGGTTGTGTGTGTGGTGCGTGTGGTTGTATGTGTGGTGCGTGTGGTTGTGTGTGTGGTGCGTGTGCTTGTGTGTGTGGTGTGTGTGGTTGTGTGTGTGGTGCGTGTGGTTGTGTGTGTGGTGCGTGTGGTTGTGTGTGTGGTGCGTGTGGTTGTGTGTGTGGTGCGTGTGGTTGTGTGTGTGGTGCGTGTGGTTGTGTGTGTGGTGCGTGTGGTTGTGTGTGTGGTGCGTGTGGTTGTGTGTGTGGTGCGTGTGGTTGTGTGTGTGGTGCGTGTGGTTGTGTGTGTGGTGCGTGTGGTTGTGTGTGTGGTGCGTGTGGTTGTGTGTGTGGTTGGTTCCCTCCCACTCAAAGCCAAACCAGTCATCAGCCAGCAACAAATAGCACCAGTGAGTGAGTGCGTGGGTGAGTGGGTGGTTGAACGAGTGGGTGGGTGAGTGGGTGTGTGAGTGGATGAGCGAGTGAGTGGGTGGGTGAGTGGGTAAGCGAGTGGGTGGGCGAGTGGGTGAGCGAGTGGGTGGGCGAGTGGGTGGGCGAGTGGGTGGGTGAGTGGGTGGGCGAGTGGGTGAGCGAGTGGGTGGGCGAATGAGTGGGCGGGTGGGTGGTTGAGTGGGTGGGTGAGTGGGTGAGCGAGTGAGTGAGTTGGCTTGCTCTGCAGTGTGGTGGTGGTGGTAGTTGGACGCATTGTCTAGCATGGAACAAGTTACACTTCCAGTGAACAATGAATGTCAGTCTGCAGCTAAATTAACATTTGTTCTGCATTGGCCGTGCCTGTGTTGGGCCACCTATTCACCCCTCCCCTTTGCCCCCTCCATAACCCTCCTGGAGGGGGGAGTGGGTAGCAACGCGGGCTGGCTGTCTTATTAGCCGCCGCGGTGGCTAGGAGATGTTAACTACCTCGTCTGTATACAGGAGATCGTGGGTTCGATCCCGACCCAGACGATGCAAGTCTCAAGTCTGCGTCTCATTCTCTCTCTCATCATCCCCACAGTGGCTAGGGTGGTCGCTGTGGTGGTGGCGGTGGTGGTGGTGGCGGTGGTGGGTGGTGGTGGTGGCGGTGGTGGTGGTGGCGGTGGGTGGTGGTGGTGGCGGTGGGGCTGGTGGTGGCGGTGGTGGTAGTGGTGGCGGTGGTGGTGGTGGTGGCGGTGGGTGGTGGTGGTGGCGGTTGTGGTGGCGGTGGGGCTGGTGGTGGTTGTGGTGGTGCTGCTGCTGGTGGTGGTGGTTGCTCCGTGTGTCGTATCCGCGGTCAGGGTCTGGGCTGGACTACCGAGTTCCAATCTCAACCTCTCCTTGAAACGGTCGCTGATGAGCTGCCCTCATTGTTGCCCCGCGGTTCGCTCTCAGCATCAAGTGAAGTGGAGAGGGAGGAGAGAGAGAGAAGATGTAATATTATTTTTTTGTTGTAGACTTTTATATTTCTATATATATAAGAGCTTTTGACGTTCAACTACAAAATAATAACAACAGCAGCAACAGGGGCTGGGAGAGAGAGCGAGACGCGTGCCTGGTAGCAATCGCTAAACCAGGGCAAGCACAGCGGCTGTGCACTATGCGTTACGCATCACGACAACGGGCAGATAAACAGCGGGAAAACCTTTCAAAACAAAGGGGGCTGAAGTGTCAAATAGCGACGCTCATGGGTTCGGCATCTCGCGAAGAGGGCGAGAACGACTGCGCGCCGTTTTGAGGCGCACGCGAACGCGCGGGTTGCCTCTGGAGAGTTTCAATAGCGACGGGCGGAGGGGAGAGAGAGGGTGGGGGGGGCAGCGAGGGATGTCTTCGTCATCATCATCACTCTCATCATCGTCATCACCACCATGGTCATCATCGTCATCACCATCATCACTCTCATCATCGTCATCACCACCATGATGATGGGTACAAACTTAGTAATCATTGGAAAGATGTTATCAACCATGCAAAAACGATTTAAATACACATTTTTGGACCATCTTATCTGACAGGCACTATT
Source organism: Lampetra planeri (assembly GCF_965212315.1). Classification (NCBI taxonomy): domain Eukaryota; kingdom Metazoa; phylum Chordata; class Hyperoartia; order Petromyzontiformes; family Petromyzontidae; genus Lampetra; species Lampetra planeri. The sequence goes on from NC_136140.1 coordinate 11,661,170, forward strand.
TTACTTCACCGAGTGTTAACATCCATAACGTTTAACAGTACTCTTTATTGTCAGCCAACACTGGTATAAACATGGACATTTCCGATCCTTTTCTATTATGTACATCCACAGTTACTTGCGCAACACGTCCCTGACCACGAGTCCATTCATCCCACAGTGACTTGCGCACAAACAGCATAACAAAGAGCGGCTCAATCGTATCCAATTCATTTACCCACCCAGCAGTATAACAAAAGCAGTAATTGACTACTTCACAACTCCTCCCCCGCTGCCCTTCCTGGCTCCTCCCCCCTTAACCACTATATAAGGTAGAGATATTTTGCTGTGACGGTTTCACCTGAAGACGGAAGCTTGTGTTGCCTCCGAAACATCGTGATTTTTATTGTTTTATTTTTATTAATTTTAATTTCATTTTTTTACCTACGTGACTTTACCGAAAGAACTAAGAGTATGAATCCTTGCAGTCACGAAAGCTTCAAATCTAGAATCACCACCATGGTCATCATCGTCATCACAATCATCACGATCGTCATTGTCGTCGTCATCACCATCATCATCGCCGTCATCATCACCACCATCATCGCCGTCATTATCACCATCATCAGCGTCATCATCACCATGGTCATCATCGTCATCACAATCATCATCATCGTCGTCGTCATCACCACCATCATAACCATCATCATCAGCGTCATCATAATTCTTATCGTCGTCATCGTCGTCATCATCACCAACATCATCGTCATCACGATCGTCATCATCATCACCACCATCATAATCGTGATCATCACGATCATCATCGTCACCATCATCGTCATCATCACCCCGCTCGTTTGCGCCATACCGGCATGGACGATTCCTCGAGTACAGCAGTAAACAGGAGAGACCTCGAAACTACGAGCAATCACTCCTGCCAATAACAGCTTTCATTACCCTTCCCATGTCAGCCCGAGCGATGTCTTCATTTGCCTATTATTCCTGTGCCGCTTTGTTCTCTTTGCCGATGTAAAAGTGGTTTTGATTTTAATATTATATATTTTTTATGTCTCTATATTTATTTTGAAAGCGGGGGGGGGGGGATATTGCTCTCGCAAGTAACGTCTAATTAGTAGGGCAAGTGTGAGAAGGGAGGGGAGGGAGGGAGGCCAGGGAGGGAGAAAGGGCGGGTGGGATGGATGAAGGGAGGGAGAGACTGGCGGTCTGAACGTAAAATAATGGATTACTGAACCGGTCATTAAAAGTTTCGTGTCGTTTACGTAGATCAGGAAATTACACGGTTGGCCGACTGCCCCTCCCCCCCCGTGCGAGAGAGTCCAGCACGCGGGTGTTTGACAGAGTCCTGCAAATCACCCTAAACGCTGCCACGCGCGCACGTACGCACCTGGGCACAAAGACAACGACAAAGGTCCTCCGTATAGGCTGAGCGGACTGTTGGGGCAAGTGCTGTTAACGAGTAGCACATATGAAGGCCGGCACTGTGGCAAACGTACCTGAGGATATACACAGAGCAGCAGTCACGTGTCAGCTCAGCCCCGTGCCATTGCGGGCACTGCAGCACACACGCACACACTGCAGCACACACACACTGCAGCACACACATACACACTGCAGCACACACACACACACTGCAGCACGCACACACATACTGCAGCACACACACTGCAGCACGCACACACACACTGCAGCACACACACACACTGCAGCACACACACACTGCAGCACACACACACACTGCAGCACACACACACTGCAGCACACACACACACTGCAGCACACACACACACTGCAGCACACACACTGCAGCACACACACACACACTGCAGCACACACACACTGCAGCACACACACACACTGCAGCACAAACACACTGCAGCACACACACACTGCAGCACACACACACACACTGCAGCACACACACACACTGCAGCACACACACTGCAGCACACACTGCAGCACACACACACACTGCAGCACACACACACACACTGCAGCACACACACACGCTGCAGCACACACACACACTGCAGCACACAAACACACACTGGCACGCGAGTGTGGAGTGGCCACAGATCAGGGGACTGGCGAGTGTGCCGAGGTGAGTAGGAGGGGTGGGCACGCGCACGCTCGCGGCTTCGTTCTCTGATCGCGCACCTGGTGAACGCGGTGGGGCCCCGAGGCTTCAGAGAGCGGCGTCGGCGGGCAGTCGCTTAAGACGCCTCTCGTGTGATCGCAGAGCGAGAAACGAGTTGTCGAGACAACGTTCCTTGAAGTGAGCAAGGATGTAGAAACTCGCGAGATACGCAAAGAGTCAGGAGCGAGCGCTGAGTTATTATCATCAACTGGCAGCAGCGGCACGAGGAGGCAGCAGCCATGGTCAATCCGCTGCTGGATTGAAGGCCTGCCCCAAGCCGCTGCCATCTCTCGCCATCCTCTGATGAAACGAGACGTTTGGTCAATTGAGCAAAGGTCCATTGGAACTCGGGCTAGGAGAGGATCTGGAAGAGTGCCCAAGTCGAATAACGCGAGGAGAGAGGGAGAAAGAGCAGTGGTCTACGCGAAGCCGCGTCATAGATGGGAGTCTGTTAGAGATCGGAGTCAATCTTGACTTAAAGCTTTCGTTATTGTAGGAATTCATATCCTTGGGTCTTTTGGTAAAGCCACGCAGATAGATCAAATAAGAAACAATCATATTGTTATTTTTTTTTTCTTATTTGATCTACGTGGCTTTACCGAAAGAATAAATTAAATGAAATCACAATTACCGAAAGAACCAAAGAGTATGGATCCCTGCAGTCACGAAAACTTCAAATCTAGATTTACCGAAAGACCCAATAATATAGGAGCCAGTGTTAGAGATGGGAGGCAGTGATAGAGATGGGAGTCAGTGTTAGAGATGGGAATCAGTGTTAGAGATGGGAGTCAGTGTTAGAGATGGGAGTCAGTGTTAGAGATGGGAGTCAGTGTTAGAGATGGGAGTCAGTGTTAGAGATGGGAGGCAGTGATAGAGATGGGAGTCAGTGTTAGAGATGGGAGTCAGTGTTAGAGATGGGAGTCAGTGTTAGAGATGGGAGGCAGTGATAGAGATGGGAGTCAGTGTTAGAGATGGGAGTCAGTGTTAGAGATCGACAAACACTGAAAGAAGTCAGTTCCTTCATTCGTAAGCTTCCAATCTGCTGACATTCCGAACAACACGCAGCGGGACCGGGCCGGCGATTAACGCAGCAGCAACAGCAACAACAGCAACAACAGCAACAACAGCAACAACAGCAGCGACAAGAATAACAACAGCAACAACAACAACAGCAACAACAGCAGAAGCAGCAACAACAACAGCAACAACAGCCGAAGCAGCAACAACAGCAGCAGCGGGCCGTGCCGCGATCAGCTGGCACCAGCGGCACTATGCACTATGGTCGACCCGGTGCCCCCCTCCCCCCTCCATCTCTCCTCAGTCGTCTCAGGTTGCCCGCGGGGGCTCTTCGTGTGAGCGCCGGCAGCGGATATCGAGCGAGAGAGGCTCTCGCCAGGTCCCAGTCTGGGGGGGTCCATGGGTGAGGGCGTGGGGGGGGTGGTCGTCTTTGTGGTGGCGCGGCTGCCACGCGCAGTTACACTGATGGTAAATAATAAAAAGGAAAAAAATCACAAAAGCAGTGGCAGCAGCAGCAGCAGCAACAGTGGCAGCAGTAGCAGCAGCAGCGGCTGTTGTGGTGGTGGTGGGAGTGGTGGTTGTGGTACAATGGAAAAACGAACCATGGAATGCCACTAATTCATTATCGTGGTCAAAAAAAATAGATTCTTTCGGAGAGGCAGGTTGTACGCCGCCATGCGCATCTCTCCCTGTGTGTGTGTGCACGCGCGCGTGTGTGCGTAATTGAATTCCACGAGAATGTTTGGAGTGCATCTATGCGTGTATGGGTTTGTCTGTCCGTGTGTTTTTGTATCTACAATGAGGAGCGGTAGTTTAGCGGTTAGCGTGCTGCACTATGAACCTGGCCACCTGGGTTCGATTCCCACTCACGGCTAACACCAGTGACGATTATCTGAACCGGTCCGGGGCCTCCCCTGGGTCGACTCAGCCTTAAATGAGTACCTGGTGCGGTATGTAAACATCGCCACTGGGGAGACAAAGGCGGTCGGGCGTGGTGTTGGCCACCCACCCCCTCATTCGTGTACCGTTCCGGCCTTCATAGGTGCTCGCTAACAGCACTTGCCCCCACAGTCTGTTCAGGCTAAATGGGGGATCTTTTTATCTTTGTGTTTGTATCTACAGTGAGGGAAACAAGTATTTGATCCCCTGCTGATTTTGTACGTTTGCCCACTGACAAAGAAATGATCAGTCTATAATTTTAATGGTAGGTTTATTTGAACAGTGAGAGACAGAATAGCAAAAACAAAATCCAGAAAAACGCACGTCAAAATGTTATAAATTTATTTGCATTTTAATGAGGGAAATAAGTATTTGACCCCTCTGCAAAACATGACTTAGTACTTGGTGGCAAAACCCTTGTTGGCAATCACAGAGATCAGACGTTTTTGTATTTGGCCACCAGGTTTGCACACATTTCAGGAGAGATTTTGTCCCACTCTTTGCAGATCTTCTCCAAGTCATTAAGGTTTCGAGGCTGACGTTTGGCAACTCGAACCTTCAGCTCCCTCCACAGATTTTCTATGGGATTAAGGTCTGGAGACTGGCTAGGCCACTCCAGGACCTTAATGTGCTTCTTCTTGAGCCACTCCTTTGTTGCCTTGGCCGTGTGTTTTGGGTCATTGTCATGCTGGAATACCCATCCACGACCCATTTTCAATGCCCTGGCTGAGGGAAGGAGGTTCTCACCCAAGATTTGACGGTACATGGCCCCGTCCATTGTCCCTTTGATGTGGTGAAGTTGTTCTGTCCCCTTAGCAGAAAAACACCCCCAAAGCATAATGTTTCCACCTCCATGTTTGACGGTGGGGATGGTGTTCTTGGGGTCATAGGCAGCATTCCTCCTCCTCCAAACACGGCGAGTTGGGTTTATGCCAAAGAGCTCCATTTTGGTCTCATCTGACCACAACACTTTTACCCAGTTGTCCTCTGAATCATTCAGATGTTCACTGGCAAACTTCAGACGGGCATGTATATGTGCTTTCTTGAGTAGGGGGGCCTTGCGGGCGCTGCCGGATTTCAGTCCTTCACGGCGTAGTGTGTTACCAACTGTTTTCTTGGTTACTATCGTCCCAGCCTTCTTGAGATCATTGACAAGATCCTCCCGTGTAGTTCTGGGCTGATTCCTCACCGTTCTAATGAGGTAAGATTTTGCATGGAGCCCCAGGCCGAGGGAGATTGACAGTTCTTTTGTGTTTCTTCCATTTGCGAATAATCGCACCAACTGTTGTCACCTTCTCACCAAGCTGCTTGGCGATGGACTTGTAGCCCATTCCAGCCTTGTGGAGGTCTACAATCTTGTCCCTGACATCCTTGGAGAGCTCTTTGGTCTTGGCCTTGGTGGAGAGTTTGGAATCTGATTGATTGATTGATTGCTTCTGTGAACAGGTGTCTTTTATACAGGTAACAAGCTGAGATTAGGAGCACTCCATTTAAGAGTGTGCTCCTAATCTCAGCTCGTTACCTGTATAAAAGACACCTGGAAGCCAGCAATCTTTCTGATTGAGAGAGGGTCAAATACTTATTTCCCTCATTAAAATGCAAATCAATTTAGAACATTTTTGACATGCGTTTTTCTGGTTTTTGTTGTTGTTATTCTGTCTCTCACTGTTCAAATAAACCTACCATTAAAATTATACACTGATCATTTCTTTGTCAGTGGGCAAACGTACAAAATCAGCAGGGGATCAAATACTTTTTTCCCTCACTGTATAAGTGGGGAGCGGTAGTGTAGCGGTTAGCGCTACGCTGCGCTACGAACCCGGCCACCCGATGTCGATTCCCACTCACGGCCAACACTATTGACGATTATCTGAACAGGTCCTGGGCCTTTCCGAGGTCGACTCAGCCTCAAATGAGTACCTGGTGCGATGTATAAACATCGTCACTGAGGAGACAAAGGCGGCCGGGCGTGGTGCTGGCCACCTACCCCCTCGTGTCGTGCCGGCCTTCGTAGGTGCTCGCTAACAGCACTTGCCCCTACAGTCTGCTAAGGCTATATGGGGGATCTTTGTCTTTTGGTAGTTAATGCGCTGCGCTACGAAACCAGCGGTCCTGACTTCGATTCCAGCTCACGGTCAACATCAGTGACGATCATCTGAACCGGTTCTGGGCTTCCCCGAGGTCGACTCAGCCTGAAACGAGTACCTGGTGCTATGTATAAACAAATCGCCACGAGGGAAGACAAAGGCGGCCAGGCGTGGCGCTCGCTGACAGCGCTTGCCTCCAGAGTTCCGTTGGGCTTCGCGAGTCGTCCCTCGCCAGGGCTTTGTGTTCGCGGAGAGGCGACGCAGCGGTAACAGCTCATTTCCATTCCCGGCACGGCCGACATGAGCCTCGCGAAGTCATTGCACGACTTTACTCGAGATTCACTTCGGGGCTTAGATGGGGACCAACAGCGCAGTAGTGACGGAAATGTCAGCGGACGCTGCGTTTCGGCCAGCAACCATTTCCAATTAAACCAATTATCTGGTGACGCTGCTGCTGCGGCTGCTTCTCGGTTGACAGTGGAGCACGGCGCAACGCGGGCGAGTGCTGTCGATGTGATTGGGGCAGCATGGAGGGGCCGGGGGGCGGTTGCCGACACGGGCATTGGAGTCGTCTTCACGAGTCCGGCAACCAAAGACTGGCAGTGGTGCACAATGCCACGCGTTCGTCGATCACTACACCGCGTGGCCTTCACAGGGGAAAACATTAATACATAGAAGGGCGATTAGCCGAAACGTCATCCGTGATAAATATACGCTCCGTTTAAGGCGCACACGCCGTGTTATTGACGGACGTGTGAGAATGTTTATGACCTATTAAGTCGCCATTCCTGCGTGAATAAGGTGCTCGCTAACGGCACTTTCACGAGAATTCCGCATGCCGATGAGGTGAGGGAGAGGGAGGGGAGGGGTGAGGTGTCTCTAAGTGTGCGCGTGATGCGGCCACTCACGCCACCTTTGAGCTCTCCACCTGAAACTAAAACTGCGAACTTTTTGTTTTGTTTATTTTACCAGGTGAGGCCCCCACTGAGCTAGGTATCTCTCTTTTTTCCGAGGCCACTTACTTGGCTACCACAAATGACAGCTGGACGAAGTGGCTTGTCTCCGTGTGGCAATGTAGAGCAGACAAACACTCTCAGCGCGTGGTGACGTTGACTCGAAATGTGGAGGGGGGAAAACCGGAGGACCCGGAGACAAATGCCACGCGACCACGGGGAGAGAGACAGAGAGAGAGACACCGCAAACTCCAAATTTACAGCAGCAGGCGTCAGGGTCGGGATCGAACCCACAACCTCCTGTACCCAGGCGAGGTAGTTAACATCTCCTAGCCACTGTGATGATGAGAGAGACACCGCAAACTCCAAATGTACAGCAGCAGGCGTCAGGGTCAGGATCTAACCCGTGACCTCCTGTACCCCAGGCGAGGTAGTTAACATCTCCTAGCCACCGTGATGATGAGAGATACACCGCAAACTCCAAATGTACAGCAGCAGGCGTCAGGGTCGGGATCGAACCCGTGACCTCCTGTATACCCGGCGAGGTAGTTAACATCTCCTAGCCACCCTTCCTCATCGCCTGCGCCGGGCACAAAGACAGCAGCAGGCACTCATTTGAGGCTGAGTCGACCTAGGACAAGGAGGCCCAGGACCGGTTCAGATAATCTCCCACTGGTTAACGTGAATCATACTCGGTTCTCCGGGTTGTACTTGGCCTACTCTTCCCATACGTTGACCAGACGTGTTTTTGGAAGAGGTGGGAGTCCCCCAAATTTACCCTACCGCCACTACTCGCCCTGTCGATCGCTCAACCGCGTTGCTCCGATGTATTGTATCGCAACACGACTGGATATCTGTGTGTGAGAGAGAGATCTCTATAGCTCATCGGACTCCTCGGGTATAAATCCCTCCAATATGAACACACACACAATCTCTGTGATTCTGTATTACTGCTCCTGGGTGCGCAGAGGTGGTGTGATGCTGGGAGGAGGGAAAGGAGAGGGGGCGGATTTAATAAACTCGCCTCATTCCTTCGACTGCCGCGCCGAGAGATAGACTGGAACCGGCTGAGGCACGCCCGTGGGTTCGTGGTGGACAGTCCGCACCACGGGAGGGTGCCGGGCAGCTCGTGGGGGGCCAGGGGGGTGTCGGAGTGCAGGGGGTGGGGGTTCGTGAGGCCACACGGAACGCTGCTGTTGTTGTGCGGAGCGACGAGCTCACGGCGAGTGAGACACTGAGACAGCGAGACAGCGAGACATTGAGACACTGAGACATTGAGACACTGGGACACTGAGACACTGAGACACTGGGACACTGGGACACTGAGACACTGAGACACTGGGACACTGGGGCACTGGGACACTGGGACACTGGAATACTGAGACAGCGATACACTGAGACACTGAGACACTGGGATACTGGGACACTGAGACACTGAGACACTGAGACACTGGGACACTGGGATACTGGGACACTGAGACACTGAGACACTGAGACACTGATACACTGGGACACTGGGACACTGAGATACTGGGACACTGGGACACTGAGACACTGAGACACTGGGACAGCGAGACGCTGGGACACTGGGATACTGGGACACTGAGACACTGAGACACTGGGACACTGGGATACTGGGACACTGAGACACTGCGACACTGGGACACTGGGACACTGGGACACTGAGACACTGAGACACTGGGACAGCGAGACGCTGGGACACTGGGATACTGGGACACTGAGACACTGAGACACTGGGACACTGGGATACTGGGACACTGAGACACTGCAACACTGGGACACTGGGACACTGAGACACTGAGACAGCGAGACAGCGAGACACTGAGACAGCGAGACACTGAGACACTGGGACACTGAGACACTGGGACACTGGGACAGCGAGACGCTGGGACACTGGGATACTGGGACACTGAGACACCGAGACACTGGGACACTGGGATACTGGGACACTGAGACACTGCGACACTGGGACACTGGGACACTGAGACACTGAGACAGCGAGACACTGAGACACTGGGACACTGAGACACTGAGACAGCGAGACACTGAGACACTGGGACACTGAGACACTGAGACACTGGGACACTGAGACACTGAGACACTGGGACACTGGGACACTGAGATACTGGGACACTGGGACACTGACACACTGAGACACTGAGACAGCGAGACACTGAGACAGCGAGACAGCGAGACACTGGGACACTGAGACAGCGAGACACTGGGACACTGAAACACTGGGACGCTGAGACACTGAGACACTGGGACACTGAGACACTGAGATACTGGGACACTGGGACACTGATACACTGAGACACTGAGACAGCGAGACACTGAGACAGCGAGACACTGAAACACTGGGACATTGAGACACTGAGACACTGGGACACTGAGACACTGGGCACTGGGACACTGAGATACTGGGACACTGGGACACTGATACACTGAGACACTGAGACAGCGAGACACTGGGACACTGAGACAGCGAGACACTGAGACACTGACACACTGAGACACTGGGACACTGAGACACTGGGACACTGAGACACTGAGACACTGGGACACTGAGACAGCGAGACACTGGGACACTGAGACAGCTAGACACTGAGACACTGAAACACTGAGACACTGAGACACTGAGACAGCGAGACACTGAGACACTGGGACACTGAGACACTGGGACACACTGAAACAGTGAGACACTGGGACATTGAGACACTGAAACACTGGGACACTGAGACACTGGGACACTGAGACACTGAGACAGCGAGACACTGGGACACTGAGACAGCGAGACACTGAGACACTGAGACACTGGGACACTGGGACACTGAGACACTGAGACACTGGGACACTGAGACACTGAGACACTGGGACACTGAGACACTGGGACACTGGAACACTGAGACACTGGGACACTGAGACACTGAGACACTGGGACACTGAGACACTGAGACACTGGGACACTGAGACACTGAGACACTGGGACACTGAGACACTGGGACACTGGGACACTGATACACTGAGACACTGAGACACTGCCACACTGAGACACTGGGACACTGAGACACTGGGACACTGAGACACTGAGACAGCGAGACACTGGGACACTGACACACTGAGACACTGACACACTGAGACACTGGGACACTGAGACACTGACACACTGAGACACTGGGACACTGGGACACTGGGAAACTGAGACACTGAGACAGCGAGACACTGGGACACTGAGACAGCGAGACACTGAGACACTGAAACACTGAGACACTGGGACACTGAGACACTGGGACACTGGGACACTGAGACACTGGGACACTGAGACACTGGGACACTGATACACTGAGAGACTGGGACACTGGGACACTGAGACACTGGGACACTGAGACACTGGGACACTGAGACACTGAGACACTGGGACACTGGGACACTGAGACACTGAGACAGCGAGACACTGGGACACTGAGACACTGAGACACTGGGACACTGGGACACTGAGACAGCGAGACACTGGGACACTGAGACAGCGAGACACTGAGACACTGAAACACTGAGACACTGGGACACTGAGACACTGGGACACACTGAAACACTGAGACACTGGGACATTGAGACACTGAAACACTGGGACACTGAGACACTGGGACACTGAGACACTGATACAGCGAGACAGCGAGACACTGAGACACTGAGACACTGGGACACTGGGACACTGAGACACTGGGACACTGAGACACTGGGACACTGAGACACTGGGACACTGAGACACTGAGACACTGGGACACTGGGGCACTGAGACACTGAGACAGCGAGACACTGAGACACTGGGACACTGAGACACTGGGACACACTGAAACACTGAGACACTGGGACATTGAGACACTGAAACACTGGGACACTGAGACACTGGGACACTGAGACACTGGGACACTGAGACACTGAGACAGCGAGACAGCGAGACACTGAGACACTGGGACACTGAGACACTGGGACACTGGGACACTGAGACACTGGGACACTGAGACACTGGGACACTGAGACACTGAGACACTGGGACACTGGGACACTGAGACACTGAGACACTGGGACACTGAGACACTGAGACACTGGGACACTGAGACACTGAGACACTGGGACACTGAGACACTGGGACACTGAGACACTGGGACACTGAGACACTGAGACAGCGAGACAGCGAGACACTGAGACACTGGGACACTGAGACACTGGGACACTGGGACACTGAGACACTGGGACACTGAGACACTGGGACACTGAGACACTGAGACACTGGGACACTGGGACACTGAGACACTGAGACACTGGGACACTGAGACACTGAGACACTGGGACACTGAGACACTGAGACACTGGGACACTGAGACACTGGGACACTGAGACACTGAGAGACTGGGACACTGGGACACTGAGACACTGAGACACTGGGACACTGAGACACTGAGACACTGGGACACTGAGACACTGAGACACTGGGACACTGAGACACTGGGACACTGAGACACTGAGAGACTGGGACACTGGGACACTGAGACACTGAGACACTGAGACACTGGGACACTGAGACACTGGGACACTGAGACACTGGGACACTGAGACACTGAGACACTGGGACACTGAGACACTGGGACACTGAGACACTGAGAGACTGGGACACTGGGACACTGAGACACTGAGAGACTGGGACACTGGGACACTGAGACACTGTCCCACGCATGTTGGGCGATCACCGGGCGGAGAGCCCTGAGAGAAGACACCGGGCGCTGTTGTTGCTGGATAGCGGCAGATCACGAAGACGGAACATGTGGAAGTGTAATCGATGACGTATTATCTCTCACGACTTGGGGTTTAGAGGCACGGACAGTGACGAATATAGAGCGGAGCGCACGCTGATGAGGAGGAGCTGCGCAGGGAGGCGCTGAGAAGGAGGGACGGCTGGGGTGGCCTGGCTGGCCTGGGATGGGTTGGGTGGGGTGACGCGGTTGGGTTTGCCGCTCACTCCATCATCGTATTAAGTTACCGGATAATGCCGAACGTCGCCGGGCCCCATTACGCGTTTACCCACGACAGCATCTATCAGGGAGCTGCCTCGTGCCGCGATGTCGCGCGGATTTGATGGCCGCTGGCGTCATGTACGTGCGCCAGTAATTAGGAACACGCTCCGCGCGCGGCGGACAGCTCAGAGACGACAGCGTCGCGCCAACGGACACGGGGAGGTTCGTGTTGGGGTTGGGTTCACGGGGCAGCCGACATGCCGGTTCGAGCCCCCCCCCCCCATCCACCGAGAGAGCGTGCCAACGCGACACCGCGGGCACCTGACGAGCAAACGCTGGCGCTAACTGCTGCGCCACCGCTCCCCTCCTCCTCCGCCCGCCCACGTTATCGCGACGTCGCATTATCTCAGAGTCTTTGGCATAATTTCACTCCGGGGCGCGGTGGATTAGCTTCTAAATATTGAAATGCAATTATTCTCACGGGGGACGGGGAGGGTGGGGGTGTGTATCGACCATGTTCTGAAGCCCATTTAGCCGGCCGAGCAATTGTTAATTTTCGACGTTCAATTTCCGAACACGAGAATTATTGTAAACGTGTTTTGTTGATAACGCGAGATTACATCGGCAGCGCCGCTCCACTATCGCCAATTAGGTGGCGGGGGGGGGGGTGCGAGCACAACGAGGCGCTCAGGACTCGTGGCTCGACACGCAGCGGCCACTTAAGATGATGAGCGGCACTTTGATGCGTCGGAGGAGAAGGTGGTGGCGGTAGTGGGGGAGGGGGGAGAGAGAGAAGTGACATGAGCTGAGCAGGTGCCGGACTCCTGCTGCGAGATACACGGGGCGAGAGCGACCCCGTTACAAACGGGGCCAGGACATTTTGAGAAACGGGGGAGACAAAGGCGGCCGGGTGTGGTGCTGGCCACCCACCCCCTCGTGTACCGTTCTGGCCTTCGTAGGTGCTCGCTAATGGCACTTGCCCCAACAGTTTGTTCCGGCTATACGGGGGATCTTTGTCTTTGTGTGTGTGTTCGGTTCGGAGAAGGGATGGGTGATGCTGTCAGCGACGTAATTGCGGGGTTGTGGCGACGCAAATCAGGTCGCGGCATTAATAAAGTGACGACGTCATTGCGAAACGACGTAAAACGGGGAGACGTCAATCGGGGTATCGCTGTTTTTAAAAAGGTAAGGTGGGGTGGGGCCACACGCAGTTCCATCGAGCTGGTGGTGTGGTCAAGGCTCAGAGATGTTTTGCAGCGTGATGCGCGATGTTCAGCACGGCCGCTCGCGGCGCGGAGAGAGACACGTAGCGCGCCTAGGTGTGGCGGCCCCTCGCTTGGGTCAAGGGGGGTCGCGGGGTCATGGGGGGTCACGGGGGGTCGCGGGGGTTACGGGGGGTCACGGGGGGTCGCATGGCGTCGTTGCCGGGGGAACGAACGTGGCGCGGGAGATTAAACCCGGCGGCTCTTCAAGACGAGAGCTCGGCCAAATTAAACACAATTAAAGTTCGCGATGATTTATTCCTTTTTTTCCCCTCCCTTAAGAACAGCGGGGATCCGCGTAATTGTCACGCAGGGCCACGTTGTGGGCAATTCTGAAATATCGCGCTTAATTTGCACGCTTCCCTTCGAATGAAACTGTAGATTTTGTATGTAATTGTGTTTATCAAATGAGTACCTGGTGTCGTGCATAAACATCACCACTGGGGAGACAAAGGCGGCCGGGCGTGGTGTTGGCCACCCACCCCCTCGTGAGCCGTGCCGGCCTTCATAGGTGCTGCTCGCTAACAGCACTTGCCCCAACAGTCTGTCACAGGCAATACGGGTCATCTTTGTCTTTGCGTTCCCGTACACACACACATATGCATTGATGGATGATTCATTGATAGATGAATACAGTATGTGTGTGTCCGGGAGTATGTGTGTGTGTGTCCGGGTGCTGCACACATTAACAGATGCATGTGTGTGTGTGACGGGGGGGAGATGGAGTATTTTCGCTCACGGCCAACAACTGGGATCTTGTTTTTGTACAAACACACGCGTGTTTATTTACACGTTCGCTCAGGGAGGTCGTTAGAATCCCCCACACCCCCACGACGTGACGCGTCGTACACTCTTCGTCGTTACAAACGTTTTGCCATCATCGGGTAAATTCCGAGCACTCATTAGAATTCGGCAAATCCCCAAAATGAGTTTATACTTTGCATTGCCTATCGCGCCATTAGCGGCCGTGAGGGAGTTCTGTGTTTACGCGGCTCGGTTTGCGGTGGCAGCATCGACAGCTGCTGCCAGAGAGCGAGAGTTCGTGTCGTCTTGCTATTCCTCCTCGCCGTCCGTTGAAGCAGGGAATATAAGCTGGAGATGGACACAACGTACAGGCACGGAGGTGCCGACGCACACACACATCGTGAACTGCTGTCAGAGAGACAAATAAACCCCCCGTGTAGCTTTCACAAACTTGTGGGGAAAGTGCTGTTAGCGAGTAGCACCTATGATGGCTGGCACGGTACAAGAGGGGGTAAGTGGCCAGCACCACCACGCACGGTCGCCTTTGTCTCCCTGTGGCGATGATTACACGCCGCATCAGGTTCTCATTTGACCTAGGCGAGGCCCAGGACCGGTTCAAATAATCGTCACCGGTATTGGCCGTGAGCGAGAATCGAACCCGGGCGGCCAGGCTCGTAGCATAGCGCTAACCGCTACACCACCGCTTCCCACCCGTAACAAGATGCGCACGCACACCTAGGGGCGGACTAGCTTCCGTGGCGAAACACGAGGCAAGATCGAGGCCACGGGACATGCAACTTGGTGAGTGAAGCCCGCAGTGAAAGAGCGAAATGTGAGCAAATTAATTTCGCTCATCCTAGCCCAGCGCTGCCTTGGTCAGGGCTCCGGAATCCATGCGGCCGCTCCGACTCTCGCCTCGCGTCTAATTAGCCGGGTTTTGGTTTTTGCCTTCCAGCCCCCCCGCCCCGCCCCCCGCCTTCAATAATAAACTCAACCAGGAATAAATAACAGCGACAAACAATGATAATAAGAAGACTCTTCTTATAGAAAACTAATTCTATACCCTTTTGTTAATCCACTGCTGGATGAACACCCCTCCTCTTACTCATGCCGTAATAGTTGTTTGTTATTTTTCGAGTTAAAGCTTTCGTGACTTCAGGGATTCATTTTCTTGGTTCTTTCGGTAAAGTCACGTAGAAGGGAAATAATAAAATAATAAAAATAAAACAATAAATTAATTCTCACGACGTTTCGGCCACAACGCAAGCAGCCGTCCTCAGGTGAAAAACAGGTCTGTCGGAAAGACAGCGTCTGAATGAACACCACCAGGCTTGGCAGCGTATATTTAAGCTGGGTTGGAGGGGGAAGAGCGCCTTGACAAAGGAATTTGCATATCAAGAGGAATTTAGCATATGTATGGGAAATGCAGATATGGGATTAGTCATTACTTGTGGAATGCGGAGGTGGGCAGGGGGTTTTCAAAGTCATATTATGCCCGTTCATTATGCAGGATTAGCAGCATCAAAGGGAGGGAGTAGGGTTAGCATTAATAAAGGGAAGGGATGTTAATAGTATGGAGCTGCAGCAGCTAAACCACCATGTAAAAAACTAAAATATAAACTACATCAGTATCATCAATATACTAAATATACTCTCCAATAAGCTGAGCTGCTAACAATAAGTTATACATTACAATTCTATGTCGCAAAAAATATACTATGCTTCTAGCTAAACGTGTTTCTCTTATACCCCGTACTATATACTGCCATAGACAAACCCAACATTACATTATATACTGTAAAACTATACACAACCCTATACCTTAGACTATACATTGAAATATTACACTATGTATTATTCTACCCACCTTACTGTATACCACACTGCTGTATATTCACTATAAAATTACGATACTATATATTACCTTATACATTATATTAAACATTAGACATTTATACTATTTATTATTATACAATCTACTATACACTATACCATTGACCGTCGCGTGAAAGGTACTAAGAGGAAGCAACGAAATATGTCAATGGAATAGTGGTGATAGGAGACTTGCAGCGGAGCAAAAAAGCCATTCCCTGTGGAGAACAAAATATATATAGTCAATGCCAGTGAGTGGACTGCGGTCTGAAAGTCACCGTAAACGTGAACACAATCAGTTATGATCCGAAATGGTTTATTACGTCCTTCCAATGATTGCGGAGCCAGAATCCATTTTCTCGGTTGAAATTGTCTCTGTGTTTGTATATGTGGATCGCCTCATGAACGAATCTCTCATGGTAGCCAGATGGCTTGCAGAGAACCTCTGTTTTGGAGAAGTCAATGTCATGTGATGCGGTCCGAGACATGTCATTTGGTTTCTCCAATGTAACTGCTACCACAGAGGCAACTTAGTTTGTAGATGCCAGGGTACTGTATGTTTGCAAAAGATGTGGTTCGAGACATACAGTACCCTGGCGTCTACAAACTAAGTTGCCTCTGTGGTAGCAGTTACATTGGAGAAACCAAACGACATGTCTCGGACCGCATCCATGAACATAAAGCATACCTGAAACACGGTAGGACAAACACCTCAGCCGTGGTAGATCACTGTTACAATTTAGTGGGCTCACATGACATTGACTTCTCCAAAACAGAGGTTCTCTGCAAGCCATCTGGCTACCATGAGAGATTCGTTCATGAGGCGATCCACATATACAAACACAGAGACAATTTCAACCGAGAAGATGGATTCTGGCTCAGCAATCATTGGAAGAACGTAATAAACCATTTCGGATCTTAACTGATTGTGTTCACGTTTACAGTGACTTTCAGACCGCAGGCCACTCACTGGCATTGACTATATATATTTTATTCTCTGCAGGGAATGGATTCTTTGCTCCGCTGCAAGTCTCCTATCACCACTCTCCCATTGACATATTTCGTTGCTTCCTCTTAGTACCTTTCACGCGAAGGTCAATGGTATAGGATATAGCAGATTGTATAATAAATAGTATAAAAGTGTAATGTTTAATATAATGTATAAGGTAATATATAGTATCGTAATTGTATAGTGAATATACAGCAGTGTGGTATACAGTAAGGTGGGTAGAATAATACATAGTGTAATATTACAATGTATAGTCTAAGGTGGTGTATAGTAATACAGTATATAATTTAATGTTGGGTTTGTCTATGGCAGTATATAGTACGGGGTGGACCCGTGTGATGTAAGAGAAAAAAGTTTAACTAGAGGCATATTATATTTTTTGCGACATAGAATTGTAATGTATGACTTACTGTCAGTAGCTCAGCTTATTGGAGAGTATATTTAGTATATTGATGATACTGACGTAGTTTATATTTTAGTTTTTTACGTGGTGGTTTAGCTGCTGCAGCTCCATACTATTGTAATAAAGGACTCTCTCTCAGATGTCGATCTCCGTTGTCCTTTATTGGGTTCGTAGAATCTCGATACCACGGCGTCCTCGCTCAGGCCCGCGTCCCTCTCGACGACCTCTCCACAGCCCCTCGGCTGCTCCGATATGCAGTCTCCCTGCTGCTCCGATATGCAGTCTCCCTGCTGCTCTGTTAGGCAGCCTCCTTGCTGCTCCGCCTTGCAGCCACACCGCTGCTCCGCTCTCTAGCTTCACTGCTGCCCCGTATACAGCTAGCCTCCCACAGCAATTAGCTCTCAGCGTCTGACACCGATGGCTGACGGTGTCGACGTCTCCCAACGTGTGGCGACCGCGCCACTCTCTCCGTCCTGCCCAGCGTGGCCTCCTCGTGTTTCACTCCGTCTCTACTCCCCCTTCCCCTTCCGGTTCTCTCCCTAAATCCTCTCCCCCACGTGACCCTAACTCCACCCACTCCCCACGTGACCCAGACTCCGCCCCCCCTCAATCCTTGCTCGCATTACACTATTAACATCCCTTCCCTTCAGTAATGCTAACCCTACTCCCTCCCTTTGATGCTGCTAATCCTGCATAATCCACGGGCATAATATGACTTTGAAAACCCCCCGCCCACCTCCTACGCATTCCACAAGTAATGACTAATCCCATATCTGCATTTCCCATACATATGCTAAATTCCTCTTGATATGCAAATTCCTTTGTCAAGGCGCTCTTCCCCCTCCAACTCAGCTTAAATATACGCTGCCAAGCATGGTGGTGTTCATTCAGACGCTGTTTTTCCGACAGACCTGTTTTTCACCTGAGGACGGCTGCTTGCATTGTGGCCAAAACGTCGTGAGAATTAATTTATTATATTTTATTTTTATTATTTTATTATTTCCCTTCTACGTGACTTTACCGAAAGAACCAAGAAGTTGTTTGTTATTGTTGTTATGATGATGATGATCATACTTCACGCTGGTCAATGCAGTTGTGTGAAAGTGTGTCACGGGGGGGGGTGGGGGGATGTTAGCCGTTAGCCGTGGTATGCTAACCACTGCGCCGATATTCGCTTAAGCGGATGGTGATTTGCTGTCATGATGACAACAATTTACAGCCAAATTCACATTGACGCCACTGCTTTGATGAAGGCGTGGGGGTTGAGTGAGCGACACGTTGACAACAGAGAGCCCAATGCGGCTCCACCCTTCTCTCTCTCTCTGAATCCGAAATCCTTTCCGTGTTTTACACCGCCGCTAACGAAGGGGCTGCCCGCGTGTCGATTTAACCCGCCCAGGGCCTCCAGACAGCCGCGCGTGGGGGGCGGCGCTACCGCACGCCACTGGGGAGACAAAGGCGGCCGGGCGTGGTGCTGGCCACCCACCTCCTCGTGTGCCGTGCCGCCTTCGTAGGTGCTCGCAAACAGCACTTGCCCAGACGGTCTGTTAAGGCTATACGGGGGTCTTTGTCTTTCTTCGGTGGTGGTGGTTGGTAGTGGCGCGAGAGGAGGTTGCCTGAGGAACAAACAAAGCGGAGAGGGAGATAACGACGGAGATAATGAGCGAGGAGGAGAGGCCGCCCGAGCGGGTGCACGCGCGCGCGTGCGTCTCCGAGTGCGGGTGGTGAAGTGGAAGTTTCGCGTGAGACGACTGGGGTTAGCTCGTTGTGATACTCCTCATGCAGCAGCAGCAGCAACAACAACAACAAAAACCCCACCCCTGTCATTTATATTTTAGCGCTTTGGCCTTGAATGCCGCGTGCCAGGAATTGACAGCGGTGGCTGCGGCGGCGATGGGGAGAGAGAGGAGAGAGACAACCGCGGTGCTGCGCCGCGCGTGCCTAACGACCGACCACTCAGCCGGGAGATTGCTGGCTGTGATGTGATGATGTTTGCACAGCATTGAGACGGAGGGGAGGGTGGTGGAGGTGGGAGGGAGGGAGACGACGTGGATGGGCGGGGGGGAAATGGATAGAGGGATTCATTATCGAATTAATTTCATTTCAATAATTAATTATCGCCGCCACAATTGCGCCGCGCTAGGGACGCTGTGACATCTGGCAAACAGCAACAGCAGTCGCCACCACTGCATCCACGGCGTGTGGGGGGAGCCGGTGGCACGCGAGGTCACGGGGAGTCGGTGGCGCGAGGGGTCACGGGGAGCCGGTGGTGCGAGGGGTCACGGGGAGTTGGTGGCGCGAGGGGTCACGGGGAGCCGGTGGTGCGAGGGGTCACAAGGAGCCGGTGGCGCGAGGGGTCACGGAGAGCCGGTGGCGCGAGGGGTCACGGGGAGTTGGTGGCGCGAGGGGTCACGGGGAGCCGGTGGTGCGAGGGGTCACAAGGAGCCGGTGGCGCGAGGGGTCACGGAGAGCCGGTGGCGCGAGGGGTCACGGGGAGTCGGTGGTGCGCGAGGTCACGGGGAGTCGGTGGCGCGAGGGGTCACGGGGAGCCGGTGGCGCGAGGGGTCACGGGGAGTCGGTGGTGCGCGAGGGGTCACGGGGAGCCGGTGGCGTGAGGGGTCACGGGGAGTCGGTGGTGCGCGAGGGGTCACGGGGAGTCGGTGGTGCGAGGGGTCACGGGGAGCCGGTGGCGTGAGGGGTCACGGGGAGTCGGTGGTGCGCGAGGGGTCACGGGGAGCCGGTGGCGTGAGGGGTCACGGGGAGCCGGTGGCGTGAGGGGTCACGGGGAGTCGGTGGCGTGAGGGGTCACGGGGAGCCACCGACTCGAGTCTGCTGCGAGCCGAGGCGCCGAATTTGCCCCCGCGGTAATTGCGATTCGCGCTCGTCTCTCTCTACCTGCGCCTGTCATCAGTTTTAATTTGTGAGCCAATGTTAGCGGGGATTCATTTCAATTTCGGCGATACTGCAATTGGACTTCTGTCCCCCCCCGCCTCTCCACTCATCCACACCCCTCCCGTATTCAACTATAATTGATGAAAATCAATTGCTCTTTGTTGTAAATTATTCCGGCTCTGCCTCCGCGGCGCGCGACGGTGGCAGTGGTGGTGGTGGTGGTAGTGGTGGTGGTGGTAGTGATGGTGGTGGTGGTAGTGATGGTGGTGGTGGCGGTAGTGATGGTGGCGGCGGTGGTAGTGATGGTGGTGGTGGCGGTAGTGATGGTGGCGGCGGTGGTAGTGATGGTGGTGGTGGCGGTAGTGATGGTGGTGGTGGTAGTGATGGTGGTGGTGGCGGTAGTGATGGTGTCGGCGGTGGCGATGGTGGGGGCGGTGGCAGTGGTGGTGGTGGTGGCAGTGGTGGTGGCGGCGATGGTGGTGGTGGGGGCGGTGGTAGTGGTGGTGGTGATGGCGGTAGTGATGGTGGCGGCGGTGGCGATGGTGGTGGTGGGGGCGGTGGTAGTGGTGGTAGTGGTGGTGGTGGCGATGGTGGTGGTAGTGGTGGTGGTGGTAGTGGTGGTGGTGGTAGTGGTGGTGGTGGTTGCATCGAGGCAGCCACGGCCCGGGACGCCTGGTGACTGAGCTTGGACTGCCGCCGGGGGGCGGGGGGGGGGTGGAGCGGGGGGGGGTTGGTGGACCACGAGGGCGAATTGGTCCTCCTAGTCGGTGACCTGTGAGGGAGTAGCGGGTCCACAACAACAACACAACAACAACACAACAACAACAGGGGCCCCACGGTGGTGAGATATTAACTCCCTCGCCTGGTAGGTAGGAGGTGGTGGGTTCGATCCCGACCCTGACGCCTGCTGCTGTATATTTGGAGTTACATGTCTCGTCTCTCTCTCCCCGTGGTCGCGTGGATTTTTCTCCGGGTCCTCCAGTTTCTTCCTCCACATTTAGAATCAACATCACCCACTTAAGAGTATTCGGCCTGCCACAAATTTCCACGCGATGATCGTGGTTCCGCATTGCATTGCGCTGCGCGTGCGGTCCTGGCCTCCTTGTGCCCTGCAGACCCCCGTGTCAACCCAGTCCGGCATCGTCATCAGTCGTGGATTCGTGGCAAATGCAAAGGGAAGCGGGAGGGGGGGAAAGGGAGGAACGTCACCCCCTCCTTTGTCTCCCACCCACCACCCGCCTCCCTTCACCTGCACCCTTCTTGTGCTTTTGGCACCGCATGTTGAACTTCTTTCGCACCGTACGTAGCCAACTGTGCTCATCGGAGGTGCGGCGGAAGGACAACAGACTTATGGGTCTCTGTGTGAGTTTAAGGGTCTCTGTGTGAGTCTTTCGGTCTCTGTGTGAGTCTATGGGCCTCTGTGTGAGTCTATGGGTTTCTGTGTGAGTCTATGGGTCTCTATGGGAGTCTATGGGTCTCTGTGTGAGTCTATGGGGCTCTGTGGGAGTCTATGGGTCTCTGTGGGAGTCTATAGGTTTCTCTGGGAGTATATGGGTCTCTGTGGGAGTCTATTGGTCTTTGTGTGAGTCTATGGGACTCTGTGTGAATATATGGGCCTCTTTATGAGTATATGGGTCTCTTTGTGAGTCTATGAGTCTCTGTGTGAGTCTATGAGTCTCTGTGTGAGTCTATGGGTCTCTGTGTGAGTTTATGGGTCTCTGTGTGAGTCTATGGGTCTCTGTGTGAGTCTATGGGCCTCTATGTGAGTCTCTGGGTCTCTGTGTAAGTCAATACGTTTCTGTGTGAGTCTATGGGTCTCTGTGGTAGTCTATGGGTCTCTGTGGGAGTCTATGGGTCTCTGTGGGAGTCTATGGGTCTCTATGTGAGTCTATGGGCCTCTGTGTGAGTTTATGGGTCTATGTGGGAGTCTATGGGTCTCTGTGTGAGTCTATGGGTCTCTGTGTAAGTCTATGGGTCTCTGTGTGAGTTTATGGATCTTTGTGGTAGTCTATGGGTTTCTGTGGGAGTCTATGCGTCTCTGTGTGAGTTTATGGGGCCTCTGTGTGAGTCTATAGGTCTCTGTGTGAGTCTATGGGTCTATGTGTGAGTTTATGGGTCTCTGTGTGAGTCTATGAACGTATGTTGAATTTCTCTCGCACCGTACGTAGCCAACCGTACTCATCGGAGGTGCGGGGGAAGGACAACAAACTGAACACACAGAAGGCTGTTCTCAAGAAATTAAACTGCTTTTTGCGTTTCCTTTCGTGCTTGATTAAAGTCTCCCCCAAGACGAGCCTGCGATGTTATACAGAGACATTGTATCCCCCGGAAATTGAAATCTCAAATAGCGCTGCACAAACGGGACGGAAATTCGTGCTTTGGCGATTGGTGCCCTTTAAAACGCGCCAGGGCTCAGGTCGGCCAGAGCAGCGCGGTGTGTGGCACACGTCGAACTAAAGCAAAGACGCAGATCCCCTGTACAGAGGAAAGAGGGAGGAGAAACAAGCGCGGCGCTACCCGATATTTTACAAACGGCGCCTCGCTGCGAGAGTCCGCGGGCCCCCCGGCAAGGTGGCCTCTGGATAGCGGCGGCCTCTCCTGCCGCCCCCCCCCTCTCTCATCCCTCCGGGCGGGGGGGGCGGCGCTCGGCGAAGCGAGCCACGGGCCCAAGAGGGAAAAGGAGCTGGGGAGCAAGGCGAGAGAGAGAACCAGAGAGAGAGAGAGACAGAGAGAGAGAGAGAGGTGGTACAGGGGAGAGAGCGAGGTGGGAGAAAGACTTGGTTTGCGCGGAAGGAGAAGGGAGCGTCGAGCGAGCGAAGAGGAGAGGGGCTGGTGGGAAAGAAACGGAGAGTGGGACAGGGGGTTGGGTGGGGGGGTAGAGGATGAAGTAATCGAGAGGGGCAGTGATGGAACCGAGAGATGTAAAGACGAGTCGAGTGTGGCGCGCTCTAATACGAGCTCTCTGTGTGTGCAATGTTGCTGTCATTGCCGTCGGGTTTCTTGCGCCTCCTCTCCGGGCCGTGGCGGAGAAGGATGGCCGTTGTGGGCACCGGAGCGAAACGACAGCTGACATAAAACACTACGCCATAATCAGCGCGGTGAGGGAGGAGGGGTGAAAGCGGAGGAGTCGGTGACGGGGGGGGGGGTCCAGAGGGAGTTGGGCAGACAGCTCCGCGGAGGGAGGAACTGAGAACGGGGTGAGCGAGCCGTGAGGAGTCAACAAGAGGCGGCTGAGAGCGGAACTATTTGATGTGGAGGGCGAGAACGGGGAGAGAGACGGACACGCGATGGGGAGGATGGATGGGAATCGAAGGATGGTGGGGAGGGCGGGCGGCGGAGGGAGACGGAACAGAAATTGAGATGCAAAGGAGCCCCCGCGACAAATGGAACTGGCATCACGCGGCGCTGGGGATGCCCACGCGGGCTGCACTGCGGTGCCGAGACGCCCCCGCCGCACAGACGGAATGCCGCCGGCTCAACCACTTGGCCGCTCCTCTGGGGACTTGGTGGGGAGGTGAAAGGAGGGAGGTCCTCTCGTCCGGTCACCACGCAGAGCCGGGGTCTCGTGGATTAAGAGGAGGTTTAGGAAGACGAGGAGCGGGAAGAGGAGGAGGAATAGTAAGACTAGGAGTAGGAATGGGAAGAATAGGAAGAGGAGCTATTGAAAGATAACTATAAAGAGGAGTAAAATGAGTAGGAATCGGAAGATTGGGAGGAGGAATAGGAGGCGCGATGCGAGAGTGAGCGAGCGAGCGAGAAAAATGCTGCGGCGTCGCTAATGGTGAGGCCGGTGGCAGACACGGGGAATTGGAAACGAGTTTAAGCGATAGATGCATGGATGCGACATGAACAGAGGGAACGAATGGTATTGGATACCGACAAAGAGCTAAAAAGGAAATTGATAAAGGGACCAGGAAGAGGCAAAGAGAATTAGAGTGGGAATGTAGCGGCCAAGATAGATATTTGAGGGGAGGAGGGGCGGGGCTGGGTGGGTGGGTGTGGGGGGGTCTCGGGCAATCACGGTGGTGATGGCAGAGCAAGTTTCCTGGCCCTGCCGCTTGGTATGAGCGTCACGCGCCGCCTCGCCATCCCCGCCCCCCCTGCTCACCGACCCCCTACAGCGCGGGGTGGGAGGCGTGGAGGGGCGGGGGCAAGGGGTCACAGGGCAATGGGACGCGACCGTGACCCCCTCGTGACCTCACCATTGCGCGCGCGTGCGTGTCGGGAGCGGCAGGCGGAGTGGTTTTCCCCACTGCACTGCGGAAGCCGGCGACGCGAGTTTGATTCCCAACTCACGGCCTACCGACATCGGTGAGTGACGGATAGCTGAACTGATCCTCCACTACGTCGACTTGGCCTTAAGTCAGTGCCTGGTGCAGTGTGGTGCTGGCCACCAGAACGCCTTTGTCGCCCTTAATAGGTGCTCGCTAACAGCACTTGACCCAGCAAGATGTTAGTCTATACGGGGGATTTTTGTCTTTTTTTGGCAATTCTTCCAAATGTCTCAATGGGGAGTAAGAAAAATATGAAAAAGATCTCCCGTCTAGCTGGAACAGACTGTTGGGGCAAGTGCTGTTAGCGAGCACCTATTAAGGGCGACAAAGGCACACGAGGGGGTGGGTGTCCAACACCAGGCCTTGCCGCCTTTGTCTCTCTAACGGCGATGTTTACACACCAGGTCCTCATTTGAGGCTGAGTCGACCTAGGGGAGGCCCATGACCGGTTCGGATATTCCCCACCGGCATTGGCCGTGAGCGAGAATCGAACTCGGGTCGCCGGGTTCATAACGCAGCGAGCGACCCGCTACACCACCGCTCTCCCCCCCCCCCCCACAAACAGCCAGACTTAATCCCCGCTCGCAGGCCAGCTGCCGAGTCAGTCCGTGGCACTTGGGGACAGCTGCCGCTTGGGGTGCCCTGTCAAAAGAGAAGCGCTGTTGAGATGCGATGCGAGTCGCCGACCGCGTGTGGAGCGCGCTGGGACTCCGCCGCGCGTTGCCGGAGGAGGCAGCGCCGCTTGCCGCTGCTGCTGCATCTCAAACGCCGCCCGTTAGTCACGCGTCAATCACCCGGCACTGACGCGTGGATGACACGCACGTAATGTACACACGCGGCAGGGGGGGGGGGGGTGACACGGGGTGGAAGGGACGCCAGAGTGAATTGACGAACGCGCGTTGTGAGTGGCACGTGTGGGAATGGACACGCGCGCGCGTGTGTGTGTGACACACGCGTGTGAGAGTGGGTACAGATGCAGCACTTGTCGTAAAAAATATTACAAATATTACATAGAAAACAGAGGGAACATAGACATAGCGTAGGGAGAGAGGGGGTAGAGAGAGAGGGGGGGTAGAGAGAGAGGGAAGGGGTAAGAAGGAGGAGAGCAGAGCGTGAAATCTGTTGTGAAATATTTTATTTAAAAAGGGGGGGGGCACATAAGCAAAGCATTGAAAAAAAGACGACATGATGAACGAAGCAACGTGCCGACTACACCGAGCATCTTCTTGTTTCCTCTGATCGTAAAAAAAGAGAGAGACACACACGTGTGTGTGTGTGAGATACGCGTGTGCGAGAGAGATACACACGTGTGTGTGTGCGTTATTTAAGTCTCCCCTCTCCGTCCCTACCCGGTGCGTCGTGCCGCGCTAAGTGAGGAGTCGGAGCGCTTTGTAACTTGGACTTTTGCAAAACGCGACGCTTTGTCTTCATCATTTCAGGGAGAGGATTCCTTCATGATTCACCGCCGAGCTCCGCCGCTGTTGGCGCTCGGCTCCGTCGCGACGTCGGGACACAAAGCAAGAGCCGCTGCCCGCGCTCGTAATGAACACGGGAGCCCGCACTCGCCTGCTGTTCCGCTCAAGAGCAATTAGTTTTAATTACTGAGAAGCTCTCTCTCTCTCTCTCTGTGTCCCGGTGCAGTTAATTCTGGTTGGCTGTTTGCTCCAAAGCCACGTTTGTTCCCCCCTCCTCCCGATGCGAGCCAAGGCATCGGTAGGAATACACAAGAACGTGAGGTTTTTATTTTATTTAGACTCTCTTCACGACGTGGTTGGTTATCGTGACCCAGGAATCCGCTTCGCTCGTCTCGCGGAGCGACGCGAGCCCAAAGCCAAGAGAAGGGTGCCCGTGGAAGTGGACGCCGCGCAGAGCGACCCATCCCGGCGACTCCGTCGAGTGGCGTCCGAGTCTTCCCGCACGGCGGTCGCTCCGTCCGGACGGTGCGGGACCGGTGCCGGCAGCTCACCGACGGAAGCGCCCGCTGCGACCGGGAGAGCGCGGACGGGGAAATGGAACAATTACGGCGGGGGTAGAGGGGAGAAACGGGGCAGACGCTACATTTTTACTCGGGGAGGCTTCGAAGGCAACGAAGCGTCTCGCCGCGACGGTTCCCCCCCCTTCACCGTTCATCTGCGGAACTCCCGCGCCTGGCAAGGGCCCTCGTTGGTCTCGCGAACACCACCACACACGTCTCTGCGTGTGTTTGTGTGTTTCTTTGTGTGTGTGTCCGTGTGTGTGTGTGGGGAGCGGTAGTGAAGCGGTTAGCGCGCTGCGCTACAAACCCGGCCACCCGGGAGCTCGATAACTGCGCCTCTCATTGCTCTTACCCCCCCCACACACACCCCCGCACCCCCCACACCACGCACATACACCCCACACATACACACACCCCCCTATTGCTGTTGTTATTGTCGCTATTGTTGTTGTTATTGGTAAAATTGCGAGCGCGCGACAGAGGCGGGGGGGGAGCCGAGAGAGGGGGGGAGCCGAGGGAGGGGGGGGGGAGCTGAGGGAGGGGGGGGGGGAGCTGACGGAGGGGGGGGGGGCGAGGGAGGGGGGGGGGGAGCCGAGGGAGGGGGGGGAAGCCGAGGGAGGGGGAGGGGGAGCCGAGGGAGGGGGGGGGGAGCCGAGGGAGGGGGGGGGAGCCGAGGGAGGGGGGGGAGCCGAGGGAGGGGGGGGGAGCCCGAGGGAGGGGAGGGAGCCGAGGGGAGGGGAGGGGGGGGGGAGCCGAGGGAGGGGGGGGGAGCCGAGGGAGGGGGGGGGGGAGCCGAGGGAGGGGGGGGGGGAGCGAGGGAGGGGGCGGAGCCGAGGGAGGGGGGAGCCGAGGGAGGGGGAGGGGAGCCGAGGGAGGGGGGGGGAGCCGAGGGGAGGGGGGGGAGCCGAGGAGGGGGGGGGAGCCGAGGGAGGGGGGGAGCCGAGGGAGGGGAGCCGAGGGAGGGGGGGGGGAGGCCGAGGGAGGGGGGGGGAGCCGAGGGAGGGGGGGGGGGAGCCGAGGGAGGGGGGTGGAGCCGAGGGAGGGGGGTGGAGGCCGAGGGAGGGGGGGGGGAGCCGAGGGCGGGGGGGGGGGGAGCCGAGGGAGGGGGGGGGGATGCCGGGGTGAGGAGGTGGGGTGAGGAGGTGTGGGTGAGGATGCCTGAGTGAGGAGGATGCCGGGGTGAGGAGGTGGGGGGTGAGGAGGTGGGGTGAGGAGGTGGGTGAGGAGGTGGGTGAGGATGGCCCACTGTGTTGTGGTGCGCACAGAGGCGCCAATGCACTCACGCTGATTACGAGCGTCAGCGGTCGTGTGTGTATGTGTGTGCGTGTGTGTGCGTGGTTGTGCGTGCGTGTGTGTGCGCGTGTGTGCGCGTGTATGTGTGGGTGCGCGTGTGCGTGTGTATGTGTGTGCGTATGTGCGTGTGTTATGTGTGTGTGCGTGTGTGTGTGTGCGTGTATGTGTGTGCGTGTGTGTGCGTTTGTGCGTTTGTGTGTGTGTGTGTGTATGTGTGCGTGTGTGTATTGGTAGATGTGTCCCCAGCTATATGAATGTATCTGTGTACCCGGCTGTGTGTACATACCCGTGTGTAAATAGAGACGAGTTGATAGCTCCGTGCATTGCGCATTGCGGCGTGTGTGAGATGGCAGATGTGTTTGGTTGTGTGTATGAGTCGGCAAGTGCGTTCCTATCTGTATGAGTCGGTGTGTACATAGATGTGTGTATGAATGGGTGTCTGTGCACCTTGCTATGGAGTTGTGAAGTGACAGGAATTGTTTTAAGTTTGTTGTATTTTCCTCGCACCTCGGATTAGCACGGTTGACTACGTACGGTGCGAAAGAAGTTCAACATACATGCGGTACATTCATATCAATGATCTTCATGTGTGTCCAATGTAGCACCCTCCCGTTCGCCGGAGAGTCTACAAAGCGACTTCCATCATCGCATCTCAACGAATGTGAAAGGGGCACCCCCAGTGACAGCAGTCCCTTTGGGCACACGACGTGACTCTGGCCAGTGGACGTTGGCATGAGTCTGCCAGCAGGGGGCGATGATTTGCTGTTGTGTGTAAATACGCTTGAGTGGATCGGTGCACCTGCCTGTACGAGTTGGTGTGTGTTCACCTGGATGTGTGACTGTCGGTGCGAGTGGCTCTGGTTTGTGTGTGTACGTGTGTGGTAGTGTAGTGGGTAGCGCGCTGCGCTACGAAAGCCGGCGACCCGAGTTCGATTCCCGCTCACAGCCTACACCAGAGACGATTATCTGGTCGACTGAGCCTCAAATGAGTACCTGGCACGATGTGTAAACATCGCCACCAAGAAGACAAAGGCGGTTGGGTCTGGTTTGGCCATCCACCCCGTTGTGTGCTGTGCCGGCCTTCATAGGTACTCGCTTAACAGCACTTGCCCCAAAAGTCTATCAAGGCTATACGGGGGATCTGTGTAGTTGCAGTGGTTAGCAATCTGCACTATAAACCGGCGACCTGCGTTCACAGAGACAGCAAATATGTAAACCGGTCCTGGGGGCCTTACCTTGGTCGACTCAATTTAAAATGAGCACCTGGTTGCTGTGTTTAAACATCAGCACTGAGGATATGAAGGAGGCCGGGTGGGTCGTTGCCCCCCACCCACCCCCCTTCGTGTGCCGTGCCAGCCCTTAATAGGTGCTCGCTAGCAGCACTCGTAATGACAACGCAAAAACATGTGTCAATAACACCGTGGTCTTACAATACCACATATCGCCATATATCGTGTCCGACCCAAATGAGCCTTCTACATCGCACGTTAACGTAACCCGACAGTCTGTTCAAAGGCTATACGGGGGACCTTTGTCTTTTGTGTGGCAGCTCCACGAGCTTGGGTGGTGGCGGTGGACGCGGGCCGCGCGCATTGCGAATCGTGAGCGAGGCTCGCGAGGTGGCCCAGAGATCACCGATCTCCCCGCCGCTCATTAAGGAGTGCTGTTCCCTCCCCACCCTCCTCGTCCCACCTCCAACCTCCCTCCGCTCTCTCTCTCTCCCTTATCTCTGGGGAGCTGTGCGCCACTGGATGACGATGGGTCCCATTGTGTTCTCATGTCGCTTGCTCGCGCGCGCCTCTGCCCGTCGACGCCTAATCGGAGGCTGCGTCCGCGCGTGTATGTCCTCATCCATAATGTTTAGAGCCGCGACGTCCTCTGTCGGAAACACACGAAAATAAATGTATTGCCATCCCGCGGGACAACGAACGAGGCCGTGGTCTATCCACTGCTGGTGTGAGGGCGCCCCAAGCCCTCGCCCACTCTCCCGTGGTCTCGCGACGCGACGATTTATCTCGCTGGTGCACGGGAGGCGATGCCATCGCTCCGTCTCCGTGGCGGACGTCACCTGCCGGGCTGTGTTTCCCGCTGTTCGCTGACGCTCCGCTGTTGATCTCCCCACCCCACCCATCTCGACAACGACCCTTCCAGCGACGTGTCGCTCACCGCACGGCAGGTCACAACAACCAATACACCCACTTCACTCACACTCACCCAACCACTCACTCACTCATCCACCCACTCACTCATCCACCCACTCACTCATCTACCCACCCAATCACAACCCACTCACCATCCACTCACCAACCGCACTGCAAGCCACCTCTCTTCCTGCTGTTTTGCTCGCACTGCTTTGGATTTCCATCCAATTTATTCCGTTCCCTAACTCAACTCTTATTTTTATTCACCACTAAAGGGCAGATGTGCCACCCCCCCCTCCCCCCGTGACCCCTATAATCAGGACACCGCCTCAAACTCAAGCCAGCGCCGCGAATCGCGGCCACCCTTCGGAGAAGATGAACCTCCCCCCCCGCCACCAGCCCACCCGGCCCCCCCCCCCGCCACCAGCCTCCGCCCCCCCCCCGCCACCAGCCCCCGCCCCCCCCGCCACCAGCCCCCCCCCCGCCACCAGCCCCCGCCCCCCCCGCCACCAGCCCCCGCCACCAGCCCCCGCCCCCCCCCGCCACCAGCCCACCCGCCCCCGCCACCAGCCCCCCCGCCCGCGACACCAGCCCACCCGGCCCCCCCCCCGCCACCAGCCCCCCCCCCCGCCACCAGCCCCCGCCCCCCCCCCGCCACCAGCCCCCGCCCCCCCGCCACCAGCCCCCGCCCCTCCCCCGCCACCAGCCCACCCGGCCCCCGTTTTCTGTGCGAAATATCCAAGTGCGCGCCCACGTGAGGTGCAAACGAAGTGCGCGCGTCCTGTGGCTGGGCCAAGTGGGAGTGGGGGGTGTCAGGGGAGTGGTGGTGCGTGGACGAGGGAGAGGGAGCGAGGGGTGGAGGGAAGAGCGGCTCTGAGAGCGAGAGAGAGCGAGCGTGACAGGGAGATTTGGGGGGGGGAGCGAGGATGAGGTAGGGGAGGCAGGGGCTGGGGGATTTAGTGAAGGATGCAGACCGAGCGAGCAGC
This sequence comes from Lampetra planeri, assembly GCF_965212315.1. Taxonomy (NCBI): domain Eukaryota; kingdom Metazoa; phylum Chordata; class Hyperoartia; order Petromyzontiformes; family Petromyzontidae; genus Lampetra; species Lampetra planeri. The sequence continues at coordinate 11,692,181 of NC_136140.1, forward strand.
CGAGAAGACGGACGAGGTGGCAGAGAGGAGCGATGCCACGGAACGAAGAATAGACACGGGGGTATGGGGGGGGGTGAGGATGCGAGGGAGAGCGCGGGGGAGAGCGCCGACGATGTAAATGCGTGAGGGGGGAGGGGAGAGGCCCACTTTGTCTGACTAAACACGTGCCGTGGGGGTGTACGTGCAGGCGGGAAGCGGGGGGGATTTAGACGCTCGCGCTCTCCGTGAATATTACTCTTTGTCTCGCCGTTTGATGTGTGAGTACCGGGGGAGGAGGGATGGGGGTGGGGGGAGGCCGAGGCTGAGAGAGGCGGACTGGAGAAGAGGGAGGGTGGTGGGGTGGGGGGTGGTTTGTCATAGCTACAGTCCATATGAGACGGAGGGAAAAGGGGGGGTGGGAGTGGGGGCGCTGAGCGGTTGAAGGGCGACGCGGCGGAGGTGGAGGAAGGGGGTGGTTGGGCGGTTCTGTGAGTGGTGGGGGGGGTAGCAGCGGAGTGAGATAAATGGATGTAGATGGATGCTGCTGCGGTGGTGGTGGCGGTGTCTTCACGGAGATGTACACGCAGAGCGCGCAGATAAAGACACACGGGCACGTGCACGCGGCACGACAAGATTGAGGGTGGCGCGACACCAAAGGCAAAGCTACCCCTGTGTAGCCTCGGCACACTTTTGGGGCAAGTGCCGTTAACGAGAAGCACATATGATGAAAGCCGGCACGACGGTGCGAGTGGCCAGCACCATCGCGCACGGCCGCCTTTGTCTCCTCACAATGGCGGCGTTCACATATCGCACCACCTAGACACTCGTTTGAGGCTGAGTCGAGCTAGGGGCGGCGCAAGAGCGGTTCAGAGTGTTGTCGCTGGCGCTGGCCGTGAGCGGGAATCGGACTCGGGTCGCCGGGTTCGTAGCGCAGCGCGTTAACCGCTGCGACATAGACGACGATTTGCCATGTAGCCTATAGCAGACTGTCGGGGCAAGTGCTGTTAGCGAGTAGCACCTATGAAGACCGGCACAGCACACGAGGGGTGGGTGGCCAGCACGACGCGCGGCCGCCTTTGTCTCCCCAGTGCTCCCGATATTTAATACACACCGCAGCGGGTACTCATTCAAGACCGAGTCGGGGGAGGGGAGCCCAGGGGCGGTTCAGATAACCCGCCGCCACTTGTTATTCGGTGGTCGTGAGCGGGGGGCATCCGAGACTCGAATTGGCCCGATTCGTGACGCGGTGCGCTAACCACTGCGCCACCGCTCCGCTCGCCCGTGGAAGGAAATCCGTTCGCGTGCCGTCATTAACGCGGCGCTCCGCGCTCAGCTCCGTTGTCAGGACGCTGCCTTGGTGCGGGAAGGCCGATCGCAAATGACATCGGAAAAAAAACGCGGCGGTTAAGCAGCAACAGCAGCAGCCGCCGCTCGCGGAGACGTCGAAGCCGCCAGCGCGCGGCGGGGTGGTCGTGAGCCCCCCGTGACCCCCCTCCTCCCCCTGCCGGGGTCACGTGGAGTGGGCCTCCTGGGGGGGATCCGGGGCCGCGTGTCCCACTTTGACTGGCGTCCCGTGCACGTGTGAGTGTGTGTGTGCGTGTTGCGGCGACTCCTGTGTGTGTGCCTATGACACCATCAGTATGCCTGGGCTCTGGGTTGTTCTTCGTGCTTTCGGAGTCCCTGACCCTCTGCTCACGATCATTAAGGACCTTCATGATGATGAGCAGGCCCGGATAAAACTACGTGGCCGGGAGTCGGAACCATTCCCTGCACACCTTGGGGTGCGACAGAGATGTCCTGTGGCTCCCACATTATTTAACATCTATTTCGACCACGTAGTTCGTGAATCCTTCGATGGCTGTACCGGAGGAATTTCCATCTGGTACAGATACAATGGGAGGCTGATCGATGCCCAGGTGCGGTCAAGGGATGGCTCCCTAATGGTCAACCATGTTATGTATGCCGATGATCTGGTAATTGCCGCTCACTCAGAAGAAGAGTTGGAGGCGCTGCTGCTGAACCTGGAACCTGCCACTAATAGGTGGGGCTTACCATCAGGCCCACCAAAACTGAACACCTGCCTTGGTATTTTGTACCATCGGACACTCCACCCCCACAACTCCCAATTGGTAATGGGGCAGTAGTGGAAAGAGTGGAGAGATTCCCATACGTGGGCAGTGTGCTTGTGACCGGCTCCGGTTTGACAGCAGAGGTCTCACTCCGAATCAGTCGAGCGGCATTATCTTTTCATCGGTTGTGTAACACTGTATGGAAGCTACCTGGTCTGTCGCTCCACACGAAGCTTCAGGTCTTCTCGGCCACGGTCATGCCCTCCCTTATCTACGCTTGCAAAACGTGGACCCCCCTAATGGAAGATCTTCATCGGTTAAAAACATTTAGGCTGGCCTGCCTACGATCCATTATCGGTTTAACCAGGCTGAATTGTGTGAGGAGCTCAAAAAGCCTTGAAAAATCAGGACAAAGTCCCATCGGTGAGCTACTCTGGCAGGCAAGGCTGCATTGGCTGGGTCATGTAGACCGCATACCCAGCCACCACATGCCTAGAGAGCTTTTGTTCGGCCGGATAGAGGGGGCTAAATGGGCGCGGCACGGGCTGGAAAAGAAATGGAGTAATGTGGTACAGGAGGATGTGGAGCTGAGTTGACTTGCCGATAACTGGTAACAGCAGTGTCAAGATCGGCCTCTGTGGAGGCTCGTGAAGGAAGCTACTGGGCAGTTGGAGGCAGTCGCCCTCCAGAAACAACGGAGGGTGGGAGAGTGACGCTCACAACAACGAGCGGAGCGCTGGGTAGCTAAAACAGCAAGTTGGCACAGTAGGAAGCACAGGTGGTGCATCGGCCAGTCATCTCAGTCAGTCGACCCATGGCACCTGGGTCTGCCCCGTGACCTCCTGCCAGCGGGCGTTCTACACTTCACGTGGCCTTAACGTGCACGTAGCCTGGCACAAGCGTCATGGTGACGTCAACGTCACTTAGTAGCGAATGGCGGTTGTTGTTGTTGCGGCATCCCGTCCCGGGCGTGTGCGTTGTGGCGACCCCGCGTGGCGTCGGAGATCGGCCACGAGACGGGAGGGTCCGTTCGCGAGTCGCGGGAAGAAATGCGTCGCCTCCCCCTGAGCTGGACAACGGCACCGTGGACGCAGTTATCACGGAATTGCTTCAGAGATCTCATCAGCTGAATTTTTTTTGTACATATATTAATTCGTACACACGCCGATGTTCGAGATGTCAAGCGAAGTATTGCGCATGTGCGGCTGAACGGGCGGTGATGGGCGGTGCTTGATGACGTCATCGACATAATTGGGGCGTGGCATGTGGTGGGTTTCCCACATTCGTAAATGTTTGACCGGAGCCCCCAGCGTGTCATCGAACACAGAGGAGCTCATCGTGACATTGTGTTCGTGATTTGACTCGGTCCACAAATGACCCACGTTGACCATCGCGATCTCAACGGTGTAGCGAGGGGTCTCATCCAGCAGTGGATTCATCACGGCCGATGATGTTGACTATGCGGGGGTCTCAGTGGTATAGCAAGGGGCTCGCGATTGGAAAGTTGCGAGTTAAAATCCTGGTTTCGGGGGGTTGGGGTGGGAGGGGACACGGCCCATCACCCTTCCGGAGCTGATAAAGTAGGTACTACTGTGTAGGGAAGTCAACAGCGGTTATCCTATAAACAGCCTCGCTCATACTATTGGAACGTGGAATTGTCTCTACTCTCTCAAGAGTGTAAATAGTAAATACGTGATCAGTACCTCGTTCATAAACTAAACTTATTTTTATTTCTTTTACCAGGCACAGCCCACTGAGCTATGCAGCTCTTTTTCAGAAACGACCTGGCCACAAATGATAGCTCAGCGAAGTGGCTTATCATCGTCACGTGGAAATGTGTAGCAGTCAAATACTATAAACGCGTGACGTTGATTCTAAATTTGGAGGGAAAAACCCGAAGACCAAGAGAAAAATCCACGCAACCATGGGGTCAGGCATCAGGGTCAGGATCGAACCCACCACCTCCTGTATACCAGGCGAGGTAGTTAACATGTTGCCACCATTTTGCTGCGTAGTGCTCATTTGAGCAATAAATCACGAACTTTATTCACAACGATGATGATGACGATGGTGATGACGATGGTGGCGATGATGACGATAAAAATGATGATGATGACGATGATGACGATGGTGACGATGGTGTGTCACGTGTCTCCTCCTCGCAGATGCAGATCTTTCTCCACGACACGAACCGGACGGACGCGTGGGGTGTGCCCCCCGCCGCCCCCTCCGCTACTGGCGATGCGGGGGGCAGCAACGCGCACGCCCTCGCCGTGCTCTTCCAGGTGAGAGGCGCCAACGGGGCGGTCGTTTTGGTGCTGCTGCTGCTACTGCGTTGGCAGCGGTGCACAGACACAGACAACAACAGCAACAACAACGCGCCCGGAACATTCATCAATAACAACAACAGACCCGTAATGGAGGGTTTTGGGTGAGATCGCGTAGATATAAATGTGTCGTTAAACCCGCAACCACCCGACACAGCCAATCAGTAAGGGTTGTCACGTAAACAACACGTGGCAGTTCGTTACTGGTACAGCAAACCGGTGTGTTGGAGGATAAACCCACACCATTGACGAGTAACGAATTGGCCTGTTTTGTTTACGTGACAAACCTGACTAATTGGCTGTCGGGTGGTGGCGGGTTTAAAACAACATTATACAAGTGAAATGACATTTTCCTAAAGTAGAAAATCACATCGATGATCCTCATACCATGCGTGACACTGCTGCTCCACCACTGCTCGTCTTGGTATTTTAAAGACATCGCGAGCCGCCGACTGAATGCCACGGGGGTAAAATGTCCCTTCATTGTGCATCATGCACACGAAGAAGACCGATTGCCTGAAACGTCACCTACTACTACAACAGTATTACCACTACAATACGACTACTGCAATATTTCCTGGTTTATTCACGAACTTGCTCTCCGCGATTGCTTGTTGTCTAAACCGCGAGTCACGTCTGGAACTCTGCAAGCGACGCGTCCCCGCTCACGCCGAGAGAGGGAGATGGGAGCCGTGGCGACCGCGTGGCCCGCATGCCGGACGCTGCCGCTGCGATTTCATTAACGGGGCACAGCACGCGGGGGTCGGAGGTCAAAAGGGCTCCAGGGTCGGACGCGTAATCCATACCCCCCCCCCCGCCTTGCCCCCGGAAAGCAGGCCGCACCTGCACCTCCTCAGATCTTCCATCCTCTTACCTCTCCTGCTCCTCCTCCTCCTCCTACATCGCCTCCTCCGCCTCCCTCGTCCTCCACTCCCTTGATATCGCGCAGCAGGTAGCGTGGCTGCAATGTTAACGCTTCGCATCGCGCAGCAAGAAGCCCCTCTGTTCGATTCCAGCCGTGGAACGCCTGCCTTTGTGTCTGGCGAACGTATGTCCTGCATCTTCTTTCAGCGGAGAGTGAGTGTGCGTGGTGTGTGTGTGTGTGGTGTGAGTGTATGTAGTGTTCTGAGAGTCTGGTGTGGTGTGCGGTGTGTGTGTGTGTGCAGAAGAGTGTGTCAGTGTGAGTGAGTGGAGGTTGTATCTTCTTTCCTGCTATTCTGAATGTGATTTATCCAGTTTCCTCCCACAGCTAAACACACCACACACACAGAGTGGATCTGGTACTGGCCACAACAATATCCCAATGCTGAACAATTCCCCTGCAAAGTACTTTATTGTTAATATTCACCAGAAACAAATACATGGAACGTTTTTGTTTGTTATGATTAATGTCTGATCATTCTTAATAAGTTTTATATTGATGGACCTCCCCCACCCCTCTACGCCCCCGTACGAAGTTTCTAGATCTACCTCTGACCGTGTCTCACTCACCCTCATCACTCACCCTCGCCGCTCACCCTCGCCGCCCCCCTCCCCAGGTCTCCAAGCAAGAGAACCCGGCCTACTCGGCGATCATCTCCGGCTTGGCGAGTGTAGCTCACCACGGTGAGTCTCCCACACCGGAACCCCCCCCCCACAACCCCCCCCCCCCGTGCCCCACAGCTACGTGGGGGACTCAGAGCCTCCCCACCATCGCCCCCTTCCTAACGGGATATCGCGTGAAGTCCTCTCCATATGGCAGCAGTAATGAACCGATGAGTCGAGTCGTGTTCGACATCCGCCCTCCTCCTTCACGCCGGGGCGAGCGCTCGCATCCAATCTGGAACCATTGGGAATTGGGCATCCCCCAGTGGCAGGTGTCGCTGTGCAGCGCAAGGTCACTCGGCGTGCTGCCCTGCAAGGGGGCATTTGTCTGCCAGCATTGGGGAATGACGGCTCTGTGCGATCCCAAGTGAGTCATTTGCGGTGTCGTTTTTTTTGTTTCGAACACAGAACATGTTTTGAACCGTGACGCCAGCACACAATGGCCGACTCGCTTACGAATGACGTCACGGGATCTATACACACGTACTCTATATATACTCTACTTATACACCGTATATACTGTATATATATACAATGCAACGGCCGCTGTGAAGCAGACGTCCGGCAGTGAGAAGAGCGCAACGATGCCTCGAGCAGAGCGCGTGGAGGACCGTCGCGTCCAGGGAGGCACGGGTTCAACCATCGTGTGAGTTGTTACGTCACGGGCCGGGGGCGTGGGGGGACGTGTTTACCAAACATCTGGTGCGCGCGACACGTCACGGCGGAGGGGGATCCGGCGGTCACTGCCGGAGGAGGTTGTGTCCGCCCGTGGCGGGCAGAGCGTGAGGCGCGGAATCTCCTGCGCGGAGGCGTCGCGTTCGCTCCTGCCACGTGGCCTGCCTAGCGCTCTTGCGTCTCTCCGTGTGTGAAGATCATAGCCTGGTGCTGAGTTCGGTTTGAGGGCGCTCGGCCCCGCTAGCAGTGGCCCGTGGCCAGCTTCCCTGATGGAGACGGTGATCTGGTCAGATCTCAAAGCCATGGACGGGAGGTCGCTCAGGAACACCGCGAGTTGTCGCCTTGAGCTGTCAGCTACACGGGAGATGACAGTGGAGCAACGGGATCGTTGAATCCGTCCGTGCGGAGCTTTGAGTTTCGCCAACCTCGTGTGCGTCGCGCGTTTTCCCCCAGGTTATCCGGCTCCCTCCGACACGCTAATCCAAGCTCTCATGATTTTAATGAAATTGGCCGAACGTCCGAATGCCGCAGCACCCCCCATTCTCCAGCGCTGAATAAGTAAACACCCTGACATTTTGAGAATCGGTGTCTTAAGACGGACGCACGGAATGTCGTGGCAGGATAAGAGCGAAAGAGGTGGGCGAGTGCTGTCGATGTGATTGGGGCAGCATGGAGGGGCCGGGGGGCGGTTGCCGACACGGGCATTGGAGTCGTCTTCACGAGTCCGGCAACCAAAGACTGGCAGTGGTGCACAATGCCACGCGTTCGTCGATCACTACACCGCGTGGCCTTCACAGGGGAAAACATTAATACATAGAAGGGCGATTAGCCGAAACGTCATCCGTGATAAATATACGCTCCGTTTAAGGCGCACACGCCGTGTTATTGACGGACGTGTGAGAATGTTTATGACCTATTAAGTCGCCATTCCTGCGTGAATAAGGTGCTCGCTAACGGCACTTTCACGAGAATTCCGCATGCCGATGAGGTGAGGGAGAGGGAGGGGAGGGGTGAGGTGTCTCTGAGTGTGCGCGTGATGCGGCCACTCACGCCACCTTTGAGCTCTCCACCTGAAACTAAAACTACGAACGAATTTTATTTTATCAGGTGAGGCCCCAATTACCTATGCAGCTCTGTTTTCAAATCCGATCTAGCGACCACAAATGCTAGCTCAACAAATTGGCTTATCGTGCGGAAATGTATAGCAGCCAAACATTTCTAAATGTGGAGTGGAAAATCAGGAGAACTTGGATAAAAACATGCACTGCGACCACGGGGAGAATACGCAAACTCCAAATATATAGCAGGCGTCAAGGTCGGGATCGAACTCACGGCCTCATGTATACCAGGTGAGAGAGTTAACATCTCCTAGCCACCGTGGTGCCGTAATGAGCAATGGTCAGATTCTGTGTAAGTTGGAGGCTGCTCCTGTCGCTCCTGCTGCGTGTCTCAACTTTGCAGCAGCAGCAGCGAGCAGTGACGGGTTGTGGCGCAGTGCCAGGCGCGGTGGCACAGGCGTTCGGCGGCGAAGACATGAAACGGCCGTGGCCGTGATGACACGGGGAGCTGAGTCATTAGCGTCATCGTGATTATTCCTGTCACCGGGGTCGCCCGGGCTAAACTGCCACCGCCCTCTGTGGCCCCACTACGGAGCCCGCACCACCGCTGCGCCTGCACCCCCCCCCCCCCCGCTGTTTAGCATTCCCAGGACGGTCGGCACGGCACGGCCCGTCCCGTACCGGCCGCCCTCTCCGGCGCGGCCCGCTTCGTAAATCTCTGATTAACGCGTTACGGGGGAGGGGGGGCCCTAATGACGCATTCATATTTCACGAGGCGCCTCCCGCCGAACGTCGCCGCGCGCCGGCAATTAACGCGCAGCCGTCGCGAGCGTCGGGGCGAGCGCGGTGGGGGGGGGGGGGCGATAGAGGGGGGGCGAGCGCGGTGGGGGGGGGGGGCGGAGGGGGGGGCGAGCGAGGGCCCAGAGTGGGGGGTCGCGTGGGCCGCGGTCGCGCGCGCGGGTGGCGAGTGCCCCCCCCCCCCGTCCCCCCCACCCCCCTCCCTTTCTCCTAAGTCGCGGGCGGGAAGAGAATTCTCGCGCGCGAAATGAAGGAATATGGCAAACGGATTCGAGAGGGGAAAAAAATGTGTAGTTATTGTCTTTTAGTAATTGCGTCAATTAGCGGCACACGGATTCAAATTCCCCTCCCCCAAATTAATTGGGCCTGAGCGGCGCGGAATGAGAGAGCGACATGAAGCTGAGTGTAGCTGTGTGGAGTAGCTGTAGCTGAGGGGACACGGGGAGGCTGAGTGTAGCTGTGTGGAGTAGCTGTAGCTGAGGGGACACGGGGAGGCTGAGTGTAGCTGTGTGGAGTAGCTGTAGCTGAGGGGACACGGGGAGGCTGAGTGTAGCTGTGTGGAGTAGCTGTAGCTGAGGGGACACGGGGAGGCTGAGTGTAGCTGTGTGGAGGAGCTGTAGCTGAGGGGACACGGGGAGGCTGAGTGTAGCTGTGTGGAGTAGCTGTAGCTGAGGGGACACGGGGAGGCTGAGTGTAGCTGTGTGGAGTAGCTGTAGCTGAGGGGACACGGGGAGGCTGAGTGTAGCTGTGTGGAGGAGCTGTAGCTGAGGGGACACGGGGAGGCTGAGTGTAGCTGTGTGGAGGATTACAATATCAATCCTTAAATCCCCATGGCACATCAAAAGGGACACGTGGTCACGTGACTTAGGGCAATGGAAGCATGAGACACGGATGGACAGTGGCGACCGCCCGCCCTCCCGTAGCCGTTCACGACATCCAGATTATTGCTCCGTCTTTTGGAAGGTGCGTGCTCCGAAGAGACACATCTCATGAAATTTTGATGAAGCTTTTCTCGAGGGGGGGGGGGGGGTGTGGATGGGCTTCATAAATAATAATTATTATAAATGGGCACTTCAGGCAGATCGCACGGATGAACGATCCTTCGCTCGCTCTTCAGCGTCACGTTTGGTGTGCGGACGACCCTCGTCGCGAATCTACGACTCGGGAGGAAAATCGCTCCGGTGGCTCCCGCGAGTGCCTCCGCTGTTGGTGGGGCGGCGCGCGCGTCAAAGATCCCCGCCGTGCAGCCTCGAACAGAGGTGTCGGGACGAGTGCTGGTCAGCGAGCACCCCCTTAAGGTCGGCACGGCACACGACGGGGTGGAGGCTGGACAGCACCACGCCCGTCGAGACCCCAGTCGCGATATTTACACACCACCGTACAGAGTTCTTCATTTGAGGCTGAAACGACCTAGAAGAGTGCCTAGGACCGGTTCAGATAAATCGTCACTGGTGATCGCCCTTGAAGCGAGAATCGAACTCGGGTCGCCGGGTTCGTAGCGCAGCGTGCTATGAAGATGGACCACTGCCCGGAACGTGGCCTCTTTATTATTATTTTTACGTAGGCTACGAAGTGTTATTGACGAACGCGTTCAGATTCTCAGTCGATTCATTGCTATCGACCCTTCAGCTCGAGGTGCTGCTCATCGAATCACGTGCACGATTAACATCGACACTCTCTCAGATCTGTGCGTGGTGTGCGACTGGACTGGGAACGGAGGCCAGGGAATGGCAGTGCGGCCACCTGATTATTGAATCCATCTCTGTGGAGCTTTCGGTATCGCCCACTCGTGTGCAGGTAATTCTCTCCGGGTTCTTCCCATTTATCATCGCTCACGCACTTTGGCCAAACATCCCAGTGTAGCGGGGTACCCTCCCAGAACGAAGTCTTGAGGCTCCGAATCACTCTCCTGTATAGATTACAATATTACCGGAGGAGCAGTAGCCACATTCGTTAATCGCACTGTGCTATGAGTTCGGCTACCTGAGTTCCATTCCCGCCCACAACTAACATTTAAAAACACTTTACTAGTTTTTATTTTACCGAGGTAAGGCCCACTGAACGATTTATATATCTTTTTCAGAAGCAACTTGGCTGTCACATATTACAGCTCAACAAAGTGGCTTATAACGTGGAAATGTATAGCAGCTAAATACGCTGAACACTCGTTGATTCTAAATATAGAGGGGAAACCGTGGGACCGGGAGAAAAATCCTCGCGATCACGGTGAGAGAGAGCGAGAGAGAGACACGCAAACTCCAAATATACAGCAGGCGTCAGGGTCGGGATCGAACCCACGACATCTTGTATACCAGGCGAGGTAGTTAACAGCTGCGAGTGAGTTCGTAGCCGATCCTAGGGCGGCCACAATGCCACCTAAGCCGCAAAATCGTCCGATCAGCCACTGCCCCACTCCGCCGTGCGTCACAGAAGGGTATATAGTCTGCCAGTCGGGGTGGGTGGGGCGCGATGTTGCCACGTGGGTTATTTATTTTCTTCTTCTCCGAATATAAATATCAAATGATTTGCGAGTACAGCCATCGAACGCGTTCCGGCAAAATTCGCGACGCCTCGCGATCTTTTGCGACGTCCACGGCTGCAGGCGCGTCGTGTGTCCACGTTTCGCTTTCGTCTGTACACCGCCCCCCACAGCACGCGGCCATTTACCACGGGGGCCTGCCGCTGGTCTGGAGCCGCGCAGAATCCGCGGGGCCGCTCCAGGGCCCTGAGCGTGGCCCACGCTCGCCACCGCCCCCTCCCCAGCCCCCATCGCTCGTCACGTGAGGGAGGCATCCTTCATCATCCTGTCACGGATTAAAAAGCGGCCCCCGCGTGCTTTGGAACTCCGCGGCTCCGTAGCCCTCACATCCCAACTCCCCCCTCATTACAGCCGCCTCGCTGCGGATTTGGTTTCGATAGGAGAGGGATTATCGAGGAGGGACGCGGGGGGAGCGGCTGAGGTGACGGCAGAAGAGGAGGGACGCCGGGGTGGGGGGAAGGAGCGAGCGGCGGTGCTGAATGATGGATGGGCGGCTGGGGGAGGGAATGGTGGAGGAGACGCGTGGGGGGGGGGTGCGTGGGGGGGGGGGCGCGTGGGGGAGATGCGGGGGGGGGAGCCGTAGGAGAGACGCGTTTGGGGGGGGGTGCGCCGGGGAGACGTGTAGGAGGGGTATGTGGGGGGTAGCGGGGGGGGGGGGCGAATGGGGGGGAAGGCGCGTAGGGGGCTAAGGCGAGCAGGTGTTTCGCAGCAGGGGGTGGACGCCAATCGGAGGTGGAGTCGCAGCATAAATCACAAAATCCTCCGTCTCCACCCACCACGTAACACATCCTGAGCGCACGCACACACATCTGTAAATGCAAAGACAAAGATCCCCCGGATAGTTTGTAACAGACTGTTGGGGAAAGTGCTGTTAGCGAACACCTATGAAGGCCGGCACGGCGCTCGAGGGGGTGGGTGGTCGGCACCAGAGGTGGGACAAAGTCATTGTTATGCAAGTCCAAGTCGAGTCGCAAGTCATCAAATTCATGACTCGAGTCTGACTCGAGTCCAAGTCACATGACTCGAGTCCACATCTCATAGGTGGGACAAAGTCATTGTTATGCAAGTCCAAGTCGAGTCGCAAGTCATCAAATTCATGACTCGAGTCTGACTCGAGTCCAAGTCACATGACTCGAGTCCACACCTCTGGTCGGCACCATCACGCCTGGCCGCCTTTGTTTCACTTGTGGCGATGTTTACACAGCGCCACCGCTGCGCCACCGGTACCCCGTGAACATTCACACACAATCGCATCCGCGCAGCGGTGACGCTGTGCGCAGCTGGGGTATATGGATCTCTATGTCAGTGGATGGGTCTCTATGTCTATGGGTCTCTGAGGCTGTGTGCGTCTATGCATCTCCGGAGTCTTTGGGTCTGTGTCTGAGTCTATGGATCTATGGTGTGAGCCAGTACAGTACAACACGGTATGGCTTTACGCGGCACGAAAGAGTAACCGCATCTCAAGAGCGCTGTGCAGAAACATTGGGCGTACAGCAGAGTTTTTATTTTGTTGAGAGACAGGCAGTCAGAGGCAGAGGAAACATCTTAGGCCTGGATTTTAACAGAGACTGCATGGGAATACCAAGAGGTATTCAAAGCCTGGCGCCACGAGGTGGCCAGGATATCGCGGTAGCATAGCAATGTGATTGTTGCATCTATCTGTGCAGAGCTTTTTTCAGTTGTCACTCCCCTCCGTATACGCGCTGGGTTTTCTCCGATCTCAAGCACCCCCTCCCCCTTCCTGCGAATCCACTCTCTGAGCCACTCGCAGAATCCAAACATCCCAGATATGGCAGCCACAATCCTGAAACCTCGCCACCCTGAAGCCTTTTTAGGCTTTTACATTGGTGGGAAAATCACCGCCAGGCCCCGCGCCCGAGAAACAACACCACGGCGAAATTCGCGACGGCGCTCGTGATTTTGCTACGGAGAGGCAGCAAGGGGCCGGCCGCTCTCGGGGGGGACGGGGGGCGCAAAGGCAGCGGAGGTGGAGGCACCACCCGAGCGGATTCTTGATGGAACGAGACGGCGGCGGTGGCAGCGGTGGGCAGATCGCGATGCATTAAGCAGCGCCGCTGCAGTTGAGCACGGCGCGGGGAGCCAGGGATGGGGATTTCAAGTGAGCGGAGGGGTGGTGGTGGGGGTGTGTGGGCGAGGTCAAACGGTGGCTCCGTGCTGCTCACTTAAGACGGATTGATTCCCATGTCCGCGTGTCTGCCACATCGTTTATTTAAGCCGACGTCGCGGGCACGGTGCCGCTAGTGGCGAGCCCGCCCGACAGCCCGCGCGGCCCTCCCCACGCCGATCGTTTGGTTCGTTAGCCGGGACAGCCAACAGTCAGCAACAGCCGGTACAGGCAGTCACTTTTGAAGGTGTGATAGATAATACTTTACTATGTACGCTTCCTGGATTGAGACAGGATGTTTTATGAGCTTTGGAGAGGGAAAAAATTGACGTTGGGAGGGAGCCGAGCAGTGGGGATGAATAAAAATAAGAATCTTAGACTGGAGGAGCAGGAATCTGATGAGCTTTGAAGCTCTTTATACACAGATGTCCAGCAGGGGCGGGTCAGAGTTACAACAACAGACGGTACAAAAAAACACACGACGTGAGAGAAAAATAGAGAAAATGGTAAGAAAGTCACGAAATATTAATACGTTAAATAAATAAAGTTTATAAGTTACATTTTTCAACACTGAAGGCAAGCTTGGGGCAAGGCAACAAACCGACAACAGCAGTCCCAGACCACAGCAAAACAAACAACAACACAGTCCCTCAATAAAATTGCACGTAGAAAATGTTAACTCTTGATCAGGATCAAATAATGAAGGAGACAGGTGTTGGGTGGGACCTGCTGCAGTGTGGCGAGTGGGCGAGCGAGTGGGGTGGAGTTGTTGCCGTCTGCGGTGTCGGTGGTTGAGACGACACAGTCGGTGTCTGGAGGAATTAATGAGTCAAGTGGACGGGAAAAGGTAGCCATGGGAGAGGGATATCTGCTGTCGTCTCGCTCGGCTGCCAGCTGGGTTTTTATCTGTCGAGCATGCGTCTCCTGCCTCGGAAAAGGAAAGACATTTAAAAAATAATTTGTGCCTACAGAAAGGTGGTTGGAGCGGTGGCGCATTGGTTAACGCACCGTCGGCCATCGACATGGTCACGAGTGTCCTCCAGCAATGTCCCCCCCCCTAATCTCTCTTCGCTGACCAGCGTGGTGAAGTATGGTCAAACGACGCCCCATGACACCAACTCGGCGTGGGGAATGCCTTCATCCCAGAGTGGATGGGGAAATCCGGGCACCAGCCTTGCCCTCGATCGAGGTCTTCGCACCTGATTGGCTCACGAGTGACGACGTCACATTTACCTCTCTATTTAAGAGCGCAACAGGAGGAGGATCTCTCCACAGCTCCGTGGCGGTTGCCTGGTGATGCTGGTTGTTGTCATTACCGGCGAAACGTCACGGTACTCAAATTGAAAATGTTGTGGTTTTACTCTCCAACACAGCGGTGTGCTAAACTAGTAACGAATTGGCATGTTTTGTTTACATGACAGACCTTACTAATTGGCTGTATCGGGTGGGGGCGGCTTTAACGACACATTTATGTTTACGCGATTTAACCCTAAAAAAACTCTTATGGGCGCGTCTGTCTTTGGCAGTTCATGCGAGGAGTGGTCCCACTCTCTGAGGCCCTGTCAAGATCAAAGGAAAGGAGGCTTGGAGGTGTTGTGAAGTTTGCAGTGTACGGGGGGGGGGCAAAGGGGGGAAAAGTAGAACACAGCCCTTTAAAGATTATCTGCCCAAGAGGTCCGTGTGGGATTAGCCCCGGGTCCCTGTGCATTTTAACGCCATTGATTTTCACGTCGAGATGTGGGTGGGGAGAGACCGGTGCGTGCCGCGTTCGTGTATGCGCACACACGCACGCACACAAAGACAAAGACCCCCCGTGTAGCCTGAACAGACTATTGGAGCAAGTGCTGTTAGCGAGTACCTATGAGGCCGACACGACACACGAGGGGGTGGGTGGCCAACACCACGACCGGCCACCTTTGTCTTCCCAGTGTTGATGTTTACACACCACGCCAGGTACTCATTTGAGGCTGAGTCGACCTAGAGGAGGCCCATGACCGGTTCAGATAGTCATTGGTGTTGGCCGTAAGCGGGAATCGAACTCGGGTCGCCGGGTTGGTTAACGCAAAGCACGTTAACCGCTACACTACCGCTCCCCACATGCACACGCCAACATACACACATACACACACCCCCTGCGCACCGGCACACGTGTGGAATATACACACACACCCGCACTCGTGCGGCGGTGCGCGTCTCGCCGTGCGCCGTCGCATAGAAATTGAATATAATTTAAATTGACTTGATAAAAGGCGCGGAGCAGGGAGGCGATGTTATTAAAGTGAGGGCGTGCGGATCACGACCCCGGGCGTCCTCTCCGGGTTAGCGATGGCAGCACCACCGCCACCGCGCCGTGAATTGCTAATGCGCCCCGTGCGTTGGAGGCCATCGGATAACCCGGGGGTGGACACCCCCCAAGTCGAATCAAACCGCCCGCCACTCTCCTAGCCCTGTTCTCAGATCTTGACGATTGTCTGAACTGGTCCTGGGCCTCCCCGTAGGTTGACGCAGCATTAAACGAGCACCCGTCACGGTGTGTAACAATAATCACCGAGCAGACAAATGAGAGTCAGAATGTTTACTTGGACTGCAGGGGTATTCCGATGAGCTTTGAGGCTCGTTTTTGCTGATGTCCAGCAGGGGCGGGTAAGAGCGTTACAACAACAAACAGCAGAAAAACACGATAGTCGTGCAAAAGCATAAGAAAGGTAAACAGTCTGCCTCAGCAGCAGACCATGCTTTCCCACCTGATGACGGACGCTTGTGTTGCGCCCGAAACGTCGTCATTTATTTTATTTTATACCTACGTGACTTTACCGAAAGAACCAAAGAGTATGGATTCCTGCAGTCACGAAAGCTTCAAATCAAGATTAAATCACCCAAAACATCATGGAATATCCTTTGCCAGTACCAAAATACAAACAAACAAAAACACTAAACCATCCCCATCATACCGGGCATGGCCCACTGAGGTATTGACTTATTTTTCAGAAGCGATCTGGCCACAAATGATAGCTCCATAAAGTGGCCCACCATTTGGATATTTATAGCACCAAATTTATCGAAATAATCCGAATGAATGTTTCTAAATGTGGAGGACCCGGAGAAAAAATCCACACGACCACAGGGAGAACATGCAAACTCCAAATATACAGGCATCAGGGTCGGGATTGACTTCCTGCACACCAGGCGAGGTGCCGGCCACTCACCCACCCACACGTGCGCCATGTCGGCCTTCATGTAGGTGCTGCTCGCTGAGAACACTTTCCCCAATAATCTGTTCTCTCGTCTTATTGGGCGCGATGACAGCAGTGATGGCTTTTGGGAACTCGATGTCAATGTGGAGGTCTGCCAGCCACGACGAGAGGGCTTCAGCAGAGAGAGAGACTGAGGGTTCGTGTAGTTTTGCTGTTCATCCTCGTACTCCGTTGAAGAAGCGCAGGCCACATAGTTTGCGATACGGTGCATTGCTTTGGGTTGCATGGCCACAATCGCACGACTGTGGCTTGTCTTTAATGCATATGTATGTAACTTTATGGGACTCCATGTATGATTCTCTGTGTGCATCTACGTATGTCTACGTGTCTCTATGGGTTTCCTCTTTGGTTCATAATTTGGGTTGCATGGCCACGTTCACATTACTGCGGCTTGTCTTTGAATTATCCATTCATCGAGGAGATGTGCGCATCGGCTTGGAGAAGGGATGTCAAAGGCATGAAGTTGCGACGATTTTTGGGTTTCACCAGCAGTGCAGCTCCACTCCCTCCGACCTCATGGAGCCCCGTGCAGTTTAATTACCTGCACACGAGGTAGCCATGCCACTGCCACGCATTACGGATGCACGAAATGTAGATATGCATGGTCATTATATAATTGTTTTACTATTTTTATATTACCAGGTAAGGCCTATTGAGCTATATCCAGTGAGGGGGAAAAGTATTTGATCCCCTGATGATTTTGTACGTTTGCCCACTGACAAAGAAATGATCAGTCTATAATTTTAATGGTAGGTTTATTTGAACAGTGAGAGACAGAATAACAACAACAAAATCCATAAAACGCATGTGAAAAATGTTATTAATTGATTTGCATTTTAATGAGGGAAATAAGTATTTGACCCCTCTGCAAAACATGACTTGGTACTTGGTGGCAAACCCCTTGTTGGCAATCACAGAGGTCAGGCGTTTCTTATAGTTGGTCACCAGGTTTGCACACATCTCAGGAGGGATTTTGAATCACTCCTCTTTGCAGATCTTCTCCAAGTCATTAAGGTTTCGAGGCTGACGTTAGGCAACTCGAACCTTCAGTTCTCTCCACAGATTTTCTATGGGATTAAGGTCTGGAGACTGGCTAGGCCCCTCCAGGACCTTAATGTGCTTCTTCTTGAGCCACTCCTTTGTTGCCTTGGCCATGTGTTTTGGGTCATTGTCATGCTGGAATACCCATCCATGACCCATTTTCAATGCCCTGGCTGAGGGAAGGAGGTTCTCACCCAAGATTTGACGGTACATGGCCCCGTTCATCGTCCCTTTGATGTGGTGAAGTTGTCCTGTCCCCTTAGCAGAAAAACACTCCCAAAGCATAATGTTTCCACCTCCATGTTTGACGGTGGGGATGGTGTTCTTGGGGTCATAGGCAGCATTCCTCCTCCTCCTCCAAACACGGCGAGTTGAGTTGATGCCAAAGAGCTCCATTTTGGTCTCATCTGACCACAACACTTTCACCCAGTTGTCCTCTGAATCATTCAGATGTTCATTAGCAAACTTCAGACGGGCATGTATATATGTGATTTCTTGAGCAGGGGGACCTTGCGGGCGCTGCAGGATTTCATTCCTTCATGGCATAGTGTGTTACCAACTGTTTTCTTGGTGACTATGGTCCCAGCTGCCTTGAGATCATTGACAAGATCCTCCCGTGTAGTTCTGGGCTGATTCCTCAACGTTATCATGATCATTGCAACTCCACGAGGTGAGATCTTACATGGGACTCCAGGCCGAGGGAGATTGACAGTTTTTTTGTGTTTCTTCCATTTGCGAATAATCGCACCAACTGTTGTCACCTTCTCACCAAGCTGCTTGGCGATGGTCTTGTAGCCCATTCCAGCCTTGTGGAGGTTTACAATCTTGTCCCTGACATCCTTGGAGAGTTCTTTGGTCTTGGCCATGGTGGAGAGTTTGGAATCTGATTGATTGATTGCTTCTGTGAACAGGTGTCTTTTATACAGGTAACAAGCTGAGATTAGGAGCACTCCCTTTAAGAGTGTGCTCCTAATCTCAGCTCGTTACCTGTATAAAAGACACCTGGGAGCCAGAAATCTTTCTGATTGAGATGGGGTCAAATACTTATTTCCCTCACTAAAATTCCAATAAATTTATAACATTTTTGACATGCGTTTTCTGGATTTTGTTGTTGTTATTCTGTCTCTCACTGTTCAAATAACCCTACCATTAGATTGATCATTTCTTTGTCAGTGGGCAAACGTACAAAATCAGCAGGGGATCAAATACTTTTTTCCCTCACTGTAGCTCTTCTTTCAGAAGCGACCTGATCACAATCGATAGCCCAACGAAGTGGCTTATCATGTGGACATTTATAGCAGCCAAACACTCTTAATCACACGTTTCTAAATGTGGAGGGAAACCGGAGGACCCGGAGAAAAAAATCCATGCGACCATGAGGAGAACATGAAACTCCAAATACCCAGCAGGCGTCAGGGTCAGGATAAAACCCAACGACCTCCTGCATACGAGGCAAGGTAGTTAGCGTCTCGCCATCGCGGCGCCCATCAGCATCAGGAGTCATGAACAGTCCACCGCTGGATGAAGGTCTCCCTCCTAAGTCGTCGCAATCTCACACGATCCTGCGATGCAGTAGTCCACCCAGGATCTGCGACGCGAGACGATTTCGTCGTTCCAGCTCCCCCGGTGGAAGCACTCTCAGGTGGAATTCCAATCCCAACAACTTTCTAGCAGCGCAATATCGAGCGAAGATGGCAGCGACGATGGCGACGAGACGACAGCGACGATGGCGATGACGAGATGGTGACGACGACTATCTTGAGCAGCACGACAGGGATCCCACTACCAGCAACAGCCACGAGGTCCCGCACAGGGGCCCCTCTTACACTCCCAGCGTCACCTTGCTGCGCCCCGAAGACGCCCCCTTTCTGGAACCTACTAGCGGTTTCCCGGGGCTTCCCGATGGGCCCCCCTCTTTGACCTTTCCCCTAGATGTCCCCCTCTCGTATATATCGTGGCCTGCTGCCATACACCGCAGCCAGCGCTATGCCACTACATAGATAAGAGTTGACACGCGTCTTAAATTGAGCAAGGTTATGATGACAAGAGCTTGGGGAACAGGGGTGATGATGATGGGGGGAGGAGGTGATTCCAAAGTGAAGTTGAGCGAGGGAAGATGCAGAGAGAGAAGGGAGATTGCCTGCAGTGTGGTGAGTGCGTGAGTGGGTGGGTTGTTGTGAGATGCAGTGTGGTGAGTGGGTGGGTGAGTGGGTTGTTGTGAGATGCAGTGTGGTGAGTGGGTGGGTGAGTGGGTGGGTTGTTGTGAGATGCAGTGTGGTGAGTGGGTGGGTGAGTGGGTGGGTTGTTGTGAGCTGCAGTATGGTGAGTGCGTGATTGGGTGGGTTGTTGTGACCTGCAGTGTGGTGAGTGGGTGAGTGAGTGGGTGGGTTGTTGTGAGCTGCGGTGTGGTGGGTGAGTGGGTGGGTTGTTGCGCCAAAACAGTGTCTGGTAGATCCGAGTCTTCAACATGGGGTAGAGGAATCGATGAGTGAAGTTTACAGGAACGGTCACCATGGTACGTAGTAGCTATATATGAGTAATAAGGAGGCAACTGACCGACGTTGAGCAAGTGACTAGAGTGAAATAATGAGTGCTGGATCACCAGAGTGTTTGTGTGTGTATGTGTGCAAGTGAGGAGTAGTAGCACAGTGGTTGGCACATTGAGCTCTGAACCCGTTCGCCTAAGTTAGATTGCCAGCCATGGCTAATATCGTTGACGATTCGGTCCCCGGCCTCCCCTAGGTCGACTCAGCCTCAAATCAGTTCCCAGTGCAGCGTGTCAACATCACTGGGGAGTGAAAGGCTGTCGGGCTTTGTGCTGGCCACACTCCACCGGAGTGGCGCGTCGTGCCGGCCTTCATAGGCGCCCGCTAACAGCACTTGCCCCAACAAATCTGTTAAAGGTTATCCGGGGAGTCTTTGTCTTTGTGCGCGAGAGAGAGGTAGAGAGAGGGTGGGATGGCGGCGTAGGGTGAGCACATGAACTATCGTTCTCTTTGGGAAGGGTCACACAGTGGCCAGTGTCATCCATCGCCCCTTTGCACCCCAGAGGCTCCCTCATCGTCGCTCACAACAGAGGGAATCTTTCGTCGCCCGCGCGGTGGTGCGTGGGGAGCAGGGGGGGGGGGGAAAGGGGACACGGTGGGTGGGGGGGCGGCGGTCTGTGCGGTGATCATGACTCCTGCGGGAAACCCAGCCGCTGCCATGAGGACAGACGCTTCTCATATCTCCAATGACCACACCAAAACAATCAAGCGTCGCGTAAAATTTGCTCCCGCACTCAAGTTGGATAAAATTCCGGCTGAGAATAATTAAAAATATCGCTTTCATTGCCGTGCAGCGAGCGTCAAACCGTCACCACTGGCTACTGTCGCTATTTTAGCCCGTAAATTGAAATTCTAAACTCTGCAGCAAATAGTGCATTACACCGCAGTCAGAGAACGGCCCCAGAACGTGACATCGCAGAGCACCTGCACCCAACCCTTTTGGTTTTGCTGGGCCCTCTTGCACTCTTCTTCGATATCTGTGGGAAAAAAAGAGCGTCACAGCTCATCGGATTTCTCCAGTGTAAGTGAATTTTCAGATTCCGAGACTGAAATACGTATGGAGCTTGCTTGCACCTGCGCATAATCTATTTTCCGGTTCATCTTGCTCTCTCGAACTGGTGTTGTCGACGCGCGTGCGGTGCATTTCGTTTACGGTCGTCGAACGCCTCGTTTGTTAGTTCTCGCAATATTCCTTCAGGGCCCGTGTACTCGCCGCTCTCTGGAACGTTGAGGTGTTTTGTCTACGCACCGCGAATCTCCCCCTTGGAAAATAGCCAGGCATCTGGCTTAACGGCACCGTGCGTATAACAACAAAAAATCGAAGAAACTTAAAGTCACTTTAGTTGACCTATTCTCCCCACACTCGGGAGGGGGGGGGGTCCAACATCTCCCAAAACCCGAGGATGATTGTTCATCGCTTGCCAATTGAGAAGGGTAATGTTTTCGAGGATCGAAGCTGTAATTCATAACAAATTAAGCGGGGAACCCAAATTAAACGCGATGGTGTTTTTTTTTATATATTGGTCCGCTGAGCTGAGACCATCAATTCTGTACACTTGAGATGCCGGTTTAATCACGGACGGCCAAAACCTGGATTGAATCCCAGAACCTCAGCGGTGCTGGCTCCCTGTGCCTGACCTCTGAGCCACCCGGTCGCCTCCGCCCGGGAAAGTTTTAATCTTGCGCTTGGATTGTTTCCCCTTCCCCTGTCCGCTGCACTATGCCATTTGTGAGCCACGATAGTTCATGTGAGAACTCTCAGCATAATCATCATCATCACGAACAACGGTCTCGTGTACGTACGTCGACGTTCTTTCGTGCCGTACGCAGCTAACTGGGGCTAAGGACAACAAACTCGTTCCTCGCAGTGCGTTTCACGGAGTTGAAAGCGTCCCAAGAGGCAGCGCGAGAGTGATCCAGCGCAGCGTCGTTTATCCAAACGTCGCGTATGCGCCCCGACCCCGACACCCAGCGGTATTTGCCCGATGGTGCGACTGCCACGTGCTTTGGGCGCTCACGAGCTCTGCGCTTCTTGCGCACAGTCGCGAGATTTGTTCGCTCTCGCTCGCCCGCCCGCCTGCCCTTGTGTATAATGGCCGACTTCCGCTATTCGTGTCCCAGTGACCTGATTTTATTTCGCTTCCACGTGCTCGGGAGCTTCTTCAGCCATGTAGAGTGAAACGTCGGGACATCGTGGTGCCAAAACGTATCGGAGAGATGAGTTTTGTCTGGAGTTGGCTCCACGCGATGGGACGGACGGACGGCTACCCCGTGCCAGGGGACGCGTTGTCATTTGGAGGCCGCTCCTCGCTGGGCAGAGGATGATTAATGCCGCCCTGCGAATCGCTCTCCTCCGGCTGCATCCGTGTTTTATATATATGGAGAGCGAGAGAGAGCCACAGGATTGCGCGCCTGCCTTGTACATCACACGCTTGACCCCATCCGCCGCTCCGGGTCGCCTGCACTCACGTGACCCTGGGCCACTTGAGGCTGCGATATCGGCGAGAGCCACGTGGGAAGTTAGCCACCACCACCACTGTCGTCACAATCATTATGATGGTTATCGCCGTTATAATTATTGCCATCGTTACCACTTATTGCCGCGATCATTCTCATGGGGATTCCTATCCATGTCACCGTCGTCATTGTCAGCGTCGTCGTCATAATTATCATCAATATCCGTCATCACCAGAACGAATATCATGGTCATCACCTTCGCATAATCACCATCACCCATCACCCATTGCCGTTGCTTTCAACATCGCCATCACGATCGTTATCATTTTCACCCCTTGTCACCATCGCCATCACCATCACCAGCACCACCACCATACTTGTGACGCGCACACGTCTGGGGTGTTGTACACACAGGCGTGTTGCTGTGACAACCACCAACGCCCCCTCCTAAACCAACCCATCACCATCCCCTCACCACCCTCTCACCAAGCTCCTGATCACTCCCTCACCACCCCATCCAACACGTCGCCACCGCCCACTCGACAGCCGCTGCCAAATGAGAAAACCTCGCGCGCGGTTTGATCACGCGCGCATTGATTCACGCGGCACCACCCGCGTGTTGACAAAACCATAATCCATTCAACACGCGCCCCCGGGGCCACAGATCAGGTCGGAGAGCAGGCCGGAGATCAGGCTGGTGAGTAGGTCGGAGAGCAGGCCGGTGAGCAGGCCACAGATCAGGCTCCGATTGCAAATTGACTGAAGCTATTCTGGTATTATAGTTATCTTTTAATTAATTTATTTTCTTAAACACCCCCCCCCTCTTTTTATTTACATTTGCCGGATTGCTTTCATTAGTCATCGGGAGATTAATGCCAATTCCGGTACACTCGAGACTTCCCGGGACATTCCAGGAGGGGTTTGGCAATCCAAGATCAGGCCGCCAAAGCAGGCCGGGAATGGGGCCGGGATTCAGGCCAGCGAGGCCTCGGCCGGGTGTGTGCGGGGCCCAGCCGTCACCCCGTGACTTGCGTGGTGTTCCCTCCCGTGATTATTACCGCGCTTGGTTTGTGTGTTGTATTGCTTATCGTTGTAACGTGCTTGCCCTGCACCTACTGGACATCTGTGAAAAAAGAGCTTCATAGCTCATCGGATTACTCCAGTTTAAACGATTATGATTATTCGGGAAAGCCTCACTAAGTCTCAACGCACATCAGTAGAGGGTGGAGGGGGCGATGTGTAATCCTGATTCAGTAATTTGCAGGTCATTTGC
Source organism: Lampetra planeri (assembly GCF_965212315.1). Taxonomy (NCBI): domain Eukaryota; kingdom Metazoa; phylum Chordata; class Hyperoartia; order Petromyzontiformes; family Petromyzontidae; genus Lampetra; species Lampetra planeri. The sequence goes on from NC_136140.1 coordinate 11,715,906, forward strand.
CAAGCATTCGGGTGTTATTTTGTGCCAATGACAGTTACATTGTGAAGGGGGTTTATTTGTAATCTATGGGAGAAACCCCCACGCAGAACAGAGAGTGAATATACAATCTCCGCATAGCAAGGCGCCCGAGTCGGTAATCGAGCCGAGGCGCTTCTTGCTGCGAGGCTCGAGTGTTGTGTTTTTATTTGCACCGCCGCCCTCTCGGTCTTAATCCAACCTCTCCGTCCTCCCTCCCACCCCTCTCTCGAGCCCGCTGCTTTATATCGCGCCCGCATTACGGCTCATGCGTCATGAGTGGTGCTCCGTTCCCCACAAACCCTTGGCCGTGGCCTCTCCCTCCTCTCTTTCTCCATCCCCCTTCTCTCTCTCACCCTCTCCCTCACCCTTCTCCATCTCCCTCCCACTTCCCTCTCTCTCCCTCACCCTCTCCCTCACCCCTCTCTCTCCCTCACCCATCTCCCTCCCACTTCTCTCCCTCACCCTTCTCCATCTCCCTCCCACTTCCCTCTCTCTCCCTCACCCTCTCCCTCACCCCTCTCTCTCCCTCACCCATCTCCCTCCCTCACCCATCTCCCTCCCACTTCCCTCTCTCTCCCTCACCCATCTCCCTCCCACTTCTCTCTCTCACCCATCTCCCCCGCAGCCTATTTTCCTCCCTCCCTCTACTGACTTCTCTCGCTCCGTCTTAATTAAATGGATGGAGTGCTGAGACCCTCCTCCCATCTCCCCCTGTCCCCCTCGATGCCCGGCTGCTACTGCTGCTGCTTTATATCTCTCATCTGTCACGGCTCTGCCATGCCGCCAGCACACGGTTACCAAACCAGAGTCCAAAAGACAAAGATTCCCCCCGTATAGCCACACGCACTGTTGAGGTCCAAGTGCTGTTGGGCAACACCCAGTGAAGGCTGGCACGGCCCACCTAATGAGGGGGTGCGGATGTTGCCAGAATCCACGCTCGGCTGCCTTTGTCTCCCCAGAGCGGATGTTTACACACCGCAGCAGGGTTTTCACTTGAGGCTGAGTCGACCTCGGGCAGGCCCAGGACCGGTTCACGCGGATATATGCCGGCCAATGTTAGCCATGGCTACGAATCGGTACATTACACTCGAACCAGCGCTCTAACACAACCACGGCGCTAGCGCTCCCCGCGAACCCCCCCGAGTTCGATACAGGTTACTCGGGACAGGGGGCGGACTGCGTGGTCGGCGTGCGTGCGTCTCGGCCCCCCTTAAGCGTACATGATGAGGCCAGAGAAAACTACTGGGTGGGTGGCACGGCGGAGCGGCTCCAGACGAGCGCCCCGGACGCGTTGGGGAGGAGGCGAGGCGGTGATTGGGGCCGGGGCGCTATTATTCTGCGTCCTCTTCCACGGCGAGCCAAAATTGCATGCCGTGGAATAAGGCGACGCACTTTAAAGGCATCAGGGGCTCGCTAAGATGGCTCCTATCGTTAACACTGACTCCCATCTAACACTGACTCCCATCTCTAACACTGCCCCCATCTCTAACACTGACTCCCATCTCTACACTGACTCCCATCTCTAACACTGACCCCATCTCTAACACTCACCCCCATCTCTATCACTGATTCCCATCTCTAACACTGATCCCCATCTCTATCACTGATCCCCATCTCTAACACTGACCCCCATCTCTAACACTGCCTCCCATCTCTAACACTGACCCCCATCTCTAACACTGATCCCCATCTCTAACACTGACTCCCATCTCTAACACTGCCCCCATCACTAACACTGACCCCCATCTCTAACACTGACTCCCATCTCTAACACTGACTCCCATCTCTATTACTGACCCCCATCTCTAACACTGACTCCCATTTTTAACATTGACCCCCATCTCTAACACTGACTGCCATCTCTAACACTGCCTCCCATCTCTATCACTGACCCCCATCTCTAACACTGACCCCCATCTATAACACTGACTCCCATCTCTAACACTGACTCCCATCTCTATCACTGCCCCCCATCTCTATCACTGACTCTCATCTCTAACACTGACTCCCATCTCTAACACCGACCCCCATCTCTAACACTGACCCCCATCTCTAACACTGACCCCATCTCTATCACTGACCCCCATCTCTAACACTGACCCCCATCTCTAACACTGACCCCCATCTCTAACACTGACCCCCATCTCTAACACTGACCCCCATCTCTAACACTGACCCCCATCTCTAACACTGACCCCCATCTCTAACACTGACCCCCATCTCTAACACTGACCCCCATCTCTAACACTGTCTCCCATCTCTCACAGACCCCCATCTCTAACACCGACTCCCATCTCTAACACCGACCCCCATCTCTAACACTGACCCCCATCTCTATCACTGATCCCATCTCTAACACTGACCCCCATCTCTAACACTGACTCCCATCTCTAACACTGACTCCCATCTCTAACACTGACCCCCATCTCTAACACTGACTCCCATCTCTAACACTGACCCCCATCTCTAACACTGACTCCCATCTCTATTACTGACCCCCATCTCTAACACTGACTCCCATCTCTAACATGACCCCCATCTCTTACACTGACTCCCATCTCTAACACTGCCTCCCATCTCTATCATTGACCCCCATCTCTAACACTGATCCCATCTCATCTCTATCACTGACCCCCATCTCTATCACTGACCCCCATCTCTATCACCGGACTCCCATCTCTAACACTGACCCCCATCTCTAACACTGACCCCCATCTCTAACACTGACTCCCATCTCTATCACTGACCCCCATCTCTATCACCGGACTCCCATCTCTAACACTGACCCCCATCTCTAACACTGACCCCCATCTCTAACACTGACTCCCATCTCTATCACAGACCCCCATCTCTATCACTTGACTCCCATCTCTAACACTGACTCCCATCTGTAACACTGACTCCCATCTCTATCACTGACTCCCATCTCTATCAATGGCTCTTATCTCGAATTCTGGCTCCGATATTTAACACTGACTGCTACACTCACCCACTCATAAACACACTCACCCACCACTCTGGCCGGTTAACATTGTGGGCTCTTAGGCCCCCATGCCCAGCAATTTTCTTAAAACAAACAATGGAGTGACGAGATCGGGAGCTGGAAGCATTGTTACATCGCACTCACTGTGACAGATGGTGACAGCTTGGGGAGGAGTCATTCATCCAGCAGTGTATTCGTCATGGCTGGTGACGACGATGACGGTGGTGACGGTTATGATGATTGTCCTGCCAATCAGCAGCTAATTCTGCCTGAAGAGCTCTTAGCCTTACCTTGGTCGAATGCGTGGCAAGCGCGAGTTCGACTCTACGGCTGGCATTCAATGGTAATTAGTTATGTCCACCCCTTGGCTATAGCATCACAGCCAAAATGCTTCCGAAATAAATGTAGTCCAACTTGACTTATTCTGGGTCACTGAGAATGAAAACGATGCTTAAAATTGTTGATTGGCTCTAGTTTTCAACATATGCTACTGGGTCAGTATTTTCGACCTTTAACTAGGAAATAGCGGAGGTTAAGTGAGTTATAAAGGGATCTCAATTTAAACCAGAAATTACTAAAATACATCTTTAACTGGATCTATGAATACATCTATGGACAGTATTTGCTTTTTTAGCATAACAATGAATGCTGCAATCTGAACCTGGTATTGCCTCATACATGATATGAATTGCATCACGTTATTCCTAGAAGTCATGGATGATGCTATCATAACTAGGCTTACATCCATCTGCTGAACAAACTGCCCGATATCAGCTCTAGAAAATCATATAGTGTCGTGCTCACTTATTTGTCAGTGTTTGATTTTGCAAAGGGACATATTTCTGTTTAGCCAAAGTGAGCAGAGATGTCTCGTACTTGTGTGAACAAAGCAGATAACTTCTGTGAAGTTTGTGGTGAAGTGACTTTTGCATCACAAAAGCGCAGTATAACCACTATGGTTAAGAATTCCTATCACCTTTATTTTGGCTGCAAAATTGGAGATCAGGACAAGATGTGGGCCCCACACATATGCTGCAACACTTGTGCAACAAATCTTTGCCAGTGGTTGAACAGGAAAAGGAAATCTATGCCTTTTCCAGTGCAAATTATTTGGAGAGAGCCAACAGATCATATCATTGCTACAACGCTGTGGGCTCTCATGAAATTATCTTTTCCGAGACCAAGGTGCTCTGCAAACCTCCTGGCTACCATCAAAGGTTTGTACACGAAGCCATACAAATATACAAACACATACATAATTTCAACCGTGATGATGGGTACAAACTGAGTAATCATTGGAAAGATGTTATTAACCATGCAAAAAAGATTTAACTACACATATTTGGACCATCTTATTTGACAGACAACTATTCTTTAGTTACTGTACAGTTTACTGATAGACAGCCAGTTTTGTTTTATCATGTTTAGCTTCTTTTTTCACACGCTGGTTTCCTGCTTTAAGTTTTACCCACCAAGCAACATAGCAGGAGGCTGTTTCTTCCTGACCTGCCTTTTTTGCTTTTACCATCTACATGGCAGGGGCTCGGTCCCATTAGCGGCAGTTGCACTTTAACAACTCTCGCACCCCCCTTCTCAGCCAGTCTACATATCAAAGGCTCAGTCCTTTGTTATGTAGACTAGCCGTAGTTTCAGCCGCATCAACCTTACCATAATAATAAAAAGGGGGCCTGTCCTGGCTCCTCCCCCCTCAACCAGTATATATACGGGGTGGGATCTTGGAATTTCTCATATACTTGATACAGCAAGCGTACTGTGACGGTTCCACCTGAAGACGGAAACTTGTGTTGCCTCCAAAAAGTCGTTATTTTTATTTTATTTTTATTTTACTTTTATTAATTGTAATTTTTTTACCTACGTGACTTTACTTCTGCATGGCGCCTCCAGTTAGGAAAGGTTTGTCAAAGAAGAAAAAGTGGACTGCATTCTCCAAACATTCCAGCAGCTATATGGCCAGTACCCCACGGAGAAGGACTGCCGGTTCCTGATGCACCAGAATCATTCTCACTTGAGTCGGACGAGGAAGAGAATGAAACTTCTGGTCCTGAACCATCAAGGTCACATGACCCAGATTTTCTCCCATCCTCCTCCTCTGAACCACACCTCATAACACAAGGTGAACTGAAATACCTTGTCAGGGATTTGGAACTACCCAAGAGGAAGGCAGAGCTGTTAGGCTCCAGACTGCAGCAGTGGAATCTCTTGGCAGGTGATGTTGGGTTTCCATGTTTCGTGACCATCAAAAGGATCTTGTCCCATTTTTATTCATGGAAGATGATCTTGTAGCCTGCAACAACGTCGATGGTGTGATGGCAGACCGCAACATCGTTCATGTTCCAGATGAGTGGAGACTTCATTGATTCATCGAAGATGAGCCTTAAAACTGTTTTGCTGCATAATGGAAATGTTTTGCCATCAATTCCAGTTGGTCATGCAATCTATATGAAGGAAACCTATGACAACATGAAACAACTTGTGAGGTGCATAAACTATGACCAAAATGAGTGGCAGCTTTGTGGCGATTTGAAGGTTGTTGCTCTCTTGCCTGGTCTGCAGACTGGATACACAAAGTACTGCTGTTTTTTCTGCGAATGGGATAGTCGTGCGAGAGATTCCTACTACATCAAGATAGATTGGCCACTCTGATAGTCATTGGAGCCTCGGAGGAAACGTTTTCAGCATCCACCACTTGTATCAAGGAAGATTTTGTTACCACCCTTAGACGTCAAGCTGGATCGATGAAGAACTTTGTCAAAGCCATGGACAAAACAAGCATCTTTCAACTACCTCCGTGGAAATTTTCCAAGGTTAAGTGAAGCTAAGATAAAGGAAGGTGTCTTTGTTGGTCCTCAGATTCGTGAACTTCTTTGAGATGATGCATTTGACAGTGCACTGCATGGCAAGGAAAAGACGGCATGGAAAGCCTTCCAGTTAGTGGCAACACATTTTCTCGGAAACAACAAGGTAGATAACTACAGGGAGTTGGTGGGGAACTTCCTCAAGGCATACAAAAGCCTTGGTTGCAACATGTCACAAAAATACATTTTTTGCACTCTCATTTAGATTTTTTCCCCACTGAACTGCAGAGCAGTGATCGACGAGCGTGGCGAGCGATGTCACCAGGACACTGCAACAATGGAGAAACGCTATCAGGGAAAATGGAGCCCATCAATGCTTGCAGACTATTTCTGGATAGTGGCAGGAGATGCTCCATTTAATGAATACAAGAGACAAGCCAAGAAGCGCTGAGTAGACACTGAATAAGGACTAAACTATATACTTATATATACATAATAGTTTTCTTGCCTTTTGTTTCATGATACATTTTATTTATATTAACCTTTTAATGATTTTTTAAGTGTTACATGAACAGGACAGGTGACATGTTATCATGTAAAGCAACCATAAACAAATGAAAAGACCTAGGTTTGCAATTTATGAGTTAAACTCTACTATGTACCATATACATAGACGTAAAATGTGAAAACTGAAATATCTTGGAAAATGTAGCCAATCGGTTGTTTTAATTGTCACATTTTAATTCAGCAAATCAAGATCCATAATAAACAGCACATTTCATCTGAAGCAGATGACGTCTAAAAATTTGTAGACCAGTGTAATGGACAGCACCGTTGCACGTGCCGTAGTCGCGTACGGTCGTTATACTTAGTAGCAACGCAGACGTTCGGAGTTATTAAAACAATGATTCGGAGCGGTGGTTCACGTGCAATCGTTAGAAAACCCCATAGTTAGATTCCTGACCAGGGTTAACGCCAATGGCGAGTGTTGCGTGAACCGGTCCTGCACCCCATCCTCTTTAGCACCAAGCGACACTGACCAGCGCGGTGAAGGGGTTATCCTAGTAGTCGCCGTTGACTAACACGGCTTATGGAGGGGGCCTTCAACCAGCGATGCATTCAACAAAAACTTAACGATTTTTATTTTACCAGGAAAAACCCACTGAGCACTATAGCTCTTTTTCAGAAGCGAGCTGACCACATAATAACTCGACCAAATGGCTTATCGTGTGGCAATTAATAGCAGCCAAATACTGTTAAACGCACAATTCTAAATGTGGAGGGAAAACCGGAAAACCCGGAGAAAAATCCACACAACCACGGGGAGAACATGAAAATTCCAAATATACAGGCATCAGGGTCGGGATTGAAGGCACGACCTCCTGTATACCAGGCTAGGTAGTTAACATCTCCCCACCGTGGCACCCATTGGCATGGGAGGCATGCCTGTGCTTGTCACTATTATGTAAACAGTAAACGTCGAGTGTTAATAACAAGCGCACGTACGTTTTACTCTTGGAACAAGGTCCCCTCTCCACGGCGATGTTTGGTGGCTGGGATAAAATCTATTACTTTCTGCCCGTCTGCAAAAGTGTCAGCAAGTCGTGGGAGCTCCCCAGTGAAAAGTTTGCGAACGTGCAAATTTCTCTGGCTGCTTCCACTACATGGGACACGCAGGGCCCTCGTGTCAGTCCGCTTCTGGACGAGGGCCTTCCCAAGCTGCGCTGCTCGTCGGGGCGATTTTACCGCACTTCACCGAGCTGGTCGGTGCAGGATGATGCAGGTGGGTGGGGGCATAGAAAGTTAAGACAATGGGATTTTGTGTTTCCACGAAGGATGCCACGTTTCTGGGCGGCTCAACCAGGACACGTGGTGATGTGCTCGCCGCCCCTTCCCTCTCTGAGCAACACCCACTTTGCATCGCCACAAAGATAAAGACCTCCGTATAGCCTGAACAGACTGTAGGGGGGAGTTCTGTTAGCGAGCACCTATGAAGGCCGGGGTACACGAGTGGGTGAATGGCCAGCACCACGCCCGACCGCCTTTGTCTCCCCAGTGGTGATGTTGACACTGCACCAGGTACTCATTTGAGGATGAGTCGACCTAGGGGAGGCCCATGACCGGTTCAGATAATCGTCACTGGTGTTGGCCGTGAGTGGGAATCGAACCCGGGTCGCCGGGTTTATCGCGCAACTTGCACCGGCCACGCGGCGAGCGGATTCGCTCTGTCTGAAGCTGGCCCTGCCCACTGCTCATGTAGCCCCTCCTGCCGATCAGGTAGCCACGGCCACTGCTCAGGTAGCCCCCGCCCACTGCCTGGGTAGCTCCGCCCTCTGCATGAATGGATCATGAAAACAGACAATTCATATTTTCTAAAAAGTTTTCTGACACCGAGACGGATTTTGTGCAGTCGGCGTGCAGCCGGCGTGCGAGCGGAGGCATCTCGCGCACTGCAGCAGCCACCACTCCAAGGCTGCCAAACTTCTCCGTGAGACGCGCGGGGAAAGAGAATGCTCGTAGCACAACGTGCCAAGGTCACACGTCAGGTTGTGTTGTTTTCTAATCGGCGGCAGAGTGCATTTAACCAGGGGCTGAGCTCGGGATATTGGTGATCCTAATTAAAAGTGACTCTATTTATTTAAGTGAGGCAGATAGGTCGGGCGCACACACGCGCACACGCACGCGCTCATATCGACGGTAATTTTCAGAAGTGCTGACGCAAGGCGCTTGTCGTGCATGCAGCGTCCCCTCCCTCGTCCGCTCCCTCCACATTCCCCCTCGAGTGCGAGCAAGAGCGACTTCCAATCCAAAGCAGTCTTGGCCATCGCCACCACCTGCGCCAACCCGCAGTGGCCAGTGTGGTGAAGTATGGCCAAAACAAGACGAGCCTGTGTGGTTGTGTGGGACAGAAGGCTTCACTCGACAGTGGGTTGCCGAGTAAAGCCCACTGAGCGATCGGTTCTTTTTCAGAGGCGACCTGGCCCCGCGTGATGATAGCTCATTGCAGTGGCTTACGTCATAATCACACGTGGTAATTTATAAGTGGCGGCCAAATAGTCCAAATGCATTTTTCTAAATGTGGAGAGGGGAGAGAGAGATGGCACGAACTCCAGTAACACAACAGGCATCACCAGGCTCCGGGATCGAACCCACGCCCTCGTGCGTGCTAGGCGAGGGAGATCACATCTCTCCACCGTGCCAAATGGCTGTTTGTAGAACTCTCGGAGCAGAGTCAAAACCGGGTAAGCCACACTCCTCGCTCTGCCGCGGTGGCTCCGCCGGAATAGAATCTTGAGTTTTTGGGGAACGGTGGAAAATTCCTCGCGGCTCGATCGATGGCACGCCGCACATCTCCGGCAGGGCGAGGGAAGAGCGTTACGGCGCCAGTTGGAGGGGGGTGGGGGAGAAGACACAAAGACGGCCTCGCTCGGGGAAGGAAGACGAGCAGCGTCCGCGTCGGATGGCATTCGATCGGCAATGGCTTTTGCGCCCCGTGGTCACGCACCTCTAGCGCAACGCCCCCCCCCCCACCGAACAACCCCCCTCCACCCACCTGGACCATCCCAATTTAAAAAAAATTTACATCGATCGTCAATGGTTTTAAAAAATGTAGTTAACAAGAGCGGGGTTCGATCGAGCATTGAGTTGGGCCGTTAGCCTGATCAGTTTAATGGGCCAAGAAAGGGAGGGAGACAGGATGAGAGATTGTGGCCACCACAGCCACGGCGTCTCTCGCTCCTCTCTTAATTTCACTTTCAAACTGCGCCGAGAGAAGACCGTGGTGCTGCCGAGGGGAACGGGATGTAGGTGTGGCGACGAGGCAACAAGGAGCCGGGATGATGATGGTGACGATGATTGCAAATGTATAAAAGAGTAAAGGCTCACCACGTGTCGTTTTTTTCCCCCTTTACCGTAATTTGGATTTGGAACGTAGCGAGATGTTTATACATATACAAACGAGGAATTGAAAGAATAAGTGTCAACTGGGTAAGACTGCAGTCGTACAAAGCGAGGCACGCGTGCGTGCCCGTGTGCGTGCCCGTGTGCGTGCGTGCGAGTACGTGCACGGGGGAGTGCGAGGGAGTGTGAAATTTATGGCGAGTTAAAGGTGGCATATGCAGCCACTTTCGCAACACCCCCCCCCCCCTGCTCTCCGCGTTATTGAGTGTGGGAAAAATTGGTCTCGAGCTCTCTCTCTCGGTAGACATCGGGGTGACCACCACCGCCTTTGTCTTCTCGTGGGAGGTGGGGAGGTGCACCCCCCCCCCCCATTGGTGTGCGAGCATGAGTGTGGCACAGCTGCCACTGGGGATGCCCCTAAGCTAGACCGCACAGCAGCAGCGATCATCGCCCCCTCCTACTGTGAACATTTATGGCAGGACCATCCCGAATAGCAGTCTTGAGACCCTCCCCTGGAAAAAAGAAGAGGATATTAGCGCCGTGGGGCTGAGTGTGTGTCGTAATAATGATGCCGCACATCTCTTGTGCCAACAAGCACTTGCAGGGCTGCACCTTTGCCTTGTATTAAACCCAGGCAAGCCTCCTTCTGTAGAGTCTCAGAACTCCTTCACAAGGAGGGTGCTGCTACATTGGGATATTTTGACCCATTTCCTTCAATGAGGGAGCCACACGACCCCAGAGCAAACCCACCACGCATACGTGGGGGGCTGACTGCTCACGCCTCTGCACAGTTGGATTCAATACAGTTCTGCCACGTTGACCACTACAAGCCTACGACACCTGGTATTCACCAACCCTACGACACCTGGTATTCACCAAGCCTACGACACCTGGTATTCACCAAGCCTACAACACCTGGTATTCACCACGCCTACAACACCTGGTATTCACCAACCCTACGACACCTGGTATTCACCAACCCTACGACACCTGGTATTCACCAACCCCACGACACCTGGTATTCACCAACCCTACGACACCTGGTATTCACCACGCCTACAACACCTGGTATTCACCAACCCTACGACACCTGGTATTCACCAAGCCTACAACACCTGGTATTCACCAACCCTACGACACCTGGTATTCACCAACCCCACGACACCTGGTATTCACCAAGCCTACAACACCTGGTATTCACCAACCCTACGACACCTGGTATTCACCAACCCCACGACACTTGGTATTCACCAACCCTACGACACCTGGTATTCACCAAGCCTACAACACCTGGTATTCACCAACCCTACGACACCTGGTATTCACCAACCCCACGACACCTGGTATTCACCAAGCCTACAACACCTGGTATTCACCAACCCTACGACACCTGGTATTCACCAACCCTACGACACCTGGTATTCACCAAGCCTACGACACCTGGTATTCACCAAGCCTACAACACCTGGTATTCACCAAGCCTACAACACCTGGTATTCACCACGCCTACAACACCTGGTATTCACCAACCCCACGACACCTGGTATTCACCAACCCTACGACACCTGGTATTCACCACACCTACAACACCTGGTATTCACCAAGCCTACAACACCTGGTATTCACCAAGCCTACGACACCTGGTATTCACCAACCCTACAACACCTGGTATTCACCAAGCCTACAACACCTGGTATTCACCAAGCCTACAACACCTGGTATCCCCCAGGCAGTCAGTCTCCACGCAACAGTCGAACCGCGCTCGAACGCTGCTTAGCACTGTGAGATCTTCCGCGTCGGGCCGCATGCAGGGGTCACTTTCGGATCTTGAAACCGTCGCCTTATTTTGGATCGCGCGCGGGGCAGCAATCATCAGCCCCCGACTAGCTAGCCAAATACCCTATTCGCAGTTTGTGCCGCACAGGGCAAGCTGCCGTTAGTGGGGGGTCTCTAGGCTCTGAGATGTTTCGTTGCATTTAATTATGTAGAGTTGTACATGGGGCTGTTCGTGCATGTGTGCGGGGGGGCTGATGGAGAGGGGTGAGGAGCGGGTGCGGGGGGGCAAGTGGGGGCAGGGGAGCGCAAGGGTGGGAGGCATGCTCGTGTGCGTGCAAGGCAGTGCACGTGTTGGCACAGGAGGAGGTATAGCTGGGGCATCTGCCAGTCATCTCAGTCAGTCAACCGATGGCACCTGGCTCTGTACCGTGACCTCCTGTTGGCGAGCCTTCAACACTTGACGTGACAGCCTGAAAGTGCACCGAGCCTGGTACAGGCGCCGTGGTGACGTCACCGTTACTTAGTGGCGAATGGCGCGTATTAGTATTATGTGTGCAGGACCGTACTGGTTACTGTTCATGTGATCGCTGTTCATGTGATCGTCATTCCACTCGTTCACCTGGGGAAAGCCTCGTTGAGCCTCAAGATTTTTTCCGGGAGGGTCCTGCCAAGTTCATGGCAGTAAGAAGAGGTCGCGACTGCTGTGTGATCCCAATTGAGTGATCTGCAGTGTCATTTATTGCCATTGCGAAAGTGTTTTTTTCGCCCAAAAAACGGTTACATCGTTGTTCTTTTTCGGTTTGTTTTTGCTATGGGGAGGGAAACCGGAAAACCCAGGGGGGAGAGAACAAACAAACTCCACACACAGAAAGACAGTCGCCTTGAGTCAGGAATCGAACCCAGGCAGTGCTTGCTGTACTGCACCGCCGTGGTGCAGGTGAGGTGACCGTGACCCCGTGTCCCTGTGGTGTCCTCGTGTCCCGTGCACAGAGAAGTCGAGCGCCATGTCGACGCTGGTGCCACGGGCTCTGCTGCCCGAGGACACGGGGGACTACTTTCGCTACGCGGGCTCGCTGACGGCGCCGCCGTGCCACGAAGGACTCCTGTGGACTGTGCTGCGCATGCCTGTGCCCATCTCCCGAAGCCAGGTGCGTGCACGCCTTGTCGTCTCTCCACACACACACGCACGCGCGTGCGTGTGTCTGTGCGGGTCTTTGTGTGTCTGTTTGTGTCGGTAGTGCAACTCGGCGACTCGAGTTCGATTCCCTCTCACGGCCAGCACTAGTGACGATTATCTGAACCGGTCCTGGGCCTCCCCTAGGTCGACTCAGCCTCAAATGAGTACCTGGTGCAATGTATAAACATCGCCACTGGGGAGACAAAGGTGGCTGGGCATGTTGCTGGCTACCCACCCCCTCATGTGCCGTGCCGGCCTTCATAGGTGCGACTCGCTAACCGCACTGGCCCCAAAAGTCTGTTTCGGTGATACTTGTGTGTGTCCCATTTTACCTATGACCCCGTCTCTTCCTTCTGGCCCCGTCTCCCCTCTGACCCCCCACCTCTTCCTGGAACCCCGCCCCCCACGTCTCCGCCGTGGCAGCTGTCGCGCTTCTGCGGGATCTTCACGACGGAGCGCTTGGGCTTCAGCAAGGTGGTGGACTACTTGCGCGACAACTTCCGCCCGGTGCAGGCCGGCTTCTCGGGTGCCGTGTTCACCTCGCGCGCCAACCGCACCGGCCCCGGTGAGCGAGCGTCCTCCCCGGGTCCCCTCGGTTAGCCGATCCCACGCGGGTGGGGTACGGCGTCGGGTAGCTCGCATTCCCTCACGTAGACGTCCAGCAAAGTGCGGAAGAGGAGGCCGAGGTGCCGCTCCTCGGGTGGCGGCGGCGGCGGCACCCCCAAGACGAGAAACATCGTGGCTTGACTGAGGTCGAACGATGTCTGCGGCGGGAAGCTACAATGGTCTCTCCCAGGAGTCACGCCGTGTTGCAGACGGAGAGGGGAAGCTCCAGATGTCTCACCTGGAGACGGAGAGTCTCTCCTGCTGAGCGGGGGGGGGGGGTTGGGGGCTCTCGCACGCTCCAGCGGCGCTCGTCCGGACCGCATGGCGCCGTCGGAATTCCGCGATCGCCGGGCGAGACGGGAGGGGAGCACCAATCAAACGCCATGCGGCACGCTCGGTGGGGCGGCCCCGTGGGTGGGGGGTGGGAACCATGCACCGCCCCCCCCCCCCCCACCGCGATGCCCCGTGTCGCCGCGACTTCTGTCGTAAGAGACGCTTCTCGGCTGCGCTCGCGAGCGGAGATTATCCACGTGGGATGCATCGCGTCCTTCTCATCCTCCTGCTCGCAGGAGGCAACGCTCGCCGTGAGCCCGGATGGGCGCGCGTGTTGGGAGCGGCGGTGCGGCAGTGAGCGCACCGCGCCACGAACCTGCCGACACGAGACCCGTTCCCACTCACGGCCACAAGCACCGGTGATGAATATCCTTACCAGACCTGGCCCTTCCCCCAGGTTGACTCAGCCTTAAAGCCGAGAAGCTGTTGCGGTGCGTAAACATCATCGCTGACTGGGGAGACAACGGCACTTGCTCCAGCTGGCTGAATGTTTACACGGGGGATCTTTACCTTTAACTTTGCACACCCTTAACTGCCCCTCTCAGAGTCTGGACTCGTCAGAGAGTACACATTTGCCTTGGCAAGAAACTTTACCAATTAAAATTCAATTATATTTTCCTTTAAAGTTTTGACAAAAAAATAATATCGACATGCCTCCTGCCTGCGTCCAATTTCTGTGACAAAACGGTACGTGATTTTTTTCTAAAGTGGCATGCGAAATGGAAAACCCCCCACCCACAACACGCACCGGGAGAGTTTGCGGGTCGTTGCTCCTTGCGCCGAGAGCGATGTGGTGCCAGCAATCATCGACAACATCGGCCGGCTGCAACTCAGTCCCGGAGTCCTCGGGGGGGCTGAGGGTGGGGTGGGGGGGCCCTTCTTTTCCCCCATGGGCAAGGATGCAGCCTCGGTGGGTATCGGTGTGTGGGTGTCACTGTGCGGGTGTGTGGGTGTTGGTGTGCGGGTGTGTGGGTGTCGGTGTGCGGGTGGGCAGGTGTGTGGGTGTCGGTATACGGGTGTCGGTGTGCGTATGTGTGGGTGTCGGTGTGTGGGTGTGTGGGTGTGTGGGTGTCGGTGTGCGGGTGTGCGGGTGTGTGGGTGTGTGGGTGTCGGTGTGCGGGTATGCGGGTGTGCGGGTGTGTGGGTGTATGGGTGTGTGAATGTGGGTGTCGGTGTGCGGGTGTATGGGTGTGTGGGTGTCGGTGTGCAGGTGTGTGGGGGTGTGTGGGTGTGTGGGTGTGCGGGAGTGTGGGTGTCGGTGTGCGGGTGTGTGGGTGTGTGGGTGTCGGTGTGCAGGTGTTGGGGTGGTGGGTGTGTCGGTGTACAGGTGTGCGTGTGTGTGGGTGTCAGTGAGCGGGTGTGCGGGTGTATGGGTGTGTGGGTGTCGGTGTTTTCGGGTTTGCGGATGTGTGGGTGTGCGGGTGTATGGGTGTGTGGGTGTGTCGGTGTTTCGGTGTGTGGGTGTCAGTGTGCGTGTGTGTGGGTGTCGGTGTGCGGGTGTCGCTGTGCTGGTGTCGCTGTGCTGGTGTCGATGTGCGGGTGTGCGGGTGTCGGTGTAGGGGTGTCGGTGTGAGGGTCTCGATGTGCAAGTGTCGGTGAGTTGGTGTCGGTGTGCGGGTGATGGCGTGTGGGTGTGCGGGTGTGTGGGTGTCGGTGTGCGGGTGTGCGGGTGTGTGGGTGTGTGGGTGTCGGTGTACGCGTGTGTGGGTGTGTGGGTGTCGGTGTGTGGGTGTCGGTGTGTGGGTGTCGGTGTGCGGGTGTCGGTGTGCGGGTGTGTGGGTGGCGGTGTGCAGGTGTGCAGATGTGTCGGTGTGTGGGTGTCGGTGTGCGGGTATGCAGGTGTGCGGGTGTCGGTGTGCGGGTGTGAGGGTGTGCGGGTGACGGTGTGCGGGTGTCGCTGTGCGGGTGTCGGTGTGCGGGTGTGCGGGTGTCGGTGTGAGGGTGTCGGTGTGCGGGTGTGTGGGTGTCGCTGTGCGGGTGTCGGTGTGCGGGTGTCGGTATGAGGGTGTCGGTGTGAGGGTGTGAGGGTGTGCGGGTGTCGGTATGCGAGTGTGAGTGTGATACCATCAGTAGGCCTGGGCTCTGGGTTGTTCTTCGTGGTTTCAGAGTCCCTGACCCGCTCCTCACGATCATTAAGGACCTTCATGATGGTGAGCGGGCCCGGGTAAAACTACATGGCCGGGAGTCAGAGCCATTCGCTGTACACCTTGGGGTACGACAGGAATGTCCTCTGGCTCCCACATTATTTAACATCTATTTCGACTGCGTAGTTCGTGAAGCCTTCAATAGCTGTACCGGGGGAATTACCATTTGGTACAGATATAATGGGAGGCTGATCGACGCCTGGGTGCGATCAAGGGATGGCTCCCTATTGGTCAACCACGTTATGTATGCCGATGATTTGGTAATAGCTGCTCATTCAGAAGAGGAGTTGGAGACGCTGCTGCTGAGACTGGAGCGTGCCACTAAGAGGTGGGGCCTTACCATCAGCCCCACCAAAACTAAGCACCTGCCTGGGTATTTTGTACCATCGGGCACTCCACCCCCACAACTCTCAATCGGTGATGGGGCAGTTGTGGAGAGAGTGGAGAGTTTCCCATACCTGGGCAGTGTGCTTATGACCGGCTCCAGTTTATCAGCAGAGGTCTCACTCCGAATCAGTCGAGCGGCAATATCTTTTCATCGGTTGCGTAACGCTGTGTGGAAGCTACCTGGTCTGTCGCTCCGCACGAAGCTTCAGGTCTTCTCGGCCACGGTCATTCCCTCCCTTCTCTACGCTTGCGAAACGTGGACCCCCCTAGTGGAGCATCTTCGCCGGTTGGAAACATTTAGGCTGGCCTGCCTACGATCCATCCTGGGTTTAACCAGGCTGGATTGTGTGAGGAGCTCACAAGTCCTTGAAAGATCTGGGCAAAGTCCCATCAGTGAGCTCCTCCGGCAGGCAAGGCTGCGTTGGCTGGGTCATGTAGCCCGCATGCCCAGCCACCGCATGCCTAAACAGCTTTTGTTCGGCCGGATCGAGGGGGCTAAACGGGCGCGGCACGGGCTAGAGAAGAGATGGAGTGATGTGGTACAGGAGGACGTGGAGCTGAGTGGACTTGCCGATGACTGGTACCAGCGGTGTCAAGATCGGCCTCAGTGGAGGAGGCTCGTGAAGGACGCTACTGGGCAGTTGGAGGCAGTCGCCCTCCAACAACAACGGAGGGCGGAGGAGCGACGCTCACAACAACGAGCGGAGCGCCGGGTGGCTAAAGCACAGCAAGTTGGCACAGTAGGGGGCACAGGTGGTGCATCAGCCAGTCATCTCGGTCATCTCGGTCAGTCGACCCGTGGCACCTGGGTCTGCCCCGTGACCTCCTGCCAACGGGCGTTCGACACTTCACGTGGCCTCAGGGTGCACATGGCCTGGCACAAGCGTCGTGGTGACGTCACCGCCACTTAGTGGCGAATGGCGGTTGTTGTGTCGGTGTGCGGGTGTGTGGGTGTCGGTGTGCTGGTGTCGGAGTGCGGGTGTCGGAGTGCGGGTGTTGGTGTGCGGGTGTCAGTGTGCGGGTGTCAGTGTGCGGGTGTGCGGGTGTCGGTGTGCGGGTGTCGGAGTGCGGGTGTCGGTGTGCGGGTGTCGGTGTGCGGGTGTCAGTGTGCGGGTGTGCGGGTGTCGGTGTGCGGGTGTCGGAGTGCGGGTGTCGGAGTGTGGGTGTCGGTGTGCGGGTGTCGGTGTGCGGGTGTCGGTGTGTGGGTGTCGGAGTGTGGGTGTCGGTGTGCGGGTGTCGGTGTGCGGGTGTCGGTGTGCGGGTGTCGGTGTGCGGGTGTGCGGGTGTCGGTGTGCGGGTGTCGGTGTGCGGGTGTCGGTGTGCGGGTGTCGGTGTGCGGGTGTCGGAGTGCGGGTGTCGGAGTGCGGGTGTCGGTGTGCGGGTGTCGGTGTGCGGGTGTCGGTGTGCGGGTGTCGGAGTGTGGGTGTCGGTGTGTGGGTGTCGGAGTGTGGGTGTCGGTGTGTGGGTGTCGGTGTGTGGGTGTCGGTGTGTGGGTGTCGGAGTGTGGGTGTCGGTGTGCGGGTGTCGGTGTGCGGGTGTCGGTGTGCGGGTGTCGGTGTGCGGGTGTCGGTGTGCGGGTGTCGGTGTGCGGGTGTCGGTGTGCGGGTGTCGGTGTGCGGGTGTCGGTGTGCGGGTGTCGATGTGCTGGTGTCGGTGTGCGGGTGTCGATGTGCTGGTATTCGTGTGCAGAAAACGCCGTGATGTTCAGATGTGGAGACCCACGCAACATTTCCGATTAAAGATCCGGCGGAGTTCGACTCCGCCACAGTTCGACTCCGCCGCGTGTTTTTCTCTCCCTTCATCTGGCGGTCGTGCCTGTGTCCGTACCCACACCCGAACCATAAACCCCCCCGCTCCCCCCCCACCACTGTGAGCAAACAACCACAACGTTAGCATAGCTAACCCCCGCCCCCGCCTACCCCGTCTACGCTGCTCCTTCTTCTTAGCACAGCACTCAACGTACGCGCCAGATATTGGCCATCGATGGCCAACCTGTGGGCCAAGCAGGGCCACACCCAGACCCAGTCCCCCCATCCTAACACCCCCGGCCGATCCCCAATCGCGACCCTCGCCGTGCCAATCCGTTAGCTGCTCGGGGCACCTTCGCCAATCGGCCCCCAGGGGGTGTGGAGGCCCGGCCGGCTCGCTACGCCAAATTGCTCACTTAATTTGATGTTATTTGATTTCGACTACGGCTCTCTCTCTGTGTATATATAGAAAGAAAAAAAGTACAAATGTATTTAAAAATATACACACGCAAATATATATTCCGTCTCTTTTACTGTTTATATCGTGGAATAATTCTGGAGGATTCATACATATTTAATAATGCCAGGGCAGAGCCCAATACATCATCGAGCAAACAGAAATGTCAGCTCATTTTCACATATTTAATGACTTGATGTAACGTAACCTTTTCCAATATTAATGTGCCGTCACCACTTCTGATATTAACGCCACTTTATATACAGCACAAACTTCCCGTTCGCCACACACACACAAATATATATTTATGAATTAGTTGTTTGGACAATCATGCGATTGTTATTACGATGATGGAAAAGGGCAAAATGGTTTCTTCCTTGGGCAAACGTCGCAGCCTGGTGAGTTCAACTCAGTGGATACTTGTAGCCTGCGTGTGGTGCGGTGTGTGCGGTGTGTAAACATCGCCACTCGGGAGACAAAGGTGACCAGGCGTGGTGGTTGCTGGCCACCAACCTCCTTCGTGTGCCGTGCCAGCCTCCATAGGTGCTACTTGCTGAAAGCACCTGCCCCAAAAGTCTGTTAAGGCTGTTAAGGCTATACTTGGGTAGATCTTTGTCTGCGTGCTTTTGTGGGAAGCGGTCGTGTAGTTGGCGAGCTGCGCTATAAACCTGGTCACCCGAGTTCGATTCCCGCTCACGGCCATCAATGCCAGTGATGATTATCTGCACCAGTCCTGGGCCTCCCCGAGGTCGACTCAGCCTCATATGAGTACAACACCAGGTGCGGTGTGTAGTAAAGATCTTAGTTTTTCTGGGGAGCGGTCGTGTAGTTGTTTAGCCCACCATGCTACAAAGCCGTTCACGACCAATAACAGTGGCGAAAGTTTAAACCGCTGCTGGGACTGGCCCTCGAGGTGCGGTGTGCAAACATCAGCACTGGGGAGACAATCGGCCGGGCGTGGTGCTGACCAGACCTCATCGGTCCTCACTAACCGCACTTGTCCCACACAGTCTGGTAAAGGCTATCCGCGGGATTTTTGTCTGTGTGTGTTGCGTGCCGCCTGTACGTACAAGTACAACGTTTGGTTTACGAGCGGGTGAAGGAAGGTGCCATTCGAAGGGACAGCATCGAAGAGCGTCACGGCTGATGATAATGGAGGATAGATGGAAGGGAAGATAGGAGAGGGAAACGGTGGCAGAGCGGTGCTCTTCATGCGACGCGCTGAAGATAGGCGATAGATTGA
This sequence comes from Lampetra planeri, assembly GCF_965212315.1. Taxonomy (NCBI): domain Eukaryota; kingdom Metazoa; phylum Chordata; class Hyperoartia; order Petromyzontiformes; family Petromyzontidae; genus Lampetra; species Lampetra planeri. The sequence continues at coordinate 11,735,494 of NC_136140.1, forward strand.
GAAAAAAAATCGGTCCTGGACATCGACCCAAGGGCAACGAGGACACGACGAGGCGGATGGGAGATTCTGTCGTCCCGCAGGGGTCATGAGGCACTGTGCACGGATCTCCCTAGTTGACCACGCGAATGCCGCACGATGAACGCTCACCCCTCCGGGGGGGCTAGCGCGCCTCTCTGTTTTTTGCGCGCCACGTGGATTCTTGAATCTTAAACTTCGCCTCGAGGTGGTGCAGGCCAGATGCGTTCAATTACGCGTCAAAGTTAGGGATTTAACACGGACGTTGTACACCGAACGCTGTCCGATTTTAATTATTTTTTTGCAGGCCATAACCGGGCCAAATCGAGGGGACGATGGCCGCCTCTGCAAGGCAACAGAGCCCCTCTCTCTCCCCCTCCCTCCCGGGCCCCCCCCGCCCCGGGCCATAGACCCGCCCCCCACTGATGAGGTTTTACCTCCCTACGCAAATGTTCGCACGTATTTTTGTCGGGTTTGTTTTTAATTCAGGAAGTGGCGCAGAGGTCAGAGAAAGCTTGGGTTCGAATCTGGGTTTCAGCCACTGCCCTTGATGTGACCGGGTTCGCAAGCATGGCGAGTGGATGGTCTCAGCCTGGTCGCCATGAGTCCACGGGAGAAAAAAATGGATCGCATTAATTTGGCTTTTCACTCACAGAATCAAAATATATCTGACTGCCGTTGCGACGAACATTTCCCGTACAGGGCGACCGCACGTGTACATGTGCCAGCATCGTGTTGTTACAAAGAGGTCACGCTAAGGGATCTCAGGAGTAGTTCTGTGACACCTCCTTGCGCGAGATGTTTCTGAACAAAACGGTAGCGGCGAACGTCGTGTGACCCTGGGCCCCTCTGTCCCGTGCCCCCCCCCCCCCCCGCCCTGATGGCTATGCTCACGGCAACCTCCCAAGTGAAATTGGAGCGCCGAGGTCATCCTGGCGTGGAGCCCCAGCGGCGAAGGCAGCGGCGTAGCTGGCGAGTGCACAGGCCGGTGCAACTGCACCCCCCCCCCCCCACCGCCGTGTGGCCTACGGAAGGGCGCAGGTGTCGGGGCTGTGACGAGAGAGGGAGGGGGATGAGGTGGGGGATGAAATGAGGACATGCATTATAATGAGGTCGCACTCATTACATGCAACGTGCTTGTTGCAAATTAAACACAATGCCTCACTGATGTCGTCCAGGAACATAAACCATCACGCAAACTCCGGTCATCCTCGCAGCAGCGGCTTTTGGTTGGCCATCGAACAAAGACGGTCACTGCATTACCGCGTGCTTTCAGATGCGCTTCTGCGGCCGTCTGGAATGCCTCTTCCAATATTAGGAAGCCACTGAAGCTACGCACTTTTAAATAATCTGTATTGAACACTCATTTCTTTACAACTGCTTTTTGTTTTTAGTTTGTTGTGCTTCCCCATGCACCTCCAATTAGTAAGGTTGTCTACGTACGGTGCGAAAGAAGTTCAAAATACATAGCACGGTTGGCTACGTGCAGTGCGAAATAAGTTGAACATACACAGCACGTTTGGCGGCACCAGTTGTAGTGGATTCAACTGAGTCGCAGACGTACTTCTTGGAGGCAACACATTATTTATTAACACCAACACATAACACAAATGGGTTACTGCCCCTGTACCAGATAACCTATGGTGGTGGACCACCAGGCTAACTACGCTAGTTACTGGGAGTAGCTACAATGGACAGGACCCGAGCTGGGGTCCTCGTCCACATATTGGTGACTTCTTCTTGGACGTAGATTGTAGATCTTCAGATGACGGCAGCAACGCTGAACCCCGGTCCCTGTGGGGACCCCGTTTACATGCTCCCGGATCGTGGCTGGCCCCGCCCTTGGCCACGACCACTTTCGAGAAACCTCTTGTCGTTTCTCGGATCTCACCTTGACACGTGACCACCCCCTAGCCCCCACCTGGGGCCCTAGTGTAGATCTTACTGGTCACGTGCCTTCCGGGGTCACCCAGAGTGCCACGGCCCGGGGTAACCTCACCCCATGGCTGACACTTTCATACTCCCTCCCGTAGGGGTCAGCACTGCACGCCACGCGTGGTGCTACTGAGCGCTATCCCAGCGCTCACCGAGCCCCCTCTAGAGCCGGTACTACACCCACCTATGGGGTGTCCGCGATGGCGATGCATCGCACGTCGTGCCTCGCTAGGGCCGGCATTACCCATCCACGATGTCGCTACACATACGGTGCGAAAGAAGTTGAACATACGTACATAGCAAGGTTGGCTATGTATGGTGTGAAAGAAGTTCACCATACTTAAATAGCACTGTTGGCTACATACATCATGAAAGAAGTTCAACATATGTACTGTCTTGCCTCACGGCAGATGTGGAGCGTACGTTCACAGGAAGTTCCTGTTTTTTTATGCTAATTTTGGTCACGTGACCAGGAAGTGACGATGTTAGATTTTCAGTGAACCACGCGGGCATCTGCCATCTTACTGATAATTCAAGATGGCGGCACGCGTCACATCTTAGTGAGACCACAGCCGCACTTGTCCATTGTGGGAGCTTAAGAAGCATTGTCTGTAAGTTTGTTTATATTTCTATAATATTGGCAATTCTGTTGTAATGTTGGAATGACCGTTATAGTGATGTAAATGCCTTTATGGTGCCGTTAAGTTGTTGTAGTAAATACGAGGCCTAGTTAGTAACGAAGCCTGCGACTTTCCTTATTGTGGATGTTACTTGTGATTTAGTAGGTCGAGTCAGACTTGTGCCTATGTTGCGGTCCTGAGAGTAAAGATGACGAAATATCTCATCCACAGTTTAGTGGTATGTGTAATGCTGTACATTTGGGGTGCAGTGGAATGAATACACGATGTGCCTGTATGCAACACACCGGCTTGTACTCTTGTCTAGATGTTCAGTGGTCATGTAGGGGCCTGGTCCGTCCAGGATCTATTGTTATCTAAGACAATGTTCTGATGCTGTGGTGTTCATTGTTTTGGTGTTTCCGGATTATAACAGATGCTGTATCTGTCTTCTTAGGTTTTTTCGGTAAAGTCACGTAGAAAGTAAAATAAAATAAAAACAAAAATCACGACGTTTCGGAGGCAACACAAGTCTCCGTCATCAGGTGGGACCGTCACAGCCAGATTAGCTGTATCAAGTGAGGCAATGATTCAAGATGTAATCCCTTAAAAGCGAGTTGAGGGGGGAGGGAGAGGGAGGGGGGAGCTCATCAGACTATGGTAGCCAATGAAAGGAACGTATCGGGAGGGAAGGGGGGCGAGGCCAAAAGGGTGGGCGATGGACGTGGAAGCGCTTGTGCGCAAGCGGCCAATTACTGCACACGCCAACACAATGGAGCGATTGTGCGCAAGCGGCCAGCCACTGCACCCGCCAACACAATGGGCAGAGAGGAGGAGGGGAGGTCTAATACACATGATAGACAAAAGAACGAAAATGATGATGGGTACAAACTTAGGGGGAGCTCATCAGACTATGGTAGCCAATGAATGGAACGTATCGGGAGGGAGGGGGGGCGGGGGGGGGGCGAGGCCAAAAGGGTGGGCGACGGACGTGGAAGCGCTTGTGCGCAAGCGGCCAATTACTGCACACGCCAACACAATGGAGAGAGAGGGGGAGGGGGGGTCTGATACACATGATAGACAAAAGAACGAAAATGCCCATGTTTATACCAATGCTGGCTGAACAATGAAGAGAGTACTGTTAAAATAACTGGGGATGTTAACACTCGGTAAAGTACAGTAAAATAGTGCCTGTCAGATAAGATGGTCCAAAAAATTTGTGATTAAGTTTTTTTGCGTGGTTGATAACATCTTTCCTTAGTAATCATTGGAAAGATGTTATCAACCACGCAAAAAAACTTAATCACAAATTTTTTGGACCATCTTATCTGACAGGCACTATTTTACTGTACTTTACCGAGTGTTAACATCCCCAGTTATTTTAACAGTACTCTCTTCATTGTGCAGCCAGCATTGGTATAAACATGGTTATTTTCGTTCTTTTGTCTATCATGTGTATCAGACCCCCCCTCCCCCTCTCTCTCCATTGTGTTGGCATGTGCAGTAATTGGCCGCTTGCGCACAAGCGCTTCCACGTCCGTCGCCCATCCTTTTGGCCTCGCCCCCCCCCCCGCCCCCCCCCCTCCCGATACGTTCCATTCATTGGCTACCATAGTCTGATGAGCTCCCCCTAATTTTGTACCCATCATCATTTTCGTTCTTTTGTCTATCCTGTGTATTAGACCTCCCCTCCTCCTCTCTGCCCAATTGTGTTGGCGGGTGCAGTGGCTGGCCGCTTGCGCACAATCGCTCCATTGTGTTGGCGTGTGCAGTAATTGGCCGCTTGCGCACAAGCGCTTCCACGTCCATCGCCCACCCTTTTGGCCTCGCCCCCCCTCCCTCCCGATACGTTCCTTTCATTGGCTACCATAGTCTGATGAGCTCCCCCCTCCCTCTCCCTCCCCCCTCAACTCGCTTTTAAGGGATTACATCTTGAATCATTGCCTCACTTGATACAGCTAATCTGGCTGTGACGGTCCCACCTGATGACGGAGACTTGTGTTGCCTCCGAAACGTCGTGATTTTTGTTTTTATTTTATTTTACTTTCTACGTGACTTTACCGAAAAAACCTAAGAAGATGATTCCTTGCAGTCACGAAAGCTTCAAATCTAGAATTAATGCTGTATCTGTGTTTTCTCACCAGTTTTACCTTGTTACAATCAATAAATGACGATTGGAGTTGGACGTTCATCCTGGCTCCGAGGGTTTATTGAACGCAAGGTTATCTACTCGACTAGCGGTGCAACGCAGCGCACAGCGAGGCCGAGATAGTAGAAAGACAGTCTTCTTGAAGCTCCCAGCCAGCCCTGCAGCCAGCCCTGCAGGCAGCTCTGCAGCCAGCCCTGCAGCCAGCCCTGCAGCCAGCCCTGCAGCCAGCTCTGCAGCCAGCCCTGCAGTCAGCCTGCAGCAAGCAAGGAGCTCTGCAACGAGTCTACATTAAAATCGTGCTGCAAGCATCGCAGCATGGAAAGCCTCAGTTCGGCAGGGAGAGATGCTGAAGAAGGTGATTTAAACAATCCAGGACCTCCCATCCTGCCTCAAGAGGACCAAGGGAGTTCAAGGCCCCAAAGAGAGGTCAGGTTGACACAACGGGCCTTGGAAATCTATGATGCTGAGAAACAGGACCTTGATGCCAGGATACAACGGGCATGGGACCGGGTTGAAGCAGATTTATCTGAAGCTTCAAACGCCTCAGACACAGTGGCCTCAATTCAGCGGGCCATCCAGCGAGTGAAGGTGAGCAGCTCAAGCTACAAGCTCCTGGAAAATAAATACATCTCCCCCCTGATGAAGGTGAAAACAGATGAGGGCATTGAAGGAGTGCGCACGCAAGAACACTTCCTTGAACTGCTCGATGATAATGTGCAGGCAGTGATACAAGATGCAATGGACCATGTGGAGGGCTTAAGAGAGACACGATCTCAGCACTCTGTCTCATCCAGGTCCACCACAAGATCTAAAACCTCAGCGCACTCACAGACATCATCTACTAGTATGGCAGCAGCTCAGGCACGTGCAGCAGCAGAAGCAGCAAACGCCCGTATTGCCTACATGGCCGAAGAGGAAGCCATGCTAATTGAAAGGGCTCGTATACAAGAAGAAGCAAGCATAGCAACTGCTGCCGCACGGAGGAAAGCAGAGCTCGCAGAGCAAGAAAGTATATTAGCAACTGCTGCCGCACGGAAGAAAGCAGAGCAAGAAAAAGCAGAGCTTGAAGAGCAGGAGAGTACATTAGCAGCTACTGCCACACGGAAGAAAATTGAGCTGGATGCTAAGTTAAGCACCCTACAACTCAAAAGGGAAGCAGCTGCTGCAAGGGCCCAGGCAGAGGTGCTCGAAGCAGCAGCCAACCTGGATAAGGAAGAGAATTGGAGTGAGTTTGGCACGCAGATACCTGTCAAGGACCGTGATCAACTCACCAGAAAAAATATTTTGGACTGGTCTGAACAATGCATCTATGCTCCTCCACCAAACCATACTGAACAAAGGGTGGACGTTCAGGCTTCGCCATCTTCACACTGAATGAACATGAATGCTGACTACGGGAATGGTGGAAATGCATATCCTACCCTGAGAGTTAGTCGCCGACTCAGCGTCGTGCTCGTGGGGTCAGACGTGGATGCACCAAGTCAGACCCACATTCCAGACAGTCACATAAGGGGATCCAACCAACGTGATCGAAACCCTTTGGGCCCACAGTCTAACGCCATCGCGAATGACGGCATGCAAGGCAATACAGCCAATAATGCCACCTCACAAGCGCCAGTATGGACACACCCTGGATCAGCAGGACTAGGGGACTTTGCTAGGTAGCTGGCTCACCGCGAACTAATCAACACAGGACTCGTTAAGTTTGATGACCACTCTTAGAACTATCGAGCCTGGAGATCTACCTTCAGGAATGCAATCCGAAATGCAGACATCTCTGCAAGTGAAGAACTGGACCTGTTGGTGAAATGGTTAGGAAATGAATCTGCAGAGTACGCAAAGAGGATCCGGTCAGCAAACATTGACGACCCCACCTCAAGCCTGCATGCGGTGACTCCTCCTCGCACCGGGCCCGTGCCGAGCGCGCGGCACCCCGGGGCGACGAGCAGGAGTTTCTCTGTGAGAGGATCCGTCACCGCACCTGTGCGGTGACGTTGTGGTGGTGGCGGTGGGGACAGTGGCGGCGATGGGGAACGGAGCGAATAATCAACGGGGGAGAGAGAGAACTCCGGTCGCGCTGGTGGTGGTCCGTGCGGGGTGGGGGGCAGCTGTTATGAGAATGGGGGGCGTGGGGGTGATGAAGGTGGTGGTTGTTGGGCGGGGGGGGGCGGTGGTGGTGGTAGGAGCGGGGGCTGTAGCGGTCGGCGTGGACTGGGCTCAGGAGGAAACCCGGCGACAGTTTAATTTCCGCTCGCGATCAACACGATCATCTGAGCAGATCGTGGACCCGGTGCGGTGGTATGTAAACATCGTCACTGGGGAGACAAAGGTGGCCAGGGGTGGTGCTTGGCCACCCACCCCTCGTGCATCGTGCCGGCCTTAATAGGCGTTCGCTAACAGCACTTATCTGTCGAAGGTTTTACCGGGGACATATTTGGGGGCGAGGGGCAGCGGTGGTGCGGGCGAGGGGGTATTTGGTTTTGTGGGGGCCGTTGTGGTAAGATGGGACGATGTGGTAAGTCTGTGTGTGTGTGTTGAACTTGTTTCTCACCATACAAATCAATTTATAACATTTTTGACATGCGTTTTTCTGGATTTTTGTGTTGTTATTCTGTCTCTCACTGTTCAAATTAACCTACCATTAAAATTATAGACTGATCATTTATTTGTCAGTGGGCAAACGTACAAAATCAGCAGGGGATCACATACTTTTTTCCCTCACTGTATGTGGTAAGTGGGGGGCGATATGGTAAGTGGGGGGCTATGGGGTCTGCGTAGAGATGGGCACCAGGATGGAGTCTCGCTGCTGTGGTGGCCCCTCCGCGTCCGTTGATCGCACCGTGGATTTATCGATGGCGCTGATTGACGGGCGGCACTGGCAGGAGGCTGATAGAGGCATTGATGAGTGCGATGATGTGAGCGATGGAGTCTTGAAATGGCGATGGTGAGCACTGTGACAATATTTGTTTATTTATGATGATGATGTTGACATGATGATGCATTCAAGGACGATGTCCCGTAGATGATAATAATTTAGTTGATGTATTATCCAAATAATTATTTGGATAATCATGATTTTGATGCTGAGTGACACGATGATGTCGATGATGATGAGTGAGATGATGATGATGGTGATTGAGATGATGCCAATGATGATGGTGAGTGAGATAATGATGAGTGAGATGATGGTGATAGTGGGTGAGATGATGATGATGATGGTGAGTGAGATGATGATGGTGGCGATGGTCGTGACGTAGACGACGTGGCTTGGATAGTGGATGAGGACCGTGAGTTTAGGACCGTGAGTTTAGGCACGAGAGCGAGCAGCTCTCGATTGAAAGGTCGCGACTTCGTACGCTGCCCATTGGTCGACTCATCGTCCCTCTGGGGGTCAATGCAATGAGCACCACTTGTGGGGAGGTCAACAGTGGTTGTCCTGCAGATGGACTCGCCATTGCCACATTAATGTGGAATTTCCATCAATGGCTCAGGGTTGTTAATGGGGGAGAATTACCACCTCAATGCTAATTGGGGGAGGAAATCAGCTGTATGTATTATGGCGATTATGATTTAAATAATAATGATGACGATGGTGATACTGGGTACAATTATCATGATGATAATGATGATAGTGATGATGATGTAGATGACGGTGGCAAGGCTGATGGTGATGGTGACGATGGTGGCGAGGATGATGTTGATGGTGACGACGATGATGATGATGATGACGATGTGTCTCCGCAGTCTGCACGGCCGTGCCGCAGCGCGTGTGGGTCGAGGAGTCCGATTGGTCCACGGTGCGGGTGCGCTGGGGACGAGCGCGTGTCGTTGCCGGTGGCGACGCCGCCTCCGTCGCTGTGGTGATGTACGCCGTGTCCATGGAGCGCTCCGGGGAGGGACGGAGACTTACGCGGCGCACCCACGGAGAGACAGATACGGTGAGACACACACACAGGCACACTCACGTAGAGGCACACAAACTGTCTAACACGTAGGCTTTCGTGACCAATATCATCCATTATACAGGTTTTTTGGGTGAAATCACGTAAATAAAAATATGTCGTTAAACCCGTCACCACCCGACACAGCCAACTAGTAAGGTTAAGTAAACAAAACGTGCCAATTCGTCACTAGTACAGCACTACACCGGTGTGTTGGAGAGTAAAGCCACAACATTTACAATCTGAGTACCGTGACGTTTCGCCAGTAATTACAACGAGCTTCATCAGGCGACAGCCAGATTTGTGGAGAAGTCCTCCTGTTTCGTTCCTTAAATAGAGGCGCAGGTGTGATGACAACACGTTTGTGCTGTTCTTGCGCGAAGTGGGGGAGGGAGTTAGTGAATGCATGAAGATGACTGTGGGCATCCATTGCCGTTTGGGTTATTTATGGTAATCGACGAACATTATGCGAGCCCATTGCTCTTGTACTTCCTGTTGATTGTGTGAACTAAAATAGCCGTACCAACGGCAATCCCTGTTGAAGTATGGTGACCTGTATAGACATGCATTTAAATAATGTATTATTTGATGATTCGCTTCCAAGCAGCACTTATCCTGTAGCTATCCGAACGGTTAAAAATATATATTTCTCTCAATTTCGATACAGTAAATCCTCTAATTAGTCTTCGCCAATAGTAACTAGTTTTGCACGGAACTTCAACATTATCAAAACCAATTGAGTGTCCTTGTTGGCGCACAACTGTTGTCATCACATCTACGCAATGGCGGAGCCAGGATTTTCAGGTAGGGGGGGCAACCCCTCCAGCAATGACAAATGATAGAGGAGTTATTAGTAAGTAAGGACTTGTCCCTTCCTTTTTATTCGACGCGTGTGCGGCGATGGCGCAGCCATCGATCGAGGGTCGAATTCGAACCGCGTCGTGTGATCGGCATCGCGCTCGCTGAAGGTTTGCCTTCAGGGAAGTCGTGTACTGTATACACAACTGCGCACAATTCTGTGAGTCACTTAGAACTGCTTTGCCGCTACTTATTGCCAGTTATGGACTCAGACTATTGTCCTATGATCTCATAGAGTCCCTGGCATGTAATAATATGCTACACAGTGGCAGTGGGTGTCGCAAGATGCCGATTTATTACTAATAAACCTCATTGGGGGGGCACGTGCCACCCCACCCCCCCACTGGCTCCGCCAGTACATCTACGCCTCTATTTGAGGAACGAAATAGGTGGACTTCTCCACAAATCTGGCTGTCGCCTGATGCTGCTAGTTGTAATTACTGGCAAAACGTCACGGTCCTCAGATTGTAAATGTTGTGGCTTGGCTCTCCAACACACCGGTTAGTGCTGTACTACTAATGAATTGGCACGTTCTGTTTACGTGACAACCCTTACTAGCTGGCTGTGTCGGGTGGTGGCGGGTTTAACGACACATTTATATATTTACGCGATCTAACCCAAGCAACCTGTATTATGGAGGCACACACGCACGCACGGAGAGACAGAGACCGTACGACGCACACACGCGCGCGTGTACTCACTCACGTACAGACGCACACACGTACGGAGAGATGGACACGGTGAGATGCACACACCGCGCACTCACTCATGTACAGGCACACACACACAGGCACACTCACGCATTCATGTACAGACACACGTACACACGCACTCACGTACAGACACACACGCACTCACGTGCAGACACACTTACACAGACGCACTCAGGTACAGACGCACACAAACACACGCGTGCACGGAGAGACGGACACGGTGAGGCGCATACACACACACACATGCACTGACTCGCGTACAGATTAACGTACACACACGCGTACCCACGCATTCACATTCGCGCTGGGTTAGGATAAGCGTCGCGAACACATAGCTATGAGGACACTGAGACATGTGGGATTAGTGTTGGGAGGGAGGGGAGCTGCCGTGTGGAAATGTGTGAACGAACAGAGGAGAGTGGAGCTGCCACCTTTGCGGTGTGAACTCGTAGCCAGAGGGCAGAGGGAGGGAGAGGGCTTGTGTTGCCAAGATCCTCCACCGCCCCGACGCAGCCACACACGTGTTAGTTGATGTTAACTACCTCGCCTTGTATACATGAGGTCGTGGGTTCAAGCCCGACTCTTACGCATGTTTATTTGGAGTTTGCATGTGTGTCTCTCTGTAGTCGCATGGATTTTTCTCCGGGTCCTCCGGTTTTCTCTCCACATCTAAAATCAACGGCACACGTTGAGAGTATTTGGCTGCAATCAATTTCCATGTGATGATGAGCCACTTCGTTGAGCTATTATTTGTGGCCTGAAAAAGATCTACGTAGCTCAGTGGGCTTTATCTGGAAAAAATAAATAGTTTTTCGCATAATACACAGGCAGTGTGCTGTTTACACGTATTTCCAGCCTGCGCTATCATTCACGTGTGATGATAGGATTTTTTCTTCTTTAACAGTCTTGATTTTTGAACCATACATTTAGTTAGTGTTCCCTGTGTTTGTGTTTGTATGCAGTGCCAGATTATCCTAGTAGCAAAAGTATCATTTTCAAGGGCCCCGCGCTAAATGCTTTCAAGCTATCAATTCCCGTTCAGTGGTTCTGCACTTGCTCTATTACTATAGTACTATACGGCCTTCAACTTTTATGAACGACTGGGTGTTTAAGGTTAGCGATTTGTCGTATTATATGGCTGTATAGCAAATAAAAAAATACAATTACTTTACTATGCAAGTAAAAAATTTGAGTTTTAATGTTATTCTTATTTATTTATTTAGGGCCCTTTTATAACATATGCTACAGGCCCCTCACTAGCTTAATCCGGCAGTGTGCATGTGTACGTGTGTGTGTGCGTGCAAACACAACCCCCTACCTCCTCGTGGTGCCGGACGGCAACGCTGTGGTGGGCAGTGCCTTGGGGGGAGGGCCAATTTAAATTGGCCTTTCCCCTCATGGCGTTTGTAACCACCACAGCGGCCAAATGGGGGCTCTAGATGGGTGCGAGGCGCTGATAACCCCTCCACCTTCAATTAATTACCACTAAACCACGTCTGAAAATTTTAATTAATGAGCTTTTGCCGGAGGCCCCGGGGGTACAGGCGTCTATGACGTCTCTTGGCCAAACCCCATTTGGCGGAGCCAGGAGACTGAATCCTTACCCTCGGGGCTCCTCCAGAAACAACAAAAAACCACTACGTGTGGCCATGTGGAATGTTTGAACGCTCACTGCGGAGGAGAGGCTGCCACTCCTCTGTCGGGAGCTGGACCGGTACCGCCTGGATCTCTGTGTATTCAGGAGGTCCTGGACCTCCCTAATTGAGCATCTTCGCCGGTTGGAAACATTTAGGCTGGCCTGCCTACGATCCATCCTGAGTTTAACCAGGCTGGATTGTGTGAGGAGCTCACAAATCCTTGCAAGATCTGGGCAAAGTCCCATCGTTGAGCTCCTCCGGCAGGCAAGGCTGCATTCGCTGGGTCATGTAGCCCGCATGCCCAGCCACCGCATGCCTAAACAGCTTTTGTTCGGCCGGATCGAGGGGGCTAAACGGGCGCGGCATGGGCTAGAGAAGAGATGGAGTGATGTGGTACAGAAGGACGTGGAGCTGAGTGGACTTGCCGATGACTGGTACCAGCAGTGTCAAGATCGGCCTCTGGAGGAGGCTCGTGAAGGACGCTACTGGGCAGTTGGAGGCAGTCGCCCTCCAACAACAATGGAGGGCGGAGGAGCGACGCTCACAACAACGAGCGGCACGCCGGGTGGCTAAAGCACAGCAAGTTGGTACAGTAGGGGGCACAGGTGGTGCATCAGCCAGTCATTTCGGTCATCTCGGTCAGTCGACCCGTGGTACCTGGGACTGCCCCGTGACCTCCTACCATCGGGCGTTCGACACTTCACGTGGCCTCAAGGTGCACATGGCCTGGCACAAGCGTCGTGGTGACATCACCGCCACTTAGTGGCGAATGGCGGTTGTTGTTGTGTGTGGGGAGAGGTAGTGCAGTGGTTAGTGCACTGTGCTACGAACCCGGCGATCTAATTTCGATTCCCGCTCACGGCCAATACCAGTAACGATTATCTGAACCGGTCATGGGCCTCCCCTAGGTCGACTCAGCCTCAAATGAGGACCTGTTGCGGTGTGTAAACATCGCCACTGGGAAGACAAAGATGTCTGGGCATGTTTGCTGGCCACCCACCCCATTGTGTGCCATGCTGGCCTTCATAGGTGCTCGCCAACAGCACTTGCCCCAACAGTCGGTTAAGGCTACACAGGGGATCTTTCTCTTTGTATGTGCATGTGCGCCGTTACTTGTGTGTTTTACGCGTGACATTTCACCACATGGGAGTCAGCTGAAGGTTTTGCTTTGCTCTACCCTCTCCTCTCACCTCTGCCTCTCTCCCTTTCATCATCCTCGGCTCTGCACTCACAGTCCCTGCATGTGCGTGTGTGTGTGTGAGTCAGTGTGTTTGTTTTGTGTGTGTGAGTGTATGTGAGTGTGTGTGTATGGGGAGCGGTAGTGTAGCGGTTAGTGCTGCACTGCGCTACGATCCCGGCGACCAGAGTTTGATTCCCGCTCACAGTCAATAGCAGTGACGATTATCTGAACCGGTACTGGGCCTCCCCGAGGTCGACTCAGCCTCAAATGAGTACCTGTTTTAGTGTGTGAAAACATCTCCACTAGGGAGACAAAGGCAGTCGGGCATGGTGCTAGCCACCCACCCCCTCGTGCTGTGCCGGCCTTCATAGCTGCTACTTGCTAACGGCCCTTTCCCCAACAGGCTGTTAAGGCTATATGGGGGGGGATCTTTATCTTTGCAAATGTTTTGTTCACGGTGAGCATTCTTTTTTGAGGGTCCGCGTGGGAACGCGTGCATAAGTGAGCGCCGCCAGTGTAAATGAGTGCGAATGCGGGAGAGTGTGAGTCGCCGGTGAGTGTGTGAGCGACACTCCGTGTGGTGTGGCATACATTGTGTGCGAGCATCCTCTGGCGCTAAGGGCCCCCTCTTGGTCCGAGCTCCTATTCACAATCCCTCGAGTGGATGTTAGCTCGCCGATGGCAACATCACCCACCCCCTCCCCCGCTATGCGCAGATCTCCCAAGCTAAGAGGCTTCGAGGCCGGTCACCGCTTGAATGGGCGGCCACCGCCATGCATAAAGAACATGAGTTAGCGGCGTTACAGCTGCTGTGTACAGGCCGCTGTGGCCGCGACACTGCTGCCATCGGATGGCGGTCCAGCAAAATTCATCGTTGTCCAGCGCTATGCTCCCCCACCTTCGCTCACCAGCGGTGAGCAGCGCGGTGAAGGACGGCGAGATCACACCCCACGGCCCGCGCGGTGTGGCGAGGCCAACATCCAGCGGGGGGCGGGGGGGGGGGGCTGTACGCTGTGAGTCTCGTTCATTTTTCACTCCAGTTGTGCGTTTTTTTTACCGTGACCTCTGTTTGGTTAAAATGGCGAACGGCGGTTTGAGCGATGCCCTTAAGCAAAAAAAAATTAACGATTTTAATTTCTTATTTTATCGCACGCTTGGAATTTACGCCAAGAAGCAGAGAGAGGAGCACACAGATTGGAGAAGGGACGCTGGGGTCGCTACGCAGCTCTGAGCGCGTGTAAAAGCTGAGCGGTCTTGCCCCGAGGGACGCCGGTCGAGACTTACAACGGAGTGGCAGCCAAGGAACGGAGCACATCCATCGAGGACGTACACCGAGGAGACGGAGCGATTAAAGCCACGTGAGCATCACTGGCTTATGTGGACCATACCCTCGCATGCAGGATCAAACAGATTACTATTAAAACTAACAGATTTTTTTTGTATTGTACCAGGTAAGGCCCACTGAGCTACATAGCTCTTTTTTAGAAGCGACCTGGCCACAAATGATAGCTCAACAAAGTGGCTCATCATGTGGACGTTTATAGCAACCAAATACTCCAAACGCATGATTATAAATTTGGAGGGAAAAACCAGAGGACCCGGAAAAAAATCCATGCGACGTCGGGGAGAGTATGCAAACTCCAAATATACAGTAGGCGTCAGGGTCGGAATCCAAGCCACGACCTCCTGGATACCAGGCGAGGCCTTCATCCAGCAATGGATTGATCGTCGCTGACAATGATGATGATGTCGGTTCTAATTTCATCTTCGTGACCACCGTTGCATGTTTTATTCGCCCTTGAATACTTTATCTTTCTTGCACAATACTTATGAACTAACGAGCTCGAGATTTAAAGTTGTAAGTAGACAGCTATTTAGCATCCAATCGGTGCTTTGCTCGATGGCATTTTTGAGGAATAATTGACAGCGCGATGGATGTGCGAGGTCGTCACGCTCGCCGTGCGGTCGATGATTGAGCTGCTTATCGTGTGGGTCGCGGAGCTACGGGGTTCGTAAAACTCGCGCTGCAAGGGTGGGTACATTGCGTCGGGTGACACTGAAAGCCTAAGAACCTGCAAGGCATCGCGGCCCATGATTTAAAGAGGAACAAAAAGCGCGCCAACTGTGCGATTCAACCATAAAGGTGATCAAGTCAACCCCGTTGGCACGCTCGGCTTTCTGCGCCACGGGACGGCACCGCGGTTCCCGGGCGGTGGGCCGTTGATGGCTGTGCGTCTCCCCCATTGAGTGGTCGGCAGGGCACCCTGCTTGAATCAGAATCGTAGTCAGAAGTTGTATTCCCCACCGAGGAAAGTCCGTAGAGCTCTTTTTTTGTCAAGGGCGACCCGGCCGGCAGACGACGTCGTGGCGTTGAGCGTGACGCTGACGCGGGGGGGGGGGGGCATTCCGCTCTCATGCGGATGCCGACCAACGGGATTCGCTAACGTCCACCGCTGTGAAGCGGACGCGGCACTCACTAGGCGCGTTGACACGCACGCCGTGGTAGTCATTCACCGGGGCGGCCACTCGCCCTAAACCGCGAGCCTCTACAACGATCAGCGACCTCCCGGACATGCCCAGGCTCGGCTGGGCATGGTAGATTTATTATTTATATAAATTTGTATTAATATTATTTAAACTAAACTAAGCCATTTATATTTTACCATGTAAGGCCCGCTGAACTACAAAGCTCTTTTTATGAAGCGACTGGCCACAAATGAAAGCTCAACGAAGTGGCTTGTCAGGTGGAAATTTAATGGAGCCAAATATTCTAAACGCATGATTCTAAACGTAGAGGGAAAAAACGGAGGACCCGGAGAAAATCCATGCGACCACGGGGAGAGAGACACGCACACTCCAAATATACAGCAGCAGCAGGGTCAGGGTCAGGATCCAACCCACGACCTCCTGTAGACCAGGCCACAGTGGCGCCCTGACCTGCCCCTTTTTTTACCCAGGAAAGCCTCAGTGAGCCTCAAGACTCATTTTCAGGAGGTGGCTATCTTGCTCTGTGTAATCAAAATTGAGTAATATACATATACTTTTTCAGGATTTGGTTTGTTTGGTTGATACCAGTTCCTACACAATAATTGCACATTCAGGACCGCACCGTGGACATGCCAAGATTTTCTCTCTCTTACGACGGCTGTGGACCACACTGGACCGTGCTTGGACGCAGCAAGGCAGATATGTCTCATACATGTTCCATAAATTGAAAATTAAAGATTCACCAATCTGCGACTGTGGTAAAGCCCAAACCATCAAACGCATCAACGCCATCCACGCACACCCTAGCGATATCGCTGCAATCCGTACAGCATCTACTGCCGCCTTAGATTGGTTGAAGGACCTTAACATTCAACTATGACATCTATCCTTTTGCTTACGTGCCATACAAAAGAAGAAGAACTGCACATTGTATGGCTTTAATTGATGTTTTATCTTTGGGAGGAAACTGCAAAATGCAGAGGAAACTCTTGCAGGATATTAAGAAAGCACCCGAATCAAGAATCATACCCAGGTGCTTCCTGCTTTGAGGGACGAGTGCCGCCACTGTGCCATCACCTTGTCACACCAGTGTGGCCACAGAACGTTTGAGTTGTTAGGAGTCAGGCGGGCGGGCTGAATGGCAGGTGGGCTGGTGGGCTAGCTGGTGCGCTGGTGGACTGGGGGGATTGGTTGACTGGTGGGCTGCGGGGACGGCTGAATGGTGGGCTGGTGGGGGGCAGCAGTAAGCCCACACAACATCCCACAGCTGGGCTGGAATCGCTTTCATCTCGGCACGCATCTCTGCGTAAATGCGGCTCCGCTGTGTATTTCACTCGGACCATTAGCATGCCCTCCGAAAACAACCCGTACACAAGTTAAAGGGCTGGACAGAATGCTTTGTGTGTATTACAAGCAAACAGCGAAATGCATTTCATGTCCGGGGCTTTTTTGAGACATCACAAAAATTAAAGCGTTTGTGTTTGACATAAGGACTTTCAATCAACAATGAAACCGAGCAGCATTTGATTTATTGATGAATATTCATACGCTCTTGATTGAACATTCATGCACGGGCCTCTTAATATTCATGAGGTGATATTAATAATAACTATGAATATGTATGGGACATTGCACTCCCATCACAGCCGCTGTCGTCTGGTCGGCTTAATGAACACCGGGGAGTGTTTCATAGCGAGAGGTGGGAGGAGCGGGGGGATGTGGGTCACGGGGTAAACTGCAGTGCCAATCATGAGAAGAACAGAACAACACAACACACGTACACACACACACAGATCCCCGGTGTGATGCCTCAACAGACTGTTTGGGGCAAGTGCTGTTAGCGAGTAGCACCTATGAAGACCGGCACCGCCTTTGTCTCCCCAGTGCTGGTATTTACACACCACACCAGATAATTAATTTAAAGTTGAGTCGACCTAGTTTGAGGCCCAATACCGGATAATATATTCGCCATCGCTCTTATTGGTCGTGGGTGGGAATCGAACCCGGGGTGGCCGGCTTCGCAGCACAGCGCACGGACAACAGCGCCACGCCGCTCCAAACCACGGAGGCGACAGATCGCGATGGCTCGGAGTGTATCCCTCCATCCAACAGTGTATAGACCATGGCTTGGTCGACTTTTTTTATCCCATTAGTTTCTTTTGTTTCCCCACACTCTGTGCTTACTGCGAAGCCGCTATGTGTGTGTGTGTGCACGCGTGTGTTCCCGAGTGTGTACACACAGAAGGATGCGATTAGAAAGTCAATAATCATCATTAATTGTGGCCTTAGACGGGGGGGGGGGGGGGGGGGGCATGATGAGCGCTAATCCGGATTACGAATGTTCTCATTAGGAGCAGCCCGCAGCACCTGGCGCTGAGAGACCCGGCCACACCACGGCTTCCACTCCTGCTCCATTAATTAATAATCGTCGAAATTGTCGTCGTGAGACATGGTCTATTCACTGCCGGATGAAGGCCTCTGCAAGCCGCAACGCGGCAATGCATGTACGTTGAACTTCTGTCGCACCGTGCGTAGCCGACCGTGGCAATCGGAGGGGTGCTGCGTCTGATCTTCTTCCGCACACGCGAGCTGATTCCATCACTCCATCTCTGCAGTGGGGACGTCGCATCAGGCCTTCCTTCCCTCCTTTGGCTGCCGCTAAATAATTCGTCTCGACCACCAACAAACATCTCCTCTCACGTCGCGTCCTGCCAAGCCCACTCACCCTTCCTAGGCGGTCAACGCGATGTCTCGAACTTGCTCGCGTTGTCTCAACCCATTATCACCACCACCACCATTGTGAGACATGGTCTATCCACTGCTGGATGATTGGCCTCTCCATGCCACCGCACACAAACCCTGCTGGTGGCTTGGCCTCTTCATCGTCGTTGTCATCTTGACAATTGGTCTATCTGCTGCTGGATTCCAGGTAATTCGCTCAAAGCTCAGTCATCAAATATGTTTCATTTTGTATGTCATTCAGCGTAGCTTTGGCTCTGACACTCCGAACCTGTAGCCATAACCTAGTCGCGTGAGCACGAGATGGGTCACAGAGGCGGGAGGGTGGCTCTGTCTCTGACAAGTCACATGACCTGTGCTTCGCGTGGCTGTGCCTGTGTGTGTGTTTGATATAGCGGAGAGCGGGGGAGCTGCGGTTAGTGCATTGCGCTACGAACCCGGCCAACCCGCTCACGGCCATCACCAGTGACGATTATGTGAACCGGTCCTGGGACTCCCCTATGTCGACTCAGACTCAAATGAGTACCTAGTGTGGTGTGTAAACATCGCCACTGGGGAGACAAAGACGGCCGGGCGTGGTGCTGGCTACCCACACCCTCGTGTACCATGCCGGCCTTCAAAGATGCTGACAGTACTTGCCCCAACAATCTGTTTAAGGCGATATTGGGGGTCTTTGTCTTTGGAGCGGAGGTGGAGCGGTTAGTGCGCTGCGCTACGAACCCGGCAACCCAAGTTCAATTACCACTTACGGCCAACACCAGCGACGATGATCTGAACCGGTCCTGGGCCTCCCATACGTCGACTTAGCCTCAAATAAGTACCTGGTGCTGTGTGCCGTGCCAGCCTTCATAAGTTGCTCGCTAACAGCACTTGCCCCCAACGGTCTGTTTAGGAAATCAGGGCGGGATCTTTGTCTTTCGATGTAAAAACACGCAACAGATGTATTTGCTTCTCGAAGAAGGCCAGTCAACATACGCATAGATTCTGCAGTGCCTTCGACCGTGCATCTGTCCTTTTAGCACTGTTGTTTTTTTATTTACTCTCTCTCTCAGCACTGGGTTCTATATTTCACCAAGTTTCCCCAGGTGATCCTTTGGTCAACATTTGTATTTTTTTTTACACATCGCAAGTCCCTAATAGTGGCAAATTTCTACAGCGAAGTCCCCATTCGTTTCGGATCATCTGTTGCAAGAGTCACTGTGACCGCCCGCTGCTGACGGACGAGCGGGCGGGCAGACACAGCTGATGCATTCACACACATCCAACTTTACTCTGAGAGTGAAAAATAACCTAGCAGGAGTTTTGTTTCCTGAGCAAGGACCAGCTGGCTTGTAAGACTCTAAATCCCTCCTTGTCTACACAAGTAAATATTCCCATTTAAAAAAGTAAGCTCTTTTTCAATCAGCCTTGGCTCAAATCTCTAGAGCAGCGGTGGCGGTCTAATTACACACAATGCCTCCACGCGTGGGCGGCCTCGCCGTGATGCCTCCCGTCATCACCTTCACGACCCAAAACAGCCGTGCGCGAATCATCTTCCCCCCTAGCGGCTCCCCCCCCCCCCACCACCATTCCCCTCCCTCCAGATTGTGGGCTCGCGCGGGGTCATCGGCACGACGCACAGAGCGCTCGGGGGCGACTTGCCGACCCCGGAGATGTGAGGTCACTCGTCCTCGTGGACGAGACGGGCGCTGGTTGTTGCTCCGTGCGAGACGGGGCAGCGGCGAGTTGGAATCCTGGCTACCCTGACACCTGTTTCAACCCTTAACGACCCACTTCGCCTAAAGTCACAACTACAACCATTACCTCACATCACCCCACTATACTGTGCTTGCTCGCATAGCAACAGAGACGGGGGATGCGTGGCGCGCTATACTCAAGCCCTACATCACCCCCCCCCCTGTGAAAAAAAATTAGCCGTCCCGGCTAAAACAACGCGAAACGCGAAACCCACAGTACACGAAAAGTTCAACAGATGCACAATATATATATACAACCCCGAGTCCCAGGAATTTTAGTGAAAGTTAATCGTCGTGAACGTGTTCCCGCGGCCGGTCCGTCTCCCCGACTCAATGGAACAGGGGCTAGGGCATCCCCGTCCGTGGCCACAGGGCAGCGTTCTGCCCGAACCGTGTATCCATCTCCATCCCCCTGTCCATCTCTCGACGAGAGCCACCCACGGCCTTGTGTGTCCCGGCGTGTCCGTCGCTTCAAAGATGGTGTTCCTGCAGGCACACGGGGGGTAAACCGCTGAGGTGCATCTTCCCATCGCCCCCCAGGACACTCGTCGGACATCCAATACAGGCCGTTCCGGGATTGGAGATGACGCATCATATGGCACAACATATCTTTTCAACCGTGACGGGTGAATGTGCCACAACCGTCGACCGTAGCGAATCCTTACACTTTGATCCCGACGAACTTCCACAATCTCAACGGGCCCCTGCCAGGGCCGGTGGAACTTTGGTGACGTGCCCACCGGCACCATCGGACAATGTAACCAAGCCTTGTCCCCCACTTGCCATGGTTCCTGTGGAGGCTGCCCCCCGTGCAGACGCTCATTAGCTGCCTGCCTTCGTTCCGTATTCCGCAGCGAGGCCTCCCTGGCCTCGTTCAACCGATCCAATGACTCGCGCATGGGGACAGCCACCACTGGCGACTTGCTCTTAGATTTCACACCCAGCCTGACCAAGGCCGGGGCTTCTGGTTCACGCCCATACATCAGATAAAAGGGCGAATATCCTGTAGAAGCGTGTGGGGCCAATCTATAAGCGGCCAAAGCGTCCGGGACATGTAAATCCCAATCCGTCTGAGCCGAATTAACCTGCTGGCACAACATAGATGTAAATGTTCGATGAAGACGCTCGACCATCCCGTCGGTTTGCGGGTGGTATGGGGATGTCCGGATTTTTCTCGTACCCAATGCGTCACACACCTCCTTCAAAAGGCGGGACTAGAATTTTTTTCCCTGGTCTGTAAGCAGGTGCTCCGGGGCCCCATTATCGAAAACGTAACCCTGCAGAAAGGCCTCCACAATTGATCCCGCTGATTGGTCCGCTTATGGCCATGCCATAGGCCACAGAGTTAAGTATTCGACCCCCACGAGCAAGTATTTGTGATCCCGCGGGGTAACGGGGAACAGTCCCAAAATATCAAGGGCCACAATTTCGTTAACCCGCGAAACACGTATCAATTGCAATGGTACCCGATATGGCTGGTCTGGCGCCTTCCAACGTGCGCACTCGTGACAAGCTTTAACGTACAAATGAACGTCATTCTGCAACCCCGGCCAATAGAAATCATTACTTAAAGTCAAAGCGGTTTTCTTCTCCCCCAAGTGCATCAACCGCGCGTGCGTGTCAGAAATGAGTTTCCCTCGTAAACACAGCGGCACCACTATACAAAATTTCTGTAAGACGACATCCCATCTGACCAGGAGGTCGTCAATGAGTCGGAGAAAAGGCCGATCATCCGACTGTTTGGAGCGAGAGGCCCGTAGCCTCATCCTGGTAAGCGACGGATCGTCTATTTGCAACTGCACCCAATGCCCCCGTGACAAACCCAACAACCCAGGCTCAGTATCCGGTGTCTCGTCAACCCGGTTTGAATTAGCTGCAGCGGCCATTCTCGGCTCGCTCTGCAGCGGCGGCCCACAACGCGGTGATCCCTCGGAGCACCGACACGAGCCCGATGCCTGAGGCAACTGGGACAGAGCATCCGCGTTAACGTGACGCGTACCCTTCCTGTGCTGGACCGTAAATGAGTATCCCTGCAGGACCTCAAGCCAGCGGGCCATTTGGCCCGAGGGTTGATCGATCCGCAAGGAGTACTGCAATGCCGCGTGGTCGGTGCGGACCAAAAACTGTCGCCCGTACAAGTATGTTCGATACAACTGCACAAAATGAACAATCGCCAATAATTCCCTGCGCGTTACGCAATACCTTTGTTCCGCCGGGGACAGTATCCGGCTGCCATACGCGACGACCCTTTCAACACCGTTAATCGTTTGCGACAACACAGCTCCGATGCCCATGTCACTGGCATCCGTGTCCAACGTATATATTTCCGCAAAATTTGGATACCCGAGCGGCGGTGCGTCCACCAACGCGTCCCGGAGCGTTTCAAATGAACACTGCTCCTCATCACCCCATAGAAACTTTTTACCCTTGGCAGTTAGCGTGTGCAGTGGCCTCGCAATCATAGCTAAATTCTTGACACCGTTTTAGGCACTGGCCACGCACGAACACAACTAGTTTTCTCCGGATCCGTTGCGACCCCCGCTTCGCTGACCACATGACCAAGATATTTAACGGAAGTTCGCAACAGATGACACTTTTGGGGTTTAAACTTCAAATTGGCGCCCCTCACCCTGCCAAACACAGCTCACAGCCGCTGCAAATGTCCCTCGAAATCCTTACTGAACACAATGACGTCGTCCAGGTAAATCAAACACGACTCCCACTGCAATCCCGTCAACACCAGCTCCATTTGTCGTTGAAAAGTGGCTGGTGCGGAGTGCAGCCCCATCGGCAATACATTAAAGTGAAACAATCCTTGCGGCGTGCGAAAAGCCGTCTTCGGTTTAGATGCCTCGTCCAAGGGCAATTGCCAAAAACCCGATAAGAGGTCTAATGTGGAAAAAAATTTAGCGCCGGACAATGCGTCCAATGAGTCGTCAATGCGCGGAAGCGGATAAGCATCCGCCACCGAAACTTTATTCAATTTCCGGTAAACTACACAAAATCGCAGAGAGCCGTCCCTTTTTTTTTTACCAACACGATCGGGGCTCCCCATGGGCTGGATGAAGGGGATACGATATCCTGTTGCAACATCTCAACCGTCCTCCGAATGCAATCTTTCTCCAGCGAGCTCACCCGGTGAGGATTCAATCGAACAGGGGCCGCATCTCTAGTGTCAATGTGATGTCGCAACAAGGTCGTACGACCGACGTCAAACTTCCCCGAGCTAAACACATCCCTAAATTCCCAAAGCAACTCCCTTAACCGCGTCCGCTGCTCGGGTGTCAAATCGTCGTTACCTTCATACAATTCGCGAAACCAGCTCGGTCCGGTCGTGGCAGCGTGTTACCCCCCCCTCCCCCTCCGCTACCAAACACACATGGCTTTCCGAACCTCGTTCGACTGACACGTGTGCCAGCGTGGTCCCTTCCTGAATAACGACCGGCTCGTGCCCCGTGTTTACAATCTGAATAAACGGTTCGGCCATCGCTGGCACCATCGTAAAAGCCCCTACCAAAGAGGGCATTCTTGACACAGCATTTGAAGGTGACAATAATATTCCCTCCTCCAAGTTACCTACTGACAGCCCCTTTTTCAATTTCAACGGGACAAGCATCTGCGTCGCAGGCGGAATGCGCACCGTGCGACTAACCATCGCCTGGACCACAGCGTTGACACGAGCAAATTTAGACGGAGTACCCAAAAATTGTATGCACTTCCCTGACGGCAATTCCAACTGTCCCCTTTCAATCAAAATCTTAATTGACATTTTTTGCAAAAAATCCGTGCCCAATAAACACGGCACAGCCAGAACAGACAAAACCAAAATGTACCCCGTTACACACACCTCCCCGACCTGTATCGTTGCTAGTATACGAGCCATAATTCCCAAACTACCCCCATTTGCCGCTATACACGGGCCCTCCACCGGTTCCAAAACATGGGCCGAAGCAGGGAGCAATCGGAAGGTGTGCAAAGAAATAAGCGTCGCGGATGCCCCCGTGTCAACAATAACCCGAATTCAAATCCCTTGAACAAACGCTATCACATCCGACGAACCCGGCGCAGCTCCCAAAACACGATGAGCCAACGCACCCCATACCGCGTTACCTTGAGCATCATACGAAGGGGGATCAACATTATGTATCGACGCGGATGGGTGAGGTGTAGGATATGGCCGTGTATTGCATGTGTCGCGACTCGCCTGGTAATCCTGCGCTGGGTAGAATCCCCGATTGTAGGGTCCCGATGAACGTGGGAAGACGCGTCTCCGTCTCTAGCAGTCCCGCGCGAAGTGTCCTCACCGCCCGCACTCGTAGCAGCGTGACGGACCGCCACGTCTGCCCGCATCCGAGCGGCGGTGTGGGCTCAACGGTGTCGTGCGACCGCTGCCATCAGCGGCGTCAGCTCTCCCTCCGGTAGACCACCGTCTGATCCAACGCCCACCACCAGGGGCCGAGATGGCCCCGCCGATGGCTCGTCGCGAAGATCCAGGTTGACCTGGAAGTTCCTGGCAAGCTGCAAGGATGACCCGTCGTCGTCGTTGTCGCTGGGAAGTTAGAGGACGACTTGTAGCTCCTTCGCCATCTGCAACAGCTTCTCCTGGGCCAAAGAATCAAGGGCCGCTTCGTCCATTGCCGGGTAAGCTGCTTGGCCAAGAGTCAACAGCGCACTGCGATACGCGAGGGGAGATTCTCCTTCTGCCCGTCGCCTCAATTGAAACTTGCGCTTGGCGACCGAGCGAGGTTCGTAAATCTTCTGCATCGCCGCAAATATCTCTGGCAAGGACAAGCGAACCCCTCGAGGGAGACCGTAGAACGTCGCCAACGCGTCGTCGTCCAAAGCCGTTGGCAGCGCCCGTCGCGCTTGAGCCTCCGTCCACCGAAATCGTCGTGTAAACGCCGTCCAGTCGCCGACCGGGACCTCGAAGCGTTCCACGTGCAGCCGACGTGGCGTGCTCGAGGCCAGCGACTCCGGTTCCTCCTTCTCGTCCAGTGGCGCGCCTGGCGCCTCGGGAGATCCAGCCGCGCCGTCAGCCCCTGCAGATGTAACGAGGTCATGCGGCTGCGGATCCAATCCCATCGGCGCTTCCCGCATCGACCGCAGAACTCGATCAAATTCTTGCGCGAGCACCGCCATCCTGGCCTCCTACGCTGCCATTGCAGCTCTCCACACGTGCGGCGGGCTCGGCTCCTCCTCGTCGTGCATGTCGACCTCGTCGTGCGGCGGTGCTTGCTCCGTCACGTCCTCCGGCGATGCGGGGGCCTCCGCTCCTGATGGAGGTATCACGTCCGCATCGCTACTCTCCGCCGACGAGGCTGCCGGTAAGTTATTTTTCTTCATGACATTCTTGGACATCTCGATGCAGGTCTGTTATCACTTCTGACACCAGTTGTAGGACTCGTACAAGGGTTGTCTTTCTCTCCTCTTAATTTTCCTCTTAGAGTCCACCTTCGCCGCGCCACCGCTCCGCGTCTCGGCGCGGCCTCGCTCCGCTCCGCGTCTCTCCATGCCCTCTACCTCACTATCGCTACGCTTGTCGTCTCTACGGTTCCTCTTACTCTGCATTCTTCCGATGCATGGCTACCCTGGTTGCTCACTGCGTTCTCGCTACCACTGTCTCTCCGTGCTTTACTCTACTAACACTGTCTCTCTACGCTTTACTCTACTATCACTTGCTCTGCGACTTTCCGGGCACCGTTACTGCAGCTCTATCCACGACGCCGACTCGTACAGGACTCCCTTCTCTCCGTTGCGCTCTGGCTTATATCCCCACACCAATTAATCTCCCTAATTATCTCTACCCCCCGCTTATCGCTCGCCCCCTGGCCCCCCGTGTCACGTGGCCTTGTTTTCGCCGCCGGAGCGACGCCAGCTAATGCCCAATTACCTTTCCAGCCAATCACTGGCCTGTGTCCTCCCGGCTACCGTGACACCTGTTTCAACCCACTTCGTCTAAAGTCACAACAACAACCATTACCTCACATCACCCCACTATACTGTGCGTGCTCGCATAGCAACAGAGGCAGGGGATGCGTGGCGCGCTATACTCAAGCCCTACACAAATAATAAATCTACCATGCCCAGCCGAGCCTGGGCTTGTCCGGGAGGACGCTGCTCATTGTAGAGGCTCGCGGTTCAGTTGCGAGTGGCCGCCCTGGTGAATGACTACCGCGGCATGTGTGTCAACACGCCTAGTGAGTGCCGCGTCCGCTTCACAGCGGTGGACGTTAGCAAATCCCGTTGCTCGGCATCCGCAAGAGAGCGGAATGCCCCCCCCCCCCGCGTCAGCGTCACGCTCAACGCCGCGACGTCGTCTGCCGGCCGGGTCGCCCTTGACAAAAAAAAGAGCTTCTTAGCTCTACGGACTTTCCTCGGTGGGGAATACAACTTCTGACCACGATTCTGATTCAAGCAGGGTGCCTGCCGACCACTCAATGGGAGAGACGCACAGCCATCAACGGCCCACCGTCCACAGGACTCTGCTACCCGCCACGGCGCTGTCCCACCGTGCGGAACGCCGAGCGTGTCAACAGGGTTGACTTGATCACCGGGCAATATCTGCCTTCGATGTCAGCTTAGAAAAATGTTTAATAAGGTTACAACTCCCACCCCTCCCACTTCCCCGCTTAAGCGGAGACCTGGGCTACACCACACGTGGCTGCACGCGTCACGAGAGGCATCAGAACGCCGGCCAACCCCGCGCTCGATGGGAAACAGACGAGTTGCGCGGGTTCAATTTAATCGCAAATGTTTTTTTTATATATTTTTTTTATTTCAAACCCGGGCTGACAGCTGTGCCTTTGTGACATCTTGACGATAATAACTTCCCATTATTTTTATTTATTTATTGCCTGCAATTGCAATAAAATAACCTAATTGCTTTGAAAGGCAGGCGTCAGCGCGGAGAGACAGCGTGCGAACGCTGACGGGGAGCGGCCCCGACGGGGAGACGTGAGGGACGGTTTAAGACTCGGGGCAGCCCTCCCCACACCCCCTTCCATCCCCCCTCACCCCCTCCTACCCCCCACCCCCTCCACCCCCCACACACAGCACCGCGTTACCCGTGCTTTATTGGATCTTTGTGACATTTTTAATGATTCGTGTGTTCATGGGATTTACACGCGATTTTTTTTTACACGGTTGCGGAATATTTCAGGTCGGGGGGTGGGGATGGGTGGGGGGAAGCGGTGGGGCAGCGGTTAGCGCACTGCGCTGTGAACCCAGCGACCCGTGTCCGCTTTCCGTCCACGGCCTAACATCAGTGGCCCAGTGAGATCAGAAGCGGTCCTACCCTTCCACCCCCTTCACCAACTCGCGCTAACCAGCGGTGTGGTTGAAACTCCTCTCGCCGTGCTGCGACGTGGCGCGGAGATGGAGAACGGCTAGCATTCGTAACGTTTCGTTTCCTGAATTTTTTTAGGGAGGCAGTTTAAGCACCGTGGAATTTGCGTTATGACCTCCTGCCACTTGAATGATGGAGCGACGGTCTGGGCGAGGGGGGAGGGCGGGAGGAGGAGGTGGTGGTGGTGGTGTGGAGGCAGCGGAGCAGCAGCACTGTTGAATACAATAATGCGGTGCCCGTAGTGGATTAAATTAAACCAGCTTTAAAATGCAAGCAGGCAAACCTGTCAGATTAGTGAGCTCTGCCATCATGACAATTGCGGGCCGGGTTCATGCGGTTGAATAACGTCCTCGAGTTAACTTTGCGAGCAGAGCCGCCGCGCTACTCCAACGCCGCATAATTCGATTCGCGCCGCGTTGCTCACAGTCGCCGTGTCCGCGGCGTTCCTCCTCCTCCGTGCCGCAGTCCGTGCTTTTTGTGCGGTCATCAGAAATGAGGCCGCGGCTGTCAGACCCGTTATCGCGTGAGAATCTGGGACGGCGGTGGGGGGGCTGTTAGTGGGTGTGAGGGAACGAAGCTGGTGGCTGACACGGTGTGGGGAGGTTTCCGGATGGGGAGAGGCGGCGTTGCGGTTGGCGCGCTGCGCTATGAACCCGGCGAACCGAGTTGGATTCCTGCTCACGGCTGCCAACACCAGTGACGATAACCTCAACCGGTCCTGGGCCCCCATTAGGTCGACTCGACCTCAAATAAGTACCTGGTGTGGTGTGTAAACATCGTCACTGGGGAGCCAAAGGGGTCGGGTGTGGTGCTGGCCACCTCCCCCTCGTGTGCTGTGCCAACATTCACAGGTGCTACTCGCTAACAGCACTTGGCCCAACAGTCTGTTAAGGCTATACGGGGGATCTTTGTCTTGGGTGGTGGGGGTGCCCGGGTGGGGGGGGGGGGTCGTAGCGGGCGATCCGAGCATCATTGGCCGTCCTGGCCCCGAGAGTTCTCTTCCAATATTTCACTCGACCCGCACATTCGTTCGGACAGCAAATTTTGTAAATTTGATTCACGGCAGCGGAAGCCGTGAGATCAGCCATTTTATTTTGTTACTCTGGGTTAGGGTTTATTTTCTCTCTCTCTCTCTTCGGCGTGTTTGCGAAGGAAATAAAAACGGAGTGGGGGAAAAAAAACTTAATTTAGTGCCTTGGAGCACTTTGCTGGCAACCCCCCCACCACCACACCCAACCAGTAGAAAGTGAATTAGGTGTAAATATTTAATATTTCTCTCAAGAGTTATTTGGTTTTTGCCTTCTGTTTGTTTTCCCACCGCCAGCAAGGGAGGTGGCCGCCTCACCCTGCGCCCCGAACCCTCGCGCGTCGCTCCACTACAGCTCTCCGTCCCGCCAGTAAACGGAGCGCAACGCGGATGACTTGAAGGGGCAGTCATTAGAGTTTTCATGTTTGATAGAACGCCCTTCACGCCAGGCTGTCCCCAGGGCACTTTGCACGCGATACAATGAAATATGGGTTGGAAAAACGTTTTATTCTAAGGGTGGCTTAAAATAGCGAAACAAAAATACGCGGGCCCAACGCGTCTCCTGAATGGGAACGAGCCTCCCGGTGCGACACCCCTCACCTGGACGCGACGCTGTGTGCCAAACCACGGCGACGAGGAAACGTTCGATGGACCCCTGACGATGACAGTGACGATCACGGTCGCTTTAAATCCCAAAAGGGACACAAACACACAACATGGACAAAGATTCCCCGTGTAGCCTTAATAGACTGTAGGAGCAAGTGCTGCTAGCGAGCACTGAATGAAGGCCGGCACGGCACACGAGGGGGTGGGTGGCCAGCACCACGCCCGACCGCCTTTGTCTCCCCAGGAGTGATGTTTACACACCGCTTCGGGTACTCATTTGAGACTGAGTTGAAGTTGGGGAGGAGGCCCAGGACCGGTTCAGATAATCGTCACTGGTGTTGGCCGTGAGCGGGAATCGAACTCGGGTCGCCGGGTTCATAGCGCAGCGCACTAACCGCTACGCCACCAATCACGCAGCACGCGTGCACTGCCAGTGCCAGCGGCACGTCATACATTCTTGGAAATAAATAAAAACGTGGGTGACATTATGCAGCACTAAACCAACACGGGCGGACCCCACGCAGGGAAGCTGTCGCGCTGTGATGGAGGGGGAGAGTGGCGGCGCTGAGTGCGCCGGGCATGCGGGGGATGTCGCCCGGCGCGGCCATGGCAGAGCGTGGCGCCTCGCGGCCTCCATCGGCCGCTCGGGGTCCTGGCCTTGCTCCACACGTCACTCCACGCGTCACTCCGTGCATCACTTCGTGTGTCGTTCCGCACATCACTCCACGCGTCACTCCGTGTGTCGCTCCACGCGTCACTCCACACCACTCCACGCGTCACTCCGTGTGTCACTCCACACATCGCTCCACGCGTCACTCCACACATCACTCCACGCGTCACTCCGTGTGTCACTCCACACATCGCTCCACGCGTCACTCCACACATCACTCCACGCGTCACTCCGTGTGTCGCTCCACGCGTCACTCCACGAGTCACTCCACACATCGCTCCACGCGTCACTCCACGCGTCACTCCACACATCGCTCCACGCGTCACTCCGTGTGTTGCTCCACACATCGCTCCACGCGTCCCCGCTTCACTTTCCTGGTGTCCCCAGGGTCCGTCCTCTTGCTGCCATCCTGGGAATCTGGGATTCTTGCTGGGACGTTAAAAGTTCAGTTTTTTGTCGTTGCTTAGTCGTAAGAATTATACTCCAGTCGCGTGTGTACCGTAGTCCTCCCAACTTCCGTGAGATTGAGATATTCTTCCTCTCCACATGAAGTGTCATCCGAGCTCCATTGACGGTGGTTTTGCGGCTAGGAATGGCTCGGCCGTTCGCACTGTGGGTAGCGTGCGCGAGTGCTTACGAGACGCTGTTGCTGACTACTTCCGTGCCGGCTGTGTGGTGCGTGGCGCAGAGCCTGATGTGGCAGAACGTGTCGGCCGGCGTCACCTACCTGGTGAGGGTGCAGGCTGTGTGCCAGGGCGACCTGCTGGGCCCCTCCACTCGGGCAATCCGCTTCCACCTGGGCTCAGGTAAGAAATACAACAGCTGATGCACAGCAGCTGTCACACTACAGCTGTCATACAACAGCTGTCACACAGCAGCTGTCACACTACAGCTGTCATACAACAGCTGTCACACAGCAGCTGTCACACTACAGCTGTCACCACTACAGCTGTCACCACAACAGCTGTCACACTATAGCTGTCACACTACAGCTGTCACACTACAGCTGTCACCATTACAGCTGTCACACTACAGCTGTCACCACAACAGCTGTCACCCTACAGCTGTCACCACTACAGCTGTCACACTACAGCTGTCACACTGCAGCTGTTAGGCAGCTGTTGACAATATCTAGAACACAACAGCAGGCAGAGACTAAACTAAACGATTATTATTTTACCAGGTAAGGCCCACTGAGCTATGTAGCTCTTTTTCAGAAGCGACCTGGCCCCAACTGATAGCTCAACAAAGTGGCTTATCTCGTGCAAATTTATAGCAGCCAAATACTCTAAACGGGTGTTGATTCTAAATATGGGGGGGGGGGGGGGGGAACCGGAGGACCCGTCGTTTCAACTCTGCCTCGCCCGGAAATGGATCAAACCGGCGGGACCTCTGGACTTATACCGATAAACGCGCAGTGATCGCACTGCGCGTTGTTCAGCACGATTATCCGACGTTTCGCTCTGCATGCTGGGAGCTGAAGAAGCTCCAGGGCCCGTGGAGCGGAATGTCGGAACATCGATGCTGAACAACACCGAGCGCCACAACTCGAACACACGCAATTGGCGAGCTGACACACAGCGGCAGCAACAGCAGCGGCACCCACAGAACAAGCACCATCAGCTGCACAACCACCAGCAAGCAGCACCAGCAGCAGCACAACCACCAGCAGCAGCACCAGCAGCAGCACAACCACCAGCAGCAGCATCAGCAGCAACAGTAGCACCAGCAGCAGCAGCAACAGTAGCAGTACAACCAGCAGCACCAGCAGCAACAGTACAACCAGAAGCAGAAGCACCAGCAGCAACAGTAGCAGCAGCAACAGTAGCAGCACAACCAGCAGCACCAGCAGCAACAGTACAACCAGAAGCAGAAGCACCAGCAGCAACAGCAGCAGCAGCAACAGTAGCAGCACAACCAGCAGCACCAGCAGCAACAGTACAACCAGAAGCAGAAGCACCAGCAGCAACAGTAGCAGCAGCAACAGTAGCAGCACAACCAGCAGCAGCAACAGTAGCAGCACAACCAGCAGCACTAGCAGCAACAGTAGCACCAGCAGCACCAGCAGCAGCAACAGTAGCAGCACAACCAGCAGCAACAGCAGGAACAGCAGCAGCAACAGTAGCACCAGCAGCAGCAGCAGCAATAGTAGCAACACAACCAGCAGCACCAGCAGCAACAGTACAACCAGAAGCAGCAGCACCAGCAGCAGCAACAGTAGAAGCACAACCAGCAGCAACAGTAGCACTAGCAGCACTAGCAGCAGCAACAGTAGCAACACAACCAGCAGCAACAGCAGGAACAGCAGCAGCAACAGTAGCACCAGCAGCAGCAATAGTAGCAACACAACCAGCAGCACCAGCAGCAACAGTACAACCAGAAGCAGCAGCACCAGCAGCAACAGTAGCACCAGCAGCAGCAGCAACAGTAGAAGCACAACCAGCAGCACTAGCAGCAACAGCAGCACCAGCAATAACAGTAGCAACAGTAGCAGCACAACCAGCAGCACCAGCAGAAACAGTACAACCAGAAGCAGCAGCAGCAACAGTAGCAGTACAACCAGCAGCACCAGCAGCAGCAACAGCTCGGTGCTGCCAGCTCGACGCTACCAGAGCGTCGCTGTGAGGGTTAACGCCGCGTATTCAAGCGCTCGTCGCTACGCAGCTGGAGAGCGTTTCATGGCGATGGCTTGTGCAATGTTTGTTGGTTTTATGAATCCTCTTGGAAGTAGTGGCATCAGCCACTTCCCCAGTTGTTGTTGTTTTCATGTTATAATTGGTTATGTATTTAAGCGTTGTTTTATCGCGAGGAAGTGGCAGCGCCGATAATTGTTTTGCATTAAAAGGCTCTTTCTTCCTCTTACACTTGCTGCGTTTGTACGGATTCCTCTTTAGCTCCTTTAACTAGGCTCCAGGGACCAGTCAAGCAATATATCTCGTCCCATACAGTAGTTATCAAAATTCATTACAAAGAGAGGGAGAGTGCCTGAAGAGAGAGAGAGAGAGGAGACATGACCAAAATCACCCAAGGGACAGGGCCCCGATGTTGTCAAGTCTCAGAAACCGGGCAGACGCGAGCCCGCCGAATGGCGCCTGCACGGGGCGATCACCGTGTGTGAAGCACGTGACGCACCGCACGCTCTCTCCACGTATTGATGTATGACGTGGAGAGAGTGCGCGTAGGTTTCAGCCGGAGTGGAGTGGGGCACGCACGAGGTTCAACCCCGCACTGCCGTCCACGTCGGGGCACATTCGAAGAAATAGTCAGGCGCGTGCGAGCGTGTGACAGACTCGCCGAAGAATCGGCGAAGAAACTCCGGTGGGTGGGTGGGGGGGCCGCGAGCGCCGGCATGCGCGCGTTCACCAAAAATCACACGGGTCGTTGAGCGAGCGGCACGGACGAGAGAGAATCGGTTAAACCCGGGAGAGAGGTGGCGCGGGGGGGCGGAAACACAGGTAGCGGGTTGTGTAAACAGGAGAGGC
This sequence comes from Lampetra planeri, assembly GCF_965212315.1. NCBI lineage: Eukaryota > Metazoa > Chordata > Hyperoartia > Petromyzontiformes > Petromyzontidae > Lampetra > Lampetra planeri. The sequence continues at coordinate 11,768,631 of NC_136140.1, forward strand.
CTATTGCAAGCCGCCGCTAAACGGCGAGACGCGAACAGGCAGCGCCATGAGTGCTGTAATGAGCCCCGCGAGAGAGAGACACCTTCGCTGCCAGCCGCTCCCTGGCAATATTTAATTGGGAGCCGTGATGGTGGGCGCACGGCTGGGGGCCGCACGGTACCCCGCGATCGGCGTACGAGCAGCGCTCGTGTTCGTGGCGTATGTCGCTGCTTTCTCCTCCCCCGCACCCCACCGGTAGCGACAGATGAAACATTTGTGTGGATTTTCCCGCGGCTTATTTCGGATTTGAGATTCGTGTGTTTTGTTTTCAGGGGTTATTTTTGTGTGTCAGCTGGAGTCGTGTAAATCTGTGATGTTTTTTTTTCTTTTCCCGTGCCGCTGCGATGGCTTTGATCTCCGAACCGTAGGCCGAATAATTTGTCGGTGACAACGCCGGAGCCATTGTACGTCCGCCTCTGCCCACCTCTGTCGATCACAGCGAAAGCTCCGAGCGTCTCCAACCCCATCGCCGCCCGTCGCATTGCCGGGGCCCCTGTGCGTTAACTTTGGCGGCGATGGAACTTTGCGCCCCTCTCTCACGCTCGCCGATAACGGTTACTCGCGTGAGATTGTACCTAACGCTTAAACCTCAGATATGTATAATGCGTGTGTGTGTTGAACTTCATTCGCACCGCATGTAGCCAACTGTGCTAATCTCCCTGTGGTGCAGGGGTGGAGCGGCAGGGCAGCGCTTAGCGCATTGCGCTCCGAGCCCAGCATTCCCAAGTTCGATTCCTGGCCATGTCCACCGTCGGTGGGGAACGATATCTGAGCCGGTCTCCTTGATTCTCCAGTCATTAACCCGCACTGAACCAGCGGGAGTGAAGTACGGTCAAACAGCCTCCACGACCAGAAAGCCGTAAGGGAGACCTTCATCCGGGAGTGGATTGCATGACACGGGGAAAGAGCGCAGTAGCTCACGGACTGGGGTGGGTGGGCACGGCCCCTCAAACGAGCCACGCCCAGCCCACGCCGTGCCACATTCACACCGCCGCAGGCCGACGGATGCAGGGCTGCGAGCTCCCTTTCCAGAGCCCTGAACCCAGATCCTAATCCCACATCCCAGGTCCCAGATCACCAATCTCCGATCCCAGATCCCATACCCCTGATCACAAATGCCCAATCTTTGTTTCCAAAATCCCAGATCACTGATTCCACATCCCAGATTCCAGATCCCCAATCCCAGGTCCCAGATCACCAATTTCCGATCCTATATCCCCAGATCCCTCATCTTAAAAATCCCATATCACTGCTCCCATATCACTGATATCAGATCCCAGATACTCGATCCGCAATCTCTGGTCCCACATAACCAATCTCTGATCCCATACCCCTGATCCCAATTCCCCATTCCCTGATCTCAGATCCCCAGATCCCACTCTAGCTCCAAGAGATTCCTCTCACACCCAAATTCCGAGCCCATGAAATTCTGCCCGCGAATGTGGACGCTTCTCAAGGTGGAAACTATAAACTTTTTTTCTTTATCAGGAAAAGCGCACTGACCTATACAGCTCTTTTTCAGAAGCGACCTGACCACAAATGATAGCTCAACAAAGTGGCTTATCACGTGGAAATTAATACCAGCCAAATACTCTAAATGCATGTTTATAAATCTGAACGAAAAACCAGAGGACCCGGAGAAGAATCCACATGACCACGGGGAGAGAGACCATGCAAATTCCAAATATACAGCAGGTGTCATTGTCGGTATCGAACTCATGTCTTCCTGTATACCAGGCGAGGCAGTTAACATCTCGCCACCGTGGCGACTCAACTGAAGAGAGGCAGGTGGCAGTGTAGTGTTTACACTCGCACCTCTCAGCAAGCAGGGCCTGGGCGCGATTCCCGACTGGGGTGCCTTTGTGGAGTATCTATGGTCTCCCCCTGTTTTGCAATGGGTTTCTTCGGGGTCCTGTAGTTTCTCCCATCGCAAAAAAACATGCATTATAATTGGCATTGGCCAAACATCCCAAAGTAGCAAGACCCTCGTAAAAAAGGCTTCAATCAACGTGGATTTCCTGGATAAATATATATGAGTATGATGAATTGTAATATTATCCACAGTGACTTACAGAGATTGCAGGCCTCCCATGTGGGCTGCCAATGGCATATACTTGGTATGAAGTGGTGTGAGTTCATAGTTCTCCATTGACATCATAGATCCCAAGGGGTGCGCCATTGATATCAGATGAGGCAGACTAAACTCAACTAGAGGAGACAATCTAAGCGCATGTTTCTAATTGAGGAGGGAAAAACCGGAGGGACCAGGAGAAAAATTCACGCGACCACAGGGAGAGCACGCAAAATCCTAATATATACAGGCGGCAGGGTCGGTATCGAACCCACGACCTCCTGTAGACCTGGTGGGGTAGTTAACATCTCCTAGCCACCGTAGCGGCCAGACATCTCTACCAATCAACCTGGCGGAGACCTCGCGGTCGAACCCCTCACCGATCCTGGAGGCGTCAACATCGGCCGTGACTCTGCGCCTGCTACTGTAGGGGGGAGACTTTCAGACGAGGGAACACACAGCAGCGCATCTTGAGGAGCCGTCCAAGCGAGCTTCGTGAAAATTGATGAATTCCACCGACACCCAGGAGATTCCTGCTTCTCCCAAATTGACGTCCCAAGGGGGGTTTCTCAGCCCGGGAGTTCCACCGCTCTCCTCCGAATTCCCAGCGCCCACGGCGTAATTAATGAGCGAGCTTGCCTCCACGAATCTACCCGTCCGCCCCGTCTCGGCCCAGTCCAAACAGATTCGCCACCAATAACGCACAACGCCTTTCACAGACCGCCCCCCTCATCCCCAAGAGACACCACCACCACAACGAATGGGCCATGGGGGTGAGCGGTGGGTTGGGGAGGGAGTGGCGAGGGCTGCTGTGCTGGAAGCCACTGGAGTTGTCAGTGGATACTGCGGTCAGTGTCAGCGTGGCCATGGAGATGGCGAGGTGTGGTGGGTGAGGTGTGGTTTTCCAGACTTAGGTGCAGTGCTTATATTATGGTAGTTTCCGTGTGCCACCTGCGGTGTGGTGAGGCATGGTCCCGGTCATACTGCATTCATTGTGATGCGGCGGTCGCAGTTTGACAACTCATTGTGGCACAGCCATAGCGTGGAAAATATGGCATGACTCTCCCGGTGTGGTGCGCGTGCGGTGTTGTGCTAAGTGCCGTGTGCGGTGATACTCGTGGGGCAGGTGAGGTACAGGTATTACACAATGCGGTGCGGTACACGCGGTGTCCGCTGTGTGATGCCGGGCACTCGCCGCGCCAGCCCAGCCGCGCCAACTCCACTTGGCACATCTCCGTGTTTCCATCGCGGGCCCCCCACGCAGGTCACGGCGCGTTCGACTGCGCCGAGCCGTCTCCACGACAGGACGATTACAATCCCGCGCAGATTACGGGCGGCCTCGGGCCCTGCGCCAGAAGGCTTTACCGCCACCCCCACCCCTCTTAAGCCAAGTACATCTGCTGTTGATTTTTCAAAGCCCCCCGCGCTAACGCAGCTCTCAGGCCTGTTTTGTGAATAGACGCCAAATGAAAACGCGATGAATAAACGCGACAAACCGCGGCACGGTGCCCGCGCGCATGCGCTGGGGCCCATAGCGGCGCGAGCGGCGCTCCCTTCCCTCGGGCGCCGCGTTCCCTCCGCCCGCCGGCCATCTGCTGCGGCTCCCCGTGGTCCCGGGAATGTCGCTCGGCGGCGGGGAGAGTGCTGGTGGCGCAGTTTTGGACGAGCGCTGCTCTCGTACGGCGAGGGCAGGCGAGTTGGGAAGAAGTACCCCCAGACCCTCTTTTATGTCTGGCCTAGAAGTCACTTGGAGGAGGAGATCTCGGGCCTAGCTCTGTGACAGAAGCCTCTCTATCCCCCCCCCCCCCGCCTCCCCGACACGTTAATTTTCTCCATAATGTTAAGGTTTTACATTTTGATGCCTTTAAATGTTCACTTAAGCCATCAATCCGCTGCACTCGAGAAACGCGTTTTGAAAATAGTTGTGTGGATGCAATCCGGATTCGAACCCAGGTTCTCAGCGGTGCCAAGCTCAGTGCTCGGGGCCACCTCCTCCTCTGCCTGTGGCTCTCCCTAACACGCCCAGCGCCCCCATCGAGTTGGCCCCGGCCGGGCCGCGTCGGGTAGAATGCCGCACTCGAGTCTTGTGTGTGCCGTTGCTCGAGATCGAATGCAAAGGCGCGGCCCTGCAAGTGCTATGTTTATGCCGGCTGGAGGGCCTCCACTCGAGGGATCCCGTCTCTGTCAAGGGTACTTGGCCTCCTCTTTCACGCTGGCCAGATGGCTTGGAAGAGGTGGGAATACCCACACTTTACCCCACCACACGTGAGCTGCCGATTGACTAATCGTGCTGTGTTCCCATGGATACAGCTGGGTGAGCAGACGCAGTATGGTTGTGGAGATTTTTAGAAACTTCCACCATCGTTTTTACTCCACGAGCTTAAATACCTTCACCGTATTATTTGCATTAACATACGCTCATCATCATAGCCTCAATCCTGCGATCATTGCATTGCTGGCCAGTGCGAGATGGCGAAGGGGCATGAGGCCCAAGACTTGGTAGAGGACCCCCCTGTCCATCACGGCCCAGCGGAAGCACGTTCGCCGCTCAATTCAAGGGTTCGTGGTTCGAATCTGGGCGGGCCGCCCTGGTTACTCCCGCGGATGTTTTAACCGTGGATTACTACTACGCTGCCACCGTCTGCTTCACAGGGGACGTTAAAGAGCCCGTGACGTTCGAAAAGAGTGGGCCGTTCTGTGCGCCTGCGTCACCGTCTACGTTTGGCAAAAAAAGTTTTTTTTATTACACCGCAATTAGAATTGTTTTAATTATTAATTATTATTAAAACGATAAAAAATACCGTACATTGCAGCAGTAACTGATAAACTCACCAGATGTTTGGAAAAACAAAACATCTCAGTCAGATTTGGCATGGTACATAAAATACAGAATTTAATATCTGGTACAAAAGATATTTTACCAAAGCTATCAATAGAAGGTGTGTACAGGATTAACTGCACGTGTGGTAAATGTTATGTTGGGCAAACAGGACGAATGATCAGCACGAGACTAAAAGAACATCAGAGAAATATGAAATTCTCCCAAATACAACTGTCAGCAGTAGCAGAACACGCGTGCCAACAAGGACACTAAATACATTTTTATAATGTTGAAGTGCTATGCAAAACTAGCTACTACTGGCCAAGACTAATTAGAGAATCAATCGAAATTGAAAGAAATAAAAAATAATTTTAATCGTTCGGATAGCTATCGCCTTAGTGCTGCGTGGGAGCGAATCATCAAATAAGACATTATCAATTGGGATTACCGTTGGTACGACTATTTTAATACACACAATAGACAGGAAGGACAAGATCAAAGGGTTCACATAATGCACATGCATAATGTACGTTGACTCAGTAATCCCCCCCCCAACATGGTGCAAGAGCGCAGAAGCGTGGTCACCACATCTACGCCTCTATATAAGGAACGAAACCGTTAGACTTCTGCACAAATCTGGCTGTCACCTGATGAAGCTAGTTGTAATTACTGGTGAAACGTCGTACTCAGATTATAAATGTGGTGGCTTGGCTCTCCAATACTAGTGTGCTGTACTAGTGACGAATTTGCACATTCTGTTTAAGTGACAACCCTTACTAGTTGGCTGTGTCAGGTGGTGGTGGGTTTTAAAGACACTTTTATATATTTACGCAATCTAACCCAAACAAACTTCTATTATGGGCAATTATAATCGTTGGCAGTCGTGACGTAACACCCTACTTGCTCATAACCTGGCAGGACCCTCCTGGAAGTGAGGGTCTCGAGCCCGAGCGAGGCTTTCCTGGGTAGACAAGCAACATAAGAATGATGATGATCGTGAACCTGTCCACACTGGCTGCACGACTCTGCAGTCAGACACAGGGTGGCTTCTCATCAGCCCTGGTCGAGACGTCTGCAGCATCTGACCAGGCCCGAGGCGACGAAAAGCGCAACAACGGCACTCAGCCCCTTTCTCAAAATTATTCATGCTGCTGGCACGGGGCGGCTCGTGATGTCTCATTATTCATGCCCTGAGAGGTGCGGAGGTAAGCCACGGCATTATTCAAGTTTTGGGTCCGTGGGTGGGGGCCTTCCCAGTTTTCACTCCGTGTTTGGGGGGGGGGGGGGGAAAGTGAGGGGTGATCGGCCGGCCGGCAGCTGTGAAGTTCTTTAATGAGTAATGTTTAATAAAAGTACGAAAGAATCATTCAAACGAAATGAAAATGTTTGCAAAAGTGCTGAGCTGCGTGTGAGAGTTTGGGAGTGAGGCAATAGCAGTGTGGATATATTTTGATTTCCACGTGTGTCTCCAAGTGACACCGTGGGCCACTGAGCAACAGCATGGGCCAATAAACAACGTCATTGACTCTATTGACAGTTAGACCACGTCGTGAGCACTATAGGCCTGGGACAATTATCAACATCGCGGGCAATTTAATGACATCACAGGCCACTGAGTGACATCATTGGCCACTTAGCAATACCACAGGTCAAGTTCGAGACATCATGCACCAGTTGGCAAGGTGAGTAACTTATCGGCAATGGACCAATTGGCGACATCACGGGCCATGCATCGGCATCACGGGCCACCGATGCTACATTTTCCATGAGCAGAAACCAGACCAGACCTGGCTCGCTCGGCCAACAGGGCCACGGTGCTCGTGGGCGGATGGACAGCTGGCGTCGTACGCACGAGACGGCAGCGATGGCTCGCGGTCAAGCGGGGTTCTCAAGTGGGGTTCTCGAGTGGGGTTCTCAAGCGGGGTTCTCGAGCGGAGGTCTCGAGTGGGGTTCGTGAGCGGGGTTCTCAAGCGGGGTTCTCGAGCGGGGTTCGTGAGCGGGGTTCTCGAGCGGGGTTCTCGAGCGGGGTTCGTGAGCGGGGTTCTCAAGCGGGGTTCTCGAGCGGGGTTCGTGAGCGGGGTTCTCAAGTGGGGTTCTCGAGCGGGGTTCTCAAGCGGGGTTCTCGAGTGGGGTTCTCGAGCGGGGTTCTCAAGCGGGGTTCTCGAGTAGGGTTCTCGAGTGGGGTTCTCCAGTGGGGTTCTCGAGTGGGGTTCGTGAGCCGGGTTGTCACGAACGGGGTTCTCCAGCGGGGTTCTCGAGCGGGGTTCTCAAGCAGGGTTCTCGAGCGGGGTTCGTGAGCGGGGTTCTCAAGTGGGGTTCTCGAGCGGGGTTCTCAAGCGGGGTTCTCGAGCGGGGTTCGTGAGCGGGGTTCTCAAGTGGGGTTCTCGAGTGGGGTTCTCGAGCGGGGTTCTCAAGCGGGGTTCTCGAGTAGGGTTCTCGAGTGGGTTCTCAAGCGGGGTTCTCGAGTGGGGTTCTCGAGCGGGGTTCTCCAGTGGGGTTCTCGAGTGGGGTTCGTGAGCCGGGTTGTCACGAACGGGGTATTCCAGTGGGGTTCTCGAGTGGGGTTCGTGAGCCGGGTTGTCACGAACGGGGTATTCCAGTGGGGTTCTCGAGTGGGGTTCGTGAGCCGGGTTGTCACGAACGGGGTTCTCCAGGGGGGTTCGTGAGCCGGGTTGTCACGAACGGGGTTCTCCAGGGGGGTTCGTGAGCCGGGTTGTCACGAACGGGGTATTCCAGTGGGGTTCGTGAGCCGGGTTGTCACGAACGGGGTTCTCCAGGGGGGTTCGTGAGCCGGGTTGTCGCGAACGGGGTTCTCCAGTGGGGTTCTCGAGTGGGGTTCGTGAGCCGGGTTGTCGCGAACGGGGTTCTCCAGTGGGGTTCTCGAGTGGGGTTCGTGAGCTGGGTTGTCACGAACGGGGTTCTCAAGCGGGGTTCTCGAGCGGAGTCTCGAGCGGGGTTCTCGAGCGGAGTTCGTGACTTTAGCAGGGCCCCGGTTGCTAAGCGGCGGCGAGACCGTCGTCGAGGAGACGAAGGTCGCAGAAACCTCACCGGGGTGCATCTGGCGGGCCCGGCCGCGTTCCGACGGAGACTCCCGTGAGCATCGGCTGTCACGCGCTTGTCGGCTTAGACATTTTTTACATTTTTTTCCCTCGTTATATTTTTTTGTGTTGTGGCGCAGTTTTATTTATTTCCGACAGAGTGGCATCACAAGCCGCTCCGCGCAAAGGGCGGCGGGCGTGCGGTGCCCTCGGGAAAACGGGGGCGTCTGGCCGATCTCGACCGCTAAACTATTATTTGTTCCCTGTAAAAGGGCCGCCGGGGACGGTCGTGGTTTTTTACAAAAATAAACAATGCATAAATAGAGCGCGCCGCCCGACGATTCATTGGCAGCGGTGCGCACGGACGCACGTGCACACGCACGGAGCGGCGCAATGAGGCGGTGCCAAGCGATCGCATAGTCGCCGCTCGTTGCGGAGATTCAAATACCGCAGGCTGCCCTGGTTATTCTTGCAGTTAATAATAATAATAACCTCTATTTTCATCAAGTGGGTTTCACATTGATGTATCTCAAAATTAAGGTCGGCGCAGAAAAGTTCACGTCCGTTCACAATCGTGGGGAGGGCAGGCGGGGGGGCTCAGATGTGCGGAGTGAGGAGCAGCCACGATGAACGTGGGGAGAGGAGGAAACAGAATCGGAGGGGTGAGACGGAGGAGGAAGCTCCGCCCATGATATTAATCCTCTCAGCTCATCATGGCCAGGGCGCCGGGCCAGAGATCAAGTTAGACGGGAGGTGGGAGCGCTTTTTGTATGACAGCGCAAGCTGTTATGTATTTGTATTATGTATTTGTATTATGTTATGTATTTGTATTATGTTACATTCTTACCCGCCCCTACTGGACATCTGTGAAAAAGAGCTTTATAGCTCTTCGGATTCCTCCAGTATAAATACATATCTTGATTGATTCTGATTCTGTAAATTCAACTCCTCTTTCTTGACCGTAATACCACAACCCACTCCCGACGCTGCTCAACACACCTCTCGGTGTCGTCCACCGTGGTTATACAGCCCAGCTGGCTTCGATTTTCAGCGGCAACCGCGTCAGAAGCAGCGGAGTAGTGTCTCATCGCTGCGATGTCTCCTTCATATTTGCCGATTGGGGATTGCGTCGTTGTACGATCTGTTCTGGATGACTACGGTCGCATACCGGAGAGTTTGTAATTTTCTATTTGTGCATCAGGTGTCACGCATCTACTGCCATGGTTTGTGCAGTGGATGCGGTTTAGGGTGGACCATGAGCCTTGGGTCGTTCACAACAAGATGTTTGCTCACGAGTTCTTTTGAACTCAATTCAGCTTTCCAAGCTCCATCGGCGTTCAACTTGCATTGTTAAAGGTTAAGCGCACTGATCCAAAAGGACTTCAAGCGTTATTAAAGTACTCTTATGTTTTTTTCGGTAAAGTCACGTAGGTAAAAAAAATAAAAATAAATGAAAAATATCTAAATTCATTTATGATTATTTTATCATAATTTTATTACCTACGTGACTTTACCGAAAAATCCTAAGAGTATAAATCCTTGCAGTCACAAAAGCTTCAAATCTAGAATACATTATTAAAGTCCCGATTAATTTGAAGGCGACTGTTTCCCTCGATTTGCAGGACTTCCCGGAGAGTTGCAACGTTGCGGCGGATGGGTCGGGGGAGAGATTTGTGACGGCACAGGCAGCCAAGGTGTTGGGCGTCGACTTGAGGGTTCCAGTACCTCACCGGTGACATGCAGGGTGAACGCCGTGGCTTGCCGTACGGGGACGTAATTGCGTTGCGGCGGAGTGGCGCTTTAACCGTTGTGATGCACCGAGTGAGATTGTCGCGAGCTGCAACCGGGGCGCCGATTGTTCTCGTGTCAGCTCGCTCGCCAGCCAGGGCTGAAGACCAATCCTCGCAAGGGAAACCTATCGATTAGATACGCGGCAGCGTTTCGCATGAAACTGCATCGGACGTCCCCAGGACGAGACGCAGGACGTCAGAATAGCCGTGTCACCTGACCTTTATTCCTTAAACAGGTGTCAGGTCGACGTAGCCCTTAAGGGTTTGGGACACATTCCTGCAGACGTGGCAAGATTGGAAATCGCTGCAATCCTCAAAAATGCTAAGACACCCATTAGCAATATCAGCAAGGATGAGCACTTTGAGCTTTCTCAACTAAAAAAGAGAGATGACATAGTCATCCTCTCAGCCGACAAGGGCAATGCCACTGTCATCATGGACAAAACCATAAACAATAACACAATTCAGGACTTACTAAATGATGGCAGCTATACCAAAATCAATAGAGATCCGACCAGCCGCCTGGTTACGAAAACCAACAATATCACTGATTCGACATCTTTAATTGAACCAACCATGCGGCTTTCCTTCAAACCCTAGACCGCCCAGATTTTATGGCTTACCAAAAATCCATGAAGAAGGTACACCACTCTGTCCTATCGTCTCCACCATTGACTCACCCACCTACAAACTGGCCCGATTTCTGTCTGGGCCCTTACAACCAATCACTGGTAAGACCTCCTCAGCTGTACTTAACTCAGCTCACTTGGTATCGCCAATTAAGGACTTCTCCCTATCTCCAGGTGATTTGCTTGTCAGTTTCGATGTAGTGTCTTTGTTTACCAAAGTTCATGTGCCTGACACCATTGCAATCATTGAATAACTGGTTCCAACAAGGACTGAATGCTGATGTACCGGCCCTGGCTAGACACTGCCTCACCAACACTTACTTCACCTGGAATGGAACATTCTACAAACAAGTTGAAGATACCCCAATGGGTTCTCTCTTATCTCCAGTTGTAGCCAATGTTTTCATGGAAAAAGTTGAGACAGATGCCATCCAGGCATCCACCCTACATCCTTCCTTGTGGAAGAGATACGTAGATGGCACGTTCATCATCTGGCCACATGGCCTACCAGCGCTGGGCCAATTGTTCAACCACATCAATTCCATACACCCAGCCATCAAATTAACTATGGAGGTGGAAAAGGATGGAAAGTTACCATTCTTGGATGTGTTAATCGAAAAGAGACAAGATGGCTCAATGGGACACTTAAAACCTGACTCCCACCACCATTCATCCCAGAAGAATTCCTTCATCAAAACTCTGCACCATAGAGCTCGATGTATTTCCGACCATCACCACCTAGCCAGTGAACTGGAGCACGTACACCACGCCCTCAAGTATAATGTATATTCGGACTACACAATCCGTAAAGCCATCACCCCAACCTTTGGGAAAGAACCATCTGAGGACCCAATCAAAACTATCACCTTGCCATACATAGCAGGTGTTACCAAAAAGATTTCCAAAATCATGAGCAAACACAAGATCCAGGTTCGATTCAACACAGTACATAAAATTCGTGATCTGATCCCATCTGTGAAGGATGTGATCCCTGACATGCAATACCCGGGTGTCTACAACTAAGCTTTGGCTGCAGCAGTAGTTACATTGGGGAAACTAAGCGACATGTTTCGGACCATGTTCATGAACATAAGGCAGATCTGAAACACGGTAGGATCAATACCTCAGCCGTGGCTGATCATTGATTCAATCTTGTGGGCACACACGCCATTGATTTTTTTAAGACGAAGGTACTCTGCAAGCCCACTGGCTATCAACAAAGATTCGTTTATGAAGCCATCCAGATATATAAACACAGACACAATATCAACCGAGAAGATGGATACAAACTGAGCAATCATTGGAAGGACGTTATCAACCGGTTTAAGTCATAACTGGCTGCGATTTTTCCATCCTACCTGCCGATGCTAGCGGTTACTTCCGTCTCTCTGAGTTACATACACGCTAAATGTCTCACTAACACAGGCACCGTTGCTCCTTTTTCTCGATGTGGTGTTGTCCCTCGTTATTTTTTTTAACCAGCTGGATGTCTCACTAGCACAGCCACCTTGGTTTGTTTACATTGACATGCTAATCTCTCGCAGTACAATGGCCACCTCCACAGCTGCGTCGTCGTCGTCGAGGGTCATCACCGATCTTACATTGACATGCAAATTCCACCTCTAGCCCCGCCCACCTACCCTTGGGCTGAGCCCATCTCAAGCCGATATCACTTCGTGTTTCAGCAGCTCTCGCGCTGTATTTTCTCCTGCCTCGGCAGCTCTCTCGCTATATTTTTTCACCTGATGACGATTGCTTGTGTTGCGATCGAAACGTCGTGATAATTGTATTATTTTTCTATCTACGTGGCTTTACTGATAGACCCAAAGAATATAGGTGTCGGGTGGTGGAGGGCTTTAACGACACAATTTTGGCCAAATCGTTCGCCGGTGGTGATGGTGATGCTGCTGCATTGGCAGTGGCGCACCAGCGCAGCCAGCAATGACGACGACAAAACTCGACAAACGCAATCGGCAACGTAAAATTTATTTTAATGATAGCGGTGAAGAGTTTTGTCAGTCGTTCAGATCTCTTAATATTTTCTGCAATGACCTATGTGTTAAACGTCATCAACCTGAATATATATAGTTATATATATATACATCGGGGGAGCCCTCATAATCTTGTGATGGCACCATCTGGAAAGCGAATGATAGATTTACCTGAAAAAAAGCCAGAAAACAACAACAACAACCACCACCACCACGCGACGACCGCGTCGTGTCATGGTGCCCCGTGAGGGTTCATGCCAAAGTGAATCGAGCAGCACATGACCATCATCAGTGACATTTTTTACGATGTCGCGCTCGTTACACACAAAGTGCTTTCCGCATGTGCACCACAATAGGAGCATTAACCATCACGCAAAGTCCCGGTCATTCTCGCAGCAGCACCGGCTTTTGGCTAACCGTCGAACAAAGATGGTCGCATGCATCGCGTGACGTTTTCAGGTGCGCTTCTGTAGCTCTTCTTTCCGATATTAGGAAGCCACTGGACCTATGCACTTTTTAATGTAAATTGAAAACTAATTTCTTAAAAAAAAATCAATTTCTATTTAGTTTGTTGTCCATCCCCCCCACCTCAGATTAAGATGGTTGGCTACGTAAGGTACAAAAGAAGGTACACCAATTCCCGCCATTCACCACTAGGTGACGTCACCAGGGCGCCTCTGCCAGGCCAGGTGCACTTTGAGGCCTCGTGAAGTGTTGAAGGCTCGCTGACGGGAGGTCTTGGGACAGACCCAGGTGCCATGGATTGACTGACTGAGATGACTGGCACCAGCTGTACCCCCGACTCTGCTAACTTACACACATACATATGATCGGGCAACCGTGAACTGCGGCCGGTCTCGGGCGCTAAACAGGTGTCGAGGCTGGATAACACCTGGACGTGCGGCCGCTGCACTGGGCATCCATGAAAAAGAGCTTCATAGCTCATCGGATTCTTCTCGCATAAAAGACACGTCGTTGTCGTCACAGGGCTTGGGGAAAAGAGGTTTTGGGGGGGGTTACTCATTTGCAAGAGTGACCCTGGGGCATTGGTCTGCCATTAGGGGGGCGATGATTGATGGCGTGTGTAGAATCTCAATTTGAGTAATTTGTGCGGGATGATTTTTGGAATTCGGCAAATTTGGACCCTGACCCCGGCACACGATGACGTCCGGGGATCTCCCATGTCTAATGTGAAGCGGACTGCGACTAGTATTACCGTAGTTGTTACAGCCACGGTATTAACCAGGGCAGCCGCTGGAGATTCGAACCGCAAACCTCTACGCGCTACCGCCTGGCCTCACCACCGCCCTCAAGAGCAGCACAGCGCAACACTCTAACGCGCCGCGCTTCCAAGTCTATGCTCCGCACCTTCAGCAAGCCGCACCGAGTTGGACAGAGAGGTCAGGTCTCATGGAGGCGGCGTAGAGTAGGGCTGTGTCATGATGGTTGACGTTGAAGCTGGCTCTGATAGTTTTGTCAAGAGGGAGAGCGTGGGGGTGGGGGGGCGACGATGCGGCACTCGAGGGACACCGCGCAGCGCAGGAGGTGACACGGATACAGCTTTTTCCACCGCACAGCTGAACCCGAAAACTGCCGCCGATGTCGCACAGATCGGGGACGCTTCCCCGCGTGTACTGACCACCGATGCAAAAGTGCTTCGAGAACGGTGAATACCGGCGCTGGCCCTGTTTGGCTCTGAGTCAGATTCAGACGTCTTTTTGGTTCTGGCTCAGCTCGGCAAAGTACCCGTAACCGCGAGGGAGCCCCGCCGCGTCGGCACGGCTCGGGTGTGGTGGTTCGGGAGCTGACCGTGCCGCACTCGCCATGTTCCCGTAGACGGCACGGAGCAGCAGACGCGCGACCGGCAGATGGGGAGCGACGTCACGGACTGGCGGCTGCCCCTCGCTGTGGTGTCGTCGCTCACCTGCCTCTGCGTCATCCTCCTCATCGCTCTGCTCATCTACTGGAGGTGCATCCGCTCCCTTGCCCCCCCCCCCCCCCACACCTGGCACACGGAGCTCAGCGTTGAGCTCGTGCCGGCGGGCGCGGTGGCCTGGGTTCGATTCCCAACTTGGGCAGCCGCCCTTTCTGTGCGGAGTCTGTGTAATCTCCCCCTGTTCTGCAGAGTGATGTGTGTGCGATAGTGCGGAGGAGTGTTAGTGCAGCGGTGAGCGCGCTGCGCTACGAATCCGGCGGCCCGTGTTCAAATTCCTATCACGACCAGCACCAGTGATGATTATCTGAACCAGTCCTGGGCCTCCCTTAGGTCGCGACATGAGTACCTGGTGTGGTTTATAAACATCACCACTGGGGAGACTAATGCGGTCGGCCGTGGTGCTGGCCACCCACCCCCTCATGTGCCATGGCGGCCTTCATAGGTGCTCGCTTACAGCAGTTTGTTAAGGCTATATGAGGGATCTCTCTCCGTGTGTCGGTAAGAGTGAGTGTGTGTGAGTGATGTTTGCATGTTCTCCCTCTGTTCTGCATGGAATTCAGGACCCTCTTGAAAAACAGTCTTGCGACTCAGTGAGACTTTTCCAGAGTGAACAAGCGGAGTAGTAAACAAAAACAAATATCATCCACAAACTCATTGCGGGGGGTCTGGGTGGACACAGACGACAGTGACGGTTGTGCAGCCCTCTCGAGTGTACAGGCCGTGCAACTGCACCGCTGGCCCAGGGGGAGGAGGAGGGCCCAAGCAATGGGGAGAGTGGCCCATCTTCATTCCTAGCACCGGGCGAGCAGTCCTTTCTTTCTCTCGCCGTGTGTGGCAGGCACACGCACGCACTCGCGCGCACACACGTGTGTGCGTGGAGCGACAACCATCATTGCGTGAGTAAAACACAAAGGGAGTGTGCGTGGTGAGGACACGCCATGGGTTCGCCACGTACTTCCACGAAAGGGCAATTCCTCGCACGGATGTCCGCGGTGCCGCTTATTCATTCCTCCTCCTCCTTTGTCCCTTCTCGCACCTCAATTGAAGCTGCGCCAAGGGATGCGGGCTGGCTCCCGCAATCTAAAGGTTAAGAGATCACTTATTTGCGTTGTTAATATTCCCCACATAGATCACACTGTGAAGTGCAATTTCTTCGCTAGTTTTATTGCCCCGTGTTTGCCCGGCGTGACGAGTGAGCAACGCCTCCTTCCCCCCACAATAAAACAGGGAGCCTTGCGTCCCCCCATTGCCCGCCAGATGCCCCCAAATTTATTGTTTTTGGTGGGGGGGGGGGGCACAAGGAGGGAGTTGGGCTGGGGGGCCCCGCTATAACTACCCCTCCCAATTCGCAATGTTTAGAATCAAAATCTTTCTTTAGACTGGAAGAATCCCATGCGCTGAGAGGCTCTTTTTCACACATGTCCTGTAGGGGCGGATTAGAAAGCCACAACAACGAATAATAACAAACACCGATGGGAGTGCACAATATAGGAAGTCTGAGGAAGTCACGAAATGAAAATAAATAAATAAATAAATAACTCGATACATCATTAAATGCTAATTGCATAAGTACATCAATTCCTGTTCCAACACCAAAATGCAATCTTGGGAAAGGCAGCAAAACAAAAACAGTCCGAGACCACACCAAGACAACACTCAGTCGTCCCCACAATGGCATTGCACTAAAAATAGAACTATCGATATGTGGGTAAGGATCAAAGTTACCAATCACATTAGCAAATGTGGATGTATCCAGGACTAATCTTCTGCTTCAGAATATGATGTTGAGGGAAGAAACCAGGTTGTCCCTCAACGTTCTTGGGATAAGTTTAAAGGCAATTAGATGGACACTTTATTGGTTTATTGGGTTTGACAATTTGGTTAATGAATGAGTGAAGTATAGCACAGATTTGTCAACTGGGATGTTATGGATGAACAGGGCCCAACGAGGTTTCATCTGGCATCTATTAGTATGTGATTGGATTTTAAGTAGAGGTCACAATGGTGAGTCCTGTATGGTACATCCAGTGCAAATCGAATAACAGAATGATAGTTCAGTGATTCATTAGGAGCAGATCTGTGAGCAGCGTCACCGTAGTCAAACTGGTAGAGCGATAGCTTCAACAATTTGCAGGTGCAATCGAATGAGAAAACAATGTTTCTTTCTGTATAAAACCCTATTTTTTTTATTAGATTTTCTTTGAGATGTGATCAATATGGGGTTGGAATGTAAGTTTTTAATCAATCAGTAAAACCCAAGCATTTGAAGCACTCTGTGTTTTTAATGATATTGTTGCTGATATCCGTAATAGGTGAAGAGAATGAAACTCGATTTTTGTCTTGAGAAAAGAGCATGGTCTTATTTTTGGGGAGATTTAGGAGCAATTGTCGTGATGGCAATCGATGTGGAATTAGTTTGAAATCCTGTTGGAGATTCGGTTTGACTTTGGAGATGTTCCTGATACTAGCATGACAGTGTCATTTGCAAAGAGATTTAATTCTGAGTGATTCAACTTTAGTCCAAGATTGTTTAAATATAATAACAGATTTGGACCCAGCATGAAACCTTGAGAGAACACCCTTTGTTATTTTAATATTTCTTGACGAGATGTTATCACTATGCACCGTTTAAGAATGTCTCGAGAGGTTGCTCTTAAACCATTTCATCGTACTGTCTGAAAATGGTCATTGACCAAGTCTTGTGAGTAGAATGTAATGGTCAACAGTATCACGGGCTCTTGACAAGTCGAGGAATACTGCACAGCAGCAGTGGCCTCTATCCAGGTTTCTGAAGAGAAAATGTAATAATACATCCATCATCGCTGTGGTGGCGCAGTGATGCTCTCAAACACCAGACGGTTTACTGTGCATGAGATTGTGACTTCTTAGGTCGCAGTTTATTCATGATATAAGTATTTTTTTCGAATAGTTTAGTAACTGTGAAAGAATAGAGATTGGTCTGATTATTAGGGTCTTCTCCGGAGCCATTTTTATATACCGGACGAATACGAGCGGATTTCCACTCTTGGGGAAATGAGTGGTTGACAATTTGTGTGTGGGTGGTTAATAATTGGGACGTGCCACAGCCACACGTGCAAATGCAGGTAACTAATCCTCTCCCGTGGATGTCGATGTCTTCATTGATAGTACCTTTTGCAGTAAATCCAGTCCAGATATGGGACTAAGCTAAAAGTATGGTCGATGACTTTGACTAAAACATTTTAAGTTGGTGTGTGCAGAGGTGAGTGATGTGAACGGTGGTGAATTTGGAGAAGGATAATGCCCTGCCGATTCAAAATGTGAATTAAATCCATTGACGATGTCTTTTGAACAAATCGTCCCAGACTTTCTCGTGCCCCCCACTGCAGGGGGGGGGGGGCATCAAGCCCAGCTGCCCCCCCCCCCCCCCTGGGGAGGGCAGAGGGGAGCACAGAAAGGAAATAAAAATGTCAGGCGCGTAGTTTTATGGAGGGGTGGTGGGGGAGCGGTGACACCACGGCGTTCCGGGGCGCCGGAG
The DNA here is from genome assembly GCF_965212315.1 of Lampetra planeri. Classification (NCBI taxonomy): domain Eukaryota; kingdom Metazoa; phylum Chordata; class Hyperoartia; order Petromyzontiformes; family Petromyzontidae; genus Lampetra; species Lampetra planeri. Next base: position 11,786,463 of record NC_136140.1, read on the forward strand.
CGGTTGGCAGCGACGGCGCCGATGCCCTCATTCCCGAAGTGGGAAATCTCTGCCGTGAGGACCGTGGGGGCCGTGGCGGCCGTGGGGGCAGCGTTGTTGCTCGGCTTCAGCGCCGCAGGGAGGGCCACATGGAGACGTTTGTCTGTCCATTCAAATATGTCGATTGTGACACACACACAGCCAACACGCATACTGACACATACACACACAGCCAACATGCGTACTGACACGTGCACACACACAGCCAACACGCGTACTGACACGTGCACACACACAGCCAACACGTATACTAACGCGTGTACACACACACACACAGCGTGTACACCCTCTGCAAATCTGTAACTTACACGGTCCGCATTCGTACAATGAACGTCGCACCTTATCAGATGCACAAATGAGTAAACGATGATGCGCTTGTTATTAATCGGCGTGCACACGCCGCTGGTTCTTGCCGACTCGAGCTGCCGGCGTTTAGGGCTCAACAATTTGGGGAAAATATCTAATTGCGATTTTTCTGAGAGATATTGCGATTTGATTTGCGATTACATTTTTTTAACTCAAGCTTCAGTTCAATATTCACTGTGTAATAGATTTAAAACATGTGATGGAGCACTACCACATGATACCATAAAAATATGAACTGCTCTATATATTATAATGCAAGGATGAGAACTTAAAAGATGTTAATTGCTTCCAACATGTATTTATTAACATGTTTTAATTGAAATAGAACAATCAAACATAAAACAATTGTAAACAATTCCAAGAAGAAAGTAATATGACTTTTCTAATCGCAAAACATCGCAGTCTTTGCGATTTGCTAATCGCATTGTTTCAAATTGCGATTTAGATTTGAAATCGATGAATCGTTCAGCCCTGCCGGCGTTGCCCACGTTGGGTGTCGCGCGAGAGAGCTTTGATGGGAGCGTCGAGACGAGCAGAGACTGGCGGAGGGGGGGGCGCCACGCCGAAGAAGATGAAGAAGAAGCGGCTTTGTTAGTGAGCGGGGGGTGGGGGGGGGCATCGTTTTGGATTTTGGGCCCAGAGGGGAGTAAAACAAGCCGTCCAGCAACCCGGACAGGAGATCCACACATCGGCACACCACATCCACAATACCTCTCACGCTGGCCACGGGTAGCGTGCCACCTGTTCCGGTATTCCAGCGACCCGGTAGAGTACCCAGTGAGAGATGAATCCCTCGGGGGGGTAACGGTTTCACTCCGCCCGACCAGGTGATGTTTTGTGCGTCCCAGAGCCACGATGTGGTCCAGGAATCCGTTCTCTTTTGCAGCGAACGCCGTCGCGACTGCAGCGGCCGCCAGCGCGCACGCCGACTCTGCCGATCTGGGCAGCAGGCACGCGATTCGGTCAAACCCTGCCACCGCGCCCCGATGTTAATAGAGCGGACATTTCATCTGAGCGTATTGTCGTGTCTACGATCGTGTCGTTCTAGGATCGTGTCGTTTTAGAATGCTGTGCAATGGCACAATTAGCTCTGACGCTTGTTGCACGGTAGCTAGGGGGATACAAACAAAAATGTTGGCCTGCCGGATAGGTCGGCGGAGTCAGCAAGTCCGAGGTCGCGACCGCAGAGGTCACGTGAACCCATCGGCACGAGGAGTCCGGCAGGCCACCCTGGTCATTACTATGGGTGATTTAACCACAGACTACTACGCGTCATCTGCTTCACAGTGGATGTGAATGATTCCGTAAGGTCGTTCGAAAAGAGGCAGCCGTTGTGTGTGCCGGGAACAACGTTTCCCCCTAAGACAGACAGTGTCTGCGGCGCACAGCGGCGGCTTCTTTCGCGATGACCGCCCCCTGCACTACGGGAACTACGGCGCCAATGATAACGCGTGCGCAATTATCGAACAGCGTTGTTACGCGCACTGAAGGAGCGGCATTTAAGTGGTGCCTCGTCACGGCGGCGGCACCGCTCCGCTCCCCCCCCCACCCCTAATCGACAAAACACCTCAAAGCCAGCGCTGAATCAGCGCTAATCTGCTGCCCGAGAGTGATCGAGCCGTCGAGTCCGGAAGACCCAACAGGGGGGCGGTCGTCGTGATAAAAAAAACGAATAAAACTTTTTTATTTTACCAGGTATGGCCCCACTGAGCTATATAATAATTTTTCAAGAAGCGACCTGGCTATCACAAATGGTAGCTCAACTCAAGTGGCTTATCATCACGTGGAAATTTACAGCAGCCAAATACTCCCTAAACGCGTGACGTTGATTCTAAACGTGGAGGGGAAAACCAGAGAATCTGGAAAAAAAATCCACACGAACACGGAGAGAGAGACACCGCAAACTCCAACTCACAACCTCCTGTATACCAGGCGAGGTAGTTAACATCTCTCCACCGTGGCGCATCGTTTCTGCTGGCGCATCATTTCTACTAGCGCGGCCGGACTTACACCCTCCCAGCTTCACAGCAGCACCTCCCCCCCTTTGTTCTCCCCTCCCCCCCGCCCCCACCTATTCTTTTTCTATTCGTCCCGGGCGGGAATGAACCCCGAAATCAATCACCCGGGAAATGTCATTCTGCAGATCGGCACCACCTGCTCTCCGCGAGGAGCTCGCAGAAGCGATGAGCCGGCGGTTCTGGGCGCGCGGCGCGAGGGGGGGGGCCGAATTAGGCGGCTGCGGGAGCTGCGAGGTCACGGGCGGGAGGCGGGGGGAAGAGTACCGCCTCCCGCCCCCTTCCCGCCTCACCTCATTACCCTCCTCGCAGATTACCGGCAGCGCCGCCCCCACGAAGCGCCCACGCTGAACGCGCCCGCGCGGTAGCAACAGGTTTTTTTTTTTCGGAGGGGCGAGCAAGGGGTTGAGCTTAGCTGGTACTTGGACGGCCGACTGCTACCAACACCACCAGGGCTTGCCAGGTGTTGCAGGCATGCGGGGGGTGCGAGGATTGGCCAGGAAGTGGCGCTGTCGAGTGTCATCACCCGCTCCCGTGCAATAGCAGCGCGGCGCTGGGTTTTCCCCGGGTTCTCCGGGTTCTTCCTCCTCCCCACGTGAAGCCAAACGCTCACCGCTCATGGAATTCACGACCAATTGTCCCAGCGTGGCAGCAGCCCTCTTACATCCTGTCTTGCAGAGTCAGCGGTTGAAATTCCCCCATTCTTATGATGGGTGGGTGAGGGGCAATCTATCCATCGTACGACCACTTTCCCCACCAAGTGGTACTCATGTCACAGTGAAGATGGGCCGATTCACCCACCCGATCCGGATCTGACCTCACGACCTTCTCATTATGAGCCACTCACTCTCCCTTCGAGCCGCGGTCCTGGCTTAGTGGCACTAAAGCTGAGAGAGGTCACCGTGAGTCGGGGTCATTGTCGATTATGAAAAATGCCCCCCCTCGGGGTCAGAGACTGGGCGACCCCGCCCCCCCCCAGGGCAAGGGAAGGGAGCTGGCGGCAGGACGGCTCACCGCCCGTTTTCCACTCTACCGGTCCCCCCCCGAGCGACGCGGGCAAGCGACGTCCTGGACCTTGAGGGGCGCTCCAGGAGGACGGCGCCAGGGCCGGCAGCACCGCGTGGATTTACACTTCCCTTCTATTTGCAGATGGCGGCTTAATTAGGGCAATTACGCCTAACGACCGCCAATTTGTTTCCGATTTGCGGTGTTGTCCTGCAAGCGACGGTGGGAAATACATCGGGGGGGAGGCGTGGCACGAGCAGAGTGAGGTAAAAAAAAAGGACAGGGAGAAATGGGCCCCGCTACCGGCGTCGCGCTCCTCTCGGGGACGCAGGGGGATGGCGCGCACCGTGCCGCGATTGCCGAGAGGGCTCTGGCCTCCAAGGCCTCCGCGAGCACTCCTGCTACGCGCGTGGCTTGCGTCGGGTCTGGCGATGGCCCGTCCGGAGACGGCCGCCCGCTTCCTCCGCACCGCCCGCTTCGTCCGTCCGCACGAACGAAGCTCGTTGAACAACGTTCCAGCGACGTCGCGATTTTCCTTCCCGCTCATGCCCTCTCACCACCACCACCATCTGCCCATTAACCTCCTTCGGCTCAATTCCCGTCACTCTGGCAGCAGTAGCAGAGCGGTCCCCGTGCGCTGCGTTGTTGACGTTTCTCCTCGTTTTTATGGGGGATGGTAGTGTAGCGATTAGTGCGCTACGCTGCAAATCCGGCGTCAATTTCCGCTCCTGGCCAACGCCAGTGACGATTATCTGAATCGGTCCTGGGCGTCCCCTAGGTCGACTCAGCCTCAAAATGAGTACCTGGTGCAGTGTATAAACATGGCCACTGGTGCTAACAGCACTTGCCCCAATAGCCTGTGAGAGGCCACAAGGGGGATCTTTGTCTATGTGTGTGTGTACGCATGTTACGTCTAATCCGGTGTGCCAGCGAGTGCCTCCTGGCCTCTCACGGCTTCACACGATTCTCTCCGCTCAATGACTAACAGCTGCGCTGTGCTGATGAGACACATTAACGTCGTTGCCATTACGAACATATGCCACTGAGGTACGTGCAGCATGTCCACGGGAGATGCGCGTGCGCGCATATGTATGTGTGTGCGTGCGCGTTCTTGAGTTTCATCCCTGGTGTGTGTTGATGAGTTTCAACTCTGGTCACCAATCCCGGGCCTTGCCTAGGTTGAGCGCCTGGTACAGTGTGTAGCCGTCACCACTGGGGAGACAAAGGCGGCCGGACGTGGTGCTGGTCACGCCGCCCCCCTCGACCGCGACACGCGTCTCCATAGGTGCTACTCGCGAACAGTACTTGCCCCATCGGCTACACGGGGTGTCTTTGTCTTTGTGTGCCGGCGATTGCAGGAAGTGTTTCCAGACGGCTCACCTCTACATCGACGACATCAACTCCCCCCGCGTCGTCCCCCCATCCTCCCTGCCCTTTCTCCCCTTCCCAGGTACACCACACACATGCACACAAACACACAAACGCACATAGACACACACGGATGCACACGCACACACGCACAGCAACGCTATTCATCCTCTCTGCTCCCTCTCCTCTCTGCTCTTTCCTCTCTGTTGCTCCCTCTCCTCTCCTCTCTCCCCCTCTCTCTGTTGCTCCCTCTCCTCTCCTCTCTCCCCCTCTCTCTGTTGCTCCCTCTCCTCTCCTCTCTCCCCCTCTCTCTGTTGCTCCCTCTCCTCTCCTCTCTCCCCCTCTCTCTGTTGCTCCCTCTCCTCTCCTCTCTCCCCCTCTCTCTGTTGCTCCCTCTCCTCTCCTCTCTCCCCCTCTCTCTGTTGCTCCCTCTCCTCTCCTCTCTCCCCCTCTCTCTGTGCTCCCTCTCGACTCTGCTCCCTCCCCTGCCACTCGCTCCCCCCCATCGCCCTCCCTGATCCCTCTCCGTCTGTCTCTCCCTCAGAAGAGGTGGATGGAATCCCAGTCAAGCAGTTTCCAAAACACGTGGCAGAGCTCCAAGCCAGTGGATCAGGATTTGCATCTGAATTCGAGGTTTTTGTTATTCTCCGTATTTTTTTTCCTGAGGAAACATTGTTCGATCGTAAAGCAAGTGCATTTTTTTTATTTGGCGCATGCAATACTGCATTTGAAAATGATACACTTGCCAGTGTGCGTGTGTGCGCGCGTGGGAGAGATCTGGACACAGTCCCATCAGTGAGCTCCTCCGGCAAGCGAGGCTGCTTTGGCTGGGTCGCGTAGCCTTCATGCCCATCCACCGCATGCCCAAGCCAGATAGAGGAGGGGAGCATTGTACGGGTTAGAGACAAGATAGGCTGATGCGGTACAGTGGGATGTGGAGCTGAGTGGACATGCTGATGACTGGTCCCAGAGATGTCAAGATCGGCCTTTATGGAGGAGACTCGTTGAAGGACGCTCCTGGGAAGTGCCAAGCACAGGTGCACTATGACGCTCCTGGCCAATTGCACGCAGTCGCCCTCCCGAAAGAACGGAGGGCAGAGGAGTGACCTTCACAGCAGTGAGTGGAAAAAAAACGACGTGCACAGTGGGGAGCACAGGGGGTGCATCTACCAGTCATCCAAGTCGGTCAACTCATGGCACCTGGGTCTGTCCCTTCACCTGCCAACAGCGAGCCGTCCACACTTCACGTGACGGCCTAACACTGCACCTCGCATGGCACAAGCGCCGTGATGATGTCGGCGCCACTTAGTGGCGAAGGGCAGCTGCTCTTGTGTCCGTTTGTCTGAATCTGTTGTGTCTCCGTGTCTTTGCGTTGCTTAGCGGCTGCTGTTGCCGTGCGCGTGTGCCCGTGTTGCCGTGCGCTGCAGGAGATCGAGCGCAGCACTCTGGACTTCGGGATCCCCACCGACGACGGGAAACAAAAACCTCGCTACATCAGCAACATGGCCGCCTGTGAGCTCTGCCACTCTCCCTCACTTCCCCAAGGGCGTCTTGGGAGCAGCGCCACGGGTGCCTGGCACGTGGGATAGATCTGATGCAATAGCACTCTATAAAATCATTGTCATCAGCAGCAGCAGTAGCAGCAGCAGCGATAACAACATCATCGAACAGCATCAGTATCATCAGCAGTAGCAGCATCATCATTGTCTTTGCCGTTATCATCGCAGTGCAGTCATATCACGTTTTTATCCTGCACTGTGAAGTATGGTCATCACGGCCCCACGGCCCACATGGCATGGGGGAGGTCCTCATCCAGCAGTGAATTGACAGTAGCACTGTATATGTACCTATATAACAATTAAACCAAATGATGGTGGTGAAGAAGATGACAATCTTCCCGTGTTCTCCACTTGGCACATGGAGAAGAGTAGGGAGAGGTGCATAGGAAAGTCTTGAGCCTGGACCTGAACAGGGGCCAGGGAGTAAGGAGACAGCACAGATGGCTGGGTGACGGTTGTTGCAAACCATGGGAGCAGCAGAGGAGAAGAAGGAGCGACCCCACCGCACAGAGTCAAGGTCGAGGGCCTTCCAGAGATTCCTGAAGACTCTGGGCAGCCTCCAGATTCATCAGTGACAACAACAACAACAACAAAAAATTAACCCGTAAAAACAAAGTTTTTCACTATAAATCCTTTATATGCGTGGCAGCTAGAGTCCTCTCGTCCTCTGGTTTGAGATGGCTGCCACCTATGGGTCAGATGATTGCCTGCCACCATTAAGCAATTGGTAATTAAATATAAAAAAAAAATTCCTAAAAAGTGTAAAGTTATGGAAAAACATTTTCACGAAAATAAATTGTCACGCACAACGAGTCTGTGTGCAAAATGTCAGCTCGATTGGATCACGGGAAATGGGTTAAAAAATTTATATAAAGGATTTAAAAAGCAGGCCCAGTGTGGGGCGCCCTGTTTTGTGTGAGAAAGGGTCCCCGGATTACAAATTGGTCCCTTCCGGCCCCTCCTCTGTAGTTTCTATCGACGGCCCCTGCACCGTTTGGCCAGCGCTTGCGGAGGGAGTTATTTATTTGCGGAAGATCCTTCTCAGCTCGGCCGAGCTGTGCGTGGGGGGGGGGGTTGCGGGCGGGGGGCAGGGGCGGGTGAGCTGGAGGGCCGAGTGATTGCAAAATAAATCTTTTACAATTCTGCCCGCGACACCAGCGCAAAACGCACGGAGAGTCCCCCGACCTCGCAGCCAGCGACAGTGCACCCACGTGGGGGGGCGTTGGGTCGTTCAAGGCCGTGGAGAAGATGCATCCTTGAAGAAGATGCATCCTCGCCAAACCCGGCCGCGCGTTATCCCCACGCGGCATTTGGCGCGCGACGACGGCGGAGGGCGAGGACCGGAACGGAATCTCCCCCCCACGCGAGCGCCGCGCGTCAACCCGCACGGGTGGCTCGGCTGCCATGTAAATCCGAGCGCGCCCACGCACGTGAGCGAGCGTGCGCTGAGTTTAATCGCATTAACGAGCGCTCCGCTCCAGTGATCGCACACAATAAATAGCGCGGAATATCACTCCGCGCGCGGCTTTTATCGCCGTACATTTTAGCTGCGGCTGTTAATCACGGAGCGGTCTCGCGGATGCGGGGCGGAAAGCCGACAGTTGGCAGTGCGGCAGTGGATTCTCACAACCATCTGCGTGGTTATCCCCTTCGTATGGGCATCGGGTTTTCTCCGAGTTTTCCGCTTTCCTCCGACTTACGAAACAAAACTCTCAGTCATGGAATTCGTCAAACATACCAATGTAGCAGGACCATCCTGAAAACGAGAGTGTGTTGTACTCAGATGCAAGCAAGGACTGTGAATAATGGAGACAAGCGTGGAGAGGCAGTGCATTGGTCATGGCTGATGATGATGATATACTCTTAGTGTTTGCGGGACAAATTCTGGTCACCGCCATAGGAATGTGGAATTTTCAGCACCGACTCAGGACCATCACTTCCAATGCTCGTTCGAGCAGAGGGAAGCTCCGGAGTAAATAAGGATGAGACAACGGCCTACGACGATGATGACGACGTTGATGATGACGACGACAATGGATGATTGATGATTCAGGACGGTCAGTCAGCCCAGCGGTAGCACGTTTGCCGCTCGTGGCAGGCCGCCCAGGTTACTACTGTGGGTGTACGAACCGCAAAGTACTGCACGCCGCCTGCTTCACGGCGGACGTTACACATCCTCCTTGACGCCATCCGAAATGAGCCGGCCATCGCGTGCCGGCGTCATGGTCCAAACGACCTGCAGACTTCATCCCACCGGGATTCTGCGCAGCGAAACAACCGCAGACTTGCAAAATGCAGCAGGGCCTTCCCTCTTGGTGACGGAAACCTACGCTGCTGTGAGATTGACACAAATATCAGATTCACAAACTCGTTGTTCAATGATCATTATTGACAACAACAGATGCGTTGAGATAAGTGGAAGGCAAGCTGGCAGGGCGCAGGCAATACTGGCAGGACTCGGGCGCAGTATTTAGGAGTGTGATTCGCTCCTGCCCATTGGCAACGCTTACATCACTTGCCCCAAAACTATGATAAGGTTTTACGAGGGATCTTTGTGTGTCTATCGTGGTGGGCGGTCGTGTCATGGATAGTGCACCGCGCTACTAGTCCAGTGACTTCAGTTCAATTCTCGGCCGCTGCCATCACCACTGACATTTTTCTGATGCAGTGCTGGGCCTCCCCTAGGTCGAATCAGCTGATGTGATGCGTAAATATCGCCACTGGGGAGACAAAGGTGGCCATCAGTGCTCGCTAAAGGGCATTGGATACATGTGGTTTCTTTGTCTTTCTCTTTGTGTGTCGCAGATGACCACACACGCGTGCGTCTACGCACCCCGCCGGGCCGCGATGGCAAAAGCACGGAGCTCATCTGCGCCAACTACGTCGATGTACGACGCACGCACGGACAGACGCCGCGTTGCATAAGACACGCGCGCGCGCGCACACACACACACAATGCGTGGAGCGCGGTTATTTGTTCACAAGCTGAGGGTGTGTGACCCTGGCCTTCCACGCTCTGCGGCAGGGGTTTAACCGCCCGCGAGCGTACATCGCCACGCAGGGACCCGCGCGTCCCGCCTTCGCCGACTTCTGGCAGATGGTGTGGGAGCAAAACGTGGGCACCATCGTGATGCTGTCCGGCCCGGGCGAGAGCTTCGCCGGCAAGGTGAGAGAGGCTCGTGACACCACGCCCACCCGAGTTGGCCGCACCCAGAGGACACGGGGTGGCCACTACCCGCGCTGGCCGCACCCAGGCACCCGGGGCCCCCGGCCACACCCGTTCACCCAGACACACAGGGCCTGGCCACATCTGCCCCAGCCACACCCAGACGCACATCCAACCGGCGACACCTGCTGGCCCGCACCCACCCAGGCAATACCCAGACATGCAAGCCCCGGCCACACCCATCCGGCACACATACAGAGATATGGGATGGCCACACCCAAATTGCCACTCCCAGACCCACAGGGCCTGGCCAAATCTGCCCCGCCACACCCAGATGCACATCTCGACCGGGCACACCTTGTGACCAGCACACCAAATCCCGCCACACACACACACAGGGGGGGTATGTGACCCTGGGGTACTGGCCACACCCAACGCAGCCCGGTCGTGTGGCCCGCACCCTTCCTTGCACAAGCAAGGGTGCCGCTCGCCAGCTAAGAGGCGGTGCGACGCGGTCAATGCTAAATGTTTGCCGAGCGGCTGAGTAACGGCACGGTCCGCTTTTGTGCGTCGTGTTCGTCAATAACGCCGTTCTCGGTGAGAAGGAGAAAAAGGACAAGAAAAAAAATAACAACAAAAAAGAGCAATGGCCCTTCGTGAGCGCGAGGGCCATTGCTTGAAATGCCATCCATTGTGCGTTTTGTCTATTTCCCTTTTAGGGCCACGGGGCGCTATCGCCCGAGTGTGTTTTTGTTGTTCGCGTGCCACTGCCCACGCAGTCATAAAAAAAAAATCGTCCTCTTTGTTTATCACGCATTCTGCTTCAGCTATTGTCTGGGGTTGAACCCACGACCTCCTGCACACGAGGTGAGAGAGTTGACATCTCCTAGCCACCGTGGTAGCGCAGCTAACCGCCCACTGCACTACCGCTTCCCATCGCAAACACACACCGACGTACGGGTACACACGAAAACACCCCCCCACGCCCTCCCCCGTCAATGTTATGAAGCTGATGCAGACTCACCGTGGAAGCTGAGGGTGTCAGCCACTCGGCAGCGGTTCCCGGTGGCTGCTGGGTAGATTACAGACAGGATCCGCGAAGTCCTCCCAGCTCTCCATCGTGGGTGAGAGGCGTTCCCCTGCTCTGTGGCTCTACCTAACCCACGCCGACCACCGTTCTGCTCCCGGCTCGCAACCGAGCCCCACTGAGCATGCGGTGACGGCCGCCGTGCGTCGCCAACGATCGGCCCGGATGGAGAAAAAAAAACACGGACTCGAGTATTTCAGGATCTTTTGGTCCAAAATGTTGCCAGGGGTCTCTTCTCCACATCCGAACGTCGTGGGGGTGCTCAGATAGCCCGTGATAGCAGCTGCTCATACCCCCATCATCACGCTCCGAGTCTCTCGAACCCCCCCTCACCCCACCTAAAGAAGTAAAACACACTGCAAGGTCAGGTTTTGGATTTTACAAAGGTGGTGGGGTAGGCTTAGCGAGAAAAGGGCGCGCCATTGTGTGCCGTGAAATCCGATGTGGCAAGTTTATTATCGGCTTAGGGGCGGCCTTGCTGCGGAGTGAAGGGCGGGCCACGGTGGGGGCCGTGGGGGAGGCCGCCTCCCCCGGCGACGCCACGTGCCAAGTGCTCGCCGCCACTAGAAGAGCTCCTGCTGTCCGCGCCCGGAGCGGAGAGAGGATTTTCGCGAGCGGCGAATGTGTGCCCCTGGGGTGCCTCTGTGTGGGTTCGCCTCTGTGTGTGGGTGCGCCTCTGTGTGTGTCCCCACGTCAGTGTGTGTGTGTGTGTGCGTGCGATGGGGTGAGGTAGTGCAGCGGTTTGCGGAGGGACGCCACGGTGGCTAGGTGATGTTATCTCCCTCGCCTGCTATCCAGGAGGTCGTGGGTTCGATCCCAGCCCTGAAGCCTGTATAATTGGATACTCTTAGATTAACATAATGTGCGCACATTATGTACGTACATGATGCGCATACATTATGTTTCTTGATTACCTGTGAATAACCCAACCAATAATAGATATCCATTGTAATTTTTATGACTTTATTAACCCCTCCTCTGGTCTTCACACCTCATTGGGTCACAGTGACGGCATCAGATTTACCCCCTCTATTTAAGATCAAAACAGGAGGATTTCTCCATGTCTGGCTGTCCACCTGATGATGCTGGTTGTTTTAATTACTGGCTAAACGTCACGGTACTCTAAATGTAAATATCGTTTGTTTACTCTCCAACACAGCGGTGTGCTGAATAGTAACTAATCGGCATGTTCTGTTTACGTGACAACCCTTACTTATTGGCTGTGTCGGGTGGTGGCGGGTATAACGACACATTTTCATTTACATGATCTAATCCAAAAAACCTGCATGTTCTCTCTGTATTTTTTTCCGGTCCTCCAGTTTTTCCTTCTACATTTAGAATCAACATACGTTTAGAGTATTTGGCTGCTATAAATTCCCACGTGATAAGCCACTTTGTTGGCGCTATCATTTGTTGCCAGGTCACTTATGAAAAAGAGCTGTATAGCTCAGTGGGCCTGGTAAAATAAATGTACACTATGGGAACCTCATTTGCCAGTAAAAATATGATAATTGTTTTTTTACCCTTCTATCTGGCAACAAAACTGACACCTTTTTACAAGGAGTCATGTTTGCATAGACCGCAATACCTGCAGTCATAATACAAACAAAAGACATAACTCTGATAATGTGTACTGTCCTTGAAGTTGATTGGTCCACACCCGAGACAGCTTTCCTTAGAGCCTAGTCTCACATGGGTTGGACCAGATGACGCCAAAAGGCGCACAACTCAAAGACAATGCACCATCAGAGTATGAGAGCTCGGGGCAAGCATCTACACTATGGGAACCTCATTTGCCAGTAAAAATATGATAATTGTTTTTTTTACCTTTTGGCGTCATCTGGTCCAACCCATGTGAGACTAGGCTCTAAGGAAAGCTGTCTCGGGTGTGGACCAATCAACTTCAAGGACAGTGCACATTATCAGAGTTATGTCTTTTGTTTGTATTATGACTGCAGGTATTGCGGTCTATGCAAACATGACTCCTTGTAAAAAGGTGTCAGTTTTGTTGCCAGATAGAAGGGTAAAAAAACAATTATCAAAATAAATGTAGTTTTAGTTTTTCGATTTGCACGCTACGCTACAAACCCAGCGACCCAAGTTCGATTCCCGCTCACGGTCAACACCGGTGACGTCTATCTGAACTGGTTCTGGGCTTCCCCTTAGTCGACTTAGCCTCAAATGAGTAGCTGGTGCGATGTGTAAACATCGCCGCTGGGGAGACAAAGGTGGCCGGCCATGGTATTGACCACCCACCCCCTCATGTGCCGTGCCGGCCCTTCAAATGTGCTACTCGCTAACAGCACTTGCTCCCACAGTTCGTTAAGGGCTATAGGGGGGCGTGTTTGTCTTTGTGTTTGCAATTCTAAACCTGCGTGGTGCTGCCACAAGATGCGAGGTTAAAGCGTCAAAAGTGATTTCCTGCTCAAATGAGCGTTAAGTCGCTTAGTTCACAGTTCATTGCGCTAATCACTCTGCCACCGCTCCACCCTTGCACTCCTGCGTTTCGATATATGGGCTTGTGGCCTTGGGAAGCTGATCTTGAAGCAGAGCGTTCCTTTCTTCTCCACGCGAGATTTCAATCAAAAAGATATGACAGGAGGGAATTCCAAAGTGGAGCGGTGAGAGAGAAGAGACAGCGGAGAGAAAGAGAAGTGACTTGCAGTGCGGTGATTGAGTTCATAAATGAGCATGTGAGTGGGTGGGTGAGTGAATGGGTGGGTGGGTGGATGAGTGAATGGATGAGCAAATGGATGGGTGAGTGAATGGGTGGGTGGGTGGATGAGCGTGTTGTTGTGACCTGCAGTGTGTGATGGTGGCGGTGGTGGTTGAAAGACGGTGTCGATTATGAGACGGAACAGTCGGTGTCTGGTACACCGGGCGAGGAAACAACCAGTGAAAGTTCACGGTAGTAGCGATAGAAGAGTGATAAGGAGGCAAGTGACCGCGAGTGACTCAGCAACAAGGCAAACGCTCGGTGTCCCAGGGGGCGGTCCAGCGCCGGGAAGGAACCGCAAATTCCTGTTCGCTAATTGATGGTGATATTTAATTATTTAGTCTGATGAAAGCGGCCTTTGTCCTGCGGGCGCCTTCCACGCTCGCCGCTGCGTGGTCACATGACTCCCACATAGTGCTGTCGTCCTAATTAAATTACGTTTTCATTTTTTGTAACCTCGGTTGCGGTCGAGAGTCGTGGGACACTTTTTGCCCGGGCTCCCCGCGGTTGTTTTGCCTCTCAGTGTCACTTCGCCGCTCGGTCTGCTGCGAAGCGCTTCTGGGTGAGCGGCCGTCCTCCTGACCTCTGATCCCACCTTGAACCTCACCCCCTCTGCTCCCACCTTGAAGCTCGCCCGGGCTCATTGAGTCCAGCGACGACGTATCCAGTTATTTGAGCAATCGGTTGCTCTACCGATTGTTCGAGCGATCGTCAGTTCGATTGCTCGACAAATCAGGGAAACGAAGAAAAGTCTTGCCTCTGCTGGACGGAACGTGCTGGGCAGGAGTCGGTGGGGGTTTCCCACCTTCAATAGGCAGGCTATCAGGGGCGTCCACCATTTTCACATTGTAACCTTCACTCGAACAATGTACTGAATCGTCCCGGGTGAACGCTTGGTACGACCAAGCCACAACGGGGCACTTTGTGGGCAGTGACTCACAAACCGCCGCCATTAAATAACGACGCTCCATTGGCGCTCCGCTCTTCAGCGCCGCTGTGGTGTGTGCGGGAGCCACGTCGCCAGGGCCGCCACTGCCACCAACGACACTGCCACTGCCACCACTGCCACCACCACCATGGCCGTCACCACCTCCGCCACCACCACCGCCGCCACAACAACCACCACCACAGCCGCCACCACCTCCGCCACCACCACCGCCGCCACCGCAACCACCACCACCGCCACCACCCTCACCACCGCCGCCTCCTCCACACCAACATAATTCATATTTCACCAGATCATTTTCGTTGAGATTTCCCAGCGCAACTCCGGCTGTCCCCCCACCGCTCGCCACGATAACGCGCGGCGATGTCATCTCTCTCTCACGTGTTGGCCCTTCGCGTGCGCGTCCCTTGGCCCGTCGAATCATCGGGCGTTATTGAACAAAACGGCTGAATTAACGCCGTCGCTCGCGCTCAACTTTTTTTTTAACGCAATTTCCTTTATTTATTTTATAGCTGCCGGCAAAATAAAGCGCGAGCGCTCACTCGGGGCCCCGCTGCACCGTCTAACGGTCTCGCTAACGCTGTTTTATTTTCGAATGCGCTCGCCGCGCTAGGTTGTTTGTTGTTTTTTTTGGCATGAATACCTTGACGTTTGCGTTTGCGCATGGGGAATTGTTCCCACAGCTGGGCCCTTCTTGGCGACGTTAGATTAATGCAAATTTATAATAAATTGCGTTAACGCAGCCTCGCTCCCGTGACCGCACACGGCGTGCTATGCCGGGGCGATGCGTGCGCAGCCCGACGGAAATCTGTGGCAGCGCTCGCTCCGAGAATCCTCGGAAGCTCCTACCAGCTACTCGCAAACGCACAAACCTGCCGTTCCGTGACCGCGCATCATCACCGCCACCACCGTCATCATCACTCAATGTTTCTTTTTACCGCGCCTCCCAAAAGCAATACGCCCTGCGGCAGGGGCGACCCCCTGGTGGGCTCTGTCCCTGTGTGGCACAGAAATGCACGCAGCGCCGGCCGGCAAGCGAGCCTGCCGGTAAGGGGCGATGCTGCTATGTGGCTTGGCAGAAATTGACCGTGAGGCCGGGGCACGCGTGGTCTGCCCTCTTTTTATTTGCGAACGCCGTCATGGCAACTTATTTAACGTCCTCCGTGAAGCGGACGGCGCGTAATTATTTTTGACGGTGCCCACACACCGCAGAGTTTATTTGCGTTGCCTACCGAGAAGTCAAGAGACCAGGGTGTGGAGCCTCATTTTGCGAGACTGACCCTTAAGTTGCCCCCTTCGAAATGTGTCTTTTTCCGCTCAATGGGCCCGGGGCCCTACACCGGCTGAAAGAAAAAAATCAAGTGTTTACCAGGGCGGCCCGCCACATCGAACCGCGAAGCTCTGCAACAAACGGTGAACGTCGCCCCATGCGGGTGCAGGCGCACGCTGCTGCCCCTCCCCCGAAATAGCTCCGTTTATTCTTCTCGTCTAAGCCCCTCGGTATCCATCAAGTGCAGCCTCGTGGACCCTGCCGCGGGATGGATGCGCGGAGGCCGCAATGATGATCGATGCTCGTTTGCGGCGATCGCAGCCCGCTGCGGGTGGAGGGTCTGGCCGGGGCGAGCGGCTGGGAGCTTTTGTTTGTGTTTTTCCCAGGCGAACGCAGAAAAAGACTACAACAACACGCAATGCACGCGCACACATAGAACTGCGTTATTTTATTATGGTCCCCTCGAGCAACGTTGGGTATAATTCATCGTGGTAATGTCCTGTAGAAGATGCCTGTTTTTGTTTTTTTGGAAATCTGATTCCGACTGCGCCAACGGCGTCACAGCGCGACACTCGGTGTCCATCCACCCCCACGTTGAGAGAAACGACCCGCAGAAGCAGATGTCACAGGGCTACCTCTGAGATCCCTTCGAGTGACATTGTTATATTCGCGCACGGGACCACGCTGCCCTTCCGCACGCACCCTGCGGCGGGGAGAGATGTCGTCACGTTTGCAAGTCGAGCCGATGTCATTTTTCATTACCTTTGTCAGATTAAGATCGATGAAGATCAGATGGCAGCCCTGAGTGTCGCTACCCCCTCGTGTACACAGCATCCAAATACACGAAATACATGTAGCTTCTAAATGTGGAGGGAAAAACCGGAGGACCCCCACTGAGCTGTATAGTTATTTTCAGGAGCGACCTGGGCAAATGCAATGGCTCATCATCACGTGTAAATGTATAGCAGCCAAACACTCTAAACACGTGATGTTGATTCTAAATGCGGAGGGAGAAAAATTCCACACGACCACGGAGGGAGAGACATGCACACTCCAAATACACAAATGTTAGGATCGGGATCGAACGCAGGACCTCCTGCATACCAGGCGAGGCAGTTAACATCTCGCCACCCCGAGGGATAATGGGGGCTGAGCCAACACCCAACCAAGACTTAAACACCCTCAAGTCTTGGTTGGGTGTTGGGATACTTGCCCCGTGGTCGGAGACGGAGGGCAGGCAAAATGTGACCGTACGGCCCGGCAGCCCTGGCACACAGAACACGTCCCAAACAAAGCAACCCTCCTAGTTACAATACACGGCCTTCATATGGACCCAGGGAATCCTCGCTGAACCTCAAGTGCCCCTTCCCTCTTTGCAAGAGGGGCCCACATGCTGCTGCTCGGCCAATTCGGTTGACGAGAGGCGGGCCTCCATGTGGGGAAGAAACCGCAGAGGCCCGCGGAGGACTCCCCCGCGCATCGCGAGCGGGAGCGACGCTCGTTTCACGGAGGTGGATTCAAGAATCCCCCGCTGCCGTGATGCCACCTAGTGTGCCACGCCGCCTCCCATCCGAAAGGTCGCAGCCCTGGCTGGCCTGTGAGATCGACGAGGTCGGACGCGGTCGGGAGGGTCGATGTTGTCGCCGTAGCGACGCTGCCGCCCCGGTTCTCACCGCCAAAGTGCTCACCGGTTGCGTGATCGTAGCTCTACGCTCATCACCACCGTATCGTCCGTCGTTGCCGGAAGCACTTCAGCACAAAGCCACGCTTTACCCCACCACCAAAAGACAAAGATCCCCTGTGTAGCCTCAACAGACTGCTGGGGCAAGTGCTATTAGCGAGTAGCACCTTTAAAGGCCAGCCCGGCACACGAGGGGTGAGTCGACAGCACCACGCCCGAACGCCTTTGTCTCCCCAGCGGCGATGTTTACACACCGCACCTGGTAGTTATTTGAGGCTGAGTCGACCTAGGGGAGGAGGCCCGGGACCGGTTCAGATAGTCGTCACTCGTGTTGGCCGTGAGCGAGAATCGAACTCGGGTCGCCGTGTTCGTAGCGCAGCGTAGCGCTAACCCCTACTACACTACCGCTCCCCACGCTCCCCCACCACCACCGCCACACGCGACCTACCGACCACAGCCTCTGGTGCACCCATTCACAGTACACCACTGAACCGGGTGGGCAGAGTTTGACGAGGGGCGGGTTCACGGAAGTTGCACCGTGCCGCGCCGGGGAATCGGATCGAACCGCAAATCCTGCGCGCCAGCTACGGCACCGCCACGGGTGGCCTGCGCGAACCCGACGCACGCCCCCCAACAGCAGCCCCCCAACAGCAGCCCCCCAACAGCAGCCCCCCCCCTCCCTCATTTGCATCCCACCCGCCATCCCGGCGGCAGCGGCGGCGTTGCCGGTGAGGATCGGAGTGTTAATGAGACCCGGTGGGGGGTGTGGGTGCGGTGGTGTGGGGGTGCTTTCATACCTCCTCGAGTCGACCGCACAGACACACGGGATTACACAGCTGCCCCCCCCACCCCCCTTTGTAAACATGCTGTACGCAGCTTAATATCGCGCCAGGGTAAGGAAGGAGGGGGGGGGCTCTCGCCGCTGATTGATGGCCGCGTTTGTAAATTCTCTTCTCCTCTTGCGCACGATCGCTGCAGGAGCAGCAGCAGCAGCAGGAAGACGTTCCGGCGGTAAACGCCACTGCGTGGAGGTCCGCTACCGGCCACGACGAGAGGGCTTCAGCAGAGAGTTCGTTCGTGTGGTGTTGCTATTCCTCCTCGTCGTCTGTTCAAGGAGCGTAGACCGCAGTGGTTTGCTGTACGGTCCATAGGTTCGGGTTGCACGTCCACCATCGCAGTGCAGGAATGTATTTTGCCTTGCCGTTAACATATCTCTGTGTATCTTTATGGGTCACTATCTATCTCTGTGGGTCTCAAAGAGCTCCGTTTATGGTGTGGGTTGTATGGCCTCAATCACGCTGCTTCTGTGACTTGTCTTTAATGCATATATATGTCTCTGTATGGGTCACTCTAGCAGAGTCTATGTGTCTCTGTGGGTCTCAATATATTCTCTGTTTACTTGTCTTTAATGTACATCTATGTCTCTGTATGGGTCGCTAGCTGAGTCCGTGCCTCTTTGGGTCTCTCTGTATTCTCTGTGGTGTCTCTGTGGTGTCTCTGTGGTGTCTCTGTGGTGTCTGTGGTGTCTCTGTGGTGTCTCTATGGTGTCTCTGTGGTGTCTCTGTGGTGTCTTTGTGGTGTCTCTATGGTGTCTCTATGGTGTCTCTGTGGTGTCTCTATGGTGTCTCTGTGGTGTCTCTGTGGTGTCTTTGTGGTGTCTCTGTGGTGTCTCTGTGGTGTCTCTGTGGTGTCTCTATGGTGTCTCTGTGGTGTCTCTGTGGTGTCTTTGTGGTGTCTCTATGGTGTCTCTGTGGTGTCTCTGTGGTGTCTTTGTGGTGTCTCTGTGGTGTCTCTGTGGTGTCTCTATGGTGTCTCTGTGGTGTCTCTGTGGTGTCTCTGTGGTGTCTCTATGGTGTCTCTGTGGTGTCTGTGGTGTCTCTGTGGTGTCTCTGTGGTGTCTCTGTGGTGTCTCTGTGGTGTCTCTGTGTTCTCTATGGTGTCTCTGTGGTGTCTCTGTGGTGTCTTTGTGGTGTCTCTGTGTTCTCTGTGGTGTCTCTGTGGTGTCTCTGTGGTGTCTTTGTGGTGTCTCTGTGGTATCTCTGTGGTGTCTCTGTGGTGTCTCTGTGTTCTCTGTGGTGTCTCTGTGGTGTCTCTGTGGTGTCTTTGTGGTGTCTCTGTGGTGTCTCTGTGGTGTCTTTGTGGTGTCTCTGTGGTGTCTCTATGGTGTCTCTGTGGTGTCTCTGTGGTGTCTCTATGGTGTCTCTATGGTGTCTCTGTGGTGTCTCTGTGGTGTCTCTGTGGTGTCTCTGTGGTGTCTCTGTGGGCTTAACGGCATGGTCCATGGTGTGGGTTGCATGGCCACAATTGCGCTGCTGCTGCTGCTGTAGCCGGTGCCGTCAGGCGGCCCCGTCTACAGAGCAGTGGACGTGGCGCAGCAGCGGCAGCAGCGGCAGCAGCGGCAGCCCGAGTGAGTGAGAGAGTCGGCTCGGGACGCGCACGCAGAGCGTCCGTACATGCGCGTGTGTGTGTGCACGCGTGCGTATGTGCGTGTGTGCACGCGTGTGTGTGTGTGTGCGTGCGTATGTGTGTGTGTGTCACGGCGACGGTGCCATTAGCCACGGTTTGTTACGGTTATTTAGCGGTAATTAATTTCGAGTAAAAAAATATGATTTATATAATTTTTTCGGGTTTAACAGAAAATGTTCGGCACTTGTTTGTGAAGGTTGCGTGTAATTTCCTCCAAGGTCGAACAAGGTAATGAATTCTATAAATTAACATGGGAGCGTGGGGGGGGGGTGAAGAGAGGAGGGAGGGGGGATGTTGTAATGGGGGAGATGATGATGATGATGGTGATGATAAAATGAACCCCGTGATGACTCACGGTTCTGTACGCGCGCGTTCATGCAGGAACGGGGGGGGGAATGTGCTTCACAGTTTGAGAGCGCAGAGCGCAAAGCGCCGGGCTCACAGAGCATGACGTTAGTGACTCGTGATGGTAATGATGGTGGTGGTGGTGACTCGTGATGATGGTGTTGGTGGTAATGTGCATGGTGGTGGTGTTGACTCGCGATGGTGATGATGGTGGTGACGGTAATTATGATGGTGGTGACTCGTGATGGTGATGGTTTTAGTGATGGCGGTGATGGATGGGGGTGAATGGGGAGGGGACGATCCAGCCTCCGCATCCATGTGCGTGTGTGTCCGTGTACCCCTGTGCCTTGTGGGGAGCGGTAGTGTAGCGGTTCGTGAGCTGCGCTACGAACGCGAGTCGCCGCCCCACATGAGTGAACCGGTCCTGGGCCTCCCGAAGGTCGACTCAGGCTCTAAAATGAGTACTTGGTGCCGTGTGCAAACACTGGGGAGACAAAGGCGGCCGGGCGTGGTGCTGCCCACCCACCTCCTCGTGTATCATGTTGGCCTTCATAGGTGCTCGCGAACAGCACTTGCCCCAACAGGCTGTCAAAGGCTATATGGGGGATCTTTGACTTTGCATTGTGGGGGACGGTGATGCAGTGGTTAGAGCTGAGAGCTTCCAACCCAGAATCAGTGGCATTTCTGAACCAGTCCTGGGGCCTCCGCTACATCGGAAATGAGCACTCGCTGCAGTGTGTACATATCAACCAGCGGGGAGACAAAGGTGGCCGGGGAACAGTTCTTTTTTCCGGCCACAGAACCCCGTCATTGTGGAGCCTCTCCGATCTTCATGGGCGCTACTCGCCAGGCAGCACTTGCCCCCGACAGCATGTGTAGGCTATACGGGGGATCTTTGCGAGGCACCGCCAGTCATCTGTGGCCAATCGCTCATGAATCCATTTCGCCCAGTAGCCTCTTGAAGCCCAGTTGGGGTTTTCAAAGCCGGGGTTTTTTTCCCCCTTCTGCCTGAGATACAGAAAGTAAATCCTGGTGATTATGAATCTTCCGCCATTCATACAAAGCGTGTTTCCAGCTTTGCATATGTTAGTGGGAGGGAGGGGAGGAGGGAGGGAGATAAATTGTAAAAATGCGTAAAAGGAGAAGGGAGAGAGAAGGAGGAGAAGGAGAAGAAGAAGAAAGCGACTTTAATGTCTCGCCTGTGGAGGCTGAGTAGGGCTCCCTGACCTGCTCGCGGGGTACAGATGGCCTACGACTAATCCGATTGGACGACGCGGACTTAACCCCCCCCCACCCCTGCCCCCGTGATGTGCGAGAAAAGAGTACGCGTGTGTGTGAGAGAGTACGCGTGTGTGTGAGAGAGTACGCGTGTGTGTGAGAGCGGTAGTGTAGCGGTTAGCGCGCTGCGATACGAACCCGGCGACACGAGTTTGATTCCCGCTCGCAGCTAACACCAGTCATGATTATCTGAACCGGACCTGGGCTTCCCCTCGGTCGACTCAGCCTTAAACGAGCACTGGGGAGACAAAGGCGGCCGTGCATGGTGTTGGCCACCCACCCCCTGTGTGCCGTGCCGGCGTTCATAAGTGCTCGTTAATAGCACTTGCTCCCAAAGTATGTTAAGGCTATACGGGGGAGCTTTGTCTTTGTGTGTATTGCTACCTACAAACATGGACCTGGGACGATTAATTTGTGGCCTCGCTCCGTGCTGGCGAAAGAATGGCCCTAGCCTGAAACGTCACCTGTCACATAATCTTTACTTTTGAGGCCAAACTGTTC
Organism: Lampetra planeri; assembly: GCF_965212315.1. Lineage (NCBI taxonomy): Eukaryota > Metazoa > Chordata > Hyperoartia > Petromyzontiformes > Petromyzontidae > Lampetra > Lampetra planeri. The sequence continues at coordinate 11,808,271 of NC_136140.1, forward strand.
TTATTGACAAGCGTGTACAGTGTGTTGTTGTTGTTTGTTGTTGTTGGCTGTACTTGTGCACCACTGCCCACATCGCCAGACAAATACCTTGGGCAATCGATCGAAACAGATATTTGTAATTGACTACTTCTATTTGCGTGTCGATTTCTCGGGCCCCTTTGAAAATTACTCGCGCCCCTCCCCCCCAAATCCCCTCCAAAACCATCCCCCCCCCCCTGGTGAAGGCGGGAAACCCCTGGAGGCCACGGCCAGCACAGGTAAGGGCTGATGATGCCCATGTCACCAAAACCCTGCGGCTCAATTAATTTAATCGGTAATCGGTAAAGTGATGGCACAGAGTCACGGTGAACCTTCTCGAGTGAACATTGAGCTCCCCCCCCCCGCCTCGTTTACAGCCCGGAACCTGCGGTGGGAATTCCACATTCGTGTAGCCGGGGGGCGAGGGGGATGAGTCTGTCCATCGAACAAGCGGTGATGCTGATTATTTCTTTGACCCCCCACCCCCGGCATCGATGATTGGGCAGCATTAACACCCCCCCCCCAAAAAAAACATAATTTAAATTTGGTTATTTAAATCACTGGATATCGCGTGCCTTGCCGTGCCTTGCCGTGGCGTCTCGGGGGGCAGGGGGTTAATCCCGGCCACGCTTTCTCTCCGGGGCTTCAGAAGCTGCTCTCCTTTTATTTATTTATTTCTCCAAGAGTTTTAAAGCATTGCTGCCAAAGTCTTCAAGGACATCATTGAATATGTATGTATTTTATCTTATATTCGAGTACCCTTTATAATGTAATATCCCCCTCCCTTTCTCTATTATATTTTTATTTTGCGTTCCATTATAGTTGTGAGTTTTATGCTTGACTGCTGTTTACATAAATTTATACATATATATTGTTACATATTATATTAAAAACCACAAGGCTGTTCTGCCATGGCCCTCCGCTCGTGTTGCTTTTTATAAGCAATTGGGACCGTGAGCGATGCTGTGATGTCGGCGGTCGTAGACACCCGACGGTTGTTGACGCCCGGCATCCACGCGGCCACAGTCGTGGCCACGACCATGGCGGTCTACGGCCTAGCGGGTCGAGGAGCGTGCTCCACCACTCCCGCCGCTGCCACTCGCCACGAATGTCAACGATGCCACAGGTCGTGTGAGAACGATTAACCAGCTGCCCGGCGGGGTTTGCAGTTGAATTTTGGTTTTGTTTCTCGTTTTTGGTTCGCAATTGTTTAGGATGTTTTGACTTCCACACCCCAACTGACTTCCCACTCACTAACTCACCTAACTCTCTCACACACACCACTCACTAACTCAGCCACCTAACTCACACACACCACTCACTAACTCACCCACCTAACTCTCACACACCTCACTCACTAACTCTCCCACCTAACTCACACCTCACTTACTAACTAACCCACCTAACTCACACACCACTCACTAACTCCCCCACCTAACTCACACACCACTCACTAACTCACCCACCTAACTCTCACACACCTCACTCACTAACTCTCCCACCTAACTCACACCTCACTCACTAACTCACCCACCTAACTCACACACCACTCACCAACTCACCCACCACTCACCAACTCACCCACCTAACTCTCACACCACTCACTTACTCACCCACCTAACTCTCACACCACTCACTAACTCACCCACCTAACTCACACACCACTCACTAACTCACCCACCTAACTCACACACCACTCACTAACTCACCCACCTAACTCACACCTCACTCACTAACTCACCCACCTAACTCACACACCAATCACTAACTCACACACCTAACTCTCACCTCACTCACTCACCCACCTAACTCACACCTCACTCACTAACTCACCCACCTAACTCACACACCACTCACTAACTCATCCACCTAACTCACACACCACTCACTCAGTCACCCACCTAACTCACACACCACTCACTAACTCATCCACCTAACTCACACACCACTAACTCACCCACCTAACTCTCACCTCACTCACTAACTCACCCACCTAACTCACACCTCACTCACGAACTAACCCACCTAACTCACACACCACTCACTCAGTCACCCACCTAACTCACACACCACTCACTAACTCACCCACCTAACTCACACACCACTCACTAACTCACCCACCTAACTCACACCACTCACCAACTCACCCACCTAACTCACACACCACTCACTCACTCACCCACCTAACTCTCACCTCACTCACTAACTCACCCACCTAACTCACACCTCACTCACTAACTAACCCACCTAACTCACACACCACTCACTCACTCACCCACCTAACTCACACACCACTCACTCACCCACCTAACTCACACACCACTCACTCACTCACCCACCTAATTCACACACCACTCACTCACTCACTCACCCACCTAACTCACACACCACTCACTAACTCACCCACCTAACTTACACCTCACTCACTCACTCACCCACCAAACTCTCACCTCGCTCACTAACTCACCCACCTAACTCTCCTACCACTCACCAACTTAACCACATAACTGACACACCGCTTATGTAACTCACACACACGCATACACCACCTCCACACTCCAAGTCACTCGTGGATAAATCCATCCATTAGAGGCACTCACTTATGCGTCATCTGCTGCCGACATTAGTACGCGTGCACACACACACACAACGCATTCAGAAGGAATCCACTTGTCTCTGCACTCGTCTCTGCACTCACACACACACCGACCACTTATTTACATACACACAAACACATACATGACTAAGACAAAGATTACCGGTATAATTTCGATTTAAAGCTTTCGTGACTGCAGGGATTCATCTTCTTGGTTCTTTCGGTAAAGTCACGTAGAAAGGAAGTAATAAAATAATAAAAATAAAACATAATAAAACAATTCTCACGACGTTTCGGCCACAACGCAAGCAGCCGTCCTCAGGCGAAGAATGAGACATTATCAAGCTAGGAGCTTATATAGGTGTAGCGAGGAGGAGCGCCTTAACAAAAGAATGTGCATATGAAGAGGAATTTAGCATACCAATGGGCAATGCGTAGGAGGTGGGCGGAGGGGTTTCAAAGTCCCATTATGCCCATGCATTATGCAGGATCAACAGCACTACGGGGGGGCGCAAGGAACAGCGTTAATAAAGGAAAGGAATGTTAATGATATGTAGCTGCATTTACCAAACAACCATGTAGAAAACCAAAGTAAAAAACTACATAAAAAACTAAAATATAAACTGATACTTACTATACTCTACAATAAGCTGAGTTACTAACAACAAATAATAAATTACAATTCTACGTCGTAAGAAGTATATAATATACTTCCATCTAAACTTTATTCTCTTAGCATATACAGTACTATATACTGCCATAGATAAACCCAACATTAAATTATATACTGTATTGCTGTAAACCACCCTATACTTTATACATTTTAATATAACACTATGTATTATTCAACTCACCCTAATGTGTATCGAAATGGTTTATTACGTCCTTCCAATGATTGCTAAGCCTGAATCCATCTTCTCGGTTAAAATTGTCTCTGTGTTTGTATATGTGGATCGCCTCATGAACGAATCTCTCATGATAGCCAGATGGCTTGCAGAGAACCTCCGTCTTGGAGAAGTCAATGTCATGTGAGCCCACTGAGTTGTAACAGTGGTCTGCCACGGCTGAGGTGTTTGTCCTACCGTGTTTTAGATCAGCTTTATGTTCACGAATGCGGTCTGAGACGTGTCGTTTGGTTTCCCCAATGTAACTGCTACCACAGAGGCAACTTAGTTTGTAGACGCCAGGGTACTGTATGTCTGGAATCACATCTTTTACAGACGGTACCAGATCACGGATTTTATGTACTGTGTTGAATCGGACCTGGATCTTGTGTTTAATCAGGATTTTGGAGATCTTTTTTGTGACCCCAGCAATGTAGGGTAAGGTGATGGTCTTGAAAGGCTCCTCAACAGGATCCTTCTTGATGGTTGGAGTGATGGCTTTGCGGATTGTGTAGTCGGAGTAACCATTAGCCTTAAGAACAACCAACAACATCATTTCTGCTTCAACTGCATTAATTGATCAGACCAAACAGTTCTCGTTGAAACCTTCTGCAGCCAGGCCACCAAGATTGTACGGCTTGCCAAAGATACATAAAGAAGATACACCTCTTCGTCCCATTGTCTCTACTATCAACTCCCCCACTTACAAACTGGCTCGTTTTTTGTCCGAAATCCTACGGCCTTTCACTGGAAAAACCACCTCTGCAGTACTAAACTCTACTGACCTGGTATCGACAATCAAGGGGATTGCCCTGTCCCCAGACGACCTGCTTGTCAGTTTTGATGTGGTTTCCTTGTTCACCAAGGTGCCTGTGCCTGACACCATCGCAATCATTGAAGACTTGGTTCATCAAGGACTAAATGCTGGGGTACCCCCCCTGGTGAGACACTGCTTAACCAATACATACTTCACCTGGAATGGAACCTTCTACAAGCAAATTGAGGGCACCCCAATGGGCTCCTCCCTATCTCCGGTTGTAGCCAACATCTTCATGGAGAAATTTGAGACGGACGCCATCCAGACTGCCACTCTACGCCCGACCTTATGGAAGAGGTACGTAGACGACACTTTTGTCATCTGGCCACATGGCCGGCCTGCTCTCGACCAATTTCTCGACCACATCAATTCCATACACCCAGCCATCAGATTCACCATGGAAGTCGAAAATGATGGCAAGCTACCCTTTTTGGATGTCCTAATCAAAAGGAGACCTGATGGTTCAATGAGCCACTCTGTCTACAGGAAAGCCACCCACACGGATGCTTATCTAAAACCGGATTCCCACCACCATCCATCCCAGAAGAATTCCCTCATCAAGACTCTATATCATAGAGCCCAATGCATCTCCGACCATGAACACATTTCCAGTGAACTCAAACACGTACGCCAAGCTCTTAAGGCTAATGGTTACTCCGACTACACAATCCGCAAAGCCATCACTCCAACCATCAAGAAGGATCCTGTTGAGGAGCCTTTCAAGACCATCACCTTACCCTACATTGCTGGGGTCACAAAAAAGATCTCCAAAATCCTGATTAAACACAAGATCCAGGTCCGATTCAACACAGTACATAAAATCCGTGATCTGGTACCGTCTGTAAAAGATGTGATTCCAGACATACAGTACCCTGGCGTCTACAAACTAAGTTGCCTCTGTGGTAGCAGTTACATTGGGGAAACCAAACGACACGTCTCAGACCGCATTCGTAAACATAAAGCTGATCTAAAACACGGTAGGACAAACACCTCAGCCGTGGCAGACCACTGTTACAACTCAGTGGGCTCACATGACATTGACTTCTCCAAGACGGAGGTTCTCTGCAAGCCATCTGGCTATCATGAGAGATTCGTTCATGAGGCGATCCACATATACAAACACAGAGACAATTTTAACCGAGAAGATGGATTCAGGCTTAGCAATCATTGGAAGGACGTAATAAACCATTTCGATACACATTAGGGTGAGTTGAATAATACATAGTGTTATATTAAAATGTATAAAGTATAGGGTGGTTTACAGCAATACAGTATATAATTTAATGTTGGGTTTATCTATGGCAGTATATAGTACTGTATATGCTAAGAGAATAAAGTTTAGATGGAAGTATATTATATACTTCTTACGACGTAGAATTGTAATTTATTATTTGTTGTTAGTAACTCAGCTTATTGTAGAGTATAGTAAGTATCAGTTTATATTTTAGTTTTTTATGTAGTTTTTTACTTTGGTTTTCTACATGGTTGTTTGGTAAATGCAGCTACATATCATTAACATTCCTTTCCTTTATTAACGCTGTTCCTTGCGCCCCCCCCGTGGTGCTGTTGATCCTGCATAATGCATGGGCATAATGGGACTTTGAAACCCCTCCGCCCACCTCCTACGCATTGCCCATTGGTATGCTAAATTCCTCTTCATATGCACATTCTTTTGTTAAGGCGCTCCTCCTCGCTACACCTATATAAGCTCCTAGCTTGATAATGTCTCATTCTTCGCCTGAGGACGGCTGCTTGCGTTGTGGCCGAAACGTCGTGAGAATTGTTTTATTATGTTTTATTTTTATTATTTTATTACTTCCCTTCTACGTGACTTTACCGAAAGAACCAAGAAGATTACCGGTATAGTCGAACAGACTGTTGGTGCAAGTGTGGTAGTGTAGTGGTTAGCGCAGCACGCTGGCCGCAGGTGGCTAGCACTATGCCAGACCGCATTTGTCTCCCCAGTGGCGATGCTTACACACTGCACCAGGTACTCATTTGAGGCTGCGTCGACCTAGGGGAGGCCCAGAACCGGTTCAGATAATCGTCACTGGTGTTGGCCGTAAGCAGGGATCAAACTGGCGTCGTCGGGTTCGTAGTGCAGCGCGCTAAGCGCTATACTACCACTTCTCACACACATGGTCACACAACAACAACAACAGTGCCGGTCGACTCAGCCTTAAATGACCACTGGGGAGACAAAGGCGGCCGTGCATGGTGTTGGCCACCCACCCCCTGTGTGCCGTGCCAGGCTATGTGCACGTTGAGGCCACGTGAAGTGTCGAACGCCCGCTGGCAGGAGGTCAGAGGGCAGACCCACGTGCCACGGGTCGACTGACTGAGATGACTGGCTGATGCACCACCTGTGTCCCCTACTGTGCCAACTTACTGTGCTTTAGCCACCCGGCGCTTCGCTCGTTGTTATGAGCGTCGCTCCTCCCCCCTCCGTTGTTGTTTGAGGGCGACTGCCTCCAACTGCCCAGTAGCATCCTTCATGAGCCTCCTCCACAGAGGCCGATCTTGACACCGCTGGTACTAGTTATCGGAAAGTCCAATCGGCTCCACATCCTCCTGTACCACATCACTCATCTCTTCTCTAGCCCGTGCCGCGCCCGTTTAGCCCCCTCTATCCGGCCGAACAAAAGCTGTTTAGGTATGCTGTGACTGGGCATGCGGGCTACATGACCCAGCCAACGCAGCCTTGCCTGCCGGAGGAGCTCACCGATGGGACTTTGCCCAGAGTCTTTCAAGGATTCGTGAGCTCCTCACACAATCCAGCCTGGTTAAACCCAGGATGGATCGTAGGCAGGCCAGCCTAAATGTTTCTAACTGGCGAAGATGTTCCATGAGGGGAGTCCACATTTCGCAAGCGTAGAGAAGGGAGGGAATGATTGTGGCCGACAAGTCCGGAAGCTTTGTGCAGAACGGCAGACCAGGTAGCTTCCATACAGCTTTACGCAACTGATTGAAAGATAATGACGCTCGACTGATTCAGAATGAGACCTCCGCTGTCAAACCGGAGCCGGTCATGAGCACACTGCCCAGGTATGGAAAACTCTCCACTCTCTCCACAACTGCCCTATCATCCATTGGGAGTTGTGGGGGTGGAGTGTCCAATGGTACAAAATACCCAGGCAGGTGCTTAGTTTTGGTGGGGCTGATGGTAAGGCCCCACCTCTTAGTGGCACACTCCAGGTTCATCAACAGCGCCTCCAACTCCTCTTCTGAGTGAGCGGCAATTACCAGATCATTGGCATACATAACGTGGTTGACCAATAGGGAGCCATCCCTTGACCACACCCGGTCATCGATCAGCCTCCCATTGTATCTGTACCAGATGGAAATTCCTCCAGTACAGCCATCAAAGGCTTCACGAACTACGTGGTCAAAAAATATGTTGAATAATGTGGGAGCCAGAGGACATTCCTGTTGCACCCCAAGGTGAACAGGGAATGGCTCCGACTCCTGGCCACGTAGTTTTACCCGGGCCCGCTCACCATCATGAAGGTCCTTATTGATCGTGAGCAGAGGGTCAGGGACTCCGAAAGTACGAAGAATAACCCAGAGCCCAGGCCTACTGATGGTATCATAGGCCTTGACCAGGTCAATAAAGCAGTGATGTAGGTCTTGTTGGAATTCCCTACACCTCTGCTGTAGCAGACGGACAGAAAATATGGCATCTGTGCAGGACCGCCCTTTCCTGAAACCGCACTGGGGCTCAGCAAGCCTCTCCTCAGCGTGCCTGGCAAGGCGATGTTGAATAATCTTTGCCAAGACCTTTCCCGGCACACTGAAGAATGAGATACCCCTGTAGTTATTACAGTCTACCAGGGAATCCTTCCAATCCTGCGGAACCCGTCCAGTGGTCCAGACTGTTGTTATGATGGCATGTAGGGCAGTCTGTACACAAACACTACCCTCCCACAGCATTTTGCTTGGGAGATCATCTCTGCCGGGTACCTTTTCTGGTCTCAGACTCTGGATCGCCTTTAGTACTTCCTTAACAGATGGCACCTCAGCCAGCCACTCACAGGTGACCTTTTAATATTTGAGACACCACAGCCCCAGCAGGTTCATCCCCGCTTTGTCCCATGATGTTTTACATGCCGAGAGATTTCCCCTCCCCCAGGACTTCACAGAAATGCTCAGCAAATCTGCAAACCTGTTCCCCTAATGATGGTAATAGGTGTGGCGCTGCAGGTTACTTTTTTGATGGAGTTAAATAGTAATTTGTGATCGCGGGCCATTGAGGCAGACTCCATCTCCTCAGCAACCCGCGACCACCACCTATCCTTGCAGTGCCTCACGGCTCTCTGAACCTCCAAGCGAAGGCTGCGGTAAGCCTCCTCATTCTCTGACGTGGGATGCTGTAGACGATGAGAGTGGGGTGCACGGTCTTGGCTGTGTACCCAAAGCAGCCATTACAGCTGCATGAGTCACAGTCCTAAACGTCGCCCATTTCCCCTCGACATCTGGAGGAGTGGGGGACGATGCCAACCCCAGCCGCAAGCGATGATTAAATTCTCGCTTGCAACTTTCATCAGCTAGCTGACACCAGGCCAACTTGGGCGTGAATGGGGTCCTGGGTGTACACCCACCACCGGAGTGGAAGAATGGCAGGCGCATCTTACAGATGACAAGTCGATGGTTAGTGGGCAGATCAGCTCCACGGTAAGTTCTGGTGTCAAGGACATGGGCCCGTATCCGCTGTTCCATCACTACGTAGTCCAGTAGATGTTCTTGCTTGGACCCGGCATGCATCCATGATGTTGTGTGGATGTGCCGATGCCGGAACAGCGTGTTGGTAATTACAAGCTCATGGGCTGCACAAAAATCTAGCAGCCTCCTACCGTTGTTATTGAGCTGATCTGGCCCATGCCTTCCAATCACTCCAGACCAGGTGCCAGCATCATGACCAACTCGGGCATTGAATTCACCCAACAAAATGACTCTATCCCGAGGGGCCACTTTAGCTAGCACCTGTGACAGGAGGTCATAGAATCCATCTGACTCATCGGCCTTGCCTGCATCCCTCCACGGATGTTCGTCTTCGGTGGGGGCATAAGTATCCACATCCACCACTCCTCACCTCCGGTTGATAGGAAGGCGAGCCCAAAGTAATCTGGGGCTTACCGCTTCCCACACCTCACCGCCACTTTCCCACACCCCCTTGATTTTTTTGTTCAGAAGAAGAGCGACTCCCTGTTGTTTGGCAGTCTCCTGCCCCGAGTCGAGGACTGTCCACCCCTCATGGTGGCAGGAGCCAGAGCCGGTCCAACGGACCTCCTGAATACCACAGAGAACCAGGCGTTACCGGTTCAGCTCCCGACAGAGGAGTGGCAGCCTCTCCTCCGCAGTGAGCGTTCGAACATTCCACGTGGCCATCCGAAGTGGCTTTTTTTTTTCTGGAGGAGCCCCGATGGTAAATATTCAATCTCCTGGCTCCGCCAAATGGGGTTTGGCCAGTAGATGTCATAGACGCCTGTCCCCCTGGGGCCTCCGGCACACGCTTATTAAGTAGATATTTTAAAGGTGGTTTTGTGGTAATTAATTGAAGATGGAGGGGTTACCAGCCCCTCGCACCCATCCAGAGCCCCCATTTTGCCGCTGTGGTGGTTACAAACGCCATGAGGGGAATGGTCAATCTAAATTGGCCCTCCCCCCATGGCACTGCCCACCACAACATTGCCATCCGGCACCACGAGGAGGTAGGGGGTTGTTATTGCCGGACACATGTACACACATGTGCACACACACATACGTTCACGTGCGCACACAAACTCGCCTGATCTCATGCCACTCTTTCTTAGACCATCTCACTTGCATTAAAATCCACTTCCATCAATTAGTCCGGCTCGTTAGTCTGCACGCTGGAATAATAATTACTCATCATTTTCATAGACCCGGTCAGGCCAAATTAAGGGCACCGTACAATAATGCAATTTAGTTAATGTTACATTTTATTTAATGAGAATTAAAAAATTTTTGTCAACTCTGATATGCGGTCATGCGTGCGTGGCCCCAAGTGTGGATGAGTGAGCAGCAACTGTCCCGTGCCTATATGTACGTGTCATTGTGTATTTGTGCGTGTCTGTGTTTGATTGATGACTTCTGCGTTATGTGTACATGTGCATGATCTTTGCCTTTGCTTATGTGGTGCATATGTGTGTGTATCGGGAGCGGTAGTGTAGCGGTTAGCACGCTGCGATACGAACCCGGCGACAAAAGTTCGATTCCCGCTCGCAGCAAACACCAGTCATGATTATCTGAACCGGACCTGGGCTTCCCCTCGTTCGACTTAGCCTTAAATGAGCACTTGGTGCGGTGTGTAAACATCGCCACTGGGAAGACAAAGGCGGCCGTGCATGGGGTTGGCCACCCACCCCCTCGTTTGCCGTGCCGGCCTTCGTAGGTGCTCGCTAACAGCACTTGTCCCAACAGTCTGTTCAGGCTATATGGGGGATCTTTGTCTTTTGAATGTGTGTGTGTCTATGGAGCCCACGAAAGAAAAATCTGTGCCAGTTTGAAAATTCAGTATGGCCTGCCTACTATCCATCCTCGGTTTAATCAGGCTGGATTTGTGTGAGCTCACAGATTCTTAAAAGATCTGGACACAGTCCCCATCATTTGTGAGTTCCTCGGACAGGCAAGGCTGTGTTGGCTGGGTCATATAGCCAGCATACCCAGCCACCTCATGCCCAAGCAGCTTCCATTTGGCCAGATATTAGGTAGCTAAACGGAGCGCAGCACAGGCAGGCTAGCAAAGAGATTGGCTGATGTGGTACAGGATGATGTGTTGTTGAGTGGCGGATGACTTGTTCCAATGGTGTGATGGTTGACTTCTGTGGGAGGCTAAAACACTGCAATTTGTCTCAGTGAGGAGCACATGTGGTGCTTTTGCCAGTCATCTCAGTCAACTCATGGCACCTGGGACTGTCCCGTGACTTTGTACCAGCGAGCCTTTAACACTTCACGTGGCTTCAAAGTGCACCTAGCCTGGCACAAGCATCGTGGTGACATCACCGCCACTTAGTGGTGAACACCGGTTGTCGTTGCCTATAGGGAGCGGTGGCGCAGTGGTTAGCGCACGGGGCTATCGACGCATGACCCGAGTTCGATTTTCACAAAGAGCCAACATCGGTGACGAATATCTGGAACGGTCTTTGGCTTCTGCTAGGTTGACTCAGCCTCAAATGAGTACCTGCTGCGGTGTGTAAACATCAGCACTGGGGAGACACGGATGTCCAGGTGTGGTTTGGGCCACATCACCCCCCTCAAAGGCGCGCCGTGCCGATCTTTGTAGGTGCTCGCTTAACAGCACTTGCCCTAACAGCCTATTTGGGGGACCTTTGTCTCATGTCCACACCCTTTACACGGCTGGGCCGTGTCCGCGTGCGACGCACGTTTCCAGCTGATTCTGTGTGACCAGGGTGAGAACTCACGAGGTCAAGATAGGAGTCTCATTCGCAATAGTGACCTGGGCCGTCACTCTGCCAGTTAGAGTGGCGATGATCGCTACTGCTGCTGCTGTATAATCTCAACTTTTGCGAACGACTTCACAGCATCTTTAACGTCCGTCGTGAGCAGAGCAGACGGCGCGTAGCATCATTTGTACTCCGGTTAATAACCAGGGCGGCCTGCTCGATTAAAACCAGGAACTTCGGCAACTTTGAAGCCGTGTCGGCGTGGGCAAACGGCTCGCGCGCTGCCCCTCTGCGTCAGTCGGGAGGCTTCCCCCGCGCGGTGTCCAGACTTCCGTTTCCTTTCATCTTTCGCGGTCTGACACAGAAGAATGGGACGGAGCGGAGGGGGGGAGAAGGATTCTGAATTAATAAGGGCGAGCTGACAAGCACGACAAACTGTGAGATCGTTTGAAGATCCCAACGCCGCACGCCCCCCTTGGGGCACTTTGCAGCTCCTGTGCAAAAAGAAAGGTGACAAAGCGAAGATGCATTTACATACAGTCATTGAGAATCTTTATTGAGGACATAGGAATCCGATGAGCTATGAAGCTCTTTTTTCACAGACGCCCAGCAGGGAGCGAGGTCAGCAGGCTCCACCATGAAACACGGCACGTTAACCCTCCATCCGTCCGTCCTCTGGGGCTCATCGCTCTTCAACCTCCGCCCCCTCTGTTCGATTCGACATCGCAGTTGTCATGACTGCAGGCACCACGGTCAACGTCGGTTTTCGCGGCTCGCATCTTCATTGCGCCGCGTGGATTAGAGGGCAGAGGAGTGACGCTTACAACAACGAGTGGAGCGCCGGGCGGCTAAAATACAGCAATTATGATGCCAGTAGTAATTACTGGCGAACGTCATACTCTAATTCTAGATTTGAAGCTTTCGTGACTGCAAGGATTCATATTCTTAGGTTTTTTCGGTAAAGTCACGTAGGTAAAACATCAAAATTAATGAAAATAAAATAAAATAAAACAAAGATCACGACGTTTCGGAGGCAACACAAGTCTCCGTCATCAGGTGGGACCGTCACAGCCGAATTAGCTGCATCAAGTGAGGCAATGATTCAAATGTAATCCCTTATAAGCAAGTTGAAGGGGGGAGGAGAGGGGGGGGGGGAGCTCATCAGAATGTGGTAGCCAATGAATGGAACGTATCGGGAGGGAGGGGGGCGGAGCTCAAAGACAGCACGGAGTGCTAAGTACAACGCATCGGGAGGGGGAGGGGGGGGTTGCTGCTGCACACGCCAACACAATGGACAGAGAGGGGGAGGGGAGGCCTGATACACATGATAGACAAAAGAACAAAAATGCCCATGTTTATACCAATGCTGGCTGAACAATGAAGAGAGTACTGTTAAAAAATAACTGGGGATGTTAACACTCGGTAAAGTAAAGTAAAATAGTGCCTGTCAGATAAGATGGTCCAAAAAAGTGTAATTAAGTCTTTTTTGCGTGGTTGATAACATCTTTCCAATGATTACTAAGTTTGTACCCATCATCACGGTTGAAATTATGTCTGTGTTTGTATATTTGTATGGCTTCGTGTACAAACCTTTGATGGTAGCCGGGAGGTTTGCAGAGAACCTTGGTCTCGGAAAAGACAATTTCATGAGAGCCCACCGAGTTGTAGCAATGATCGGCAACGGCAGAAGAATCAGTTCTGCCGTGTTTCAGATCTGACTTGTGCTCGCGGACACGATCAGAAACATGACGTTTCGTTTCTCCAATGTAGCAATCACCACAAATGCAACTCAATTTGTAGACTCCAGGATACTGTAAGTCAGGAACGACATCCTTCACAGATGGAATCAGATCACGGATTTTATGCACTGTACTGAATCGGACTTGGATCTTATGTTTGTTTAGAATTTTGGAGATCTTTTTGGTCACGCCTGCTATGTATGGTAACGTGATGGTTTTGGTCGGAGTTTCATGTGGCTGTTTCTGTGTGGTGGGAGAGACAGCTTGGCGGATAGTACGGTCAGAGTATCCGTTCATCCTGAGGGTCCGATGTACATGTCTTAATTCACCGGTCAGGTGGTGTTTGTCAGAAATGCCATGGGCTCTGTGGTATAGCATTTTGATGAGAGAATTATTTTGAGATGGGTGGTGGTGGGAATCCGGTTTCAAGTAGGAATCTGTGTGGGTGGCTTTCCTGTAGACAGAATGTCCCAAGGATCCGTCAGGCCTCCTCTCAAACAGAATATCCAAGAATGGTAGTTTACCGTCTGTTTACACATTTACAATTTGAGTACGACGTTTCGCTGGTAATTGCATCCAGCATCATCGGGCAATTCGCCAGAATGGTGAGGCTCTGCTGTGTCTCCCGTTCTTATATAGAGCAGCAGCAGGGTGACGTCATCATTAACTCATTAACTCATCAGGTGCAAAGATTCAAGGGGGGAGTGATTGTAATTATATACTAGATTAGTAATCAGGCTATTGTTGCGATGCGAGTTGTAGATTAGTAATCATTTGGAATGTGTTTTATTGTGATTATGCTACATTAGTAATCAGTTAATGTTTGTTTCCCTTATAAGGAATTGTAATGTATCTTATTTAATAATACGCTTCCAGGCCGCACTAAGCCTGTAGCTGTCTGAGCGATTAAAGTTATTTCTGTTTCTCTCAATTTCAATCGATTCTCTAATTAGTCTTTGCCAGTAGTAACTAGTTTTACACAACACTTCCACGTTGTCAACAGGGACACTCAATTGATTTTGACAACGTGGAAGTGTTGTGTAAAACTAGTTACTACTGGCAAAGACTAATTAGAGAATCGATTGAAATTGAGAGAAACAGAAATAACTTTAATCGCTCAGACAGCTACAGGCTTAGTGCGGCCTGGAAGCGTATTATTAAATAAGATACATTACAATTCCTTATAAGGGAAACAAACATTAACTGATTACTAATGTAGCATAATCACAATAAAACACATTCCAAATGATTACTAATCTACAACTCGCATCGTAACAATAGCCTGATTACTAATCTAGTATATAATTACAATCACTCCCTCCTTGAATCTTTGCACCTGATGAGTTAATGAGTTAATGATGACGTCACCCTGCTGCTGCTCTATATAAAAACGGGAGAAACAGCAGCGCCTCACCATTCTGGCGAATTGCCCGATGATGCTGGATGCAATTACCAGCGAAACGTCGTACTCAAATTGTAAATGTTGTGGCTTCAACACACCGGTGGGCTAAAGCAGTGAACTATTTGTCTTTTGTCAACGTGACACATTTTTTACTGATTGGCCGTGTCGGGTGGTGGAGGGTTACGACACATTTATAAATAACGCGATCTAAACCCAAAAACGTTGATTATGAGTTTACCGTCTTTCTCCACTTCCATGGTGAATCTGATGGATGGGTGTCTAGAATTGATGTGGTCCAAGAAGTGGTTCAATGCTGGGAGGCCATGTGGCCAGATGACGAAAGTGTCATCCACATACCTCTTCCACAGGGAAGGACGCAGGGTGGATGTCTGGATGGCGTCTGATTCAAACTTTTCCATGAACATGTTGGCTATAACTGGTGACAAAGGGGAGCCCATAGGGGTACCCTCATTCTGTTTGTAGAAGGTGCCATTCCAGGTAAAATATGTGTTGGTGAGGCAATGCCTAACCAGCGCAGGTGCATCAGAATTCAATCCATGTTGGACTAAGTCCTCAATTATTGTTAGGGTGTCCGGTACTGGGACTTTGGTAAACGTCGTGATCTTTGTTTTATTTTATTTTATTTTCATTAATTTTGATGTTTTACCTACGTGACTTTACCGAAAAAACCTAAGAATATGTCATACTCTAATTGTAAATGTTGTGGGTTTACTCTCCAACACAGCGGTGTGCTAAACTAATAACGACTTGGCATGTTCTGTTGACGTGACAAACCTTACTAATTGTCTGTGCCGAGTGTCGGTGGATTTAACGACACATTTATATTTACGCGATCTAACTCAAAAACCTCTATTATGGATAATATTGGTCGTGAAAGCCTACGTGTTAAACCAAAATGCAGCAAGTTGGCACAGTAGGGGGTACAGCTGCTGCATCTGCCAGTCATCTCAGTCAGCCAACCCATGGCACCTGGGTCTGTCCCGTGACCTGTTAGCGAGCCTTCAACACTTCAAGTGTCCTCAAAGTGCACCCGTCCTGGAACATAAGCCGTGGTGACATCACCGTCACTTAGTGGTGAATGGCTGGTATTGGTATTGGTACATACCTAGGTGTGTACGTACCTCTGTCTGCATACACATACGTATGTACATAGGTGTGTATGTACCTTGATATGTGTATGTACCTCGGTGTGTGTACGTACATCTATATGCAATGGAGGTTACTTGGCCTCAAATGAACATCATCACTGGAAATGCACAGGCGGCCGGGCATGCGTGGTGCTGGCCACTCGCCCCTTTGTGCGCCTTGCCGGCCTTCGTATTAAACTATTAAAATGAAAAAGATTTAACTTTTATTTTTATTTTACCAGGTAAGGCCCCACTGAGCTGTGTAGCTATTTTCAGGAGCGACCTGGGCAAATGATAGCTCAACGCAGTGGCTCATCATCACGTGTAAATGTATAGCAGCCAAACACTCTAAACACGTGATGTTGATTCTAAATGCGGAGGGAGAAAAATTCCACGTGACCATGGGGGGAGAGACATGCAAACTCAAAACACACGGGCGTCACGGTCGGGATCGAACCCATAACCTGCCGTATACCAGGCGAGGTAGTTAACATCTCGGCACTCACTAACAGCACTTGCCCCAACAGCGTTAAAGGATAGACAGAGGGAGGATCTTTGTGTTTGTGTGCTTCAGGCGGAGAAGTACTGGCCGGCGGAGGGCAGCGAGGAATACGGCTCCGTGCTGGTCACCCTCAAGTCGTCGCGTGCGCGAGCCTTCTACACCGCACGCCGTTTCCACATCCGCAACACCAAGTTCAAGAAGGCACGGCCAACGCAGCTGTCGGAGTGTGCAGGCGGTGCAATCGCACCGGGCACCAACCCCCACCCCCCCCCCCTTGCTGGCTGGGGTTGCCCAGACACCAGGCTGGCTATGGGGGTGGGGGGCACACCAATGGGAATGGGAAAGTGGTAGAGGGGTCAATTTGATGTCTTGAACCCGGGGTCCGTGCCCAACTGTGCGACTGGCAGAGTGATCCGTAGGCTCACGTACAGAGACCCAGAGACCAGAGGTCGCAAACGGGTTTTGTTTCCTTACCCGTACCCGGCCGCACCAGTGTCGCAAATGGGTACCCGTACCCGGCCGGGTACATGTACCCTACCTGTACCCTACCCGAAATGAGTGACAAACGTTTACTCACCGGTGACTCACGGCCTACCTGTACCCGGCCCCGGCCGCACCAGGGTCGCAAACGGGTACCCGTACCCGTACCCGGCCGGGTACGGGTATCGGGTAGGGTACGGGTATCGGGTACCCGATTGCGACCTCTGCCAGAGACTCAGAGACTCGTGTCGGACCCAAAGGCTCACGCAGGACCCAGTGGTGTTGCTTTCGGAGTGTGCAAGCGGTGAGATTGCACTGGGGCCCCATCAGCCGCAGGGGCCCAGGCACCGGGAATACGAAGAGCCGGGGGGGGGGGGGCAAATTATACAAGGGCTGCCCCCCCTATAAATATTTTACACCGGGGTCTATGCCAGCCACACTATGCTACTGCTGATGATGCTTATTGTGATGGTCCCACTGGCGATGCCGATGATGCTTTGCATGTGTAGGGGTTATTACGGAGAGAAGGGCGGACAGAAAACACAGGGTGTCTGCACCCACACACGGGTGTCTACATCCACGTCCGCATCCGTTAACCACTGGGGGGCCATGGGGGCTCTGTGATCCCCCATAACCCCGCCCCTCGGAGGGAATTCCTATAAAAGGCGGGGAGCCAGAGAGCTCGGGGCCAGAGTGGAAGAAGCTTACAAGTGAAGTCTGAAGACCGCCAGAATAGGCCCTGGGACTCCCCTGTCTCGCTGCCCTTGTCAGGGCCGAGCTGGGCAAGCCAGCAAACGCAGCCCCAAGAGCTTCCGGACCTCTGCTCTTGTAAGAGCAAGGCCGGCTTAGCTGGGTGCCGGGATCCGTGCTTTACCAGGGCCGGATCAGACAGCCTCCCGTAGCACTATTAGAGGAGGACTGGCAACAGGACAGGGGAATTAGTGCTAGGGGTGTTTTCCCATCTAGTACAGGTGAAGGGGCCGTTACCCCTTCAAGTATTGTACTGTCCTTGAGTTTAATAAAAGAGTGTTCCTCGACTCCGTCGTCAGCCTCCCTGGAACTCACTACATCTGGCGTCAGAAGTGGTCGAAAGAATGGATACGAGACGGACAACTCGTACCCAAGACCCCGGAGAGGACGACAGCTTGGTAGAGGCGGTGCAAGATATCGCCGCCGACGTACCTGAGCAACCGCTGCCGACTCCACCACCTGCAGGGCAGTCGGAGAGAGCCGGGACGTCGGCTGATGAGTTGGCATTGGCCCACTCGCGACTGGCGGAGCTCCTGTATGCAGCGGACATCACGCTTGAGCAGATAACTCGCCTGGGGCCGGGGGGAGCGGCGCAGCGTGAAGACGGACAGCGCCCGCCAGAAACTCCCGCCTTTGCGATGGGCCGGAGGCTTGAACTTCCCGCCACAGGTACAGTAGGAGCCGAGGGAGGGGCCCCAGCACGTCACGCGGGCGGCGGGGCCCAACCAGCAAGCACCACGTCATCGGCGGGGGCGTGTCGCAGTGGCTACCTATCAGCGGTCGCCGGGTCATCAACAGCGGACAACTGCACCGACCAAGCCGAAACCAGCGCATCACCAACGGCGCGACCTCCATTAGGGTTTGCCATTGCTCCCCATACAGTCCATGGAGACAGTACACGAGCTGGGCGATCGTCGGAGATGGAGCCGACATTTCAGCAATGCCTGCCGGCCCTGCAGGAGTTCGTATCGAGCGGCGGCGACTGGGGTGGGTTTCAACGCCGTTTCCTCGCCCACCAAGAGATGGCTGGGTGGACGGACAACGAGGCGCTGCGTGCTTTTCCGGCGATGCTGGATAGCGACGCCCTTGGCACCCTCACCGCTGCACCCAGGTCGGAACGCTCCACACTTCGGTCGGCGCTGCAAGTGCTGGCCACGGTTTATGGACCGCCTTCCGATTGTCGCCAGCTTTTCTATGAGCGGCAGAGGGGCGACAAGGAGTCACCACTCGCATACCGCACGACCCTGTTGGCGTTGGCGAAGGCGGCCTTCCCGCGTATGGACGAGGAAGGGGTGGATGCGATGGTGGCCGAAAAAATTTTGCTGTTGGCCGACGACTTGAACTTCGTCATCCTGGCACAGGATGATGCGGACATGTCTTCATTGCGGGCTGCAAGGCACATTCATGCCAACCTGATTTCCCAACGGAGGAAGGCCAACAAGGCAGCTGCGGGACACACCGTGGCGGCAACCACCTCCGAATCCGAGGGGGTCTTCGCTGCGGGCCGTTCTGCGGGATGGCGGTCTGACGGGCGACCGGCTTGGGACGCACCGAGCCACCGAGAGCAGCCCAAGTCTTCTGGAGCACTCGTCGTGTGCTACAACTGTGGTCTCCGGGGCCACGTGGCTTCGGGATGCCGGGCTCCTCGACAGCGCAGAGCAAGAACTGGGGCTGAGGACGGCCCTCTTCAAAAGCCTCCACAACATCCTCCGGCAAGTCGTGGCACCCCACATGTTCGGCCTGCATGCACACCCACTTCTTTCTCACATGCTCCGACACACGATTCTCGGGGTTCGGGTGCTGGTGCGTCGGGTCGTGGCTTGATGGGGAGGGCACTCCAACCGGGCCAATGGTCCGAGTTGGCTCACCGTGTTGTGGCTGCGTCGGCGGGGTCGTCCGTTGTCACGGGGCACATTGATGGGGTGGAAGTACGGGTATTGATCGACACGGGAGCATCGGCGACTATCATTTCCGATTTAATTTATAATATCCTGCCCGTTCAAAGTCGGCCGTTGCTCCCCGTCGACATACCGTGTTACGCTGCAAACGGGGGCCCGTTAGGTATCGTCGGCCAAATTCGAGCACAAATTTCTATTGGGGACATTAAATTATCTGGGCCGGTGTTGGTCTCCTCCTCTCTGGCAATTCCGTGCCTGTTGGGGACAGACTTTTTGGCCAAAATGCCTGTCAAAATTTTAATTGACCAGGGATGCATCGAACTTCCATCGGGCCGACGTATAATGTTCTTGCCCTCCACCCCTGCCTTGCGTACAGCCTGTGCAACGGTACAGGCGCTCGTTGCTCGAACGGTGCGCGTACCCCCGGGGGCACAGATGCTCGTGCCCCTGCGGTTGCGTCGACCGTTCGCTAAAGGGGTCTTAGACCAGAGCATTTTGCTGGGGCCGTCTAGGGCCGGGGTAAATGGGCCAGATTTGGTGACGGCCCAGACAATTGTTAAAGGGGATTAGGACCCGTTTATGGCGGTCCTCAATGTCGGGACACGGACGGCGGTGGTTCCCAGGGAACCGTGTTCGCACATGCGATTCCGGTACCTGCGGAAACGCTGATCATTGGCCAGGTGGCCACCGCTTCTCAGCCGCAACTGCAGTCAGACCATGACGAGGGTTGGCTGGAGGCGCTTTGTGCTGAGACACCTGACCTATCTGACTCACAACGTGCTAAATTGAGTACCCTTTTGCGAGAATTTTCCGACGTCTTTAGTAAGCACAAATATGATATCGGATGTACGAAATTGCTGCGCCACCATATTGACACCGGTGACAACGCTCCTATCCGCCAAAATCCTTTTCGGTTAAGTCCCGCCGAAAAGGATCATGTCAAATCGGCTGTAGATGACATGCTGGCTTCTGACATTATTTCTCCCACAACCAGCCCTTGGGGTGCACCCATAGTGTTGGTTAAAAAGCAGGATGGGTCCCTAAGGTTCTGCGTTGATTTTCGGCGTTTGAATAAAATATCGGTGGCCGATGCTTAGCCGCTTCCTCGAATGGACGAATCTCTGAATGCCCTGGCTGGATCACGATTCTTCTCCACCTTGGATTTGCTGTCAGGGTTTTGGCAACTTCCTTTGGATGACGAATCAAAGCCCAAAACGGCTTTTCGAAAGCCGCACGGCCTCTTCCAATTCAATCGTTTGCCTATGGGGCTCCACTCAGCTCCCGCAACGTTCCAGCGCCTAATGGAATTGGTTCTCGCTGGCTTGCAATGGGAGGTCTGTTTGATTTACCTAGACGACGTGATCGTATTTAGTAGGACATCGCGAGGAACATCTTGATAGGCTTCGGGCCATTTTTCTCAAAATGCGCGCAGCTAATTTGAAATTTTTACCGCAAAAGTGCCATTTGCTCCGCGAATCTGTGAGATATTTGGGTCACATCGTCGGACGGTCAGGTATCTCAACCGATCCCGCCAAAACGCGTTGTGTCAGCTCCTGGCCGACTCCCACCTCGCTGGGGGAGGTTAGGAGCTTCATCGGTTTTGCTTCATATTACTGGCGGTTTGTCGCGGAGTTCGCTTCCATCGCTAAGCCGTTACATGCCTTAACGGTGAAGGGGGTGAAATTTCATTGGGGGCCGGAAGAGGAGGCCGCCTTTAACTCTCTTCGTGATGCCTTGGTGAGGGCCCCGCCGTTGAGTTACCCCGATTTTTCTCTACTTTTCGTGCTCGACACTGACGCGAGCAGCACAGGGATTGGGGGCGTGCTTTCCCAAGTTGTTGGTGGCGTGGAGCGCGTTGTGGCTTACGGTAGTAGAGTATTGTTTCCTGCCGAGCAAAGATACTGCGTCAACCGCCGTGAACTGTTGGCTATTGTTTTCTTTATTCAACAGTACCGGCCATATCTGTATGGCCGGCATTTCACCGTCCATACAGATCATGCGGCATTGCAGTATGCCCTGCGTATTCACCAGCCATTGGGGCAGTTGTCCCGATGGCTGGAGATCATTCAGGATTTCGAAACAACATATCGCAAGGGGATTCGCCACACTAATGCCGATGCCCTGTCGCGCCTGCCGGCCACTTCGGATTGCACTTGTTTCTTGGGCTCGGGGCGTTGCAAATTGGCGAGCGACGGCCAGGATCGGGTCCTTGCGGCCGCCGTTGAGGCTCCTTCGGGCGTTGGCCCTATTGATATGGGAGGGAAGGATTCCCTACTGGGCTTGTCAGGTGCGGAGTGGGGGCGCCTCCAAATGGAAGATACTTCCCTCCTGGCGCTACGGCGTCGCGCGGAAGGATCCGGTCAGGGGAAGTCGGGCGTTGACTCATGGGGGTTGTGCCAGGGCCTCCTCATGCATTGGGACGGGACGAGCCGCCGCCACAGGCTGGTGGTGCCTTCCACATTGAGGGGTAGGGCTGTATGGGCTGCTCATGAGCGGCTTCTGCACCTGGACACCCACAAAACCCTTGCCATGCTCCAGCTTAATTTCTTTTGGCCGGGCATGGCAAGGGATGTGGACGATCTCTTGCAGTCTTGTACCCAGTGTGCTCAACGGAAGCCGCCAGCAAGGGGAGCCAGCCCACCGCTCCAGTCTATTTCGGTCTCCCGGGTTAATGAGCTGGTTGCTCTTGATATTTTGGGGCCGTTTCCCTCCACGCCTAGGGGTAATAAGTACCTACTGGTTGGCGTGGAATATTTCACGCGATGGCCTATGGCTTGGCCCCTCGCCAACCAGTCGGCAGCAGCCGTTGCGGAGGCTTTTGTCCAGGGCTATGTCCTCGACAAGGGCGCTCTGGAACGGTTGTTGACCGATCAGGGAAAGAACTTCACTAGTTCCCTTTTACACGAGGTGTGTGAGCTTCTCGGTACGAAGAAAATTTGTACTTCCCCTTACCACCCACAAACGGATGGGATGGTAGAACGCCTGCATAGGACTATTACATCCATGCTATCACACCAGGTATCTGAGTCCCAAACTGATTGGGACCTTCAGATCCCGGGAGTTCTGGCAGCTTACAGGATGGCTCCTCACGCGGCGACCGGATTCTCGCCATTTTTTTTAATGTATGGCCGCGAAGTTGACCCGCCTGTCGCGGCCCAGCTGAAAATTTCCACTCCACACGCTAAGTCCAAATTGGCTGACCATGTTAAATTTAATATCCTCAAGTTGGCTGAGGCGCGGGAGGCGGCTATTCAAAACTCTGACTCTCGCCAGAAGGCGAATGAAAGGTTGCGATTGCACCGGTCACACACGCACGAATGGCACCCGGGCGACAGAGCGTGGCTACACTGTCCCCAGGTGCCATTGGCTACCTCGTCTAAACTGTTGCGACCATGGAGAGGCCCTGTGGGAATTGTGCAGGTTGTGCGACCCCAATGTGTTCGCATTAAATGGGGGAAGCGTCGGTGGTTCGTCCACCCTTCACGGTTGAAGCCGTTCTTTGCGCCACATGCTTCCTCTCACAACTGTGGCCGAACATGTGGGGGGTCCACTGACTCCTGGAGGGCGGGTTCACCACCAGCCTCTGATCCGCTGCTAACTGTTCCGCCTTCAGGGGTCCAAGGATTAACGCCGTCTCGGCCGCCAGCCTCCCCCGAGGGGGTCGGCGCAGGCTCGTCCGAGAAGCCGGAGGGCCGTGCGCCTGAACTGTCAACACCCGCCGCCGGCCCGACCGGGTTGGGCCCTTGTGACGGGCCCGCTGCACGGACACGTGCCAAAACGCGCCGGTTGTTGTGAATTGCTTCCCGCGTGTGTTCCGCTGCCGTGGGGTCTCGCTCACCTTTTTTTTTTTGGGGGGGGGGAATCAAACTCTGTACATATGTTTGCATGTTGGGGCTGGGGTATTTATAGGGGACCGTCGGTTGTTTGTTACTCTTGTTATTGTTACGGGGCACACGCATGTTGACTGTGTTAAGTCTTTATTGTTGGTTTTTGAGGGGTTTTGTTGCAGCCGGGACGGCTGCGGGCTGTACAGGGGGGGTGATGTAGGGGTTATTACGGAGAGAAGGGCGGACAGAAAACACAGGGTGTCTGCACCCACACACGGGTGTCTACATCCACGTCCGCATCCGTTAACCACTGGGGGGCCATGGGGGCTCTGTGATCCCCCATAACCCCGCCCCTCGGAGGGAATTCCTATAAAAGGCGGGGAGCCAGAGAGCTCGGGGCCAGAGTGGAAGAAGCTTACCAGTGAAGTCTGAAGGCCGCCAGAATAGGCCCTGGGACTCCCCTGTCTCGCTGCCCTTGTCACGGCCGAGCTGGGCAAGCCAGCAAACGCAGCCCCAAGAGCTTCCGGACCTCTGCTCTTGTAAGAGCAAGGCCGGCTTAGCTGGGTGCCGGGATCCGTGCTTTACCAGGGCCGGATCAGACAGCCTCCCGTAGCACTATTAGAGGAGGACTCGGAACAGGACAGGGGAATTAGTGCTAGGGGTGTTTTCCCATCTAGTACGGGTGAATGGGCCGTTACTCCTTCAAGTATTGTACTGTCCTTGAGTTTAATAATAGAGTGTGCCTCAACTCTGTCGTCAGCCTCCCTGGAACTCACTACACATGTAAATTGGACACCGGGTTGAATGTGCACACAGACATGGACATGCGGCTGACTGTGATGATGACAATGACAATTCAACTTGTGTTTGTGTGTCTGCAACTGTGTGTGTGTGTGCGGTATTGTGTGTGTGTGTGTGTATGTTGGGGCAGTTGTGGAGAGAGTGGAGAGTTTTACATACTTGGGCAGTGTGCACATGACCGGCTCCGGTTTGACAGCAGAGGTCTCGCTCCAAATCAGCCGAGCAGCATTTTGTCATCGGCTGCGTAACACTGTGTGGAAGCTACCTGGTCTTCCCCTCTACATGAAGCTTCAGGTCTTCTCGGCCACGGTCATGCCCTCCCTTCTTTATCCTTGCGAAATGTGGACCCCCCTAATGGAACATCTTCGCTGGTTAGAAACATTTAGGCTGGCCTGACTACAATCCATCCGAGATGTAACCAGACTGGATTGTGTGAGGAGCTCACAAATCCTTGAAAGATCTGGACAAAGTCCCATCGGTGAGCTCCTCCGGCAGGCAAGGCTGCGTTGGCTGGGTCATGTAGCCCGCATGCCCGGCCACTCCATGCCTAAACAGCCGGATAGAGGGGGCTAAACGGGCGCGGCACGGGCTAGAGAAGAGATGGAGTGATGTGTTACAGGAGGATGTGGAGCTGAGTGGACTTGCCGATGACTGGTACCAGCGGTGTCAAGATCGGCCTCTGTGGAGGAGGCTCGTGAAGGACGCTACTGGGCAGTTGGAGGCAGTCGCCCTCCAACAACAACGTAGGGCGGAGGAGTGACGCTCACAACAACGAGCGGAGCGCCGGGTGGCTAAAGCACAGCAAGTTGGCACAGTAGGGGGCACAGGTGGTGCAACAGCCAGTCATCTCAGGCAACCCATGGCACTTGGGTCTGTCCCGTGACCTGGCAGCGGGAGGTCACGGGGCCTTTACGTGCACATAGCCTGGCACAAGTGCTGTGGTGACGTCACCACGACTTTGTGGCAAATGGTGGTTGTTGTCTTTTTGTGCGACTTTGCTTGTGTGCGTGCGTGTGTGGTGCCACATCGCCACCGCAGGGCTCCCAGCGGTGTCGCGTGCCGGAGCGCGTCGTGTGCCACTGGGCGTTCTCGGCGCGCCACGCCATGGAGGGCCCCCCAACCCCCCTGGGGGGCCCCTCCGTGGCTTGGCCCCTCCTGGCGTTCGTGCGCAAAGCGTCGGCCGGGACGCGCGCGCAGGGTGCCGGCCCGACACTCGTGCACTGCGGGTAAGTGCGTGCGTGTGTGCATGCGTGCGTGTGCACCATTTGCATGGGGAACATTGGCACAGCGGTTAGCGCTCAATGCTCCGAGTCCGGTAACCCGAGTTCGATTCCCGCTCACGGCAAATACCAGTGACAATTATCTGAACTGGTCCTTGGCCTCCGCGGTCGACTCGGCGTCAAATGAGTACCTGGTGCAGCGTATGAACGTCAGCACTGTGGAAACAAAGGTGGCAGGGCATGGTGCTGGCCACCCACCCCCTCGTGTACCGTGGCGGCCTTGATAGGTGCTGCTCGCTAATTGTACTTGTCTCACCAGTCCGTTAAGGCTACACGGGGGCTCTTTGTGTGCGTACCATGATCCATAACAGACACACGGCAGTTCACGTTCTCTGTGCAACATTTGGCAAAACCTTTCAACAAATCATAAAATCATTACTTGCCAAACATTCAAAACTTGACGGTGTGGTAAAGCATTTATGGGTTAACCAAAAATAATAAAAGTTTGCCCAGAGTGAACACGAGACGTGAGATGCGAATTACAAACCGAGAAGCAAACAAAGCACCCTCCGGTACACGAATAGCATTGCGCCCAGGATTAAAATAGCAGAGGCAATGATGAGGAAGAAGGGCACTGGCAGATTGCGCCATCACGCATGGGGCACCTTGTGTAATGCCCTCTCTGAGGTTCATAGTCATTGTCATGAACAGCAGCAGCAGCTCTATCCACTGCTGGGTGCAGGTGTTCCCACACCGTACACCGATGTGCCCGTCTCTCAGGAGACAGGAGGGTCGTCACGCCACAGCGAGTCGGGATGCAGGGGTCGGCGTGTGTAGGCACTTGACGTTCGCCCCCACTGACCTTTGGTCGCGTGCAGGGGACCCTCGCGCCCCTCCCTGCTGGAACTGTCCGTGTCCGCCGACCCCGTGACCCCTGCGGCCCCGCCGTCCAGCAACGCCCCCACCTCCGGGTACGCGACCTCCGACCCCTCCACCCCCATCCCTTGTTGACGCCTCCACTGGGCCGCCTCTACTGGGCCGCCTTGTGCGAGGCGTTAACTCCGTCATCGTAGCCCGCATCGCCGTCGGCCACGATCGACCCACCGCCGGATGAAGGGCTGCCCAAACCCTTAGTCATCGCTCGTCGTCCCGCGATGCAACAACGGTTGACTGTCACGTGCAGCCAACACACAAGGGCGCAAACCGGCTTTATCGCTCCATCTCTGCGACTGACGAGCTCCCGCGTGCGCACGTTCCCCCCCCACCTTTAGCCGCAGCTCTGTCTTTAGTCTCGCCCCGGCGATCGTGCGCAGGGCCTCGTGTCGGCCGCGAACGCAGCGATCGGGTTTTGTTTTTGCGCCTATGTTCGCCACGTGAGGGATTGTAATATAAACGTGTATACATATTCTCACAGGCGATTCTTTGTGTGTTTCGATGCCTGGGCCAGGAGCCGGCAGCATCGCTCAGTATGTATGCGCGTGGACAGAGGCGGCCCGGTGGCTCAGGGGTCAGACGCTGACCCCTCAGCTGAGTTCCTGGGTTCAAATCCGGATCTCAGCCGCTGCCCACCGTGATTAAACAATGGCTCCTTCCCCATCTCTCAAGCGTAGCGAGTCGATGCTCTAATGCCGGTCGCATGTGACTGCACAAAAAAAAAACCCATCACATTCAATTGGTTTTTCACTTAATTTGGATAAATTCCACCTCCGAGACACATAGAGACGGCGTGATTGGCAGGCGATGAACACTCTTTGCAGGTTATTAAAACGAACGTCCCCAGCGTGAGGGTCACGGGGCTCTGGTTTAAGTGGCTTCGGCAGCAGATCGGCGGTGTCGGCTTCGCTACGAAAGGGACAGCAACAGCAGCAGCGGCGGTAATGATAATAATAACTAGAAGATCAAGATGATAAAACAGTGCCAAAAAAAATAAAAATGCTGGGGTGCCACAGTAGCGAGATGTTAAATGCCTGGTATGCAGGACATCGTGGTGGGTTCGATCTCGACCCTGACGTTTCTATCTTTGGAGTTTGCACATCCTTCCCGTAGTCTTATGGATTTTTCTCTGGGTCCTCTGGCTTTTCCCTCCACATTTAGAATCACGCGTTTAGAGTATTTTGCTGTGATGAATATCCACGCGATAAGCCACTCCGTCGAGCTATTATGTGTGATGGCCAGGTCGCTTCTGAAAAAATAGCTACTGTGTAGCTCAGTGGGGCCTTACCTGGTAAAATATTGTGCCAAACCCGAATCGTATCAAACCCGAATCGTGAAGAGACATCGGATCGCTGGTAGAAAGGGGGGGGGGGGAGGGGCGGTGGCATGTGTGTGGCGGTATCGGTAGCAGTAGTGGCGGTGAATCATTGCGCACACCGCATGCTTGCTGCGGGTGGGCGGTCGCGAATCATTCCACCAGAATAATCGGTCGCTCGAATGTTTGCCGACTCATGCACGCCACGAACATTGCCTTACTCTTGACCACCTCCTATCCAGCGGCACACGTGGGAACAGAAACTATTCCCCCCCCCCCCAACTATTTTCGTGCTGTCCAATCAGTTGAGTGATCAAATCACTAATCGGTGTAGGAATCAGTCAATCGAATAATCGGCACGGTAACTGATCTCTTGAGTAATCGGCACGGTAACCGATCGCTCGAATAATCGGCACGGAAACCGTGCTGGCCGCTTATGATTGGTTGTTCCCCTCCACGCCCCTCCCAGGTGCGGCATGCGTGGCTGTGCCGGGGGCTGCGCGGTGGGCACCTTCGTGGTGCTGGACTCGATGCTGCAGCAGGTGCGGGAGCGCGGTGCCCTCAACGTCCCGGCGTTCCTGCGGCACGCTCGCACGCAGCGGGCGCACCTCGTGCACAGCCCGGTGAGGCGGCATGGTGCTGTGTGGTGCGGTGAGATTGCGCGGTGATGTGTGGTGCGGTGAGAAGGTGTGATGATGTGTGGTGCGGTGAGAAGGTGTGGTGCCGTGTGCCATCGCTGTGGTGACGAGGGGCGACGAGAGGTGGCGAGGGGAGACGATGGGAGATGAGGGGAGGCGAGGGGAGACGAGGGGAGGGGAGGCGAGTGGAGGGGAGGGGCGACGATGGGGAGGCGATGGGGAGGGGAGACGAGGGGAGGGGCGACGATGGGGAGGGGAGACGAGGGGAGGGGAGGCGATGGGGAGGGGAGGCGAGGGGCGACGATGGGGAGGGGAGGGGAGACGAGGGGAGGCGATGGGGAGGGGAGACGATGGGGAGGGGAGGGGTGACGATGGGGAGGAGAGACGAGGGGAGGGGAGGCGAGGGGAGGGGAGGCGAGGGGAGGGGAGGGGAGACGATGGGGAGGGGAGGGGAGGCGAGGGGAGGGGAGGCGATGGGGAGGGGAGGGGTGACGATGGGGAGGGGAGGGGTGACGATGGGGAGGGGAGGGGTGACGATGGGGAGGGGAGGGGTGACGATGGGGAGGGGAGGGGAGACGAGGGGAGGGGAGGGGAGACGAGGGGAGGGGTGACGATGGGGAGGGGAGGGGAGACGAGGGGAGGGGAGACGATGGGGAGGCGATGGGGAGGGGATGGGGAGGGGAGGGGATGGGGAGGGGAGGCGATGGGGAGGGAAGGGGAGACGATGGGGAGGGGAGGGGATGGGGAGGGGAGGGGAGGCGATGGGGAGGGGAGGGGATGGGGAGGGGAGGGGAGGCGATGGGGAGGGGAGGGGATGGGGAGGGGAGGCGATGGGGAGGGAAGGGGAGACGATGGGGAGGGGAGAGGATGGGGAGGGGAGGGGAGGCGATGGGGAGGGAAGGGGAGACGATGGGGAGGGGAGGGGAGGGGAGGCGATGGGGAGGGGAGGGGATGGGGAGGGGAGGGGAGGCGATGGGGAGGGGAGGGGATGGGGAGGGGAGGCGATGGGGAGGGAAGGGGAGACGATGTGGAGGGTAGGGGATGGGGAGGGGAGGGGAGGCGATGGGGAGGGGAGGGGATGGGGAGGGGAGTGGAGGCGATGGGGAGGGGAGGGGATGGGGAGGGGAGGGGAGGCGAGGGGGAGGGGAGGGGAGGAGAGGCGATGGGGAGGGGAGGGGATGGGGAGGGGAGGGGAGGCGATGGGGAGGGGATGGGGAGGGGAGGGGAGGCGAGGGGGAGGGGAGGGGATGGGGAGGGGAGGCGAGGGGGAGGGGATGGGGAGGGGAGACGATGGGGAGGGGAGGGGATGGGGAGGGGAGGCGATGGGGAGGGGAGGCGATGGGGAGGGGAGGGGAGGCGATGGGTAGGGAGGGGAGACGAGGGGAGGCGAGGGGAGGGATGGGGGGGGAGACGATGGGGAGGGGAGGGGAGTCGATGGGGAGGGGAGGCGATGGGGAGGGGAGACGATGGGGAGGCGATGGGTAGGGGAGGGGAGACGAGGGGAGGCGATGGGAGACGATGGGAGATGATGGGAGGGGAGGGGAGGCGAGGGGGAGGGGAGGGGAGGCGAGGGGGAGGGGAGGGGAGGCGAGGGGAGACGCGTGCAACTTACAGCCACCCGATGAACGCGGCGTATCAAATATTGGCTCACGACTTTACCGAAAGAACCAAGAAGATGAATCCCTGCAGTCACGAAAGCTTTAAATCGAAAATCTCCGCTACAGTCACTCACACTCCCCTCTTGCTCCCCCTTACTTCCCCTTGCTCCCCCTTGCTCTCGCGTGTTCCCCCTTGCTCCCACACGAGCAGGAGCAGTACGCGTTCATCCACGAGGCGCTGGTGGGGGCGGTGACGTGCCGCGACACCGAGGTGCCGGCCGGCAGCCTGCACGCCTACGTGAACCGCATCCTCACGCCGCACGCCAAGACCGGCCACACCGCCATGCACAAGCAGAGTCGTGTGAGTGACTCTCATCCGTATTTTAAACAACAAATGCGTTTTTTACGGGTGTGTTGGTGCAAGTGTGTGCGCGCATGCGTGTGCACGTGTTTATGTGTGCATGTGTGCGTACACACGTGTGTGGGTGTGTGCATGTGTGCATACACACGTGTGTGCACGTGTGTCTTTGGCCTTAACATGGGGGATATTTTTGATTTGAAACTTTTGTGACTGCAGGAATCCATACTCTTTGGTTCTTTCGGTTAAGTCACGTGGGTAGAAAATTAAATGAATCACGACGTTTCGGGTGCAACACAAGCGTCAGTCTTCAGGTGGGAAAGCTTGGTCTGCTGCTGCTGAGGCAGTCTGGGCGATATATAAGGGGCGACGTTCCGGACGACGTAGCGCCCAATCACATTTCTGAAATGTTTTGTGGTGAGCGGTCTTTAGATTGTGGTCATGGCAGTGTCTCTCTCCCTGTGGTCGCTTGGATTTTTGTCCGGGTCTTCCGGTTTTTCCCTCCACATTTAGAAACAACATGATGCGTTTATCTGCTGTAAATTTCCACGTGATAAGCCACTTTGTTGAGCCATCATTTATGGCCAGGATGCTTTTGAAAAAGATCCATATTGCACAGTGGGCGTTAGCTATGAAAACAATTGTTAAGTTTAGTTTGGAGTAACCAAGCCTACATGTTAAACTGATCTCTAATTTCGCAGCGTAGCTCCCAGCGTGCACCTCACCACGCTCATCCGCACGCTCCCCCGCAGCTTTTGTTCCGCTTCCTGCGCTTGTCTCCCACGTCGCGCGCCAATTCGGAGGCATTCTCCCCATCGGGTGCGCCGCTGCACCTTGACCCCCGGGGTCGCGACGACTTTTTGCGGCCCCCCGCCCGGCCTCTCAAATTCAGCAGAGGGAATTATTGTGCCAAGCCCCCCCCCTCCATCCCCGGGAGCTGGAACGCTGGACCCGAACCTTGTTATTTTCACCGCGACGTACCGTCGTACGTGGAGCAGCGATCCAAACGGTTCTCTATTCCAGCCGACCCCGAATGGGCGAGCGGGCCACTTTGTTATTTGCTCACCGTCGGATAATTGCTTTTTTAATCATTTGCATTCCCTGCACTTCGGGCATTACTGGGAAAGTCTATTTTCAAACCTCGCGCTGGCCCCCGTCGCTAATCGCGGTTGAACGTGCTGGTGCGAATGCCGTTAATCGTCGCGAGCTCTTTGCTCGTGAACGCGAATTTGCACGTGCAGACGTCTTCAGGGGCGTTCGTGACGGATCTCGTCGCTCAGCTTTGCCAGGTTTCCGCAAAGTGGACGGCGCCGCATCGCTCCAAATTTGCGACGTCTCTCCTCCAGTGAAAATCTCTCGCTCTCAAATGGTCTTCGGTGAAAAACACCGCCAATGTCGGCGGCAGGGTGATGGTGGGTTAGATCTCCCAATGCGGGCGCCTTTCTGCGCGCAGCTTTATGATCTCTGGGTTCTCCGGTTTCCTCCCACTGCCAAAACTAACGGCACACAATGTACCTGGTACTGGCTGTTCACGGCCACCAACACCAGTGACGTTTATCTAAACCAGTCCTAGGCCTCTCCTAAGTCGACTCAGTCTCAAATAGGTACTCGGTGTGATGTGTAAACATCGCCACTCAGGATACAGAGGCGGACGGGCGTGGTGCTGGCCACCCACCACCCCACGTATAGGGGTTTTTTTTTTCTTTGTGTGGCCTTTATAGTTGCTTCTCGCTAACAGCGTGGGTTCTCCTGTGGCCCCTGCTTCCACCCAACCTGCCACCACTGTGCCTTGAAATTCCACTCGATTCCTTCCGTTGATTAAAATACGAAATTTAATTATCGCGACGTGAGGGTTTGCTTTATTTATTTGCTTCCAGAGTCATGCGGCGGCTGCAGCGGAGAGGAACTTTTGCAAGGGATTCAATTTGTCTGAGAGGGTTTAACGATGAGCGCGCCATGGCCCCGGTTGCTCGTGCCGTTGACGTTTTACGGCCGCGACGATGTGCGATGACGTCGCTCTGGTGCTCCCCTGACAGCTGCTGACGGGGACAGGAGGGGGAGGATCCCGACATGGCGAATGCACGAGTGCCGGCAAGGCCTGCAACCGAGTCAAGAACCGCGCCAACGCGGTGCTCCCAGGCACGCACATTTGCGCATGCACGCACGTTCGTGGCGTACGCACACGCAGTGCGCACAGCACGCACGGAGCACACACGCAGCACGCACGTTCATGGCACACACGCATGTACGCAGCACTCATGTTCATAGCACAAACACACAGCACGCACGCAGCAGACACGTTCGTAGCACACACACATGCACCTGCACGCAGCACACACTTGCGCACCTGCGTACAAACATAACAAGTGATCATTTTGCACATTTGGTATTTGCGCCATTCTCATAGCGCCGGGCTCTAATGAAGACGCTACGTTTCACAGCCAATTATGGTCGGCTTACAGCAGGGGTGCGCTGATTGCCGCGCGTGATCCCAGTTTGGGTAATTCGCGGTGCGTCATTTTCCAAATTTGCACCGCGACTACAGACACACGCAGCGGGCCTTGCTCACGGCAACATCACGGCATCGTTAACGTCCCGCTGTGAGCGAAGCGGGCGGCGCACGCACCATCTCAAGGTGACCGTGCCACGCCGCGGCATTGGCCGGCGTGGCCGCCGGGCTCCAACCGCCGACGGCGAAGTCGGCGTGAGCGGCTCCTGCGTTGCGGAGGGACTCTCCCCTCCGCGCCCCCCTCCCCGCCCCCCCACCCACCCGACGGTAACGGCCGCCGCTGGCCCTAAACCACCAGCGTTAATTCCACATTCGTATGGCGGGGGTCGAGTCTACGTGGAGGACAACCGCTGTTGACTCCCTCCCCGCAAAGTGGGACGACGATCCCTCGTGAACCGGCAGGGGGTTACGTTGCATTCCTGAAAACCGCCGCGGTTGGCAATGCCAAGGCCTTATGGGAAATAGGGGGTCAGGGCAACCGCGGCCGCGGTGGTCACACTCGTCAAAGCTTAAGTTGCCCGTTCCCTCACTAAACACAAATAAAATACACAATAACATAAAAAAGTTCAAATAACATAATTAAAAACAATAACATCAAGTTCTTTACCTTTAATGCTGAGGGTTGAAGTCCGTGGTGATGACGATAATGAGGATGAGTTCATGAGGGAGGTTCTAATGGTGGACTTGTTGGACCCCATGAAGCGGACCACCCACGCCGCACTCTTTTACTGGACCTTTTGGCACTTGCTTCACCTTCTCGCACCAGTCGCGCGCTCAGGGGCCACGATTTAGGGGCACAATTCATGCAAACAAACAACGATTAAAGGTCAGGAAATGCAGAATAATGCGAAGCGATGCGACAACGTTCACGCGCTACAACGGCCGCTGTGCGAGCGGCGGTGGTGGTGGTGGGAAGGGAGCGGTGGTGGGAGCTGGGGGATGAGACGATGCACGGAGGGAACGCCGCTTGCAGGGTGATTTGAAGTCCTGCCGGTCGCCGCGCTGAACCGCGGGATACGCAATACTACCCCATGCCCACGCAGTTTGCAAATCGGTATGCCGAAAGAAAACCGTGGATGCGAAAATACCGCGGATGCAAAATGTTGTGGAATCAACCCCCCAACCGGGAGTTGAACTCATGTTCCTCCCAATCGCGAGCCGCTCGCTCTGCCCCAGAGCCACTCGGTGCCGCACGTTTGTTATTTATTGACACGTTGGTATTAATTTACATATTGATATTTTCTTCAACATTCTTACGTATTTACATTAAGCACTGCATTTCAACGAAAGGCGTCTGTACATAAACGTTACACAAATAATCAGTATGATAAAAGAGGTGTTCAAAATATAAACAAAGCAATGTTTCCTGAGCAAAACAATGAGGGATTGAATTATAATTAAACCCAATTACTGGGAGCGAGGGCGAACGTGCTGCAAGCGGAGGGATAGCCACCACCCGTCAATTGCAATCAGCCAATTAATGGCTGATTGCAATTAATGGCTGATTGCAATAGATGTTTTTGTGTCGGGCCACTACGTAATGACCTGACCGAATTTGTTGTTGTTGTCAAGAGCCTCCGCCACCCGACACGGCCAAATTAAATTGTCACGCAGTCACGGAGTGTTCAGCAATGCGCTGATTGTGATCGTGTCAGCTCAGCTCACCTGGTGAGGTGCAGAATGATTGTCACAGCCAAATTCATCAACGCTCTCTCGCTCACCCGCTCGCTCACCCGGTGAGCTCGAGAACGATCCTCGCAACCAAATCCAAAAATCATTTACGAATCACGGCATTGGCTGCGGGAATCTTCCGTGGTAAGTTAAGGGTTAAGAGTGAAGTTCAGGGTTAAAGGTGAAGTTCAGGAAGTTCCTGTCATCAAGTACAGGCTCAAGGCCTTCTTCATATCTCTCTGACTCACCGCCTCGCCAACCCTTTGTAGGGGAAATAAATAACTCATTCTGTCCTCAAGGGCGTCAAAAAATATTCCCGCCGAATAACTTCTGAGCCGCTGTTAGACCGGAGTTAGAGCGGCCAGGGTGAGGGGAGGTTGGGGGGAGTACTGGATGTGGTGTGCCGGGAGCCGAAGGCCGCGCCGCTCCTAGGCAACAGCGGCGGCAGCACCGGGGATGGCACCACTGTTGCCCGTTCGCACGCGAGCTGTCCGGGCGCATCGCACAGTGCCAGCTCGGCACACCACATCCAGACTGCCCCCCCCCCCCCCCCACTGTCACCGTACCAGCGGCCGTGCGCCGTGCGGCACTTGCCAATGCGCTCCGGGTCCCTGGGCGGCAGAATACAGATCGGCCAATCGCAGTAGCAGCAGCAGCAGCAGCAGCGTGTGGGCGATTGCAGCCTCCTTGCCTCCCTCACTTCATGGATGATTACCCTCCCTCGCTCCCTGCCTCCCCTCCTCCCTCCCTTACCACTTTCCTGTCGGTCCCCCTTCCCCACTCTGCCCCAGATATTTCGCACTCTCTCTCTCCCTGCCTCTCCCCTCTCTCTCCCTCTCTATCCCTCTCTCTCTCTCTCCCTGCCTCTCCCTGCCTCTCCCCTCTCTCTCCCTCTCTCTCCCCGCCTCTCCCTGCCTCTCCCTCAACCCGCCTCTCCCTACCTCTCCCCACCTCTCCCTCCCTCTCCCCGCCTCTCCCTGCCTCTCTCTGGCTCTCTCTCTCCCTGCCTCTCCTTGCCTCTCCCTGCCTCTCCCTGCCTCTCTCTCTCCCTGCCTGCCTCTCCCTCTCTCTCCCTGCCTCTCCCTCTCTCTCTCCCTCCCTCTCCCCGCCTCTACTTCTCTCTCCCTACCTCTTTCTCCCTGCCTCATCCCCCCCTCCCCACCCCGTTCTCACCTCTTCTCTCCCACAGCCGAGCACTCCCGCGTGCTGCTCTCCCCGATTCCCGGCGTGGAGGGGTCGGACTACATCAACGCTTCGTACGTAACGGTACGACCCCCGCCGGCTTCGGCCGCTCGCGCTGGCGAGCATGAGCGCCACCCGGCTACCACGGGGCTGCTGCCGTTAGGCCCACACCAGATATATAAATAAATATATAACGCTGAATGTTTTATTATTCCCAATTTCACGCCGATGGTGCTCTCGGTTGGCCGCGTCAGAACGAGGCGTTCGTCCAAATCTCTCGCGGCGAGCGCCACGCCGCCTGTCCGTGCTGGAGAATGGCACGCGGAAGCGGATATTGCAGAACCACCCCTTGAGATCCCCTTCGCGTGACCTCTGGTCCGTTACGTGCTCTGCATGTGAGAAGAATGTTCATCACGTGAGAGAGCAAAGCCGAAATGTAATTCCCAGGGCTGAAATTTTGCCCAAGTAAGTGCAGAAGGAAATTATGACGCGTTTTTTCGTGCAATTGTTGGTGATACGGCTGAGACCATCAACTCGCTACACTTAAGAAGCCGGTTTAATCACGGACAGTGGCTAAAAAGAATTATTCAGATTTTTATTTTATCAGGTAAGGCCCACTGAGCTATATTGCTCTTTTTCAGAAGCGACCTGGCCACTAATGATAGATCAGCAAAGTTGTATATTACGTGCCAATTTAGAGCAGCCAAATACTTTAAACGCATGTTGATCCTAAATGTGGAGGGAAAAACCAGAGGACCTGGAGAACAAACCACACGACCACGGGGAGAACATGCAAACTCAAAATATAGAGCAGGCATGAAGGTCGGGATTGAATCCACGACCTCTTGTATTCCAGTCGAGGTAGTTAAGATCTCACCACAGCAGCGCCCCACCAGAATGTTGGCAGTGCCAGGCTCAGCACTCTCACCTGTGACCTCTGACCCCTGATCCCACCCGGGAGATTCAACTTTGTGGCGGCTCTGACCTTCCATAGTCAGGTCCAATTGAGTCGCTCAGCCGGAGGAGAGCTCAAAGAGCACCGGGATGAGTCTCATTTGCACGAGTGACCCAGGTCACCCATAGTGACAGAGCTCAAAGTAACATAACGGTGAACGACTGGAGCGCGAGCGACAAAGCGAATACGAATCAGAGGCCGAAACAATCGGAACAGAGATTCGGGCCAAAGCAGTCGAGTTACGGGATGGGGGAACAAACATTTTTTTTACGAAGAGATTCGGCGTCGACGTTTGGGCCGTTTGATTAATGTTGTCATCAATGATCGTAGCCACAACGGCACCGTTGCGTGTTGCTGGCACCATGGGAAGTTTTTGCCGAAATGAGTTGGGTACAATTATTGCGATTACTGTCATTGCCTTCGTCGTTGCTGTTGTTGTTGTCGTCATCATCATCATCATCAGTGATGCACCCAGCTGCACAGTTCGGGGAGGAGGTGGGCAGGGGAGGCAAAATTGTTACCCCTGTAATGCAGAAGTCATTTCCAGAAACGGAATTGATTACATGTTAATTAAGTTTTCACTCTACGTGAAATTAAGTGTATCTGAAATGGAATAAGCATTGAGAATACTCTAACTTCCTTGCAGGGGCTTCGGGAGGGTGTCGCGGGGTCTGGGAAGAGTGTCGCGGGTGCTGGGTAGACGAGTTGGTTGGCGAGTTAGGGTCAGGGTCTAGTTGCTTGCTAGCCCCATTCTCAAGAGGAGGAGGAGAAGGAGATTAAGCGAGCGTGCAGGAGAGTGACTTTGCTCCATTCAACAACCCCCTGCACCGGATTTGCGCCGATCCATGCCAGATGCAACAGCCAAGCCTCCCAGAAATCCCAAACAAAACAGCAGCAGCAGTGTCACTGCTCCTGCGTCCGTGTCGGTGGGATTTATTTTGCCGGACAGGCACACGGGTGCACAATTAGTGGGGCCGGAAGAACTGGTGACAGCGATTTGAACACACGAGCCGCTGGCGCCTCGATGGAGGAGGCCTCTCTGCCACGAAGCCGCTCGCCCCGTGTAAGCTCCGGCACTGCGCTGCCGCTGGTGACGGCTGTCTCTCTGCTGCCACCAACCTCGCGAGTCCTGACATCTCCCCCCCGCGGAGTACGGGGGAGCTGAGGGGTGACAGGGAGGGAGGGAGCCTGGTGATCAGCTGCAAACGTGCAAAACAAAAACCCACACCCGACGCAAAGTGAAGCTAACAAATGAGCGATCCACATTCCAGGGGTTTGTCCGGGTGTGGGGCGGGGGGGTAAGGAGAGGGCGGGGTGGAGGGGGTAGAGTGGGGGGTGGAATGGAAGATCGATGGCCGAGAGGAGGCGCGTTGCCGTGGAGCTGTTGGGACGTAATGGCCGGCCAAGATTAAACGAATTGATCGGCGGCTCAGATTGAAACGCGATGATCGATGATTTCTGAGATTTTTACCGGCTGATTTAGCCAAGATTTATGGATCGTATTGATGATCATGGAGGGAACCGTGAGGCCAGAGGCCAACGAGGAGATTCAGCGGTGGCTCTTGAGGTGATTGTTGAGGCGTGTCTGGTATGGTTGGTGAGATGTGAGCAGTGAGAGGTGATTGAGTGTGTGGTGGTGTGATGGTGAGTGTGGTGATTGGTGGTGTTTGTGTGATGGTGAGTGGTGATTGGTGGTGTCTGTGTGGTGGTGAGTGGTGATTGGTGGTGTCTGTGTAGTGGTGAGTGGTGATTGGTGGTGTCTGTGTAGTGGTGAGTGGTGATTGGTGGTGTCTGTGTGGTGGTGAGTGGTGATTGGTGGTGTCTGTGTGGTGGTGAGTGGTGATTGGTGGTGTCTGTGTGGTGGTGAGTGGTGATTGGTGGTGTCTGTGTGGTGGTGAGTGGTGATTGGTGGTGTCTGTGTGGTGGTGAGTGGTGATTGGTGGTGTCTGTGTGGTGGTGAGTGGTGATTGGTGGTGTCTGTGTGGTGGTGAGTGGTGATTGGTGGTGTCTGTGTGGTGGTGAGTGGTGATTGGTGGTGTCGGTGTGGTGGTGAGTGTGGTGATTGGTGGTGTCTGTGTGGTGGTGAGTGGTGATTGGTGGTGTCTGTGTGGTGGTGAGTGGTGATTGATGGTGTCTGTGTGGTGGTGAGTGGTGATTGGTGGTGTCTGTGTAGTGGTGAGTGGTGATTGGTGGTGTCTGTGTAGTGGTGAGTGGTGATTGGTGGTGTCTGTGTGGTGGTGAGTGGTGATTGGTGGTGTCTGTGTGGTGGTGAGTGGTGATTGGTGGTGTCTGTGTGGTGGTGAGTGGTGATTGGTGGTGTCTGTGTGGTGGTGAGTGGTGATTGGTGGTGTCTGTGTGGTGGTGAGTGGTGATTGGTGGTGTCTGTGTGGTGGTGAGTGGTGATTGGTGGTGTCGGTGTGGTGGTGAGTGTGGTGATTGGTGGTGTCTGTGTGGTGGTGAGTGGTGATTGGTGGTGTCTGTGTGGTGGTGATTGGTGGTGTCTGTGTGATGGTGAGTGTGGTGATTGGTGGTGTCTGTGTGGTGGTGAGTGGTGATTGGTGGTGTCTGTGTGGTGGTGAGTGGTGATTGGTGGTGTCGATGTGGTGGTGAGTGGTGATTGGTGGTGTCGGTGTGGTGGTAAGTGGTGATTGGTGGTGTCTGTGTGGTGGTGAGTGGTGATTGGTGGTGTCTGTGTGATGGTGAGTGTGGTGATTGGTGGTGTCTGTGTGGTGGTGAGTGGTGATTGGTGGTGTCTGTGTGGTGGTGAGTGGTGATTGGTGGTGTCTGTGTGGTGGTGAGTGTGGTGATTGGTGGTGTCTGTGTGGTGGTGAGTGGTGATTGGTGGTGTCTGTGTGGTGGTGAGTGTGGTGATTGGTGTCGTCTGTGTGGTGGTGAGTGGTGATTGGTGGTGTCTGTGTGGTGGTGAGTGGTGATTGGTGGTGTCTGTGTGGTGGTGAGTGGTGATTGGTGGTGTCTGTGTGGTGGTGAGTGGTGATTGGTGGTGTCTGTGTGGTGGTGAGTGGTGATTGGTGGTGTATGTGTGGTGGTGAGTGGTGATTGGTGGTGTCTGTGTGGTGGTGAGTGGTGATTGGTGGTGTCTGTGTGGTGGTTAGTGGTGATTGGTGGTGTCTGTGTGGTGGTTAGTGGTGATTGGTGGTGTCTGTGTGGTGGTGAGTGGTGATTGGTGGTGTCTGTGTGGTGGTGAGTGGTGATTGGTGGTGTATGTGTGGTGGTGAGTGGTGATTGGTGGTGTCTGCGTGGTGGTGAGTGGTGATTGGTGGTGTCTGTGTGGTGGTTAGTGGTGATTGGTGGTGTCTGTGTGGTGGTGAGTGCGGTGGTGTATCTGGCGTGTATCGTGGCGCTTGCATAAATGCCTCAGCATCGCATCTTCATCTAAGCCATTTGAAGGGAACCCCCAGTGGCAGCTGTCCTTGCGCCATGCGACTCGGCACCCGGCCTGCGAGCGGGCGTGAAGTCTTCCGCTGGGGGGGGGTGGCGATGATTAGCGCCGTAATGCTGTGAAATCGGACACCCGACGAAATCACCGATTAGAGATTTGCCCATATATGGAAGAAAATAGGCATTGGTGTTGGCCGAAGGGGCGTGTCTTTGCCCATAGATGGTCATTGTGAGATTGTGAACCGAGCGATTAATTGTATAGATTCAGCTCAGTCGAATCAGCCGTTCAAAATTGGTCTGGCAGCCATCTTGAAAATGTCTATTAATTGTCAATTGCTTCGTTGGCAATCGATTACGTTGTCAAGAATTGTTTGTATCGAGTAGTCGTGTGACACGCCCCCCCCTAATTTATCTGATTGGCTAACATCAGCAAGATTGGTGATTCCGTCGCAGTCCGCTTCTATTGTACCACAGCACCACATGTGATCCCCCGATCGCCCCGGCGCGGGACCGTGTGCCGCGCGACCGCAGGGCTTCAACAAGCAGCGGGAGTTCATCATCACACAGAGGCCGCTGGCACACACGGCGCAGGATTTCTGGAGGATGACGTGGGAGGTCAATGCTCGCTTCATCGTCATGCTGCAGGGAAACGACGCGTCCGTACGTACCGTCATCAGCACTGTCGCCCTCATGGTCGTCGTCGTCGAGATGATGATGATTATTTTGTTTTTGAGAGAGCCGCCCTCCTCCTTCATGCCAGAGCGAGCGCTGTGCGCACTCGACGTGCGACCTGAGTCCCAACTGGGATTGAGGCACATTTGAAAGGGCGGTGCCCCCAGTGGCAGCTCTCCCTGCGCGACACGGTGACTCGGTGTGCGATGATCGCCACTTCTGTGCCTAATCCCAATTGAGTAAATTTCGATTTAAAGCTTTCGTGACTGCAGGGATTCATCTTCTTGGTTCTTTCGGTAAAGTCACGTAGAATGGAAATAATAAAATAATAAAAATAAAACATAATAAAATTATTCTCACGACGTTTCGGCCACAACGCAAGCAGCCGTCCTCAGGTGAAGAACAGGTCTGTCAGAAAGACAGCGTCTGAATGAACACCACCAGGCTTGGCAGTGTATATTTAAGCTGGGAATTTACATATCAAGAGGAATTTAGCATATTATGGGAAATGCAGGTATGTGATTAGTACTACTTATGCCCGTGCATTATGCAGGATTAGCAGCATCAAAGGGAGGGGATATGGCAAATGCAGGTATATGATTAGTACTACTTATGCCCGTGCATTATGCAGGATTAGCAGCATCAAAGGGAGGGGATATGGGAAATGCAGGTATGTGATTAGTACTACTTATGCCCGTGCATTATGCAGGATTAGCAGCATCAAAGGGAGGGGATAGGGGTAGCATTACTAAAGGGAAGGAGTGTTAATAGTATGTATCTGCAGTAACTAAAACCACCACGTAAACTAAAATATAAACTACATAGTATAATCAGTATACTAAATATACTCTGCAATAAGCTGAGTTACTAACAGTACCATGAGAGATTCGTTCATGAGGCGATCCACATATACAAACACAGAGACAATTTCAACCGAGAAGATGGATTCTGGCTTAGCAATCATTGGAAGGACGTAATAAACCATTTCGGATCTTAACTGATTGTGTTCACGTTTACGGTGACTTTCAGACCGCGTTCCACTCACTGGCATTGTATTCTTTGCAGGGAATGGATTCTTTGCTCCGCTGCAAGTTTCCGCTCTCTACTCTCCCATTGACATATTTCGTTGCTTCCTCTTAGTATCTTTCATAAGATGGTCAATGGTACAGTGTATAATAACAAAAGTATAACATTTATATGCTTAATACAATGTACAAAGTAATATATAGTATCGTAATTGTATAGTGAATATACAGCAGTGTGATATACATTAGGGTGGGTAGAATAATACATAGTGTAATATTACAATGTATAAGGTTTAGGGTGGTTTATAGCAATACAGTATATAATTTAATGTTGGGTTTGTCTATGGCAGTATATAGTACAGTGTAGACTCGTGTGATGTAAGAGAAGCAAGTTTAGATGGAAGCATATTATATTTTTTACGACGTAGAATTGTAATGTATTACTTACTGTTAGTAACTCAGCTTATTGTAGAGTATATTTAGTATACTGATTATACTATGTAGTTTATATTTTAGTTGTTTACGTGGTGGTTTTAGTTGCTGCAGCTACATACTATTAACACTCCTTCCCTTTATTATTTGGTTCTTTCGGTTAAGTCACGTCTAAAGATAAAATAATAAATTAAATTAAATAATAGAATACGACGTTTCGATTGCAACACAAGCAATCATCATCAGGTATAATGAAATAGCGACATAATATCTAACCAGAAAACTATAGACAGACATATTAGCAGACAGATATCACAAGATACATACATAGCGAGAGCAACACAGGTGACAGAGAGGGGTGATCGTCTCTGTGGGGTGGCCTTAAATAGACAGAGGGGGGGCGGAGGCAGAGAGAGGGAGGGGGGTTAGAAAAAACTCCTTCCCTTTAGTAATGCTACCCCTATCCCCTCCCTTTGATGCTGCTAATCCTGCATAATGCACGGGCATAAGTAGTACTAATCACATACCCCCATTTCCCATATCCCCTCCCTTTGATGCTGCTAATCCTGCATAATGCACGGGCATAAGTAGTACTAATCACATACCTGCATTTCCCATAAATATGCTAAATTCCTCTTGATATGCAAATTCCTTTGTCAAGGCGCTCTTCACCCTCCAACCCAGCTTAAATATACGCTGCCAAGCCTGGTGGTGTTCATTCAGACGCTATCTTTCTGACAGACCTGTTCTTCACCTGAGGACGGCTGCTTGCGTTGTGGCCAAAACGTCGTGAGAATTATTTTAGTATGTTTTATTTTTATGATTTTATTATTTCCATTCTACGTGACTTTATCG
Organism: Lampetra planeri; assembly: GCF_965212315.1. Lineage (NCBI taxonomy): Eukaryota > Metazoa > Chordata > Hyperoartia > Petromyzontiformes > Petromyzontidae > Lampetra > Lampetra planeri. Next base: position 11,851,319 of record NC_136140.1, read on the forward strand.
AAATAACCAAGAAGACCCAATTGAGTAATTTGCGTGTACGTCTTTCGAATTTGGTGAATTTTTACCATGACATCGGCACACAGTGGCCTACTCTTGCGAATAATGTCGGAGGATATTTTGCGTCCGCTGTGAGTGAAGCAGACAGCGCGTTGTATCATTATGGTGAATATAACTACCCGGCAGTATTAACCAGGGCAGCCTGCCGGAGTCTAACCCAGAACCTCCTCTGCAACAAGCGGCGAACGTGCTGCCCCTCGGCCGTGTCACCACCCTGATCATTTTTGCCATCATTTATCATGATCATCATTGTCTGTCATTCTCATCACCATCACCATTAAAATCTTTTTCAGTTTTTGTAATTCATTATCGTTGCAATAATCAGTCATCAGTCACTACAATTACAATCATATTGCCCGTCATAATCTCCATCACCGTGACCATCATCACCAATATCATCATTACCACTTCCACCACCATTATCATTATAATCTTCATCAACACCATCGTCTGTTACGATCACCACGGTAGTTGGGTAATGGACAGTTGTCGTTGCTTTAGGAGGGTGATGGCTGGTGGGTTGATTTTGGTCCTGGTGGGCGTCGGTCATGGTGAGTAATTGCCGGTCGTCGTGGGTGAAGGTCGTCGTGGGCGATGGTCGCCGTCGGTGATTTCCGGTCACCATGGGTGATAGCCGATCAGCGTGGGTTCCGGTCGCCATGGGTTCCGGTCGTCATGGGTGATGGTCTCCGTGGGTGACGGTCGCTGTGGGGCGGTGTTGTTGCAGGCGGACGCGGAGGCCCCGTACTGGCCGGCGCGGGAGGGCAGTTCGGTGCCGTGCGACGGCTTCACGGTGCTGCTGCGTAGCGAGCGCCGTCTCACGCTCGCCAACGAGGGACCTTTCGTCATCGCCGACCTGCTGCTCAGGGCCGACAAGGCACGTGCGCCCGCAGCGCATTCGATCCCGGGTCGACGCATCAATACAACTTAACAAGTACACCAAGGACAGAGATCCCCTGTATATCCTTAACAGACCTGTTAACACGTAGCACCTATAAAGGCTGGCATGGCACACGTGGGTATGATGTGGCCATTGTAACGCCCAGCCGCCTTTGTGTCCCTCGTGGTGATGTTTTTACACACCGCACCGGGTACTCATTTAAGGCTAAGTCTACCTAGGAGAGGCCCAAGACCAGTTCAGATAATCGTCAATGGCGTTGCCCATGAGCGGGAATCGAATTCGAGCTGCCAGGTTCGTAGCGCAGCGCGCACTAACCCCTACACTACCGTTTCCCACCACACACACAACTCAATAATTCTCTCGGAGTCCTCCGAGCGATGATGGAAATGCCTTCCGGGTAATTAACCGATTACAGGGAATTGATCGCGGCAATGCCCTGTGGAGGATGCCTGTTGACTTTTGTCCATTTCCCAGCCCTGTGTTGACAATGCCGCCGCAGTCTTGACGTGAGACCGAGCATCAACGTTTTGGCAGCGAGCAAGGCAGCTCCCCGCTGTGCTGGAGAATGGCCCGTGAAAGGAGATACCACAGAACTGCTTCTGAGATATCTCCCAGTGGCCTTTTGATATTCACGTACAGTCAGCCAATCTGTGTTAGTTCTCAGTACCAGGTTTAATCAAGGCCAGCTGAAACCCGGATTCATACCCATCATCTCAGCCAGCTCCGTGCTGTGAGCCCGATCCATCATCAGTCATGGTTCGTCCGCTGCTGGATGGAGGCTTCCCCATTATGTCGCCATCCCTCTGGGTTGCACAAGCAATCGATCTTACTCCTAAACATGAAAGATTCTCAATGCTCGATCTCAAACGTAAGCAATTATGAGATAAACCAATTATATAAATGTAACGATGGCGGGGCAGCAGTGGTGGTGTAGTTCGTGAAGGAGGCACACCTGGGTTTGATTCCAGGCCACGGCTGATGTCATTGGGCGAGTGATATCTGAACCAACCCTGGACGGCCCTTTCAAACAAGCCTGCATTGACCACCGTGGCGAAGTATGATCAAGCAGCTCATTGACCAGAATGGCATTTCGGAAGCTTTCGTCCAGCAGTGGCTTGACATAAGGCTGTAAATTAAACCAAAACAATAGCAGTGACAGCAACTTTTAGTTATTTAACAATCTCCAGGAATTGCGACGTTTGACGATTTCCTGCGAACAAGTTCACCCAATGCGTAGGTTTCGGACTTTGCGGATGGCATCCTGATGATTGTTCGACCTAGCTTCGAGCAGAACGCCGTTGATCTCATTGCCCCGTGGGATTGTTCGTGAACTTCTACCAGTGAGTAAGCTCGAACGATCGTCATCGCGTTAAATGCTCGGACGCCACCAAGTGGACGATTCATTCGTTTGGCTGTGTCGGCTGGTGGAGGGTTTTTTTCTTTTCAGATTCTTTATCCTGGAGAAATTCGATGAGCTATGAAGCTTTTTTTCACATATGTCCAGGAGGGGCGGATCAGAAAGTTATTGGTGGTAGTGGGATCTTAAGGATGCGCAATTCAGTCAGATCGTTTACGTCGGAGATCTAACCCACAAATGTATTCCGAGTCCACTAATTTAGCATTTTGCTTCACGTGAGTGGTGACCACGGCACTTGCACAGACGGGATGACTCTCAGGAGGTCCGCACGGACATGTTCACGAGCCCGCTGCGCTACCCCCCTCCCCCGCGCAGGGCGATCGTGAGGTGGAGGTGCGGCACCTGCGCTGTCCGCCGTGGCCCAACCCGGATGCTCCAATCAGCAGCTGCTTCGAGCTGGTGGGCGTGGCCAGGGACGAGGGGGCGGCCCGTGACGGACCAATCATCATCCACGACCAGTGGGTGCCGCACGCGCGTACTCGGCGGACCGTGACGCAGGCCGGCGCTCGGTGGCTACATTTTTGCGAATGACGTTACGACGTCTACGCCGTCCGTGGCGAATCGCACGGCCGGGCGGTAGTCGTACGCATGAACACGCACAGCGGCCACCGGGGCTCAAACCGCGAGCCTCGGCCACGAACGCCGTACCGCTCGACCGTGCCCACCCGTCTGAAGACGAGGCACCTTGCGTGCTTGGTGAGACTCGTCCATACCTCGCAGCCATCTTTGCCACCGGGACCGGGGGGGATTGGTGCCGAGCAGCCCCCCCCGCCCCCGCACTGTACGGGGACAAATTTGGCGTCGCCTCAGGGCGATAAAAACAAATTAAAGCACTTTGCGCAGCTTAAGAGGCAATTCCGCTGCCAGGAGCGATGCATGCGGGCAGGGAACTAATGATCGTGCGCACACAACAACGACGACAACGACAACAACAGCGCAAGTTCAACAGCGACACACGCGCGCACTCACACACAGGGCACAGAAAGACAAAGATCCCCCATACACCCTTAACAGACTATCGTGGACATTTCCATTAGTGAGCACCTATTAAGGCCGGCACGGCACGTGAGGATGCGGTGTGGCCAGCACTATGCCCGGCTGCCTTTGTCTTCCCAGTGATATTTACACATCCCACCAGGTACTCATTTGAGGATGAGTAGACCTAGGGGGTGGCCAGGACCAGTTCAGGTTCGCCGGATTCGTAGCGAAGTGCACTAACCACTTGACGACCATTTCCGACTCATAGAAACACACACGCTCATGCCATGGGTGGGTGGGTGAGTTGGTGGTTGGGTGGGTGAGTAGATGGGTGGGTGAGTGAGTGCATGGGTGGGTGGGTGAATGAGTGAGTTGGTGACGGGGTGAGTACGTGAGTGAGAGTGAGTGTGAGAGAGGGTGGGAGAATGAGTGAGTTGGTGTGTGAGTGAGCAGGTGGGTGAGGGGGTGGGTGAGTGAGAGTGAGTGGGTGGGTGAGTTAGTGGGTATCATTGAGCAAGTGGGTGGGTGGGTGGGTGTGTGAGTTCATTGGTGGGCAGGCGACTGAGTGAATGTTGTTGTCTGCAGTATGGTGGTTGGATGAGATGAAACAGTGGGTGTCTGCTTGACTGAGACATCAACATGGGTCGAGGAATCAATGAGGAATCGAGTTCACAGGAAAACGGGAACCATTGCAGCAGCTATAGAAGAGTGATAACGTGGTGAATGGCGACTGGAGAGTGATGAATACATTCGGTATTGGCGCTATCATTCCGACAGAGCAAGGCGATCAACACGGAGGAAGGCGCTGCTTGCTGTGTTTCACAGACACAGTCTGCGTTGGCTTCACGGGAGAGGGTGATGTTTGTTACTGCTGTGTGGGGGATCCCGATCGAGTGATTTGCAGTGTTACATTTGCCAAGTTTGGGCCATGTCTCTGGCACTAAATGGCTTCCTCGTTTCTAGTGACATCAGGGGAATCTGTAACGTCCGCTGTGAGTCAATCAGACACGCCGCGTAGGAGTACCGCCACGGTGGCGAGAAGTTAACTACCTCGCCTGGTGTGCAGGAGGTCGTGAGTTCTATCCCGACCCTAACACCTTTATATTTGGAGTTTGCAAATCTCTGTCTCCGTGGTCGTGTGGATTTTTTTATCTGGCTCCTCCGGTTTTGCCCTCCACATTTATAATCAACCTCACGCGTTGAGAGTTTTTTGGCTACTGCTATAAATGTCTACGTGATGATGATAAGCCACTTCGTGGAGCTATCATTTGTGATGGCCAGGTCACTTGTGAAAAAGAGCTACACAGCAGCTTAGTTGGGCCTTACCTTGGTGAGATAAAATACTGTGAATACTCACACCCAGAGCAATAACCGGGGCAGCCCGGCGGATCCGAAATGGCACGAACCTCCACCATCACCGGGCCTTGTGACTGACGCCCCCCCGTTGTGTGGCGCGCGTCGCGGCGAGCGGTGCGGTGACGGCGTTGCCCCCACCGAGCGGCTGCGTGTGTGCGGTGTGTGCGGCGGCGGTGGTGCAGGTGTGGGGGCAATGCGGCCGGCACGCTGGTAGCGCTCGCCACTCTCTGGCACCAGCTGGAGGAGGACGGCTCGGCTGACGTGTTCCTCGCCGCCAAGATGGTGTCGCTGGCGCGGCCCGGCACGTTCACTGATGCGGTACGTACCCGCCGATACACGCCCTCACGTGCTCACAAAGATATAGCCTTAACAGACTGTTGGGGCAAGTTCTGTTAGCGAGTACCTGTGAAGGACAACCGGCACGGCACATGAGGGGGTGGGTGGCCAACACCATGCCCGGCTGCCTTTGTCTCCCCAGTGGCGATATATACGCACCATACCGAGTAATCATTTGAGGCTGAGTCAACCTAGGGAAGGAGGCCCAGGACCGGTTCAGATAATCGGCACTGGTGTTGACCGTGAACGGGAATCGAACTCTGGTCGCCGGGTTCATACCGCAGCGGGCTAACCACTAGACTTCACGTCCCACTCGTGTGCTCGCTCACGCACGCACACACACACACACGTACGTACGCACGCCGCCAAACCAGGGACGAGTTTCGCTGCCGCGCAAGGCTATAACACTGACGGTTTTATTCGTATCATATTGTTTTTTTTACCGCCCGTATCAGCACTGTCGGTGTATAAATAATATGTCCGAGAGGACGTACCACCACCAGATGAGGAGTGATGAAATCGGTTCCATGTCCGGGTGCTGGGTGCATTTTTACATCGGAGGATCGTGATAAGTGGTGGCAGTAGTGCCATGGGGAGGCCTTCACCCAGCAGTGGATTGACCATGGCCGGCGATGGTCATGATAATGGTGTGTACACCTGTGTGTAATCTGTGTGCTACGAACCCGATGACCCGAGTTCGATTCCCGCTCACGGCCAACACCAGTGATGATTATCTGTACCGGTCCTGGGCCTCCTGTAGCTCGACTCAGCCTCAAATGAGTACCTGGTGCAGTTTGTAAACATCGTCACTGGGGAGACAAAGGCGGCTGGCCACCCACCCCCTCGTGTGCCGTGTCAGCCTTCATAGGTGCTACTCGTTAACAGCATTTGCCCCAACAGTCTGTTGAGGCTGTGCACCTGAGTACTCTCATACAGGGCCCAGTGACGGGCCGCCTCCCATTCCTGGCCAACCGCTGCCCGTTAGCAGAGTGGTCGCACTTCACATGAGCGCTGATTACTGTTCACTCCGAGACGCTCTAATTGTGTTGATTTTCTTTCAATTGAAGGCATCCTCGAGTTTAAGTGCATTTAATCTCGCACAATTAAAACGACAACAATCCAAAAAAAAACCTCATCCGTTTAATTTTACTCCATTTCAATTATAAGTACACGGGGAGCGCTTAATGGATCATTGCAACGAGCGGCGCCAGCATTTAGCCAGACAGCCGCCACCACCGCCACGCGCAGTGTTCCGCCGGTGCTGCAAGCGCAGATGATCGGTAATGACGAAAGCGACCGCTGGCCACTACGGTGGAAACGAGAACAGACGGCAGCGACCTTTGCTGCTGCGCCGCCCGCCGCCCTCCACCGCCACCATCGCCACTTCCCGCAATTCCTTCATCGCGATTCCTTCCCTTTGGCACTTGGCCCGCCGATGATGAACTGCGTTCAACGCTTGGACATCGGATCTGTCATCAGCTGTGTTCGATCTGCTGCTGGATTAAGGCCCCCCCTCCTCGCCACCCAAAGCCATCGCCATCTACAATCACGTTTTTTTTGTCGGGTTAAATCGCGTAAATATAAATGTGTCGTTAAACCCGACACCACCCGACACAGCCAATTAGTAAGGTTTGTCACTTGAACAAAGCGCGCCAATTAATGACAGCTTCAGCACACCGGTGTGTTGTAGAGTAAACCCACAACATTGACAATTGTTGGTTGTGAGTCACAGATGTACTACTTGGAGGCAACACATTTATTGATACCAACACAAAGGGGTGACTACCCCTTTACCAGATAACAACCTATGGTGGTGGACCACCAGGCCAACTACACTAGTTACACTGCGAGTATCTACAATGGACAGAACCCCGGCTTGAGTCCAGGTCCACGTGTTGGTGACTCTTCTCGGACGTAGAACGTAGATCTCCAGGATAACAACAGCAACGCTGAACCCCGGTCTCTCTGGGGACCCGGTTTATAGGCCAGAAGAAGTCCAACTTAAGTGTGGCCAACGTCTTATGCACACCCAGGTGCAAGAGGCGCACATGTACCACCCAAAATGACCTTACCCTGCAGGGCAGTGGGCACAACAATGTTATAACGGCGCAACCTTCCATCCCAATGCATGAGCCTCTAAGAATGACAGAGGCGACACCCAGTCGATCCTCGCCCCCATCAGTCTCTCTCACACGGCGTCGCAATTTAAGCAGGGTTAGGGGTCTTCAACCTGGAGGCGCCCCCATTCTTCGTGGTCCAACCCAATGACAGCGTCATGCGCCATCGGACCCTCGGCCACCTCAGATGTTACAACCTCGGCCGACGCCGCAAGGGGAGGGGGCGAGTGCTCGTTGGGCGGCTTACAGCGCCCGGAGCCCGATAAACACGTGCACCTGCTGCTCATTGGTAATCGCGACAGGGCGTTAGCGTTCGTGTGACAGGAGCCTTTGCGATAGGTTACCTTAAAGGAGTAGTCCTGGAGGACCCCTCCAACCAGCGTGAAAGTTGGCCAGACGGCTGTTCAACACGCAGCGCGTACTGTAGTGCTGCGTGGTCCGAGTGCACCTCAAAGTGTCTACCATACAAATAGGGGCGATAATGTTGCACAAAAACCACAATAGCTAACAATTCCCGGCGTGTGACACAATACCGTTGTTCGGCCGGAGACAGCACTCTGCTTCCGTATGCGACAACACTCTCGACGCCATTGACAACTTGGGACAGAACAGCTCCAATTCCAGGTGTTACAAGCGCCTGTATCAAGGACGAACGGCAAGGAAAAGTCGGGGTAACGGAGGGGAGGGGCGTTCACCAAGCCATCCCGGAGTGCAACAAATGTGGCCTCCTCCTCCTCCCCCCAATGGAATTCATGACCCTTTGCCATCAAGGCGTGGAGAGGTTTAGCGATGGTAGCGAACCTGGCGACAAAACGGCGGTAATAGGACGCGAATCCTATGAAACTGCACACCTCCCCCACCGACGTGGGGGTCGGCCAAGTTCGAACACACGCGGTTTTGTCTGGGTCAGTCGCAATACCCAATTCACTTACTATGCGGCCAAGATACCGAACCGATTTCTGGAGGAAGTGACACTTCTGTGGTTTAAATTTCAGGTTGGCCGCACACATTTTGAGAAGGACAGCGCCTCGCCGTTCCAGGTGTTCGTCAAACGTACGGCTGAAAACGATAACATTGTCGAGATATATCAAGCACGAGTCCCACTGGAGACCAGCCAGAACCAGTTCCATTAATCGCTGGAACGTAGCCGGCATGGAATGTAGACCAATCGGAAGCCAATTGAATTTGAACAAGCCCTGTGGCGTACAAAAGGCTGTTTTGGGCTTAGAGGCTTCATCTCGCGACAACTGCCAAGACCCGGATAGGAGATCAAGAGTAGAGAAGAACCGCGCCCCTGCTAGAGCATCCAGTGAGTCATCCATTCGAGGTAGAAGGTACGCTTCAGCAACAGAGACCTTATTAAGCTTATGGAAGTCATCACAAAAGCACAAGCTACCATCGTGCTTTTTAACGATTACAATTGGTTTTCCCCATGGGCTGGTGGATGGTGAAATAATGTCCGTGGCTAACATTTCGCCAACTACCAGCCATGTTATTTTTCCGTAGGTCTCAGCCGGTAGGGATTCTGCCGGATGGGAGCGGCGTCACCCGTATCAATGTGATGACTCAAAAGCGTAGTGCGGCTGATATCAAATTTCCCTTTGCTAAAAACGTCAGAAAATTCTCGCAAAAGCACTCTCAGTTTCCCCCTCTGGACCTCGGACAATTCCGCATTCTCCGAACAAAGCATATCCATCCCCCCTCATCAGGATTCTAGTGCGGCCACGTATTTGACGCGGCACCCACACTGCCAACAATGCTTCCCTCATGAAGCGCTGGCCACGCATGAGCCAGCACGGTACCTTCCTGGATGACCGACGTGTCTAACCCTGCGTTAAAGACCTAAATGAAGGGTTCCTGATCATTGGATACCAACATCTGGGCCCCTACTAACGTCAATCCACGACTGGCTTTATTAGAAGGTCGCAAGAGGATTCCTCCCGCCGTCGCCCCCTGGTCTAGCGGCTTTCGCAATCGTAGAGGGACTAACATTTGCGCGCCGGGGTGGAATCTTAACCGTCCTACGCGCAAGCGCTTGTACAGTAGCGTTAGCTGTGCATAAGCGAGTGGGAGAAGGCAAGAATGTCATTGGATGGTCGGATGGTAATTGCAGGCACCCCTGGTGAATCAAAATTTTCAGGGGTATCCTTCCCAGAAGATCAGTCCCGAGCAAGCAAGGAATAGCAAGGGATGTTGAAACAAGAACCTGTCCCGTCAATTTGACATCCAAATTGCACACCTCCACTGTTATTTCTCCCAATAATGCCCAATGAGCCGCCATTTGCGGCGACGCATGGAGCTTCGACAGGGCATAAGGAACGACAATTATGGGGCAAGATATTATAAATCAACTCTGAAATGATGGTCGCTGATGCACCGGTGTCAACGAGTATCCTAATTTCTACCCCTTCTATAAATCCAATAACAGTGGATAAACCTGCGGTCGCGGCCACCACTCGATGGATCAGCTCCGTCCACTGACCCAGTCGGAGCGGCCGGCCGGCCCGATCAAAATCAAAATCCTCCCGCACACGACTGGGCTGCTCCCGGGACAAGGAGATGTCTTCCGCCGTCACTGGTCGTCCGCCCTTCGCACCATGCCGTCCCCTCGCTCGCCTCCGCTCTGGGTCGATGCGCAGGCTGGGACGGGCTCCACGTCTTCAGGTATATCCGGCCCCTCAGGGGCGCGGTGCATGCTGCCAACCCCTTGTGCCGTTGCAAGAGCTGTTGAGCCTGAATGCATCTTGCAACCTTGATAGACGAAAGATTGTCGTCGTCTACACCTGTCAGAATGATGTTGAGGTCCTTAGCCAAAGCCAGCAGTCTCTCGAGGACCAACGAGTCAACTCCTCGGACAGGCAGCCTTCACGTACGCCAAAAGTGCGCTACGGAACGCGAGGGGCCTCTCGGTTTCCCCTCTCTTTCGCGTAGCGAACTTGTGGTGCACGTTCGACGGCGGCTAATTTGGTCAAAAGCTTGAGTCAGCGTGGCCCTCTCCGACGGCAGATGATAAGAAACGCCGCCAAGGCGTCGTCATCAAGGGTGGCGTCCACCCCGCCAAGTTGGTGTTCGTCAGGAACCACCGCTTGAAGGCGATCCAGTCGCCTCCGATGGCTGTAAATTCTTTCACGAAGGGAAGTCGTCGCCGGAGAGATGGAACGTCCACCAGCGATTTTGACACAGCTTCGGATTTGGCGGGCCCCGCGCTCCACTCTTCTGAAAAGATGGCGGTCGCAAGCACGGGCTGCGCCACAGAGATTCCCGCTTGGCGGGAAATGGCGGCGGGAATTTCGTCCCCGCACGGCTTCGTTGCTCCCTTTTCTACCGCTGGCTTCGTGGGGTGGAGCTCCGCGAGGATGGACGCCACGGCTTGGAGGAGCTCTGCGAGGCGGGCGTGTGTGGTCTGTCACCGGCAGTGAGCCTTCGCATGCCCGGTCGGTGCTGTGCTCCGCCGACAACACTTCACCTCCATCCTCCGGGGTCGCCATCCCCGGGGCTGTTTGCGGGATGAGATCTTCATCTTCGTCGTCCGACATCCTGGTACGTAGTCTGTGGCGCGTAGACATAGTATAAACGGCTAGCTCAGTAAAATAGCGTTTGGCCACTTTTGACACCAGTTGTAGTTGATGCAACTGAGTCACAGACGTACTCCTGGGAGGCAACACATGTATTGATACCAACACAAAGGGGTGACTGCCCCTTTACCAGATAACAACCTATGGTGGTGGGCCACCAGGCCACCTACACTAATTACTCTGGGAGTATCTACAATGGACAGGACCCCGGCTTGAGTCCAGGTCCACGTGTTGGTGACTCTTCTCGGACGTAGAACGTAGATCTTCAGGATAACAACAGCAACGCTGAACCCCGGTCCCTCTGGGGACCCGGTTTATATCCTGACTGGTCGTGGCTGGCTCTGCCCTTGGCCACGACCACCTTCTCGAATCCTCTAGCAAGATCTCGCCCCGACACGTGACCACCCCTAGCCCACACTTGGGGCCCCCCTGTGTAGACTTTACCGTCATGTGCCTTCCAGGGTCAACCAGAGTGCATGGCACCCTCACACCCCCTCCTATAGGGGACAGCACTGCACGCCGAGTGTGGTGCCACTCAGCGCTCTCTATCAGCGCTCACCGAGCCCCTCTAGGGCTGGTACTACACCCACATGTACGGGGTGCCCGCGATGTCAATACATCGCACGCCGTGCCTCGCAAGAGCCGGCATTACACAGTGACATCCACGATGTCGCTACACACGTGATGTCCGTGATGTGAGTACATCGCGCGCCGTGCCTCTCTAGGGCCGGCACCGCACAATGATGTCCGCAATGTCACTACAGTTGTAATCACCAGCGACTTTATTAGGGATCATATTGCTTGCAACTCGTTAAACCCATCGCCGTCCGTCACGATCCGCCGAGACAATTTGACGAGTTCAAGTGGAATGCTTCTGATCCTTGTTTATATGAATCGCTATCACCATTATTAGTTTTACTCCTACGCTTGTTTACGCAGGAGAGCCTCACCGAGTTTCAATACTCTCATTCAGGAGGGTCCTGCTGTTTGATTTTTGTCGGTTTGGAGGCGATGATGCTGCTACTGTGATCCCAATTGAGTACTTTGCAGGTATTTTTATTTTTTTCATGAGCAAATTTGGCCAATGCTAGTCACTTTTCGAAATTGCTCAGTGGGCTTTACCTCGTAAAATGAAAATAGTAGTAGTCGCAGTCTATAGAGAGAGAGACCATTAGTCTCGAATGGCTCCTGCCTGGTCCACAAGTAAATATTCTCCGTCTGGCTTCTTAGGAGACAAAGGCAGCAAAAGCTGCCTGGCCGTGCTGAGTCATCTTCTCTCTGCGCGGCGATCATTGAGGCTCCCGGGAAAAAGCAAAAACATTTATTCTCTGCGGGCGGCAGTGGCAGCAGCATCAACAACAGTCGCAGCAGAAGTGTGCGTAGCTGAGTTTTTTTTGTAAAAACTAACCGCGTCCCTTTGTCGCTGCCTCGTTTACATTCTGTCTTTCTCTCTAAACGGAATTAAATTTATTTAAAGTAAATTTCGTCTCTCCAAGTGGATTTCTTATTTGCGTCACGAGGTAAAGAATCCGCACGAACAACTCATGCTACAGTGCTGGCATTGCCCTGCTCCGGAGAACGTCACGGCCCCATGGAAGGGGATATCACAGAACTGCTTTTTAAGATGCCACCAAGTGAACGTTTTAGTCATAAATTATTTGGTGATGCTGCTAATGCCGCTGCTGCTATGTTGGCAGTGGTGCACACGCACGGTTAAAACATAAACTCAACGGTGCTTGTCAAGAACACCGTGGTCTTAAAAGGAAATATAAATAATCGTAGACGTTTCGGGCATCTGCGCCGACTTCATAAGAGAGGTGGCCAATGCAGTCTCCAGCTCTTATCGTCCACTCCGTCTCTCTGGCTTCTCTACGTGTTATGAAGAAGGGCCATTACCCAAATTGTTAACCGATTATATATTTTTAGTTCGTTCAAGGCCACACGGTGTGACTGAAGAACGTACGTAGCCAACCATGGCACATTGTCGCACTGATGTTTTGAATTCTTGCAGCTGGAATGTTGATAAATTACGTGAAGGGCAACATTTTACTTCGGTGCATTCTTGCGCGGCCGCCGGCGACCGGGCTGAGGCCCACTGCCTCGCCGCAATGGCGAGCACCCAGGTTCTGATTCCGACTCGGCCTCCGTGAGGCTATCATCGGTCATCCGCGTTACATCCACGGATCTCGATATCATTCTATGGGTCGCCAGGCGAGTCTGTGGACCTCTCTGTGAGCGAGTCATTTGTGGCCCGGCTGAGACCGTCTGCTCGCTACGCTCGAGGACCCGGTTTAATCTCTGTGTGGCCGGGCGGCTGAAATCCAGATTTATTACCCGGCCTCGCGGTGGTGGCGGCTCGGTGCTATGACCCCCGCACAACCAGGCCTTTGTTGTCCTTTTCCCACACTTCCGATTAGCACGGTTGGCTACGTACGGTGCGAAAGAAGTTCAACACGCATCCGGGCCACTTCCGTGCCGCTTAATTGCTCGGCGCCCAACTCTCTCGCACCTCGAGCGGGCCCTTCGCTGCAGAAATGGTCAACCACAGAGACCCCCCCGTTCGTTCGTCGGCGTCACTGGCGTTAAATTATTGAGACGGTGCTCAGCCACCCCCCACTTCCCCCCTCCACCCAGATCACGGCACTCATCGCTCCGAAAAGGCCGCCCCCACAGCTCCGCGCTGGTTGCACGGAGCACGCCTGCTTTTTTATATGGTGGCGCGGACGACGAGTGGTTAACGACGAAAAATAAATGAGCGGCTAGCTGAAATTGACGCGCTTTTTTTTATGTCGGCGGCCCCGTTCATAATGCCAGCGAGCTGGCGTGCAAGTCCAATTTCGCGTCGGATGGCAGATTGCGGGGGGGCGCCTTCGCGTGGCTCGTTAGGGGGCTTGTAGACCCACTTAAAACGATCCTCCAGAGCTGCAATTTCGTGCAAAACGAGAAGACATTTTAGCTTAATGGACCCGATTTCTTAGGCTTGCGGCATCGCGGCTCCATCGTGCATTCAATTACATCTTGCGGCGGATGCGCGCGGTGCGTTCCATGCGGCCATGCCTCCTCTTAGAAGCCGTGAAAAATGCCCCGCGATCTCTAATCTGACAGAAAACGAGAAGCACACCGGCTTTATGAACCACGCAGAGATGCGTTCACGTACATGGGCGAGGTGCATGTTGGAGGAATTACAAAACGACACGCTTGCGTGCGTAGTGTGTGTCTGTGCGTGGAAACGTGCGAGCGGTGGCGCAGCGATTAACGTGCCTGCGCCGCCAATCAGGCGACCCGAGCTCGAATCCCGCTCACGGCCAACACCGGTGACGATTTTTTTAACCGGTGCTGGGCCTCCCTCTAGGTCGACTCAGCCTCAAATCAGTACCCGGTGTGGTGTGTGAACATCGCCACTGGGGAGACGAAGGCGGCCGGGCGTGGGGTAATGGCCACCCGCCCGCTTGTACGGAGGACCGGCTGTAATAGGTGCTACTCGCTGACAGCACTCGTTTCAACAGTCTGTTAAGATTACACGCGATGGGATCTTTGTCTTTGTCTGCCGTTGCACAGGAGCAGTACCAGTTCCTCTACAAGGCTGTGCTGAGCCTGGTGGCGAGCAGGGAAACCCGGAACGGATGTGCCGCACCGGACCGAAATGGAGCAGCCGTCCTGCCCGACGAACCGGATCCCGCCGAGAGCATGGAGTCACTCGTCTGAGGCGACGGAACGAAGAGGGTGGAGAGAGAGAGGAGAAAGAAAGCAAGAAGGATTGAATATTTTACCCGGGCCAATTAAAAACGTATTTATTTTTTAAACGAAACGAATCCACCTGCAGAGCGGGGAGCCGGGGTGACTGTGGAGGCGGAGGGGATGAGAAATGGAAGGCGGGAGGTGAAGGTGGCGTAGGAATCGTTAATTACTCGCAGTCGATCGGAGGGGGGGGGGGGTGCACAGGCCGTGTTTGTTAATGGCCAGAGGGTCAGCGGCACACCGGCACGAGTCGCGCTGATGTACGACCTCCACCGCCACCACTCCCGGCCCCCCTTCACTTTTATCCCCCGCCTCCCCCCCCCCCCCAAGACCATCGGGGTGGCATCGGGAGCTCCCCCCACCCACTCGGCCCCCGTCGCCTGCCCAACCACAACCAACACGTTCCGCGAGCTTAGGGAGATGTATTATCTATTATAGATGACGATATTTAATATATGCTGTTCACGAGACGGGAGCTGTCGTGTGATGTTTGATGTTTGTTTGTTTTTTGGGAATGGAAGTTGTAGATATTTGTAGGTAAACTGCCCCCCCCTCCCCCTAGCTGTAGAACTCGGCTGCCCCTCTTCTAGTCTTAGACCCCCCCCCCCCCCCCGCGGTCCGCTCTTTTCCTTTGTCTCGAGCTAGCGAGTACCCGCGTTTATTTTGCTCGACGTCGCAAGACGCCGAGGACGGACACGGGGACGTTGTCGCGTTACATCGCGGGAAAGGATGAACGCAACGAGAGGCACGCGACAGAAACCGAAACAGACGTGATTGATAGTCTTGTAATAATCATCATAAACACTCTCATAATGATAATAATAAGTAGTGACTCAAATCCCACGTAGGAAGATGAACCCATGTGGAGTCGTATACTGACCTAGGGCTTTGTTAGACGTGCGCGCGTGTTCGCGCGTTGTGTAAAGTGTGAACTCTGCTCTTCTCCTGGCTCTGTAGGGACGTCCGTGTCCACGTGCGTACCCCTGTCCATGCCCACATGCGTGCCTGCCCGGTGCAACAGCTGTGCGCTCGGTTGTGTGATGTTTGCAAACACTCCTCATGTCGCTGTAGTCTCAAGGTGTGCATACTCAGTGTTGGGCTACGGGCCATGGCTGTTGGGTTCATTTTTTATTGGAGCTGCCCGCGAGACTCGCACACACGAGGTTTGTCGCGTGTGCGAAAATGGAAACGGGGTGACCATGGACATTTTGCCCACTCTGGGGGGCGGTTCGCTCAGTGGCTCGGTCAGTGGCTTGGTGGCTCGCTCAGTTGCTCGGTTCGTGGATTGGTCATTGGCTTGACCCCGCGTCTGCCACCCTCGTTCGTCCCTGTTGGAATAGCTGAGCAGGGTCAGGGTCGATTGCCGTTGAGTCTGCGACCACAGTGGAAGTCGTGCGTGGGTGGTGGTGCAGTGCTGTCTGATGGGGCGTGCAGAGAGTAGGACGACGAGGGATACTGTGGCTGCTGTTCGTCGTTCTCGCGCGTATCCGTGTCCCGCAGTGGAAGTGGCCTGCGTCTGCGTGCGTGCGTCTGTATGGGTGCGGCTGCGTGCGTACGTCTGTGTATGTATACACATCTGTGTGTGCGCGTCTGTGTGCATCTCTGTGTGTGGGGAGCGGTGTGGTTAGCGCACCACGCTACAAACCTGCCGAACCTAGTTCGATTCTCGCCCATGGCGGCTAACATCGGTGACGAATTTCTGAACTGGTCCTGGGTCTCCCCTAGATCGACAGAGCCTGAAATGAGTACAGTACCTGGTGCGGTGTTGTAAACATCAGGGCTGGGCAATCGAAGGCCTCCGGACGCACATGAGGAGGTCGTCGTCGTGTGCCGTGCCGACCTTCATAGGCGTTCGCTAAAAGCATTTGCCCCAACAGTCTGTACAGGCTATATGGGGGGGGGGGGGGGTTATTTGTGTACGTCTATGTCTGTGTGTATTTGTAGGTGTGTGCGTGTCCTCGTCTGCGTGCACATGTATTTATATCTTTATATATATGTGTGCGCGTGTATGTCTACATTTGTGTGTGTCTGTAGGCGTGGGCACGTGTGTGTATTTATAGGTGCTCGGGAACAGCACTTGCCCCAACAGTCTGATAAGGCTATCCGGTGGGAGGAGGCAGGGATCGTATTTGTGTTCGTGTGCCCACGCGCACGTGTGCCCACGCGCACGTGTGCATGGCGAGGCCGCATTGATGTGGCGCGGAGCCAGAGGGTTGGAGTGGAGATGAGAACTGGATCGATTCTCTGGATGCGCGTGAAATACATCACTGGATTGACGTGTATGCAATTTGATTGGTTTACAATCAGAGCCTCATCGACACGTGCTCTTTACTTTTAATTGGGATTAGCTCGCTCTCGACCGGGGCGCAGTGTTAATTATTGTTGTGCGCGTGCGAATTTGCTTAAAACGGTCACTCCGTTCATATCACGCCACGGTGGAATGTTCGAGGAGTAGGAGGAGGAGAGGAGGGGTAGGCGGCATCTCCCGGATGTCCCCCGCACGCCACAGCCATGCGGCGTTCTTTTAAAATCAGATTTCGTTTGATTTTTTTCCTCTCTATAATAATCTGTTTTCTATTTTGCTAAAGCATTCAATTCAGGTCGGCTGTGTTTGTCTAAAGTGCATAGCAAAGAAGTGATTTCCGTAGAACAGCTATGGAATGTTGCATTAATAAACAGGCCACAGACCCGGAACGGAATAGATGGAGGATGCACTCATAAAACACAAAGTGCTTGCCACAAATGCACCACAATACCTTGTTGATTTCGTCAAGGGGCAGAAACCATCACGCGATGTCCGGTCATCCTCACAGCAGCGGATTTTGGTGAACCATCGAACAAAGACGGTGGTGGTCACCGCATTGCGCACTTTCAGATGCGCTTCTGCGGCCGTCTGGAACGCTCTTCCCTCCGATATTAGGAAGCCACTGGAGCTATGCACTTTTAAATCATCTAGATTGACAAACTCATTTCTTTATAACTGATGTTTGTGCTTAGTTTGTTGTCCTTCCCCCCGGACCTCCGATTATCGCGGTTGGATACGTACGGTGCGAGAGAAGTTCAACATGCGTACAACATGCGTACAACATGCATAGAGCATAAGCCGGGCCCTCGCCCTCCATGGAATCGAGCGACGGAACTCGGTCATTTCTCAAAAGAACTGTCCAGGTGCCCAACTTCCCATCGATTTAATTTCCTCCCACGCTCAGTATAAATGTTTAAAAGAAGGGGGGGGGGGAAACCCCAAACTGTCTCTCCGTGATCACAGAGTCCCATTAAATGCTCAGCCATGGGAATTGTGAAGGGAAAAAAAATCTATGACAATAAGCAAACTGGCATTTCGCGTAGTTGTGCCAGAACTCTGGTGGCAGATGTGGGGCGGGGGTGGGGGCGGTGATTAACGCCGCTATAGGAGGAGGAGCGGAGAACCCCCTCCCCAGTCCCCCGCCCTTCGCCACCTGCGGCCGTGGCCGAGGCTTCGTGGCCACCGCACGGCCACTGACCGCGTGTGCTCGCGTCGATGAGGTCGCCCACTTTAAGTGGTTCCTAATCTACTCACATCCAGCAAAACGACAATAACACCGAATGCAACAATCCTCCAAGGCCGGCAACCAAAATCGATGCTCGCTAAAGCAATTCAGCAAGTGCAGTGTGTGCGTGTGGAGGGAGGGAGGGAGTGGTGGCGCAGTGGTTAGCGCACTGCGCTACGATTTCCGCTCACGTTAACATCCGTGATGAATACATCTGAAACGGTTCAGGGCACTTACCGTAGGTTGATTCATCTTAAATGGTGCAATGTTTAAAACATCGCCACTAGGGAGACAAAGGCGGCCGAGTGTGGTGTTTGTTATCCCCCCCGCCCCGTGTGCCGTTCCGGTCTTCATAGGTGCTCGCCAACAGCACTTGCCCCTACAGTCTGTTAAAGCTACACGGGGGATCTTTGTCTTCGAGGGATTGGGAGGGAGCGGTGTCGCAGTGGTTAGCGCGCTGGGCTACGATCCCACTCACCATTAACGATTATCTGAACCGCTCCTGGGCTTCCCCTAGGTCGCCTCAACCTAAAACGAGTACCCGGTGCGGTGTGTCAAAATCAGCACTGCGGGAGACAGGCGGGCGGGCGGGTGGGTGGGCGAGGTCTCTAACACAAAACCAACCTCTTCGCGCGACGTGCGTCGTCCTTCAAAGACGCCCCGTCACAGCACTTGCCCCAACAGTCTGCGTAGCGACACGGTGGGGGGAGCCGGTGGGGGTGGGGGGTGTCTCTCTGTCCTTGTTTTGCGAACGAGGCGCCAGGGGCCGCCGTTGAAGTGCCGTGCCGCGAGTGCGCGAAGCGGCGATTAGCCGGAGCCTCTCGGCGGCTCGCGTCTCTCGGGAGCAGCCGCCCTCCACTTGTGCGCGACCTGTTGACCGTTGTGTGTGTCTCTGATTGGTCGAGAGACGGGGTGAGTGGAGGGTGAGCCGAGGTGAGCGAAGCGCCACCACCCCGCCCCCCTGCCAGATGAACTGGCCTCAGCAGCACCAGCACTGGCTTCATCATCATCATCGGCTATGATCAATCCACTGCTGGATTAAGGCCTACCTAGGCCGTCGCCATCTCTCACAATCCTGCCGCGATGTGACAATCCACCCAGCATCGGTACGCGAGCTGATTCCATCGCTCCATCTCCCCTCGGTGGTCGTACCTCTTGGACGCGTTCCCATTCCTTGGCTGCCACTCCTTAACTACGCTTGACCATCGACCGTCGTCCTTCTAGCCATGACGTGCGCTGCCCAAACCGGCTCACGCTGCTTCACAGTTTGAACGATCCCATGAACTTGCGCGCGTCTCTGAAGTCCGCGCGTTCTTCGTTCCGTCTCTCGGTGGAATTCCCAGCATGCACCTCTCCAAGCTTTTTTCATTTTTTTGTTCCCATGTTTTTGTTGTTGTTGCGAGTGGCCCCGTGTCGGGACCGCGTGCCCCGCAGCAGGTAGCGCGCACTGATTGAAGACTCGCATTGTGAGGCACTCACATGCTGTGTCACTGTCCCGTCATTATCATCATCACCAAGTGTGATCTTCAGCTGCGAGAAGTACATACATGCCACGTGACCCACATGGTAAGGGGGTGGGAGGTATGGGGGGATTTCGGGGCTCGTATCCCCATACTTATCGGACTTTGGTTAGCGAGGAGCGGGAGGGGGGTTTAATCCCTTCACCCAGTGGACAGGTCAGAGCCAATTGACTTGATGTTAACAGTAAAATAAGTGCACAATTGTTACGGTTAAAATCACATCTCTCGAGCCTCACGGAGGGACCGAGTGGATATAAAAGGTACCCTGTATCCCGAGACCGACACTTCAACCCGCATTGTTCGCATGTTAAACTAAGCCTATCCATTGCTTATCGCCTCGCCTAAAGCTCCACACGGCTACACTCAGCCTCCACGTGTCCCGTCCCCTCGACTACAGCTGCTCCCCGCGAACCATTCTGCTTTATTCCTGCTCAATATCTGCAGCATCACGTCGGCTCTGCCCCGGACCGGACCCCCCCCCCCCTCATGCAGCCCTCGCCCATCACTGAGTTCGCCACCCCCCTGCTTGTCAGTCGGTGGTGCCATCGCTTGCGGTTGGTGGTGGCGGTGGGGCCGCGGTTGTCTCTCGGTCGCTCGAAACGAAGCCGGGCCACCTGCGGGAGGTGGCGGCCGCACAACTCGGCGGCCTCGGGAACCACTGCCACGTGGCCCCCACAGAGAACCCCCCAGCTCCCTTCACTCCTGCGAAAAATAAATCTATTTTTCTGTTCCCGTGTCCCCACATCTGATGTGGCAGCGGCCCCGTAAATAAAGGCAGCGAAGCAATACCTTTTAAATTTGACGAGCCAATTTTTATTTCGCTTTCTCATAACTGTAATCGGCAAGTTATTAACCTTCACCCCCCCTCCTCCCCGGCTGGGAGAAAACGTTATTTCGTTTTTTTTTACGCATTGCCTTCGAAAAAAAGAGCAATCCGCAGATGGCGGCAGCAGCGCTCCTCCCCACACAGCCGGCGCAACCTTCCCCCGCAGTGGCACAGCAGTGACATCGAGGTGACATGCGACGGTGTGGCAGTGCCACTCCTGCGCAATGTCCCTTTTAATCCGGGGGTTGTGAGGGGGGAGGAGGGGGGGGCTTCGTCTCGTCCAGCAGGCGACTAAAATACCACGGGGGGAGGGGGTTGGGGGCCCCGTCGACCTCCCGCCGGAGTTTATTGGCGCTCGTCGGCGCGCGTTAATCCCACGCGTGCTCGCTCCGTCTCTCGCGCGCGCGCGCTGCGTCACCCGCGCCGTGGCCGCTCGAAGCCACTCGGACGATGCCGTCGTCGCTTTTGAGAGTGGAGCCGGCGGCGCCGTGGCACGTCGTTAGCACCGCCTCGTGTAACGGATTTCGTGTGTAGTAGTCGTAGTAGTCATTATAGATAAGCGGACGTTTCGGGCAATGGCCCTTCTTTAGAGTGGAGATAGTATGACATAGGGATTGGTTTGGTGGCATTTTGGAGGTTGTTTGAGTTGCAGCCAGGTGTGGCTTTTACCTGCAAATAATTCAACAACAATATTTGGTATTCTTGAAGTGTCTAAATGCAATAGCCTCTCTTGACACTGTCTTCATCCATCATCATCAGTCATGATCTGTCCACTGCTGGATGAAGCTGTACAAAATAATAATGGACACTAAACCAGTATCGTTTTGATTCTCTATAATGCATTTACAAAAAAAAATTTTTTGCTTAAACTCGGTTCATAAACACTGCATATTTGTTGACTTTCTGAGGGTCTGTTTGATGTTACATTCATAGACAAGCTGCTGATTTGTCGATTCAAAACGTAATTGGTCAACTTTAATCCAGTGTCCCAGTTTTCTCAGGGTCCCATTGTAACGTGCGATCTCCAAATTGTACTCAACATCTCTCTGTCCTCTCTCTCTCACTTATGACCATTCGCCAAAACGTCGGCCTACCATATACAATTCATCGTTGTTATTATTTAGAACCCTTTGTCAATCCACTGCTGGATGAACGTCTTTTTCCCCACACCGCGACGGTTGTGGAGTTTCTTTGACCATACTTCACCATGCTGGTCAGTGTGGGTTTGGTGAAGTGGTGGTGAGGGTCGTCGCGAGGGGTGTATGGGGGAGGAAACACAGGACCGGTTGTGATTCCGCTCGCCACTGGTGACAGTCATGGCCGGGAATCAAACTCGAGCCGCCACGATTGTTATCGCACAGTGCGCTAACCCCTGCGCCACCGCTCCACCCGTATGACGTCAACGTGCCACTGACAACGGCCGCTTGCGTTTCGTGTAGTGACGGCACAAGAGAATTAGGGGTGAACAAAAACAAAAAATTGGTTTCGTAATTGTGTTCGTTCCATCGCGAAAATGCAACCGCACCATGCACGGCTTCTCTGACCTCACGCCGTGCTCAACTCCTTCTCTCCGCCACGGCACGGGACGCTCGCCTCCACTGCAGCAGCAGCAGCGCCCCACCACGGCTCGGTAGACGGGGTCTGTAATGTGGGCAACCTGCCGTCCATTATCCTTCTCTCTCGTTTCTCTTTCTTGGAGGATTTTAAACTCAACATTTTCACGCAGCAGCAGCGGCGGTAGCAAGCGCAGTGGCTGCAAGGGATCATGGTCAGGTTGGCGCCACCGGCGAAGTTCAACTCGTGAAGGGCACAGCCGCCTGCGCGCTGGCACCACAGGCGGCGGCTGCTGTTGCTGTTGTTGGACGCTCGCGCCTGGCACGGTGCTGGCCGCGGCTTAGCTCGTGTCGGGTGTCAAGCGGGCCCCGAGCGGGTGCCACTGCGCCACTCGCGCGCGCTCTTTCTCTCTCTCTCTCCCGAGACGCGGTATCCGCGCGCAATAATAGCCGTGCGTCTGAGGCTCCGACTTAACAGAGGAATTAACCTAATGGTCCGGCAAGTAGCAATAAGCCACGTGCGAGTCCGCGAGCACCGCAGGGATTTCACGAGGCAGCGAGCCCCGCCGTCCTTTCTCAGCTGCGAGCCAAGCCCTGCCCGAGTGCCGTTGCTGCTGCTGGGGTGGTGGGAGGGGTGGCGTGCGGTTTGCGTCAATTACCGCGGACATTGGTGCGATTTCACGGAGCGTGGCTTGCTTTGTTGCCTTGGTTCCAGACCACATTGTTGGGTGGCGCGATGCGGCGAGGCACCGGTACGGACGGGGCGGGTGATAGGATTGTTCCGCGGTGACGGCGAGACCGCGTTAGCGCGTAGGGCGGCCGAGTGGCGTGGCTCGTGTGTGGTGAGCTGCTGCTGCTGTTGCTGCCTTGTGTCTTGTTCGTCGGGAATTTTGCCAGCGGGCCTGTAGGATCGGTGTCGTTCGTTTTACGTATTTTACAACCCCTTCCCCTCACAGTACCCATCTCACCTTCCCTCATCTTACCTTCCCTCATCTCACCTTCCCTCATCTCAGCCCAAACCCCAAACGTCGACTCGTCGGCCCTTTGCCCTTCACTGTAACGGTCGAATTGTCATTTAGAGACCGTTATTAATTCAAATGCAGATGGCAGTAACTCTGCCCGAGATGTCTCTCATTGAATCTAAAATGGCAATTCCAGCTCGGGCGTGGGGAGTGCTCTGCTGCACGCGCGCGTGCACGTGTGCGTGCGTGTGTGCACGTGTGCGTGCGTGTGTGTGCGTGCGCGTGTGCACGTGTGCGTGCGTGTGTGCACGTGTGCGTGCGTGTGTGCACGTGTGCGTGCGTGTGTGCACGTGTGCGTGCCGCGACTCTCCGCGATCCATCGCTTAACGGGTTCAGCGGTTATTGTGGGTGATGGACTTATAGCTATCGGAGTCGACTGCTCCCAACCGTGCTCGTGGAGCCGGTCAGCATTCTAAATTTCACCGCTGTGTTAAACAATGTTCGTTGCGTTCTTTTTTTTCAAAAGTGGTCGCACGCGTTCCAGCTCAGACGGACAGATAGAGAACCCGTCGATCGCGTTCAGCGCCCGAGTGAAACATTTGTTTTCATTGGTGGTGATTTATTTTGATTGTTTGGTGATGTCCGTGGGGGTCTGGCGGTGGAGGTGTGTGCCAGCCGGCCACTCCACGGCAGAACACCCCCACCACCCCCACCTCGAAACCTTGCCGGAGAAGTCTCAATTCCCGCGGGCGATTGATCCGATGAAGGCGGCAGCCCCAGCCGGAGTGTCCGGCCGGAACGCTTACGACGGCTCCGGTTCAATTATTTAAATAAACCACTCGCAGAAGAAATGTCACCCACCCCCCTTCCCCTCCCCACGATGCTTTGTACTCTGTTCTTGTAGGGATATTTATTGAAGAGCTTGTAGATTTAAGACACTAAGTAAAGTGCGATATCTATTTCCCACAGGACGCCGGTCTGTCAAGTTATTTTTGTGCTACTTTGTTCTGCGAGAGTGCACACACACTGACACACACACTCATCCATACCATACACACACGTGTATGGGTGAATGTATGCACATACATTATGCCCGGGTCAATGGATGTATTTCATTGTATGATGTGTCGCCTGTACGCATGCGCATTCGTGTGTGTGTGCGTGTGTGTCAGTGTATGCGGAGCGGTTGTGCAGCGGTTGGCGCACTGCACTACGAACCTGTTGACCTGGGTTCAATTCCCGACCACTGCTAACATCAGTGCCAAGTGACATCTGAACCGGCTCTGGACCTGCCCTAGGTCAAATCATCCTCATATGAGTGCAGTATTGTGTTCGTATCAGAGAAAACAAACGCGGCCAAACATGGTGCTGACTACACCACTGCCTCATCATGCGCTTTCGTGCTACCTTAATAGGTGCTCGCTAACTGCCCCAGGAGCCTATGTAGGCTGCACAGTGTACTTTATCTCCGTATGTAGGAATGGATGATTACACATTTCATAGTGGGGTCAAGGATACCTTTCATGGTGCGTTACATATGCCGTGCACACGAACGCATTCGTGTCTGTGTGCAGGGATGAGTGTGTGTGTATTGATGAGTGTGGATGAGTGTGTGTGTGTGTATTGATTAGTCTATGTATATTGATGAGTGTAAATGTGAATGAGTGTGTGTGTGTGCAGTGGTAGTGTCGCGGTTGGCGCGCTGTGTAACGAACCAGGTGTCCCGAGTTCGATTCCCGCTCACGGCCAACACCAGTGACGATTATCTGAACCGGTCCTGGACCTCCCCGAGGTCGACTCAGCCTCAAATGACTGCCTGGTACAGTGTGTGAACATCGCCACTCGGGAGACAAAGGTGGCCGGGCGTGGTGCTGGTCACCCACTCCCTCGTGTGCCGTGCCGGCCTTTATAGGTGCTCTCTAACAGCACTTTCCCCAACAGTCTGTTAAGGCTATATGGGTGAATCTTTGTCTTGTATGTGTGCGTCAGCGTGGGCCCTTATTCGGGGCGGTGTTGTGACCTCCTGACCCAGATAAGACGAAGCTGCGTCATTTTGAGACACGGTCCGGGAGTAAGAGGCGTCATGCTGCCGAGGGTGCTCATCGGAGGTGCGGGGTGGGACACGAAACTGAACACAAAAGCATCCCCACTGTGTGTTCATGAACTGTGAATAACCCAACCAAGAAACAGCTGCTGCGTATTCTCAGATTAACATGATTCATTGTCATACGACTCCATCAACCTCCCTCTGGTCTTCGCTGACAGTGATGCCATCACCTTTACTCCCCTCTATCGAAACAGGAAGACGTCTTCACACTTCTGGCAAATCGCCTGATCAAGCTGGTTGTAATCGCCAAAGAAACATCGCACTCGAATTGTAAATAAATGTCGCGGGTTTACCTGACTGGTGGTTGGGTGTGTAGGGTGGTGGCGGGTTTAAACGAAACCCCCTTCAATGTGGACTTCTTGACGATGTTACTTATTGGTGAGGCTTGGTTAACCAGGAGAGCCTCAACGAGTCTCAAGACTATTTGCAGGAGGGTCCCGTGTGATCCCAATTCAGCACTTTTTGCAGGCAATGTTTCAGCATTGGGATAGTTTGATTAATACCAGTTACATGATACGTGGTGTTTTTCTTCAGTTTTTTTATCTATGGGAGTAAAACGGAGAAATCGGAGGAAACCCATGGAGAATAGGGGCAGAATACACAACCTCTACAAAGACAAAGTTCCCCCGTATAGCTCAACGGGCGGTTGGGGAAAGTGCTGCTAGCGACCACCAATGAAGTCCGGCACGGCACACGAGGAGGTGGGTGGCCAGCATCACGCTAGGGGGCGATGTTTACACGTCACACCAAGTAGTCATTTGAGGCTGAGTCGACCAAGGAGAGGCCCATGACAGGTGTCGTAGCGTAGTAACTGCTACACTACCGCTCCCCACCAGCCCCACACGCTCACACTCATCAGAACGCGCTTCGTTGCGGCACGCGTGTGGCTGCTACCCGCACGGGACATCACCTGGCCGCAGCCGCGGGGAACGCCCCAGGAAGCGCCAGCATCGACCGCGCGCCCCGTGCTCCATGAGACACGGCTGGCTCTGGCTCCACGCTGGCTCCACACTAACACCACACTAACACCACGCTGGCTCCACACTAACACCACACTAACAGCACGCTAACACCACACTAACACCACACTAACACCACACTAACACCACGCTGGCTCCACACTAACACCACGCTGGCTCCACACTAACACCACACTAACACCACGCTGGCTCCACATTAACACCACACTAACAACACACTAACACCACGCTAACACCACACTAACACCACACTAACACCACGCTGGAACTATGCTGACACCACACTAACACCAGGCTGGCTCCACGCTGGCTCCACACTAACATCACACTAACACCACGCTAACACCACACTAACACCATACTAACACCACGCTGGCTCCACACTAACACCACACTAACACCACGCTAACACCACACTAACACCACACTAACACCACGCTGGCTCCACATTAACACCACGCTGGCTCCACACTAACACCACACTAACACCACGCTAACACCACACTAACACCACACTAACACCACGCTGGCTCCACACTAACACCACACTAACACCACACTAACACCACGCTGGCTTCACACTAACACCACACTAACACCACACTAACACCACGCTGGCTCCACACTAACACCACACTAACACCACACTAACACCACGCTGGCTCCACACTAACACCACACTAACACCACGCTGGCTCCACACTAACACCACGCTGGCTCCACACTAACACCACACTAACACCACACTAACACCACACTAACACCACGCTAACACCACGCTGGCTCCACACTAACACCACACTAACACCACACTGGCTCCACACTAACACCACACTAACACCACACTAACACCATGCTGGCTCCACACTAACACCACACTAACACCACACTGGCTCCACACTAACACCACACTAACACCACACTAACACCACACTGGCTCCACACTGACACCACACTAACACCACACTAACACCACACTGGCTCCACACTAACACCACACTAACACCACACTAACACCACGCTGGCTCCACACTAACACCACACTAACACCACACTGGCTCCACACTAACACCACACTAACACCACACTAACACCACACTAACACCACGCTAACACCACGCTGGCTCCACACTAACACCACACTAACACCACGCTGGCTCCACACTAACACCACACTAACACCACGCTAACACCACGCTGGCTCCACACTAACACCACACTAACACCACACTAACACCACGCTGGCTCCACACTAACACCACACTAACATCACACTAACACCACGCTGGCTCCACACTAACACCACGCTGGCTCCACACTAACACCACACTAACACCACACTAACACCACGCTGGCCCCACACTAACACCACACTAACACCACGCTGGCTCCACACTAACACCACACTAACACCACACTAACACCACGCTGGCTCCACACTAACACCACACTAACACCACGCTGGCTAAACACTAACACCACACTAACACCACACTAACACCACGCTGGCTCCACACTAACACAACACTAACACCACACTAACACCACACTAACACCACGCTGGCTCCACACTAACACCACACTAACACCACACTAACACCACGCTGGCTCCACACTAACACCACACTAACACCACACTAACACCACGCTGGCTCAACACTAACACCACACTAACACCACACTAACACCACGCTGGCTCCACACTAACACCACACTAACACCACGCTGGCTCCACACTAACACCACACTAACACCACACTAACACCACACTACACCACGCTGGCTCCACACTAACACCACACTAACACCACACTAAAACCACGCTGGCTCCACACTAACACCACACTAACACCACGCTGGCTCCACACTAACACCACACTAACACCACGCTGGCTCCACACTAACACCACACTAACACCACACTGGCTCCACACTAACACCACACTAACACCACGCTGGCTCCACACTAACACCACACTAACACCACGCTGGCTCCACACTAACACCACACTAACACCACACTAACACCACGCTGGCTCCACACTAACACCACACTAACACCACACTAACACCACGCTGGCTCCACACTAACACCACACTAACACCACACTGGCTCCACACTAACACCACACTAACACCACACTAACACCACACTGGCTCCACACTAACACCACACTAACACCACACTAACACCACACTGGCTCCACACTAACACCACACTAACACCACGCTGGCTCGACACTAACACCACACTAACACCACGCTGGCTTCACACTAACACCACACTAACACCACACTAACACCACGCTGGCTCCACACTAACACCACACTAACACCACGCTGGCTCCACACTAACACCACACTAACCCCACACTGGCTCCACACTAACACCACACTAACACCACACTAACAGCACACTGGCTCCACACTAACACCACACTAACACCACACTAACACCACACTGGCTCCACACTAACACCACACTAACACCACGCTGGCTCCACACTAACACCACACTAACACCACACTGGCTCCACACTAACACCACACTAACACCACACTAACACCACGCTAACACCACGCTGGCTCCACACTAACACCACGCTGGCTCCACACTAACACCACACTGGCTCCACACTAACACCACACTAACACCACACTAACACCACGCTAACACCACGCTGGCTCCACACTAACACCACGCTGGCTCCACACTAACACCACACTAACACCACACTAACACCACGCTAACACCACGCTGGCTCCACACTAACACCACACTGGCCCCACACTAACACCACACTAACACCACGCTGGCTCC
Organism: Lampetra planeri; assembly: GCF_965212315.1. Taxonomy (NCBI): domain Eukaryota; kingdom Metazoa; phylum Chordata; class Hyperoartia; order Petromyzontiformes; family Petromyzontidae; genus Lampetra; species Lampetra planeri. Next base: position 11,880,093 of record NC_136140.1, read on the forward strand.
ACACTAACACCACATTAACACCACACTAACACCACGCTGGCTCCACACTAACACCACACTAACACCACGCTGGAAAAACACTAACACCACACTAACACCACACTAACACCACGCTGGCTCCACACTAACACCACACTAACACAACACTAACACCACGCTAACACCACGCTGGCTCCACACTAACACCACACTAACACCACACTAACACCACGCTGACTAAACACTAACACCACACTAACACCACACTAACACCACACTAACACCACGCTGGCTCCACACTAACACCACACTAACACCACACTAACACCATGCTGGCTCCACACTAACACCACACTAACACCACACTAACACCACGCTGGCTCCACACTAACACCACACTAACACCACGCTGGCTCCACACTAACACCACACTAACACCACACTAACACCACACTACACCACGCTGGCTCCACACTAACACCACACTAACACCACACTAACACCACGCTGGCTCCACACTAACACCACACTAACACCACGCTGGCTCCACACTAACACCACACTAACACCACGCTGGCTCCACACTAACACCACACTAACACCACACTGGCTCAACACTGACACCACACTAACACCACGCTGGCTCCACACTAACACCACACTAACACCACGCTGGCTCCACACTAACACCACACTAACACCACACTAACACCACACTAACACCACGCTGGCTCCACACTAACACCACACTAACACCACACTAACACCACGCTGGCTCCACACTAACACCACACTAACACCACGCTGGCTCCACACTAACACCACACTAACACCACGCTGGCTCCACACTAACACCACACTAACACCACACTAACACCACGCTGGCTCCACACTAACACCACGCTGGCTAAACACTAACACCACACTAACACCACACTAACACTACACTAACACCACGCTGGCTCCACACTAACACCACACTAACACCAAACTAACACCACGCTGGCTCCACACTAACACCACACTAACACCACACTAACACCACGCTGGCTCCACACTAACACCACACTAACACCACGCTGGCTCCACACTAACACCACACTAACACCACACTAACACCACGCTGGCTCCACACTAACACCACACTAACACCACGCTGGCTCCACACTAACACCACACTAACACCACACTAACACCACGCTGGCTCCACACTAACACCACACTAACACCACGCTGGCTCCACACTAACACCACACTAACACCACGCTGGCTCCACACTAACACCACACTAACACCACACTGGCTCCACACTGACACCACACTAACACCACGCTGGCTCCACACTAACACCACACTAACACCACGCTGGCTCCACACTAACACCACACTAACACCACACTAACACCACGCTGGCTCCACACTAACACCACACTAACACCACACTAACACCACGCTGGCTCCACACTAACACCACACTAACACCACACTAACACCACGCTAGCTCCACACTAACACCACACTAACACCACGCTGGCTCCACACTAACACCACACTAACACCACACTAACACCACACTAACACCACGCTGGCTCCACACTAACACCACACTAACACCACGCTGGCTCCACACTAACACCACACTAACACCACACTGGCTCCACACTAACACCACACTAACACCACACTAACACCACACTGGCTCCACACTAACACCACACTAACACCACACTAACACCACACTAACACCACGCTGGCTCCACACTAACACCACACTAACACCAAGCTGGCTCCACACTAACACCACACTAACACCACGCTGGCTCCACACTAACACCACACTAACACCACACTAACACCACACTAACACCACGCTGGCTCCACACTAACACCACGCTGGCTAAACACTAACACCACACTAACACCACACTAACACTACACTAACACCACGCTGGCTCCACACTAACACCACACTAACACCACACTAACACCACGCTGGCTCCACACTAACACCACACTAACACCACACTAACACCACGCTGGCTCCACACTAACACCACACTAACACCACACTAACACCACACTACACCACGCTGGCTCCACACTAACACCACACTAACACCACACTAACACCACGCTGGCTCCACACTAACACCACACTAACACCACGCTGGCTCCACACTAACACCACACTAACACCACGCTGGCTCCACACTAACACCACACTAACACCACACTGGCTCCACACTGACACCACACTAACACCACACTGGCTCCACACTAACACCACACTAACACCACGCTGGCTCCACACTAACACCACACTAACACCACACTAACACCACGCTGGCTCCACACTAACACCACACTAACACCACACTAACACCACGCTGGCTCCACACTAACACCACACTAACACCACGCTGGCTCCACACTAACACCACACTAACACCACGCTGGCTCCACACTAACACCACACTAACACCACACTAACACCACGCTGGCTCCACACTAACACCACACTAACACCACGCTGGCTCCACACTAACACCACACTAACACCACACTGGCTCCACACTAACACCACACTAACACCACACTAACACCACACTTGCTCCACACTAACACCACACTAACACCACGCTGGCTCCACACTAACACCACACTAACACCACACTAACACCACGCTGGCTCCACACTAACACCACACTAACACCACGCTGGCTCCACACTAACACCACACTAACACCACACTAACACCACACTACACCACGCTGGCTCCACACTAACACCACACTAACACCACGCTGGCTCCACACTAACACCACACTAACACCACGCTGGCTCCACACTAACACCACACTAACACCACGCTGGCTCCACACTAACACCACACTAACACCACACTGGCTCCACACTGACACCACACTAACACCACGCTGGCTCCACACTAACACCACACTAACACCACGCTGGCTCCACACTAACACCACACTAACACCACACTAACACCACGCTGGCTCCACACTAACACCACACTAACACCACACTAACACCACGCTGGCTCCACACTAACACCACACTAACACCACGCTGGCTCCACACTAACACCACACTAACACCATGCTGGCTCCACACTAACACCACACTAACACCACACTAACACCACGCTGGCTCCACACTAACACCACACTAACACCACGCTGGCTCCACACTAACACCACACTATCACCACACTAACACCACACTGGCTCCACACTAACACCACACTAACACCACACTAACACCACACTAACACCACACTGGCTCCACACTAACACCACACTAACACCACACTAACACCACACTGGCTCCACACTAACACCACACTAACACCACACTAACACCACGCTGGCTCCACACTAACACCACGCTAACACCACGCTGGCTCCACACTAACACCACACTGGCTCCACACTAACACCACGCTGGCTCCACACTAACACCACACTAACACCACACTAACACCACGCTGGCTCCACACTAACACCACGCTGGCTCCACACTAACACCACACTGGCTCCACACTAACACCACACTAACACCACACTAACACCACGCTGGCTCCACACTAACACCACACTAACACCACGCTGGCTCCACACTAACACCACACTAACACCACGCTGGCTCCACACTAACACCACACTAACACCACGCTAACACCACACTAACACCACAATAACACCACGCTGGCTCCACACTAACACCACGCTGGCTCCACACTAACACCACGATAACACCACACTAACACCACACTAACACCACACTAACACCACGCTGGCTCCACACTAACACCACGCTAACACCACGCTAACACCACACTAACACCACGTTAACACCACGCTGGCTCCACACTAACACCACACTAACACCACACTGGCTCCACACTAACACCACACTAACACCACACTAACACCACACTGGCTCCACACTAACACCACACTAACACCACACTAACACCACACTGGCTCCACACTAACACCACACTAACACCACACTAACACCACGCTGGCTCCACACTAACACCACACTAACACCACACTGGCTCCACACTAACACCACACTAACACCACACTAACACCACGCTAACACCACGCTGGCTCCACACTAACACCACACTAACACCACGCTGGCTCCACACTAACACCACACTAACACCACGCTAACACCACGCTGGCTCCACACTAACACCACATTAACACCACACTAACACCACGCTGGCTCCACACTAACACCACACTAACACCACATTAACAACACGCTGGCCCCACACTAACACCACACTAACACCACGCTGGCTCCACACTAACACCACACTAACACCACACTAACACCACACTAACACCACACTAACACCACGCTGGCTAAACACTAACACCACACTAACACCACACTAACACCACACTAACACCACGCTGGCTCCACACTAACACCACACTAACACCACACTAACACCATGCTGGCTCCACACTAACCCCACACTAACACCACACTAACACCACGCTGGCTCCACACTAACACCACACTAACACCACGCTGGCTCCACACTAACACCACACTAACACCACACTAACACCACACTACACCACGCTGGCTCCACACTAACACCACACTAACACCACACTAACACCACGCTGGCTCCACACTAACACCACACTAACACCACGCTGGCTCCACACTAACACCACACTAACACCACGCTGGCTCCACACTAACACCACACTAACACCACGCTGGCTCCACACTGACACCACACTAACACCACGCTGGCTCCACACTAACACCACACTAACACCACGCTGGCTCCACACTAACACCACACTAACACCACACTAACACCACGCTGGCTCCACACTAACACCACACTAACACCACACTAACACCACGCTGGCTCCACACTAACACCACACTAACACCACGCTGGCTCCACACTAACACCACACTAACACCACGCTGGCTCCACACTAACACCACACTAACACCACACTAACACCACACTAACACCACGCTGGCTCCACACTAACACCACGCTGGCTAAACACTAACACCACACTAACACCACACTAACACCACACTAACACCACGCTGGCTCCACACTAACACCACACTAACACCACACTAACACCACGCTGGCTCCACACTAACACCACACTAACACCACACTAACACCACGCTGGCTCCACACTAACACCACACTAACACCACGCTGGCTCCACACTAACACCACACTAACACCACACTAACACCACACTACACCACGCTGGCTCCACACTAACACCACACTAACACCACACTAACACCACGCTGGCTCCACACTAACACCACACTAACACCACGCTGGCTCCACACTAACACCACACTAACACCACGCTGGCTCCACACTAACACCACACTAACACCACACTGGCTCCACACTGACACCACACTAACACCACGCTGGCTCCACACTAACACCACACTAACACCACGCTGGCTCCACACTAACACCACACTAACACCACACTAACACCACGCTGGCTCCACACTAACACCACACTAACACCACACTAACACCACGCTGGCTCCACACTAACACCACACTAACACCACGCTGGCTCCACACTAACACCACACTAACACCACGCTGGCTCCACACTAACACCACACTAACACCACACTAACACCACGCTGGCTCCACACTAACACCACACTAACACCACGCTGGCTCCACACTAACACCACACTAACACCACATTGGCTCCACACTAACACCACACTAACACCACACTAACACCACACTGGCTCCACACTAACACCACACTAACACCACACTAACACCACACTAACACCACGCTGGCTCCACACTAACACCACGCTAACACCACGCTGGCTCCACACTAACACCACACTGGCTCCACACTAACACCACGCTGGCTTCACACTAACACCACACTAACACCACACTAACACCACGCTGGCTCCACACTAACACCACGCTGGCTCCACACTAACACCACACTGGCTCCACACTAACACCACACTAACACCACACTAACAGCACACTAACACCACGCTGGCTCCACACTAACACCACACTAACACCACGCTGGCTCCACACTAACACCACACTAACACCACGCTGGCTCCACACTAACACCACACTAACACCACGCTAACACCACACTAACACCACAATAACACCACGCTGGCTCCACACTAACACCACGCTGGCTCCACACTAACACCACGCTAACACCACACTAACACCACACTAACACCACACTAACACCACGCTGGCTCCACACTAACACCACGCTAACACCACGCTAACACCACAGTAACACCACGTTAACACCACGCTGGCTCCACACTAACACCACACTAACACCACACTGGCTCCACACTAACACCACACTAACACCACACTAACACCACACTGGCTCCACACTAACACCACACTAACACCACACTAACACCACACTGGCTCCACACTAACACCACACTAACACCACACTAAGACCACGCAGGCTCCACACTAACACCACACTAACACCACACTGGCTCCACACTAACACCACACTAACACCACACTAACACCACGCTAACACCACGCTGGCTCCACACTAACACCACACTAACACCACGCTGGCTCCACACTAACACCACACTAACACCACGCTAACACCACGCTGGCTCCACACTAACACCACATTAACACCACACTAACACCACGCTGGCTCCACACTAACACCACGCTGGCTCCACACTAACACCACACTAACACCACATTAACATCACGCTGGCCCCACACTAACACCATACTAACACCACGCTGGCTCCACACTAACACCACACTAACACCACACTAACACCAAGCTGGCTCCACACTAACACCACACTAACACCACACTAACACCACACTAACACCACACTGGCTCCACACTAACACCACACTAACACCACACTAACACCACACTAACACCACACTAACACCACGCTGGCTAAACACTAACACCACACTAACACCACGCTGGCTCCCCACTAACACCACACTAACACCACACTAACACCACACTACACCACGCTGGCTCCACACTAACACCACACTAACACCACACTAACACCACGCTGTCTCCACACTAACACCACACTAACACCACGCTGGCTACACACTAACACCACACTAACACCACGCTGGCTCCACACTAACACCACACTAACACCACACTGGCTCCACACTAACACCACACTAACACCACGCTGGCTCCACACTAACACCACACTAACACCACACTAACACCACGCTGGCTCCACACTAACACCACACTAACACCACGCTGGCTCCACACTAACACCACACTAACACCACGCTGGCTCCACACTAACACCACACTAACACCACACTAACACCACGCTGGCTCCACACTAACACCACACTAACACCACGCTGGCTCCACACTAACACCACATTAACACCACACTGGCTCCACACTAACACCACACTAACACCACACTAACACCACACTGGCTCCACACTAACACCACACTAACACCACACTAACACCACACTAACACCACGCTGGCTCCACACTAACACCACGCTAACACCACGCTGGCTCCACACTAACACCACACTGGCTCCACACTAACACCACACTGGCTCCACACTAACACCACACTGGCTCCACACTAACACCACACTAACACCACACTAACACCACACTAACACCACGCTGGCTCCACACTAACACCACACTGGCTCCACACTAACACCACACTAACACCACACTAACACCACACTAAAACCACGCTGGCTCCACACTAACACCACACTAACACCACGCTGGCTCCACACTAACACCACACTAACACCACGCTGGCTCCACACTAACACCACACTAACACCACGCTAACACCACACTAACACCACAATAACACCACGCTGGCTCCACACTAACACCACACTAACACCACGCTGGCTCCACACTAACACCACACTAACACCACGCTGGCTCCACACTAACACCACACTAACACCACGCTAACACCACACTAACACCACAATAACACCACGCTGGCTCCACACTAACACCACGCTGGCTCCACACTAACACCACGCTAACACCACACTAACACCACACTAACACCACACTAACAACACGCTGGCTCCACACTAACACCACGCTAACACCACGCTAACACCACACTAACACCACGTTAACACCACGCTGGCTCCACACTAACACCACGCTGGCTCCACACTAACACCACACTATCACCACGCTGGCTCCACATTAACACCACACTAACACCACACTAACACCATACTAACACCATGCTGGCTCCACACTAACACCACACTAACACCACGCTGGCTCCACACTAACACCACGCTGGCTCCACACTAACACCACGCTAACAACACACTAACACCACACTAACACCACGCTGGCTCCACACTAACACCACACTAACACCACACTAACACCATACTGACAACACACTAACACCACGCTAACAACACACTAACACCACACTAACACCACGCTGGATCCACACTAACACCACACTAACACCACACTAACACCACACTAACACCATACTAACACCACGCTGGCTCCACACTAACACCACACTAACACCACACTAACACCACACTAACACCACGCTGGCTCCACACTAACACCACACTAACACCACACTAACACCACACTAACACCACACTAACACCACACTAACACCACGCTGGCTCCACACTAACACCACACTAACACCACACTAACACCACGCTGGCTCCACACTAACACCACACTAACACCACGCTGGCTCCACACTAACACCACACTAACACCACACTAACACCACACTACACCACGCTGGCTCCACACTAACACCACACTAACACCACACTAACACCACGCTGGCTCCACACTAACACCACACTAACACCACGCTGGCTCCACACTAACACCACACTAACACCACGCTGGCTCCACACTAACACCACACTAACACCACACTGGCTCCACACTAACACCACACTAACACCACGCTGGCTCCACACTAACACCACACTAACACCACGCTGGCTCCACACTAACACCACACTAACACCACACTAACACCACGCTGGTTCCACACTAACACCACACTAACACCACACTAACACCACGCTGGCTCCACACTAACACCACACTAACACCACGCTGGCTCCACACTAACACCACACTAACACCACGCTGGCTCCACTCTAACACCACACTAACACCACACTGACACCACGCTGGCTCCACACTAACACCACACTAACACCACGCTGGCTCCACACTAACACCACACTAACACCACACTGGCTCCACACTAACACCACACTAACACCACACTAACACCACACTGGCTCCACACTAACACCACACTAACACCACACTAACACCACGCTGGCTCCACACTAACACCACGCTAACACCACGCTGGCTCCACACTAACACCACACTGGCTCCACACTAACACCACGCTGACTCCACACTAACACCACACTAACACCACACTAACACCACGCTGGCTCCACACTAACACCACGCTGGCTCCACACTAACACCACACTGGCTCCACACTAAAACCACACTAACACCACACTAACACCACACTAACACCACGCTGGCTCCACACTAACACCACACTAACACCACGCTGGCTCCACACTAACACCACACTAACACCACGCTGGCTCCACACTAACACCACACTAACACCACACTAACACCACACTAACACCACAATAACACCACGCTGGCTCCACACTAACACCACGCTGGCTCCACACTAACACCACGCTAACACCACACTAACACCACACTAACACCACGCTGGCTCCACATTAACACCACGCTAACACCACGCTAACACCACACTAACACCATGTTAACACCACGCTGGCTCCACACTAACACCACGCTGGCTCCACACTAACACCACACTAACACCACGCTGGCTCCACACTAACACCACACTAACACCACACTAACACCATACTAACACCATGCTGGCTCCACACTAACACCACACTAACACCACGCTGGCTCCACACTAACACCACGCTGGCTCCACACTAACACCACGCTAACAACACACTAACACCACACTAACACCACGCTGGCTCGACACTAACACCACACTAACACCACACTAACACCATACTGACACCACACTAACACCACGCTAACAACACACTAACACCACACTAACACCACGCTGGATCCACACTAACACCACACTAACACCACACTAACACCACACTAACACCATATTAACACCACGCTGGCTCCACACTAACACCACACTAACACCACACTAACACCACACTAACACCACGCTGGCTCCACACTAACACCACGCTGGCTCCACACTAACACCACACTAACACCACACTAACACCACACTAACACCACGCTGGCTCCACACTAACACCACACTAACACCACACTAACACCACGCTGGCTAAACACTAACACCACACTAACACCACACTAACACCACACTAACACCACGCTGGCTCCACACTAACACCACACTAACACCACACTAACACCACGCTGGCTCCACACTAACACCACACTAACACCACACTAACACCACGCTGGCTCCACACTAACACCACACTAACACCACGCTGGCTCCACACTAACACCACACTAACACCACACTACACCACGCTGGCTCCACACTAACACCACACTAACACCACACTAACACCACGCTGGCTCCACACTAACACCACACTAACACCACACTAACACCACGCTGGTTCCACACTAACACCACACTAACACCACACTAACACCACGCTGGCTCCACACTAACACCACACTAACACCACGCTGGCTCCACACTAACACCACACTAACACCACGCTGGCTCCACACTAACACCACACTAACACCACACTGACACCACGCTGGCTCCACACTAACACCACACTAACACCACGCTGGCTCCACACTAACACCACACTAACACCACACTGGCTCCACACTAACACCACACTAACACCACACTAACACCACACTGGCTCCACACTAACACCACACTAACACCACACTAACACCACGCTGGCTCCACACTAACACCACACTGGCTCCACACTTAAACCACACTAACACCACACTAACAAAACACTAACACCACACTAACACCACGCTAACACCACGCTGGCTCCACACTAACACCACACTGGCTCCACACTAACACCACACTGGCTCCACACTAACACCACACTGGCTCCACACTAACACCACACTAACACCACACTAACACCACACCAACACCACGCTGGCTCCACACTAACACCACACTGGCTCCACACTAACACCACGCTAACAACACACTAACACCACACTAACACCACGCTGGCTCCACACTAACACCACACTAACACCACACTAACACCACGCTAACACCACGCTGGCTCCACACTAACACCACACTGGCTCCACACTAACACCACACTGGCTCCACACTAACACCACACTGGCTCCACACTAACACCACACTAACACCACACTAACACCACACTAACACCACGCTGGCTCCACACTAACACCACACTGGCTGCACACTAACACCACACTAACACCACACTAACACCACACTAACACCACGCTGGCTCCACACTAACACCACACTAACACCACGCTGGCTCCACACTAACACCACACTAACACCACGCTGGCTCCACACTAACACCACACTAACACCACGCTAACACCACACTAACACCACAATAACACCACGCTGGCTCCACACTAACACCACACTAACACCACGCTGGCTCCACACTAACACCACACTAACACCACGCTGGCTCCACACTAACACCACGCTAACACCACGCTAACACCACACTAACACCACAATAACACCACGCTGGCTCCACACTAACACCACGCTGGCTCCACACTAACACCACGCTAACACCACACTAACACCACACTAACACCACACTAACAACACGCTGGCTCCACACTAACACCACGCTAACACCACGCTAACACCACACTAACACCACGTTAACACCACGCTGGCTCCACACTAACACCACGCTGGCTCCACATTAACACCACACTAACACCACACTAACACCATACTAACACCATGCTGGCTCCACACTAACACCACACTAACACCACACTAACACCATACTGACAACACACTAACACCACGCTAACAACACACTAACACCACACTAACACCACGCTGGATCCACACTAACACCACACTAACACCACACTAACACCATACTAACACCACGCTGGCTCCACACTAACACCACACTAACACCACACTAACACCACACTAACACCACGCTGGCTCCACACTAACACCACGCTGGCTCCACACTAACACCACACTAACACCACACTAACACCACGCTGGCTCCACACTAACACCACACTAACACCACACTAACACCACGCTGGCTCCACACTAACACCACACTAACACCACGCTGGCTCCACACTAACACCACACTAACACCACACTAACACCACACTACACCACGCTGGCTCCACACTAACACCACACTAACACCACACTAACACCACGCTGGCTCCACACTAACACCACACTAACACCACGCTGGCTCCACACTAACACCACACTAACACCACGCTGGCTCCACACTAACACCACACTAACACCACACTGTCTCCACACTAACACCACACTAACACCACGCTGGCTCCACACTAACACCACACTAACACCACGCTGGCTCCACACTAACACCACACTAACACCACACTAACACCACGCTGGTTCCACACTAACACCACACTAACACCACACTAACACCACGCTGGCTCCACACTAACACCACACTAACACCACGCTGGCTCCACACTAACACCACACTAACACCACGCTGGCTCCACACTAACACCACACTAACACCACACTGACACCACGCTGGCTCCACACTAACACCACACTAACACCACGCTGGCTCCACACTAACACCACGCTAACACCACACTGGCTCCACACTAACACCACACTAACACCACACTAACACCACACTGGCTCCACACTAACACCACACTAACACCACACTAACACCACACTAACACCACGCTGGCTCCACACTAACACCACGCTAACACCACGCTGGCTCCACACTAACACCACACTGGCTCCACACTAACACCACGCTGACTCCACACTAACACCACACTAACACCACACTAACACCACGCTGGCTCCACACTAACACCACGCTGGCTCCACACTAACACCACACTGGCTCCACACTAAAACCACACTAACACCACACTAACACCACACTAACACCACGCTGGCTCCACACTAACACCACACTAACACCACGCTGGCTCCACACTAACACCACACTAACACCACGCTGGCTCCACACTAACACCACACTAACACCACACTAACACCACGCTGGCTCCACATTAACACCACGCTAACACCACGCTAACACCACACTAACACCATGTTAACACCACGCTGGCTCCACACTAACACCACGCTGGCTCCACACTAACACCACACTAACACCACGCTGGCTCCACACTAACACCACACTAACACCACACTAACACCATACTAACACCATGCTGGCTCCACACTAACACCACGCTGGCTCCACACTAACACCACGCTGGCTCCACACTAACACCACGCTAACAACACACTAACACCACACTAACACCACGCTGGCTCGACACTAACACCACACTAACACCACACTAACACCATACTGACACCACACTAACACCACGCTAACAACACACTAACACCACACTAACACCACGCTGGATCCACACTAACACCACACTAACACCACACTAACACCATACTAACACCACGCTGGCTCCACACTAACACCACACTAACACCACACTAACACCACACTAACACCACGCTGGCTCCACACTAACACCACGCTGGCTCCACACTAACACCACACTAACACCACACTAACACCACACTAACACCACGCTGGCTCCACACTAACACCACACTAACACCACGCTGGCTAAACACTAACACCACACTAACACCACACTAACACCACACTAACACCACGCTGGCTCCACACTAACACCACACTAACACCACACTAACACCACGCTGGCTCCACACTAACACCACACTAACACCACACTAACACGACGCTGGCTCCACACTAACACCACACTAACACCACGCTGGCTCCACACTAACACCACACTAACACCACACTAACACCACACTACACCACGCTGGCTCCACACTAACACCACACTAACACCACACTAACACCACGCTGGCTCCACACTAACACCACACTAACACCACACTAACACCACGCTGGTTCCACACTAACACCACACTAACACCACACTAACACCACGCTGGCTCCACACTAACACCACACTAACACCACGCTGGCTCCACACTAACACCACACTAACACCACGCTGGCTCCACACTAACACCACACTAACACCACACTGACACCACGCTGGCTCCACACTAACACCACACTAACACCACGCTGGCTCCACACTAACACCACACTAACACCACACTGGCTCCACACTAACACCACACTAACACCACACTAACACCACACTGGCTCCACACTAACACCACACTAACACCACACTAACACCACACTAACACCACGCTGGCTCCACACTAACACCACGCTAACAACACGCTGGCTCCACACTAACACCACGCTAACACCACGCTAACACCACACTAACACCACGTTAACACCACGCTGGCTCCACACTAACACCACGCTGGCTCCACACTAACACCACACTATCACCACGCTGGCTCCACATTAACACCACACTAACACCACACTAACACCATACTAACACCATGCTGGCTCCACACTAACACCACACTAACACCACGCTGGCTCCACACTAACACCACGCTGGCTCCACACTAACACCACGCTAACAACACACTAACACCACACTAACACCACGCTGGCTCCACACTAACACCACACTAACACCACACTAACACCATACTGACAACACACTAACACCACGCTAACAACACACTAACACCACACTAACACCACGCTGGATCCACACTAACACCACACTAACACCACACTAACACCACACTAACACCATACTAACACCACGCTGGCTCCACACTAACACCACACTAACACCACACTAACACCACACTA
Source organism: Lampetra planeri (assembly GCF_965212315.1). Taxonomy (NCBI): domain Eukaryota; kingdom Metazoa; phylum Chordata; class Hyperoartia; order Petromyzontiformes; family Petromyzontidae; genus Lampetra; species Lampetra planeri. Next base: position 11,895,313 of record NC_136140.1, read on the forward strand.
ACACCACGCTGGCTCCACACTAACACCACACTAACACCACACTAACACCACACTAACACCACACTAACACCACGCTGGCTCCACACTAACACCACACTAACACCACACTAACACCACGCTGGCTCCACACTAACACCACACTAACACCACGCTGGCTCCACACTAACACCACACTAACACCACACTAACACCACACTACACCACGCTGGCTCCACACTAACACCACACTAACACCACACTAACACCACGCTGGCTCCACACTAACACCACACTAACACCACGCTGGCTCCACACTAACACCACACTAACACCACGCTGGCTCCACACTAACACCACACTAACACCACACTGGCTCCACACTAACACCACACTAACACCACGCTGGCTCCACACTAACACCACACTAACACCACGCTGGCTCCACACTAACACCACACTAACACCACACTAACACCACGCTGGTTCCACACTAACACCACACTAACACCACACTAACACCACGCTGGCTCCACACTAACACCACACTAACACCACGCTGGCTCCACACTAACACCACACTAACACCACGCTGGCTCCACTCTAACACCACACTAACACCACACTGACACCACGCTGGCTCCACACTAACACCACACTAACACCACGCTGGCTCCACACTAACACCACACTAACACCACACTGGCTCCACACTAACACCACACTAACACCACACTAACACCACACTGGCTCCACACTAACACCACACTAACACCACACTAACACCACGCTGGCTCCACACTAACACCACGCTAACACCACGCTGGCTCCACACTAACACCACACTGGCTCCACACTAACACCACGCTGACTCCACACTAACACCACACTAACACCACACTAACACCACGCTGGCTCCACACTAACACCACGCTGGCTCCACACTAACACCACACTGGCTCCACACTAAAACCACACTAACACCACACTAACACCACACTAACACCACGCTGGCTCCACACTAACACCACACTAACACCACGCTGGCTCCACACTAACACCACACTAACACCACGCTGGCTCCACACTAACACCACACTAACACCACACTAACACCACACTAACACCACAATAACACCACGCTGGCTCCACACTAACACCACGCTGGCTCCACACTAACACCACGCTAACACCACACTAACACCACACTAACACCACGCTGGCTCCACATTAACACCACGCTAACACCACGCTAACACCACACTAACACCATGTTAACACCACGCTGGCTCCACACTAACACCACGCTGGCTCCACACTAACACCACACTAACACCACGCTGGCTCCACACTAACACCACACTAACACCACACTAACACCATACTAACACCATGCTGGCTCCACACTAACACCACACTAACACCACGCTGGCTCCACACTAACACCACGCTGGCTCCACACTAACACCACGCTAACAACACACTAACACCACACTAACACCACGCTGGCTCGACACTAACACCACACTAACACCACACTAACACCATACTGACACCACACTAACACCACGCTAACAACACACTAACACCACACTAACACCACGCTGGATCCACACTAACACCACACTAACACCACACTAACACCACACTAACACCATACTAACACCACGCTGGCTCCACACTAACACCACACTAACACCACACTAACACCACGCTGGCTCCACACTAACACCACGCTGGCTCCACACTAACACCACACTAACACCACACTAACACCACACTAACACCACGCTGGCTCCACACTAACACCACACTAACACCACACTAACACCACGCTGGCTAAACACTAACACCACACTAACACCACACTAACACCACACTAACACCACGCTGGCTCCACACTAACACCACACTAACACCACACTAACACCACGCTGGCTCCACACTAACACCACACTAACACCACACTAACACCACGCTGGCTCCACACTAACACCACACTAACACCACGCTGGCTCCACACTAACACCACACTAACACCACACTACACCACGCTGGCTCCACACTAACACCACACTAACACCACACTAACACCACGCTGGCTCCACACTAACACCACACTAACACCACACTAACACCACGCTGGTTCCACACTAACACCACACTAACACCACACTAACACCACGCTGGCTCCACACTAACACCACACTAACACCACGCTGGCTCCACACTAACACCACACTAACACCACGCTGGCTCCACACTAACACCACACTAACACCACACTGACACCACGCTGGCTCCACACTAACACCACACTAACACCACGCTGGCTCCACACTAACACCACACTAACACCACACTGGCTCCACACTAACACCACACTAACACCACACTAACACCACACTGGCTCCACACTAACACCACACTAACACCACACTAACACCACACTAACACCACGCTGGCTCCACACTAACACCACACTGGCTCCACACTTAAACCACACTAACACCACACTAACAAAACACTAACACCACACTAACACCACGCTAACACCACGCTGGCTCCACACTAACACCACACTGGCTCCACACTAACACCACACTGGCTCCACACTAACACCACACTGGCTCCACACTAACACCACACTAACACCACACTAACACCACACCAACACCACGCTGGCTCCACACTAACACCACACTGGCTCCACACTAACACCACGCTAACAACACACTAACACCACACTAACACCACGCTGGTTCCACACTAACACCACACTAACACCACACTAACACCACGCTAACACCACGCTGGCTCCACACTAACACCACACTGGCTCCACACTAACACCACACTGGCTCCACACTAACACCACACTGGCTCCACACTAACACCACACTAACACCACACTAACACCACACTAACACCACGCTGGCTCCACACTAACACCACACTGGCTGCACACTAACACCACACTAACACCACACTAACACCACACTAACACCACGCTGGCTCCACACTAACACCACACTAACACCACGCTGGCTCCACACTAACACCACACTAACACCACGCTGGCTCCACACTAACACCACACTAACACCACGCTAACACCACACTAACACCACAATAACACCACGCTGGCTCCACACTAACACCACACTAACACCACGCTGGCTCCACACTAACACCACACTAACACCACGCTGGCTCCACACTAACACCACGCTAACACCACGCTAACACCACACTAACACCACAATAACACCACGCTGGCTCCACACTAACACCACGCTGGCTCCACACTAACACCACGCTAACACCACACTAACACCACACTAACACCACACTAACAACACGCTGGCTCCACACTAACACCACGCTAACACCACGCTAACACCACACTAACACCACGTTAACACCACGCTGGCTCCACACTAACACCACGCTGGCTCCACATTAACACCACACTAACACCACACTAACACCATACTAACACCATGCTGGCTCCACACTAACACCACACTAACACCACACTAACACCATACTGACAACACACTAACACCACGCTAACAACACACTAACACCACACTAACACCACGCTGGATCCACACTAACACCACACTAACACCACACTAACACCACACTAACACCGAACTAACACCACGCTGGCTCCACACTAACACCACACTAACACCACACTAACACCACACTAACACCACGCTGGCTCCACACTAACACCACGCTGGCTCCACACTAACACCACACTAACACCACACTAACACCACGCTGGCTCCACACTAACACCACACTAACACCACACTAACACCACGCTGGCTCCACACTAACACCACACTAACACCACGCTGGCTCCACACTAACACCACACTAACACCACACTAACACCACACTACACCACGCTGGCTCCACACTAACACCACACTAACACCACACTAACACCACGCTGGCTCCACACTAACACCACACTAACACCACGCTGGCTCCACACTAACACCACACTAACACCACGCTGGCTCCACACTAACACCACACTAACACCACACTGTCTCCACACTAACACCACACTAACACCACGCTGGCTCCACACTAACACCACACTAACACCACGCTGGCTCCACACTAACACCACACTAACACCACACTAACACCACGCTGGTTCCACACTAACACCACACTAACACCACACTAACACCACGCTGGCTCCACACTAACACCACACTAACACCACGCTGGCTCCACACTAACACCACACTAACACCACGCTGGCTCCACACTAACACCACACTAACACCACACTGACACCACGCTGGCTCCACACTAACACCACACTAACACCACGCTGGCTCCACACTAACACCACGCTAACACCACACTGGCTCCACACTAACACCACACTAACACCACACTAACACCACACTGGCTCCACACTAACACCACACTAACACCACACTAACACCACACTAACACCACGCTGGCTCCACACTAACACCACGCTAACACCACGCTGGCTCCACACTAACACCACACTGGCTCCACACTAACACCACGCTGACTCCACACTAACACCACACTAACACCACACTAACACCACGCTGGCTCCACACTAACACCACGCTGGCTCCACACTAACACCACACTGGCTCCACACTAAAACCACACTAACACCACACTAACACCACACTAACACCACGCTGGCTCCACACTAACACCACACTAACACCACGCTGGCTCCACACTAACACCACACTAACACCACGCTGGCTCCACACTAACACCACACTAACACCACACTAACACCACGCTGGCTCCACATTAACACCACGCTAACACCACGCTAACACCACACTAACACCATGTTAACACCACGCTGGCTCCACACTAACACCACGCTGGCTCCACACTAACACCACACTAACACCACGCTGGCTCCACACTAACACCACACTAACACCACACTAACACCATACTAACACCATGCTGGCTCCACACTAACACCACGCTGGCTCCACACTAACACCACGCTGGCTCCACACTAACACCACGCTAACAACACACTAACACCACACTAACACCACGCTGGCTCGACACTAACACCACACTAACACCACACTAACACCATACTGACACCACACTAACACCACGCTAACAACACACTAACACCACACTAACACCACGCTGGATCCACACTAACACCACACTAACACCACACTAACACCATACTAACACCACGCTGGCTCCACACTAACACCACACTAACACCACACTAACACCACACTAACACCACGCTGGCTCCACACTAACACCACGCTGGCTCCACACTAACACCACACTAACACCACACTAACACCACACTAACACCACGCTGGCTCCACACTAACACCACACTAACACCACGCTGGCTAAACACTAACACCACACTAACACCACACTAACACCACACTAACACCACACTGGCTCCACACTAACACCACACTAACACCACACTAACACCACGCTGGCTCCACACTAACACCACACTAACACCACACTAACACGACGCTGGCTCCACACTAACACCACACTAACACCACGCTGGCTCCACACTAACACCACACTAACACCACACTAACACCACACTACACCACGCTGGCTCCACACTAACACCACACTAACACCACACTAACACCACGCTGGCTCCACACTAACACCACACTAACACCACACTAACACCACGCTGGTTCCACACTAACACCACACTAACACCACACTAACACCACGCTGGCTCCACACTAACACCACACTAACACCACGCTGGCTCCACACTAACACCACACTAACACCACGCTGGCTCCACACTAACACCACACTAACACCACACTGACACCACGCTGGCTCCACACTAACACCACACTAACACCACGCTGGCTCCACACTAACACCACACTAACACCACACTGGCTCCACACTAACACCACACTAACACCACACTAACACCACACTGGCTCCACACTAACACCACACTAACACCACACTAACACCACACTAACACCACGCTGGCTCCACACTAACACCACGCTAACACCACGCTGGCTCCACACTAACACCACACTGGCTCCACACTAACACCACGCTGGCTCCACACTAACACCACACTAACACCACACTAACACCACGCTGGCTTCACACTAACACCACGCTGGCTCCACACTAACACCACACTGGCTCCACACTTAAACCACACTAACACCACACTAACACCACACTAACACCACGCTGGCTCCACACTAACACCACACTAACACCACGCTGGCTCCACACTAACACCACACTAACACCACGCTGGCTCCACACTAACACCACACTAACACCACACTAACACCACAATAACACCACGCTGGCTCCACACTAACACCACGCTGGCTCCACACTAACACCACGCTAACACCACACTAACACCACACTAACACCACACTAACACCACGCTGGCTCCACATTAACACCACGCTAACACCACGCTAACACCACACTAACACCATGTTAACACCACGCTGGCTCCACACTAACACCACGCTGGCTCCACACTAACACCACACTAACACCACGCTGGCTCCACACTAACACCACACTAACACCACACTAACACCATACTAACACCATGCTGGCTCCACACTAACACCACACTAACACCACGCTGGCTCCACACTAACACCACGCTGGCTCCACACTAACACCACGCTAACAACACACTAACACCACACTAACACCACGCTGGCTCGACACTAACACCACACTAACACCACACTAACACCATACTGACACCACACTAACACCACGCTAACAACACACTAACACCACACTAACACCACGCTGGATCCACACTAACACCACACTAACACCACACTAACACCACACTAACACCATACTAACACCACGCTGGCTCCACACTAACACCACACTAACACCACACTAACACCACACTAACACCACGCTGGCTCCACACTAACACCACGCTGGCTCCACACTAACACCACACTAACACCACACTAACACCACGCTGGCTCCACACTAACACCACACTAACACCACACTAACACCACGCTGGCTAAACACTAACACCACACTAACACCACACTAACACCACACTAACACCACGCTGGCTCCACACTAACACCACACTAACACCACACTAACACCACGCTGGCTCCACACTAACACCACACTAACACCACACTAACACCACGCTGGCTCCACACTAACACCACACTAACACCACGCTGGCTCCACACTAACACCACACTAACACCACACTACACCACGCTGGCTCCACACTAACACCACACTAACACCACACTAACACCACGCTGGCTCCACACTAACACCACACTAACACCACACTAACACCACGCTGGTTCCACACTAACACCACACTAACACCACACTAACACCACGCTGGCTCCACACTAACACCACACTAACACCACGCTGGCTCCACACTAACACCACACTAACACCACGCTGGCTCCACACTAACACCACACTAACACCACACTGACACCACGCTGGCTCCACACTAACACCACACTAACACCACGCTGGCTCCACACTAACACCACACTAACACCACACTGGCTCCACACTAACACCACACTAACACCACACTAACACCACACTGGCTCCACACTAACACCACACTAACACCACACTAACACCACACTAACACCACGCTGGCTCCACACTAACACCACGCTAACACCACGCTGGCTCCACACTAACACCACACTGGCTCCACACTAACACCACGCTGGCTCCACACTAACACCACACTAACACCACACTAACACCACGCTGGCTTCACACTAACACCACGCTGGCTCCACACTAACACCGCACTGGCTCCACACTTAAACCACACTATCACCACACTAACACCACACTAACACCACGCTGGCTCCACACTAACACCACACTAACACGACGCTGGCTCCACACTAACACCACACTAACACCACGCTGGCTCCACACTAACACCACACTAACACCACGCTAACACCACACTAGCACCACAATAACACCACGCTGGCTCCACACTAACACCACGCTGGCTCCACACTAACACCACGCTAACACCACACTAACACCACACTAACACCACACTAACACCACGCTGGCTCCACACTAACACCACGCTAACACCACGCTACCACCACACTAACACCATGTTAACACCACGCTGGCTCCACACTAACACCACACTAACACCACACTAACACCACGCTGGCTCCACACTAACACCACACTAACACCACGCTGGCTCCACACTAACACCACACTAACACCACGCTGGCTCCACACTAACACCACACTAACACCACACTGGCTCCACACTAACACCACACTAACACCACGCTGGCTCCACACTAACACCACACTAACACCACGCTGGCTCCACACTAACACCACACTAACACCACACTAACACCACGCTGGCTCCACACTAACACCACACTAACACCACACTAACACCACGCTGGCTCCACACTAACACCACACTAACACCACGCTGGCTCCACACTAACACCACACTAACACCACGCTGGCTCCACACTAACACCACACTAACACCACACTAACACCACGCTGGCTCCACACTAACACCACAGTAACACCACGCTGGCTCCACACTAACACCACACTAACACCACACTGGCTCCACACTAACACCACACTAACACCACACTAACACCACACTGGCTCCACACTAACACCACACTAACACCACACTAACACCACACTAACACCACGCTGGCTCCACACTAACACCACACTAACACCACGCTGGCTCCACACTAACACCACACTGGCTCCACACTAACACCACACTAACACCACACTAACACCACACTAACACCACGCTGGCTCCACACTAACACCACACTAACACCACGCTGGCTCCACACTAACACCACACTAACACCACGCTGGCTCCACACTAACACCACACTAACACCACGCTAACACCACACTAACACCACAATAACACCACGCTGGCTCCACACTAACACCACGCTGGCTCCACACTAACACCACGCTAACACCACACTAACACCACACTAACACCACACTAACACCACGCTGGCTCCACACTAACACCACGCTAACACCACGCTAACACCACACTAACACCACGTTAACACCACGCTGGCTCCACACTAACACCACGCTGGCTCCACACTAACACCACGCTAACAACACACTAACACCACACTAACACCACGCTGGCTCCACACTAACACCACACTAACACCACACTAACACCATACTGACACCACACTAACACCACGCTAACAACACACTAACACCACACTAACACCACGCTGGATCCACACTAACACAACACTAACACCACACTAACACCACACTAACACCATACTAACACCACGCTGGCTCCACACTAACACCACACTAACACCACACTAACACCACGCTGGCTCCACACTAACACCACGCTGGCTCCACACTAACACCACACTAACACCATACTAACACCACACTAACACCACGCTGGCTCCACACTAACACCACACTAACGCCACACTAACACCACGCTGGAACCACGCTAACACCACACTAACACCACGCTGGCTCCACGCTAACACCACACTAACACCACATTAACACCACACTAACACCACGCTGGCTCCACGCTAACACCACACTAACACCACACTAACACCACGCTGGCTCCACACTAACACCACACTAACACTACACTAACACCACGCTGGCTCCACACTAACACCACACTAACACCACACTAACACCACGCTGGCTCCACACTAACACCACACTAACACCACACTAACACCACGCTGGCTCCACACTAACACCACGCTAACACCACGATAAACCACACTAACACCACACTAACACCACGCTGGCTCCACATTATCACCACACTAACAACACACTAACACCACGCTGGAACTACGCTAACACCACACTAACACCACACTAACACCACACTAACACCACGCTGGCTCCACACTAACACCACACTGGCTCCACACTAACACCACACTAACACCACACTAACACCACGCTGGCTCCACACTAACACCACACTAACACCACGCTGGCTCCACACTAACACCATACTAACACCACGCTGGCTCCACACTAACACCACACTAACACCACGCTAACACCACACTAACACCACAATAACACCACGCTGGCTCCACACTAACACCACGCTGGCTCCACACTAACACCATGCTAACACCACACTAACACCACACTAACACCACACTAACAACACGCTGGCTCCACACTAACACCACGCTAACACCACGCTAACACCACACTAACACCACGTTAACACCACGCTGGCTCCACACTAACACCACGCTGGCTCCACACTAACA